>NW_027507871.1:722012-1444025 GCF_037356315.1 Lithobates pipiens | reverse complement strand
GCTTTTAAAGAAAAATATAAAAATGAGGAGCGATTTAATCAAATGAGGAAAGGAGCCTCTTCCTGCATGGAGAGCGAGGAGATGGAAGCAGAGAGTGAGAAAGTGGGCCCGGAGGATGAGCCCAGCTCTTCAACATCTCAGACACCTGCTGAACCCTCAATGGCGGAGGCCTCTGTCCCCTTCCCTCCCCAGCAATGTGGAACATCCGTGCAGGAGGTTGAAGGTTCTGACATGTTGGATTTGATCAACAAACTGGAGGCCAGTCCAGATTCAGCTCCCCAGGAAGGTGAGGAGGAGAAGATGGACACCATTCCCAGCCCTGTGGAGGAAAGACCTGTGGAGAGAGCAGCTGCAGGTACTGTGTGTGTGCAGGATGGTGGGATCTTTAATAACAATGGGCCTGCTGAGGGTTGTGGTACTGCAGACAGTCAGCCCAGACCCATAGACAATGTACAGCAAGCAATAACATCTGCTAGTAACTGTCAGCTTCAGTCTGCAGAGAGGTCCATGGACAATACAGTGACTTTGCCTGGACCAGGCACAGCGGCTGTTCCTGTGAATGGTGGAGGTGATGCTGGGAGCAGTAGTACTACAGCTCTCCAGGAGTCTGCAGCAGCCAAGACTGTGACGGCTCCCAGGATTGAAGCTGAGTGTTCGGGGGAGGGGGTGGGTCCTGCTAATCAGAAGACTGCTATCCCAGCTGATTCAGACTCTCTGCCAGCAGGTTTGAATGTATCTGAGGACAAGACTGCAAAAGCTGGAAGAAAAACTTATGCTGGTGTTGCTGCCACAGGATCTGGGAAGGGGGAACTAGCAGGGAAGGAGCATGGGGACGTTTTATCTTTCTCCCTGTTTAAAAGGAGGAATGTTGTACAATTGAAATGGGAAGGTGATGGAAACCCCCCACATAGGAGGGTGGTGGTGGATAAAATCCTGCAGATGGGGTTTAGGCCTGCGGATATCTTCGCCCTGATCAGTCCGGCAGGTTCCTATGAATATGATTTGTCCTTTATCCGTCCCGAGTCTTTGGACATATTTTGGGAGAAGTTTGAACACGTGTGTAGGGGCCTGCCGGACTGGAAAGGGCTCATCCCCAAACTTATTTCCCGCCAGCCCCTCATTAAGATGGTGACAATACTTGTGCGCAATGAATCCATACCCCAAGGGGATCTGACTGTATGGTTGAGGAGGTATGGGGACGTCCTGAGCCCCCTGAGAAAGATTTTGGACGATCGGGGAATATGGACAGGGGGATGGTCTGTGCAGCTGAAACTAAAGGTTATTGATAATGTTGTCCAACATCTGCCATCCTCAGCTTTCCTGGGGAGGGACAGGCTGACCATCTTCTACCCGGGCCAGCCAAAGCTCTGCAATAAATGTGGAGATAAAGGGCATCTTGCATCCTCCTGTCCAGTGATGAAGTGCTCTCTGTGTCAGGGTATAGGGCATTTGGCAAAGGATTGTAATATTATCAGGTGTAATCTGTGCAATGCAGTGGGACATCCTTATAGTCAGTGTCCTGAGGCAATGCACAACAAGCCGGAGCTCATGAGAGAGTTCTTCCGTCTGGACATGGAGGATGCACAGAGCTCATCAGCTGGAGGGCCTGTGATTCCATCGGAGTCTGTGCCCATACCCAATGTGTCTCCCCAGTCTGTGCCAATACCCAATGTGTCTCCCCAGTCTGTGCCAATACCCAATGTGTCTGTGTCTCCCCAGTCTGTGCCCATACCCAATGGGTCTGTGTCTCCCCAGTCTGTGGTTCCCCAGTCTGTGCCAGTACCCAATGTGTCTGTGTCCTCCCAGCCTGTATGTAAAGTTTCAGTTGCCAAGAATGTGTCCAATCCTTCTGTGTCCAATCCTTCTGTGTCCAATCCTTCTGTGTCTTCTAAAATTGCAGAGGCAGCAAGAGGTGCTGAGGCTGGTGCATCAGGTGTGGTGCCAGTCCCCCTCCCCCGACGCTGCAGGGTTCCTATTGCAGATCGTGGGGGCCAGAGGAGTGGGGAAAATAGTGGGGAGGCTGGTCTGGTGGTAGATAAGGGAAGGGAGAGTGGGGGGGAGGGGGTTGAAGGGGAGGGTAGGTGTGGGGAGGCTGGTTGTGGTTTATCCAAAGATGATATGGAGTGGTTGGAGGATAGGAGGAGGAGGGGCAAAAGAAGGAAAAAAAGGGGTTCAGTTCCCTTAAATCCTGTAGTTTTGCCTTTGGAAAATAAGTTTAAGGTCCTGTCGGATGATGATGATGATGAGTGGGACTCGTTCAGTTCAGCGTCCTCTATGGACGATGAGTGCCAGGGCGCAACAAAGCGTGCTGGTTCTCCAGGGAGAGGGAGTAGTCAGGCTAAGAAACGTCTACCTCAATTACCCTAATGGCAGTTCCCACTCCGTTAAAAGTGGCAACCATTAATGTTGCCAGCTTGAGATCAGTAAGCGCTCGTCATATGGCCTTATTTTTGCTCAGCGAGTTTGATGCTGACATTTTGTTTTTACAAGAGACCCATCTGAGTAGTCTGGCTGATATACATCTGGCAAAGAAGGAGTGGAGACGTGGTCCCTCATTTTGGTCTCTTGCGGCCGAGCCTTACAGCGGGGTTGCAGTCCTTTTTTCTGGTATGGTAACGTGCCGGCGGGTAATTGAGGTAGAGATTGGGAGATGCATGGTCTTGGACGTCTCTGTAAGGGGGCAGGACTTGCGCCTGATTAACATCTATGGTCCCCAGACGAAGTGGGACAGGAAATGCCTCTTTACAAAGATTAAGCCTTTTCTTTTTACGGCCCAGCAGGTTATCTTTGGAGGTGATTTTAACACCATTACTAGGTCTAAAGACAGGAGAGGTTTCAGAGATAAGCTGGGCTATGACACCCTTTTTCTCAATGCGATAGTTAGGGAAGCAGGTCTGGTAGATGCGCACATTAAGCGTTGCCCAGACAGCACGGGGTTCACTTTTCAGAGAGGTAGTAGTCAGAGTAGGATAGATAGGTTTTTTTTAAAGGGAGACTCTGCTTTTTCGGCACCTGTGTGCCGGGCAGTGGAGTTTTCTGATCACTGTATTCTATCTGTGACTCTGAATGCCTCAGACATGCCACCTAGGGGGAGGGGTATCTGGAGATTGAATTCGGCCCTCCTGGAAGACGAGAGAGTAAGACAATCCTTTGAGGACTTTTTTCAAGCACAGGTAACGATCCTAGACTTTTGCAACAGCAAGTCAGAATGGTGGGAGCTTGTAAAACAGCGGACTGTTAGGCTTTTCAAGGCCATAGGAAGAAAGAAGCAGCAAGATAAGTATATCACCTACCAGCGTTTGCGGAGGAAACTTGACCGCCTTGTTTCGAATGGAGGAGATTCTGGGGCGATCTCTGAGGTGAAGCTCCTCCTTAGGAGACATGAATATGACCGGCACGCCTCTTTGGTTCAGGAGAGGGATTACGGGAAATACCATTCGCCTGACCCTTACCAGAACTGTAAACAGAGCGTAGCAGTTAAGACGGTCCATGGCCTGAAGGACAGTACGGGCTCTCTGACGAAGTCTAGGTCAGGGATCCTGGAGGTTGTCAGGTCATACTATGCCGATCTCCTGGGAGGAAGGAACCTTGATCGGACAAGGATGTTGGGTTTTTTGGACTCTACACCAGGACTGGAAAGTAATGTTCCTTTGATGAATTTGACAGATGAAATCACTGCAGATGAGGTAGTCCAGGCTATTGATAAACTGGCCATCAAGAAAACGCCAGGGCCAGATGGGTTGACAGCTGAGTTTTATAAATGTTTTAAGACGATCCTGGCTCCCTACCTTGCGGAGGTTTTTAATGGCTGTTTGCAGGAGGGTTCTCTCCCTCCCTCCATGAGGCAATCTGCAGTGATCCTTCTGTCAAAGGGTAAAGATCCTTCGATTATTGAGAATTGGCGCCCCATTAGCCTTCTTAATGTCGATAGAAAGATACTGGCAAAGATTTTTTTCTGGCGATTATCACCAGTGGCAGGCAGTTTGTTATCCCACCACCAGCACTGTTCGGTCCAAGGTAGAAGCACTTTCTCAGCAGTGTTAGCCGTCCGGGAGGCCTTGGAGCGTTGTAGGGCTGCTGGTTGGGGTAAATTTTTGCTGACATTGGATCAGGCTAAGGCCTTTGATCGGGTTAATCATGAGTACTTATGGCTCCTTCTTGGCAGATATGGCCTGGAGGGGGGTTTCATTGATTGGCTTAAGATCTTGTACAAAGGGGCTGAAAGCTTTCCGCTAGTTAATGGTTGGGTCGGGCAGCCCTTTGTGGTTGGCTCGGGTGTGCGTCAGGGGTGCCCATTGAGTCCTCTGTTATATGCATTTGCAATTGACCCCTTCATCAGAAGGCTGGAGAATGGGCCATTGTGTGGGGTACCTTTGGGCATCGCTGGTGAGCCTCCTTTGAAGGTTGTGGCCTATGCTGATGATGTTTCTGTTTTTGTCTCTGGGACTGGGGAGGCGCAGGAGGTGGTCTCAGTGATAACACGGTATTCAGAGGCATCAGGTTCAAAGGTCAACCAGGACAAGTGTGAAGCTTTCTGGATGGGTGTGGAAGGTGAGAGCTTTGTTCTCCCGGATGACTTCCCGGAGCCCCAGCAAAAAATTAGAGTTCTAGGCATTGAATTTGGCCCAGGTGACTATGGTCATGCAAATTGGGTGAACAGGCTGGAGAATGCCGATGCCAAGGTGGCAAGCTGGAAAGGTTGGCAGCTTTCCTTGAGGGAAAAGGTTGATCTGATCAAGACTTACCTGATTCCGATTTTTCTATATGTCAGTTTTGTTTGCGTTTTGCCAGCTTCTCTCTATACCAGGGTCTATACTTGTTTCTTCCAGCTGTTATGGGGGAACAGAATAAACCTTGTCAAAAGGAATGTGACTTACCTTTCTAGGCGGGAGGGTGGTCTAGGGATGATCAACCCTGTAGTCTTTTTCTCTCTGATGTTTGTGAAGTACAATCTTGGTAACATGTTGGCAGAGAGACCGCCTGGGTGGGTTGGTATTTTCCAGTCCTGGTTTAGGCCCTTTCTGCGAGACTGGGAAAATGGTGGGCCAGTGAAAAGCCTGAGGGTCAAGCATGATAAGCTCCCGGCTTATGTTGCCCCGTGTTTGAAAATGCTTCGGCAGTGGCAAGTAACGGCAGGGGAAGTCAGATCTCTTCCAAGGAAACTTCTTGAGAAGCGGATCATGAGCTCTGTTTTTTGCGAGCCACTGGCCCTGAGGGATTGCCCAAGCCTGGTTTTGGGGGTGGGTTTGCGGTTGATTAATTTGGAGAGAATCCCAATGAAGTTTAGGGATCAGGCTTGGCTTGCCTTTCATGGAAAACTATATGTGAAGGGCAACTTGAAGTTTCTTTCCATGAGTGATCGGGGCTGCCCGAGAGTGGAGTGTGGAGGAGTGGTGGAGTCCATGGATCACTTTCTACTTCAGTGCCCTTTTAATATAGAGGTGTACAAGAGGGTGGGGAGGGCTCTGAGTATACCCTTCCTCCCCCATATGAGTTATGCAGAGTGGGTGTATGGGGCTTTCCAGACTCGTCGGGATTATGATTTGGAAACACTTTTTTTAGTTAGTTTAGTAGTCCGTTATTTCACGTGGAGCGCACGGTGTCAGGTATCCTTACGGGGTAAAATCCTCCCTGTGGAAGTGGTGGTGGAGAACATTCTGGGTGAGGTTGGGAAGATTCGGGGTCTTGAGAAAGACAGGTGGCAGCAGGAGGCCTGGATAAAGGCGTGGAGGAATATCAGGGCTCTGTAGCTGCTGCCTGTTGATCTCGGGGTGTGCGGCTTTCTTTGTATTCTTCTTTCACTCCCTTAGATTTTCAGATCCAATATAATTTTGATAAAAGGCTACATGCATGGTGACGGTGATGTTCCTTAGTCTGGCTCTCCCGTAGGTATTATGTTGTGTGCAATTTGTTTTGCACTGTTTATTTTGTTCTTGTTCTTTCTGGTTTGTATAATTGTATTCAATTATTTTGTAAATATGTTTTATTTATTTATTATGTTTTTATTGTATATAAGTTGTTGTTTGTAAGATTTTCAATAAACAAAATTAACCCCTCATAATGGACACAGCGGGTGTACAGACCCGGGAACTCAGCACAGGGATGGTGGGAACCCCTCATAATGGGCACAGCGGGTGTACAGACCCAGGAACTCGGCACAGGGATGGTGGGAACCCCTCATAATGGGCAAAGCGGGTGTACAGACCCGGGAACTCAGCACAGGGATGGTGAGAACCCCTCATAATGGGCACAGCGGGTGTACAGACCTGGGAACTCAGCACAGGGGTGGTGGGAACCCCTCATAATGGGCACAGCGGGTGTACAGACCCAGGAACTCAGCACAGGGGTGGTGAGAACCCCTCATAATGGGCACAGCGGGTGTACAGACCCGGGAACTCAGCACAGAGATGGTGGGAACCCCTCATAATGGGCATAGCGGGTGTACAGACCCAGGAACTCAGCACAGGGGTGGTGAGAACCCCTCATAATGGGCACAGCGGGTGTACAGACCCGGGAACTCAGCACAGGGATGGTGGGAACCCCTCATAATGGGCACAGCGGGTGTACAGACCCGGGAACTCAGCACAGAGATGGTGGGAACCCCTCATAATGGGCATAGCGGGGGTACAGACCCAGGAACTCGGCATAGGGATGGTGAGAACCCCTCATAATGGGCACAGCGGGTGTACAGACCCGGGAACTCGGCACAGGGATGGTGGGAACCCCTCATAATGGGCACAGCGGGTGACCAGACCCGGGAACTCAGCACAGGGATGGTGGGAACCCCTCATAATGGGCACAGCGGGTGACCAGACCCGGGAACTCAGCACAGGGATGGTGGGAACCCCTCATAATGGGCACAGCGGGTGACCAGACCCGGGAACTCAGCACAGGGATGGTGGGAACCCCTCATAATGGGCACAGCGGGTGTACAGACCCAGGAACTCAGCACAGGGATGGTGAGAACCCCTCATAATGGGCACAGCGGGTGTACAGACCTGGGAACTCAGCACAGGGGTGGTGAGAACCCCTCATAATGGGCACAGCGGGTGTACAGACCCGGGAACTCAGCACAGAGATGGTGGGAACCCCTCATAATGGGCATAGCGGGTGTACAGACCCAGGAACTCAGCACAGGGGTGGTGAGAACCCCTCATAATGGGCACAGCGGGTGTACAGACCCGGGAACTCAGCACAGAGATGGTGGGAACCCCTCATAATGGGCATAGCGGGGGTACAGACCCGGGAACTCGGCACAGGGATGGTGGGAACCCCTCATAATGGGCACAGCGGGTGTACAGACCCGGGAACTCGGCACAGGGATGGTGGGAACCCCTCATAATGGGCACAGCGGGTGTACAGACCCGGGAACTCAGCACAGGGGTGGTAAAAACCCCTCATAATGGGCACAGCAGGCGTACAGACCCGGGAACTCGGCACAGGGGTGGTGAGAACCCCTCATAATGGGCACAGCGGGTGTACAGACCCGGGAACTCGGCACAGGGATGGTGGGAACCCCTCATAATGGGCACAGCGGGTGTACAGACCCGGGAACTCAGCACAGGGATGGTGAGAACCCCTCATAATGGGCACAGCGGGTGTACAGAACCGGGAACTCAGCACAGGGATGGTGGGAACCCCTCATAATGGGCACAGCGGGTGTACAGACCCGGGAACTCAGCACAGGGATGGTGGGAACCCCTCATAATGGGCACAGCGGATGCACAGACCCGGGAACTCAGCACAGGGGTGGTGGGAACCCCACTTAATGGGTACAGCGGGTGTACAGACCCGGGAACTCAGCACAGGGATGGTGGGAACCCCTCATAATAGGCACAGCGGGTGTACAGACCCGGAAACTCAGCACAGGGATGGTGGGAACCCCTCATAATGGGCACAGTGGGTGTACAGACCCGGGAACTCAGCACAGGGATGGTGGGAACCCCTCATGATGGGCACAGTGGGTGTACAGACCCAGGAACTCAGCACAGGGATGGTGGGAACCCCTCATGATGGGCACAGTGGGTGTACAGACCCAGGAACTCAGCACAGGGATGGTGGGAACCCCTCATGATGGGCACAGCGGGTGTACAGACCCAGGAACTCAGCACAGGGATGGTGGGAACCCCTCATAATGGGCACAGCGGGTGTACAGACCCGGGAACTCAGCACAGGGATGGTGAGAACCCCTCATAATGGGCACAGCGGGTGTACAGACCCGGGAACTCAGCACAGAGATGGTGGGAACCCCTCATAATGGGCATAGCGGGGGTACAGACCCGGGAACTCGGCACAGGGATGGTGGGAACCCCTCATAATGGGCACAGCGGGTGTACAGACCCGGGAACTCGGCACAGGGATGGTGGGAACCCCTCATAATGGGCACAGCGGGTGTACAGACCCGGGAACTCAGCACAGGGGTGGTAAAAACCCCTCATAATGGGCACAGCAGGCGTACAGACCCGGGAACTCGGCACAGGGGTGGTGAGAACCCCTCATAATGGGCACAGCGGGTGTACAGACCCGGGAACTCGGCACAGGGATGGTGGGAACCCCTCATAATGGGCACAGCGGGTGTACAGACCCGGGAACTCAGCACAGGGATGGTGAGAACCCCTCATAATGGGCACAGCGGGTGTACAGAACCGGGAACTCAGCACAGGGATGGTGGGAACCCCTCATAATGGGCACAGCGGGTGTACAGACCCGGGAACTCAGCACAGGGATGGTGGGAACCCCTCATAATGGGCACAGCGGATGCACAGACCCAGGAACTCAGCACAGGGGTGGTGAGAACCCCTCATAATGGGCACAGCGGGTGTACAGACCCGGGAACTCAGCACAGAGATGGTGGGAACCCCTCATAATGGGCATAGCGGGGGTACAGACCCGGGAACTCGGCACAGGGATGGTGGGAACCCCTCATAATGGGCACAGTGGGTGACCAGACCCGGGAACTCAGCACAGGGATGGTGGGAACCCCTCATAATGGACACAGCGGGTGTACAGACCCGGGAACTCAGCACAGGGATGGTGGGAACCCCTCATAATGGGCACAGCGGGTGTACAGACCCAGGAACTCGGCACAGGGATGGTGGGAACCCCTCATAATGGGCAAAGCGGGTGTACAGACCCGGGAACTCAGCACAGGGATGGTGAGAACCCCTCATAATGGGCACAGCGGGTGTACAGACCTGGGAACTCAGCACAGGGGTGGTGGGAACCCCTCATAATGGGCACAGCGGGTGTACAGACCCAGGAACTCAGCACAGGGGTGGTGAGAACCCCTCATAATGGGCACAGCGGGTGTACAGACCCGGGAACTCAGCACAGAGATGGTGGGAACCCCTCATAATGGGCATAGCGGGTGTACAGACCCAGGAACTCAGCACAGGGGTGGTGAGAACCCCTCATAATGGGCACAGCGGGTGTACAGACCCGGGAACTCAGCACAGGGATGGTGGGAACCCCTCATAATGGGCACAGCGGGTGTACAGACCCGGGAACTCAGCACAGAGATGGTGGGAACCCCTCATAATGGGCATAGCGGGGGTACAGACCCAGGAACTCGGCATAGGGATGGTGAGAACCCCTCATAATGGGCACAGCGGGTGTACAGACCCGGGAACTCGGCACAGGGATGGTGGGAACCCCTCATAATGGGCACAGCGGGTGACCAGACCCGGGAACTCAGCACAGGGATGGTGGGAACCCCTCATAATGGGCACAGCGGGTGACCAGACCCGGGAACTCAGCACAGGGATGGTGGGAACCCCTCATAATGGGCACAGCGGGTGACCAGACCCGGGAACTCAGCACAGGGATGGTGGGAACCCCTCATAATGGGCACAGCGGGTGTACAGACCCAGGAACTCAGCACAGGGATGGTGAGAACCCCTCATAATGGGCACAGCGGGTGTACAGACCTGGGAACTCAGCACAGGGGTGGTGAGAACCCCTCATAATGGGCACAGCGGGTGTACAGACCCGGGAACTCAGCACAGAGATGGTGGGAACCCCTCATAATGGGCATAGCGGGTGTACAGACCCAGGAACTCAGCACAGGGGTGGTGAGAACCCCTCATAATGGGCACAGCGGGTGTACAGACCCGGGAACTCAGCACAGAGATGGTGGGAACCCCTCATAATGGGCATAGCGGGGGTACAGACCCGGGAACTCGGCACAGGGATGGTGGGAACCCCTCATAATGGGCACAGCGGGTGTACAGACCCGGGAACTCGGCACAGGGATGGTGGGAACCCCTCATAATGGGCACAGCGGGTGTACAGACCCGGGAACTCAGCACAGGGGTGGTAAAAACCCCTCATAATGGGCACAGCAGGCGTACAGACCCGGGAACTCGGCACAGGGGTGGTGAGAACCCCTCATAATGGGCACAGCGGGTGTACAGACCCGGGAACTCGGCACAGGGATGGTGGGAACCCCTCATAATGGGCACAGCGGGTGTACAGACCCAGGAACTCAGCACAGGGATGGTGAGAACCCCTCATAATGGGCACAGCGGGTGTACAGACCCAGGAACTCAGCACAGGGATGGTGGGAACCCCTCATAATGGGCACAGCGGGTGTACAGACCCAGGAACTCAGCACAGGGGTGGTGAGAACTCCTCATAATGGGCACAGCGGGTGTACAGACCCGGGAACTCAGCACAGGGATGGTGGGAACTCCTCATAATGGGCACAGCGGGTGTACAGACCCGGGAACTCAGCACAGGGATGGTGGGAACTCCTCATAATGGGCACAGCGGGCGTACAGACCCGGGAACTCAGCACAGGGATAGTGGGAACCCCTCATAATGGGCTCAGCGGGTGTGCAGACCCGGGAAATCGGCACGGGGATGGTAGGAAGGTCCAGGCAAGGGTCGAGGCAAGCAGCAGATGAGAGAGCAGTCAGGTCCAGGCATGGGTTGAGGCAGGCAGCAGATGAGAGAGCAGTCAGGTTCAAGCAGGGGTCAAAGCAGGCAGCAAATGAGAGAGCAGTCAGGGCCAGTCAGGATGGAGGCTAGCAGCAGGCAATAGATTATTCAGGTCAAGTCAGGGCTCGAGGCAGGCAGTAGATGAAAGAGCAGGCAGGAATCGAATCAGGCAGCAAACGAGAGAGCAGTCAGGTCCAGGCAGGGGTTGAGGCAGACAGCAGATGAGATGGCAGACAGGTCCAGGCAAGGGTCGAGGCAGGCAGCAGACGAGAGAGCAGTCAGGTCCAGGTAGGGGTTGAGGCAGGCAGCAGACGAGAGAGCAGTCAGTTCCAGGCAGGAGACAAGGCAAGCAGCAAACAAGAGAGCAGTCAGGTCCAGGCAGGGGTTGAGGCAGGCAGCAGATGAGATGGCAGTCAGGTCCAGGCAAGGGTCGAGGCAGGCAGCAGATGAGAGAGCAGTCAAGTCCAGGTAGGGGTTGAGGCAGGCAGCAGACGAGAGAGCAGTCAGGTCCAGGTAGGGGTTGAGGCAGGCAGCAGACAAGAGAGCAGTCAGGTCCAGGCAGGAGTCGAGGCAGGCAGCAGACGAGAGAGAGCAGTGAGGTCCAGGCAGGCAGCAGATGAGATGGCAGTCAGGTCCAGGCAAGGGTCGAGGCAGGCAGCAGATGAGATGGCAGTCAGGTCCAGGCAGGGGTTGAGGCAGGTAGTAGACGAGAGAGCAGTCAGGGCCAGGTAGGGGTTGAGGCAGGCAGCAGACGAGAGAGCAGTCAGGTCCAGGTAGGGGTTGAGGCAGGCAGCAGACGAGAGAGCAGTCAGGTCCAGGCAGGAGTCGAGGCAGGCAGCAGACGAGAGAGAGCAGTGAGGTCCAGGCAAGCAGCAGATGAGATGGCAGTCAGGTCCAGGCAAGGGTCGAGGCAGGCAGCAGATGAGATGGCAGTCAGGTCCAGGCAGGGGTTGAGGCAGGTAGTAGACGAGAGAGCAGTCAGGGCCAGGTAGGGGTTGAGGCAGGCAGCAGACGAGAGAGCAGTCAGGTCCAGGCAGGAGTCGAGGCAGGCAGCAGACGAGAGAGAGCAGTGAGGTCCAGGCAGGCAGCAGATGAGATGGCAGTCAGGTCCAGGCAAGGGTTGAGGCAGGCAGCAGATGAGATGGCAGTCAGGTCCAGGCAGGGGTTGAGGCAGGTAGTAGACGAGAGAGCAGTCAGGGCCAGGTAGGGGTTGAGGCAGGCAGCAGACGAGAGAGCAGTCAGGTCCAGGCAGGAATCGAGGCAGGCAGCAGATGAGAGAGCAGTCAGGTCCAGGCAGGAGTCGAGGCAGGCAGCAGACGAGAGAGAGAAGTGAGGTCCAAACAGGCAGCAGATGAGATGGCAGTCAGGTCCAGGCAAGGGTTAAGGCAGGCAGCAGATGAGATGGCAGTCAGGTCCAGGCAGGGGTTGAGGCAGGTAGTAGACGAGAGAGCAGTCAGGGCCAGGTAGGGGTTGAGGCAGGCAGCAGACGAGAGAGCAGTCAGGTCCAGGCAGGAGTCGAGGCAGGCAGCAGACGAGAGAGAGCAGTGAGGTCCAGGCAGGCAGCAGATGAGATGGCAGTCAGGTCCAGGCAAGGGTTGAGGCAGGCAGCAGATGAGATGGCAGTCAGGTCCAGGCAGGGGTTGAGGCAGGTAGTAGACGAGAGAGCAGTCAGGGCCAGGTAGGGGTTGAGGCAGGCAGCAGACGAGAGAGCAGTCAGGTCCAGGCAGAAGTCGAGGCAGGCAGCAGACGAGAGAGAGCAGTGAGGTCCAGGCAGGCAGCAGATGAGATGACAGTAAGGGTCAGGCAGGGGTCGAGGCAGGCAGCAGACGAGAGAGCAGTCACGGTCAGGCAGGTGCTGAGGCAGGTAACTGGCAGGAGAGTAGTCAGGTCATTCTGAGTCAAACTCTGAACAACAGATAACTGGCGGGTATCATTGCCCTTTTAGCTCTCAGGTATCTGGCAGAAAGACGCATCACCAGCCACTCCAAACACAGGGGATAGAATACCCTTGTGGTCAGAGGACACACCCAGTCTCATTACCGGGAACTCTGGAGGTCCTCGGAATCCTCAGGGATCCTGTAATCGGAGCACATCATGAAATTCTTCTATTGCACCAGTAGAGCGCAGCTTGTTACCCTTCTTCACACTTATTCAGCTACGACATGCATGGGAGGAGTCCCACACAGGTCCTAGTTGTTAGTATTCTTCCACACGTGGCTGACTGTTACAGGCCAGACAGACATCTAGAAAATGTAAGAACCTCAGAAATGTCCCCATCCGGCCACCGACACCCAATATGTTCCTCTTCCACGGGTGCAATAAATTAGATCCGCCCACTCCTGCTGTACATGACATTGGTTTTATTGCTACATTATAGATGATAATTTATTGGATTACATTACAGTTCTATGGTTACAACCCTTGTCCCCGGAACATGTTCTCGTCCCTTGTATATTCCATGTCCTACCTGTCCTACCTGTTCATTGAAGGCTCCGCCTCTCGCTGAGTCACTCCTCCCAATATCTCTGCGTTCTCTCCATTACCGGAACCCATCCCCCATTGTAGAGTGTATGTCCTGATCTGACACATACCTTTACCTGTCAGTCATTCCGAATCTCCCAAACTCTTCCTGAAAATTCAACTTAAAATGTTTCATTCAAATCTTTGAAGCCGATCTCCAATCAGATGAGAAAGATATTAATGAACGCAGCTCTCTGTCACTAAACCCCCATCATAAAAATCTCGCAATAATCGGCGTATTCCATGCTGGTCATCCTCACTCGTCACTATGACATTCCGCTTCTGTATTCTGCAATAATCCTGGTTGATCCCGCTGCTCTCTATCTCCCCCTCCTGTCCATGTCCCCAGTGCAGTTGGGGATTTTGCAGAGCAGTGGTGGCCGCTCTGCACATGCTCAGTTCTCAGTGAGTTTCTATGCTGAGCATTTCCTCCCTATCACATGTGAGCAGCCCATGTGACTATAGAGTCACACATGTGGGCGTATACACAGTGACAGGCCACTCCCCCTCCTCCTCAGAGCTTACTAAACAGCTAAATGCAATGGGGGCGGGGATATTACATGTCAATTAACCACTTAGCAACCCGCCCATATCAGAATGACGGCTGCTTAACTCTGGGAGGGCGTACAGTGACGTCCTCCCAGAATTCCGCTCTCGCACGCCCCCTGGCGTGCGCATCAGAGAACATCCGTGACCGCCGGGCCCTCTGGATCACAGTAAACGGCCGTTTACCACGTGATCGCTCCGTCAAATTAATAAAAACAAACCGGCGTCATGTCACCCTCTCTCCTCTCTGTGTACCGATCTGTACAGTGGAGGGGAGGGGAGTGGATGGCAGCAGCGCTGTGGGCTGGATCTGTAGTGCCCACAGCGCTGCTCTGTGACAATTGCAGTCACATCCAACCATCCATGCTCAGCCATCCCTCCATGCTCAGCAATACCCTGCGATACCCCACAATACCCTGCGATACCCCACAATACCCTGCGATACCCCACAATACCCTGCAATTCTCTGCAATACCCCACAATACTCAGCAATACTCAGCAATACTCAGCAATACTCAGCAATACTCTGCAATTCTCTGCAATACTCTGCAATTCTCTGCAATACTCTGCAATTCTCTGCAATACTCTGCAATACTCTGCAATTCTCTGCAATTCTCTGCAATACTCTGCAATTCTCTGCAATACTCTGCAATTCTCTGCAATACTCAGCAATACTCAGCAATACTCAGCAATACTCTGCAATACTCTGCAATACTCTGCAATTCTCTGCAATTCTCTGCAATACTCTGCAATACTCTGCAATACCCCACAATACTCAGCAATACTCTGCAATTCTCTGCAATACCCTGCCATGCTCAGCCATTCTCGGCTGTACTCGGCCTCTGTATGTGGCCAGGCTGTGGGAGTCTCCCACATGTGGTATCGCCATACTCGGGAGGAGCAGGAAAATATATTTTGGGGTGTCATTTTTGCTATGTACATGCTATGTATTGTATAAATGGACAACTTTGTGTTAAAAAAAAAAAGTGTTTTAACCACTTCCCGCCTGCCAGCTGTTATATGACGTCCTTGACTTTGTTCTGGGATATCTGAATGATGGGTGTAGCTACAGGACACCCCCCCCCCCCCCCGCCACCCTCCGGTGCTTCTACCGACTCACAGCTACGATCGAAGCCAGGATCGTTTTTTTTATTTTTTTTATTTCAGGCTTCCCAGCCTAGAGGTGAGATGTGGGGCCTTATTGACCCCCCCCAGATCTCACTGTAAAGAGGACCTGTCATGCCATATTCCTATTACAAGGGATGTTTACATTCCTTGTAATAGGAATAAAAGTGATCAAAAAAAATATTTTTGGGAAAAAAGTGTCAAACTAAAATAAATTAAGTAAAATGAACAATAATTTTCTTTAAATCGCCCCTGTCCCCGCGTGCTCACATGCAGAAGCGAACGCATGCGCAAAAAGGTGTTCAAACCACACATGTGAGGTATCGCTACGTACATTAGAGCGAGAGCAATAATTCTAGCCCTAGACCTCCTCTGTAACTCAAAACATGTAACCAGTAAAAAAAAAATTAAAGTGTCGCCTATGGGGATTTTTAAGTAGCGAAGTTTGGCGCCATTCCACAAGCGTGTGCAATTTTGAAGTGTGACATAGTAGGTGTCTATTTACTCGGCATAACTTCATCTTTCACATTATGCAAAAACATTGGGCTAACCTTACTGTTTTGTTTTTTGTAAAGCACAAAACGTTTGAAAAATTGCTGCGCAAATACCGTACAAAATAAAAAGTTGCAACGACTGCCATTGTATTCTCCAGGGTCTTTGCTAAAAAAAATATATAATATTTTGGGGTTCTACATAATTTTCTTGCAAATAAATGATGATTTTTACATGTAGGAGAGAAATGTCAGAATTGTCCTGGGTGCTCCAGAATGCCGGAAGGTGCTCCCTGCATGTTGGGCCTCTGTATGTGGCCACACTGTGTAAAAGTCTCACAGATTATCATGTTATGGATTATTGGACTTCACATCCAAAGATTATCATGTTTATCGATTATTGGACTTTACATTCACAGATTATCATGCTTAGCAATTATTGGATTTGGTTTTCCAACTTTAACTCTTGACTTAACTCTTACCACTCCGGTGTGCTGACCTCACCGCTGCCATATTTCCGTCACTGACATGTCAAATATGCATTTCATTTGGACCTCTCCAGCTAGAACTCGGGAAGTACTGAAGTCAGAAGCTGCCAGGAATTTTAAGAAGGTCTACATTGGCTGACTGCATATTTCTCTCTGTATAGGTTTCCTGCTACATTTCTGCAATAGGAACTGCCTGTGTTGCCCTATAGCAACCATACAGATTGTTTCATTCTGTAACTATCGTGTTTGTCAAGGCAGGCTACAATATGCATGGCGGCTGAGGTAATAGAGATATGTTTTATTTCAAACACTTTGATGTGGGTCTTCCATCTTTGTATGCCCCCCCCCCCCCCCCCCCCAAGCCATGCGCAGCCCATTAGAATGTATATTGTACTCTGGGGCCCAAAGCCATTCCCAATTATTCTAATTCCTCTATGGTTGCCATGGTGGAGGTTCTCACCTTCCCCTATAACCCTTGACCATTGTATAACAGATGTGTCTTACTTATTGCTACCATAACCATACCTCCAACTGCTGCGTTCCCCGTAACTTAACCCCAGAAAATGAGACCACACCAATCTGGAGTAAACATTGGCCGTAGCAGTCAATTCTCTTTATTATAAAATATTCAAATAAAATTAACATAAATTAACATAACTGAATAAAGTAGTAAGCCACCTCTTCCGTTAAACTCCTCCCGTTGGTCTTTGCAGGAAAAACCCACCAATCTTACCACCAGATCCATTACGGCACTGCGGTACCTTAAAACTAAAATAGGCCTCAAGCTGACCTGCTAGCTCAGAGGCAAAACCACTGACCACAGTGCACCGGATAACCAACTTCCAGCTAAAACCACTGTTAGCTGGACCACCACCCACGGGTACCATACCACCTATAGGTCCTGAACTCTTCCATATCTGGGGTTAATCCTTCATCCACAAAGACCAACAACACCCCACAGCACACAAGGGTAACGCCTTACCCTTGTGTGCCCTGCCAAACTCTTAAAGCTCACTGTATTCCATCCTGCAGACCCAAGGACCACAAGTCAATCCCCACATCGTTCAGGTGAACTCCAACTCTCTTCAAATAATGCCAAGTGTCCACTTCTAATTCCAGGTGCCGCATTGCCAACCCCCCATTCCTGACCACGAAACCACTGACCTCCTTTTTCACTTCCTTCCTTGCCCTACTGATCTTCTCTATCGATCTTGCCAACCTCCAAGAGGTCCTGGCCACCATGTCTGACCACACTATGATCATGTGTGGGAAGGGCAAGGCGGAGCTGGCAAAAGTCGAATTTAATATCCCTCACCAAATCCAACATTGTCCTGCTGCCTAGATCATTGCCCCCCAAGTGTAGTACCAACACATCTGTAGGCCTGTCCAGGCGTGCAAATCTATGTACCTCCGACACCGCCCTGCCCCAAAGCATGCCCGGCACCCCCAGCCATTTAATACATGCATCCTGTCTGGAAAAACCAAGCTGCCTCCTTTCTGGATGAGCATCACCTCTCCTAGCCCCCCAACATAGATATGAGTGGCCTACTATCCAGACCAGGCCCTGTGTTCTTCCTACAAGAAAGGAAGAGAAGAAAAAACAACCCCCAACACAGTCAATATTGACCTAAAACACAAAATACAACGTACTCTGTTACCCCTACCTCCTCCTTCCTTAAACAGTCAAGAGGTGAGGGCGAACATACGATTTAAACCTCCTAGAGTCCCATCCCCCAATCCGTTTTACAGCAGCCTCATCTAATCCCCATCTAACTGCTTCTCTAGCTGCCCCTATGCGGAATGAGTGAGAGGAAAAACCCAAAGCCTCCAAACACTTTCTAAAAACTGCAACAAATTGAAATCGCGAGAAGGACAGCCCATCCTGGTGCACCAATAAAGACCCCCCCTACTGCGGGGAGTAAGGATAAGAAACCCCGCACCAATTCTATTGGGCACAATGGTGAGCCGGGCAGTGAAAAAACCTGCACCGTCCTTCCCTTGCCCCGCTGATCCGTTTTTGATTTGCGCACCAATATGGACATCCTGTCCCCCTCGCACACCACTTCCGACACTCCTAACCCCCCATGTTCCTTCTTTTAGGGACTTGCTAGTTCACTATTCCGAAACGCCCCAAAAAATGCCAATGCAAATGCAGCTTTGAACAAGGCCACCTCGTATTCTGATGAACATGTAATCGTCAATTGACCCAATAACCTACCCAGGAGCTCCAACGAAACTGGGCGCCTCGAATGCCTGCCTGATTGAGAACGCCTGTAACCCTTCATTGCCTGTCTCACCCAAAAATCCTTGGTCATATCCGGAAAACCCTTGAACTTGAACCAAAACGCCAACCCAGCCAATTTTTTTTTTTTTACAAACAGCGTGGTGGTTTATTGAGAATACAAGAAGAACAAAAAGGTAATATACAGACATTGGTCAGTACAATGATCACGACAGTGGGAGAGTGAGAATAAGTACATTTTGTGCGGCAGGGGGGGCGCGCAGGTCCCCAGCACATCAATATGAGCAATGAACTAAAAGAAATAAAATATAAAGACAAAATAGTGCAAACATAAATAGCCAGGAGACCCAGTCCAGAAGGCGAATTCTAGGAGACACTACATCAGGGGATCACAAGTAGCAGCATTGTGAAATCATCATTGCACAGCGCAGCGCCGGCCCCCCCCCAGGCCAAGTACACAGGAGCACCCAGCCCTATGAGGGAGGCTCATCACAGGTAGCAGCCTCATTCAACCATACATCCCAGACTTTAGCATATTTAGCATGACAGCCCCTGTGAGCATACAGTTCTTTCTTATATGGGAGTACCTGATTAATCGCAGCCACCCATTCCTGAAGCGTGGGGGGCTGGACTTGTAGCCACTTTCTCGCCACCAGTAGCCTAGCCAGAAGCAAAGACTCATGTAGAAAAATCTTGTGGTACTTGTCCGAGTCCGGATCAGGGAAAATTCCCAAAAGGCACTGCTTGGGGCACAGCGTCAGAGGGGACCCCATTTTATCGTGGATAAATCCAACAATTTGAGACCAGAAACACTGGATCACCGGGCAAGACCACAGGATATGAAAAAAAGTGCTTTGTAAACTACCACACCTGGGGCAGAGGGGGCTGTACTCTGGTTTATATTTAGCAATGCGTGCCGGTGTCAAATAGGTTCTATGTAAAATATTGAGGTGGGTGAAGCGATCCGAGAGTTTAGGCGAGACCTTTTTTCCAGCGTCCAGGGCTTCCTCCCACTCATCATCCTCAAGTCCTCCAACATCCTCCAACCATCTCCCCCTAAGGGCCTCTGTCAAGACAATCGCTGGGGGTCTGATCAAAAGGTTGTATATACTAGAAATCAATTTACGTGGGTCTTGCCCCAAGAGCACGTCCACCACCGCCAGGCTGCCCACCCCAGGCGAAGATTGCCCGAATTGTGCCTGGAGAGCATGGCGAAGCTGGAGGTACCTGTAGAGCATGGAGTTCGGGAGTGCAAACTCCTCCTTGAGCTCCTGAAACGATTTCAGGACCCGATCTCGATATAGATCAGAAAGGAATCTAATTCCATGCATGAGCCAAATCGAGTATCCCGGAAGCAGATGCAATTCGTCCAAACCGGGGTTGTCCCAAAGCGGGGTGTGGGAGTGGGTCTCAGGAAAAACCAGCTTCCTACCAACCACCTCCCAGATCCTGCAATGTGCGTAAAGGAGTCCCCTGCGGTTCCCCCGAAATGCCGCTGAGGCACAGGCTCTAAATATCACCTGGAAGGGATGGGTGATGGAGTATCCACGCCTGGGGCAAAGAAGTGTTAAGTACTTATCCCTGTCCTGTTTGTCCAGGTGGTAAAAGTGGGACACCTGGGCCGCCAGGTAGTACAAGGCAAAGTCCGGCAGGGCCGCCCCCCCCCAGATCCCTAGGGCACTTCAATGCTTGCCACGATAATTTATGTCGCTGTGAGCCCCAAATAAAGGAATTGAGTAGGGCTTCTATGGATTTAAACAGTCGTAGGGGTAAATAAACAGGGGAGTGCCAAAACACGTATAAAAACCCGGGTAGAATAATCATTTTTACAAGGTTTATTCGCCCCAGAACGCCCAAAGGGAGCTTGGCCCACGCCTTGATTCTAACCTTAAGGGATGCCACCAGGGGATCTATATTTAGCCTGGTGTAATCCTCAGGGGATCTGGTGACATAGATACCTAAATATTTTATCTTACTCACCCTCAGGAGGGGAGCGGACGCCTCAACCTCGGAGGGGACACCCAGATCCATGGGCAGAATTTGGGATTTCTCCCAGTTGATCTTAAGCCCCGAGTATGCTCCAAATAGTTGGATCGTTTCAAGAGCTGCCCGGAGGGAGGGGCCTGTATCCGCCAGATACAGCAACATGTCATCTGCATACAGGCTAATCCTCTCCTCCAGGCTGCCACATTCAAGCCCCCTAATACCAGAGTGTCCCCTGAGAGCCGCCGCGAGCGGCTCCACCGCTATGGCATACAACAATGGGGACAAGGGGCAGCCCTGTCTGGTACCCCGAGAAAGAGGGAAAGGGGACGTCACCCGCCCATTAACCAAGATCCTGGCACAAGGGCCGCTGTACAGGAGGCGTATCCACTTAATAAAGCGGGGTCCGAAGCCAAAGCGCCGAAGACAGCTCCACAAATACCTCCACTCCACTGAATCGAATGCTTTGGCTGCGTCCAGAGACACCACGGCTCTAGTTCCTATCAGATCATGTTCCGCTTGCAGATTCATATGCAACCGACGCAAATTGTAAGCCGTGTTTTTGGATGGCATAAACCCCGTCTGGTCGGGATGGATCAGATCTAGGATAACCGCATTCAGACGGGTAGCCAGGACCTTGGCCAGGATCTTGATGTCCAACTGGAGTAAGGAAATGGGCCTATAAGACTCGGGGAGCTCCAAGTCTTTCCCGGGCTTGGGGATGAGGACTATATAAGCCTCACACATTGAGGGAGGGAGAGATTCTGACTCGAATATATGAGAGAATAGTTCTTGCAACCTAGGGGTCAGGGTATCAGCATATTTTAGATAAAATTCAAGGGGAAGCCCGTCCGAACCAGGAGCTTTGGACTTGTTTAGCAGGGACATCGCCTCCGCGATATCATCAGTACTAATAGGGGCCTCTAAAAGGGCCACCTGAGCCGGCGTGATTGAGGGCAGGTCAAGGGTTTCGAGAAGCCCGTCCACCTCGTCTCCAGCAGCGGTGGTCACCGAGGAGTACAATGATGCATAAAATGTTCTAAACTCCTCTGCCACCGCATCAGGATCAGTAATCAGCGTACCGTTAGAGCCCCGCAAGGAGACCACCGTGGGGGGCCGTTGATCCATGTGCGCCAAGTAGGCCAACAGACGACCAGCACGCTCCCCACATTCATACAAACCCAGCCAATTTTTAATCCAGACCAGACACTGACACCCCGGCCTCCAAATTCCTTGAAACAAAATATAAAACTAGTAAACGGAGGTCCTGTTCTTTCTGTCCTTTCGTGACCTGTTGCACGAGGGCTACCCATTCAACCCATCCCTATTGTATGCTGACCACGTCGTTTCGCTCACCAACCGTCTGATCCATCCTGCTACTCGTCCAAGGCAATCCTCCACAGCCACTCTGGACAAGGGACCCCGTACTGTTCCGCCCCTGGTGCCAACTCCTGAAACCTGTCCCACTGAAATCGAGACAATGCATCAGCAATGACGTTTTCCACTCCCGGGAGATGCGCAGCATAGATGAACACGTTCAACTGAAGACAGCGTAGTACCAGGTGCCTGAGCAACCTGACTACTGGCAGCGGTGCCGCCGATACCTTGTTGATCACCTGTACCCCCCCCCAAGTTATCCCCATGGAAACTAACTTTCAAATTCCTGAAAGCCTCCCCCCACAATTCCATTCTAGCACCACCGGAAACAGTTCCAACAGTAACATGTTCTTCATGAGCCCTGCCTCCTTCCATGATTCCGGCCAAGGCCCTGCGCTCCACTTACCCTGGAAAAAATCCCCGAAGCCCGCTGCCCCCGCCGCATCTGTGTACAGTTCCAGGTCAAAGTTGCTAACAGGCCCGACATCCACAGCGCCCTGCCATTGAAGTTAGCCAGGAATGTGTGCCATGTCACCAGATCTTCTCTATGAGCCCCTTACCAAGCACACACAGTGCTTGGTGGATGTAACCCTCGTGGTACTCGCCGAAAGCCATCGGCAAAATACCCTCCCCATCGGCAAGATGCGACACGCAACGTTCTAAGTTGCACCTTGCGTAATTCCATGATGATCCCCGGATCTCCTCTGGCAGGCTACATTCCATCCTCTCAGAGTCCAGCACAATGCCCAAAAAACTCAACACCGTCGTCGGACCCTCAGTCTTGTCCGGGGCTAAGGGAACTCCTAACTTCTCAGCGATGTGTTCCAACATGGCTAACAAGACCGCGCAAACCTCCGAGGCAGGCGGGTCCACGCAGAGGAAATCGTCCAAATAGTGCATGATTGAATTCATTCCCGCGACGTCCCAAACCACCCACTCAATGAATGAACTAAACTGTTCAAACAATGCACAGGATATAGAACATCCCATGGGCAAGCACCTGTCCACGTAGAACTCTTCCTGCCAGTGACAGCCTAACCAACAAAAGCTATCCGGATGGACCGGGAGCAAACGGAAAGCTGACTCTATATCAGTTTTTGCCATCAGTGCGCCCTTCTCATATTCCCTCACCCAGAATAACACTGCATCAAACGATGTATAAGACACAGCGCAAATCTCCGGGTCAATGGCATCGTTTACCGAACCCCCTTTCGGAAATGACAGATGATGGATGAGCCTGAATTTATTAGTCTCCTTTTTAGGCACTACCCCCAATGGTGACACCGCCAATACCGGTATTGGCATCATGGGGAAGGGACACCCCATGTGTCCCAGCGCCACCTCCTTTTTTCGTTTATCCGACACCACCCCAGCGTGTTGCATCGCGGACCGCAAATTGTGTGCCAACGGGGGAGTGTTGACCAGCTGCGATGGAATCCGAAATCCCTCTGAAAACCCCCGGGGGCCAGCAATTGCGCCACCTCCCTATCCGGGCACCTATCGAGGAAAGGCTGCATCCTTTCCACTCTCACCGGCATTGTCCCCCTTACCAACAGCATCTCCTGTCCTACCTTTCCCTTGTTTGAAGCAGCGGGACATGGGGTGTCCTCCTCCACAGCCAGAGCATTCCTGCTTGTATTTGCACGACCCCCCCCAAACTTGAAGGAGCCCTCATTGAATTGCTAACGCACCCCTTTCTTTCTTGTGGCCGATTGTTCCGGGTTGGTTGACCCACCGGCCCTCCCTTGAAAAAACTGACTCATCGGCCTAGCTGAGGTCATAAGGAGCATCCATAAGCTGATGTCCTTATGATCCCACCTCAAGGATGGGATAGGAGTATTTCTATTAATAAATCTATCTATCTATCTATCTATCTATCTATCTATCTATCTATCTATCTATCTATCTATCTATCATCCATCTGTCTACAGTGGGGAAAATACTGATTTGCCCCCCTGCAGGTTGTGTAAGTTTTGCCCACTTACATAGAAATGAAGGGTCTATAATTTTTATCATAGGTGTATTTTATATGATAGAGACAGAAAATCAACCAAAAATCCAGAAAAAAAACACGTGCTTCTTCTTGAGCCACTCCTTTGTTGCTTTGGGGGTATGTTTTGGGTCATTGTCATGCTGGAAGACCCATCCATGACCCATCTTCAGTGTTCTGATTGATGGAAGAAGAATCTCATGATCATCCAAGATTTTACAATACATGGTCCCATCCATTGGCCCCTCGATGTGGCAAATTTGGCCTGGACCTTTAGCAGAGAAACAGCCCGAAAGCATCATGTGCCCACCTCCGTGTGTAGTCACAAGGATGGTAAGGTAAGGATGGAAGGTAAGGATGGTGTTCTTAGGGTCACAGTCAGCATTTTTTTTTCCTCCAAACATGGCGAGTCGAGTTAATGCCAAAGAGCTGAATTTTGGTCTCATTTGACTACAGCACTTACTCCTGATCATTTTCTGAATCATTTAGATGTTCAAACTTCAGATGGAGCTGTACATGTGTCTTCCTGAGGAGGGGGACCTGTACATGTGTCTTCCTGAGGAGGGGACCTGTACATGTGTCTTCCTGAGGAGGGGGACCTGTCCATGTGTCTTCCCGAGGAGGAGGACCTGTACATGTGTCTTCCTGAGGAGGGGGACCTGTCCATATGTCTTCCCGAGGAGGAGGACCTGTACATGCGTCTTCCTGAGGAGGGGGACCTGTACATGCGTCTTCCTGAGGAGGGGGACCTGTACATGTGTCTTCCTGAGGAGGGGGACCTGTACATGTGTCTTCCTGAGGAGGGGGACCTGTACATGCGTCTTCCCAAGGAGGGGGCCTGTACATGCTTCTTCCCGAGGAGGGGGACCTGTCCATGTGTCTTCCCGAGGAGGGGGACCTGTACATGTGTCTTCCCGAGGAGGGGGACCTGTACATGTGTCTTCCCGAGGAGGGGGACCTGTACATGTGTCTTCCCGAGGAGTGGGATCTGTACATGTCTCTTCCCGAGGAGGGGGACCTGTACATGCGTCTTCCTGAGGAGGGGGACCTGTACATGCGTCTTCCCGAGGAGGGGGCCTGTACATGTGTCTTCCTGAGGAGGGGGACCTGTCCATGTGTCTTCCTGAGGCGGAGGACCTGTACATGTGTCTTCCTGAGGAGGGGACCTGTACATGTGTCTTCCTGAGGAGGGGGACCTGTAAATGTGTCTTCCTGAGGAGGGAGACCTGTACATGTGTCTTCCTGAGGAGGGGGACCTGTCCATGTGTCTTCCCGAGGAGGGGGACCTGTCCATGTGTCTTCCCGAGGAGGGGGACCTGTCCATGTGTCTTCCCGAGGAGGGGGACCTGTACGTGTGTCTTCCTGAGGAGGAGGACCTTGCGGGCACTGCAGGATTTCAATCCATGGTGGCGTATTGTGTCACCAATGGTTTGTTTGGTGACTGGGGTCCCAACTGCCTTGAGATCCTTCACAAGCTCCTCCCTGTGTAGTTCTGGGCGGATCCCTCACTTTTCTCATGACCATCCTCACCCCATGAGGAGAAATCTTCCATGGAGCTCCAGACTGAGGACAATTGATGGTTATTTTGTATTTCTTCCATTTGTGAATAATCTCTCCGGCACTCGTCTCCTCTCACCAAGCTTCTTGCTGATGGTCTTGTAGCCCATTCCAGCCTTGTGCAGGTCTCCAATCTTCTCCCCGACCTCCTCTGACAGATCTTTGCTCTTCCCCATGATGGTGAGGATTGGAGGGAAGGGATTCTGTGGACAGGAGTCTTCTATACACATAACGAGTTGTCGTTAGGAGAGCCTTCTTACATTGACAGGACTGATCTGTGTACCACATGAGCACCTACTGGAGCCAGTCTGTGGGGGAGGGGTATTGTTGGTTGGTAGGTAGGGATGAGCCAAACACCCCCCAGTTCGGTTCGCACCAGAACCTTTGAACAGACCGGAAATTCCTATGAACTTTGGAACCCCATTAAAGTCTATGGGACTCGAACATTTGAAATCAAAAGTGTTAATTTTGAAGGCTAATATGGTGTAGCTTCAGGTGTACACTGTGCAGGAGGCCCACAACACCCACTCTAACAGCGCTCCCTTCCCAAGCAAAACACTGTCCCTGCCTATCCTGCTCTTCCCTGCAGGCCAACACACTACACAGGGCTGCCACGCTGGCGGCCGTATATAGTGTGGGGCGTGTACTAAACCTCACTGAGCTATAATTGGCCACAGGCATTATGTCTCTCCTTGCTGCCGGCGCTGTGACTGGCCAAGCATGCACTGTGACCCCGCATGCTTGGCCAATCACAGCGCCGGCAGCAAGGAGAGCCATAATTGGCCACAGGCAGGATGCCTGTGGCCAATTATAGCTCAGCGAGGTTTAGTACACGCCATCATGAGCCAGCAATGCACCGCGAATGCACATCCACACAAATATGGTGCGAACAGTCCACAAAGTTCTGAATTCACCGAACAGGCGAACGGCCCGTGATCGAGTCAAACACTGAGCTCGTCCCTATTGGTGGGGGATCAAATACTTATTTAACTCCATTTATAACATTTGTATCGTGTGATTTTTCTGGATTTTTGGTTGATCTTCTGTCTCCATCATATAAAATACACCTCTGATAACAATTATAGACCCTTCATTTCTATGTAAGTGGGCAAAACTTCAATCTGCAGGAGAGCCAATCAGCATTTTCCCCATTGTATATATTAATTCTATCCATCCATATAGGGGGAGTGTTTGTACTGGGGCGGTAGTTCTTGTACACCGGCTGTGTTGACCTTGTCCACCATCATTTCTTCTAGACATCCTGTATACTTGCACACTATAAAACCAGGCAGAGTTGTCAGAGTGTTGTATTCTGCATGAAGGTAAGACTTACTGCCGGCCCACATCACGTATGTGTCACTGTATATGTTTTTTACTCCCAATTACACGGCTCATGTTTTGAGTCCCAATTACACGGCTCATTTCCCCTGGCCTACAAGATGCAATACTTGACACTTTCTAAAAATAGGACACAAATTATACGTATAACTGGGCCACTCTGATATTGACATTTATGTAAAAGTAGCCTCCGCCTCTTATATCGTATGCCAGTCACTCTGTGAGATTTGTACTGAAATGTCCAACGCCACCAACGCCACCAACCCAACGCCACCAACCCAACTCCACCAACCACTGCCAAGGGGCGGCACAGTGGTGTAGTGGGCGGCACTCTCACCTAGCAGTAAGAAGGGTCGCTGGTTCGAATCCCAACCACGACACTACCTGCCTGGAGTTTGCATGTTCTCCCTGTGCCCGCGTGGGCCTCCCCCCACAATCCAAAGACATGCAGGTAGGTTAATTGGCCTCTGTCCAAAATTGGCTCTAAAATACAAATGGGGACCTTAGATTGTGGGCTCTCTGAGGGTAGGGACCAACATGAGTGTGCAATGTACAGAGATAGGGACAATTGTAGACACTCACTCAGGTTGAACAGGATGGACTGGTGTCTTTATTCAACCTTACTAACTATGAAGCCATGAAACCATGAAACCTAACACCATCAGCCCAATTCTACCAACCCAACTCCCCTCAGCCCAAGGCAACAAAGTCTTTACCAAGTAACTATAGACCTGTTAGTTTAACTTCTATAGTTGGGAGATTAATAAAAGACCACATAGACAAGTTCTTTCAAGAAAAAAATATTTTAAGCAACAGACAGCCTGGATTCACGAAAGACAGAAGTTGTCAGACAAACCTGATTTCTTTTTATGAGGAGGTAAGTAAAACCTTGGACAGAGGGGTGGCGGTGGATGCGGTATATTTGGACAGAGGGGTGGCGGTGGACGTGGTATACTTGGACAGAGGGGTGGCGGTGGACGTGGTATACTTGGACAGAGGGGTGGCGGTGGATGTGGTATACTTGGACAGAGGGGGTGGCGGTGGACGTGGTATACTTGGACAGAGGGGTGGCGGTGGACGTGGTATACTTGGACAGAGGGGTGGCGGTGGACGTGGTATACTTGGACAGAGGGGTGGCGGTGGACGTGGTATACTTGGACAGAGGGGTGGCGGTGGATGTGGTATACTTGGACAGAGGGGTGGCGGTGGATGTGGTATACTTGGACAGAGGGGTGGCGGTGGATGTGGTATACTTGGACAGAGGGGTGGCGGTGGACGTGGTATACTTGGACAGAGGGGTGGCGGTGGATGTGGTATACTTGGACAGAGGGGTGGCGGTGGACGTGGTATACTTGGACAGAGGGGTGGCGGTGGATGCGGTATACTTGGACAGAGGGGTGGCGGTGGATGCGGTATACTTGGACAGAGGGGTGGCGGTGGACGTGGTATACTTGGACAGAGGGGTGGCGGTGGACGTGGTATACTTGGACAGAGGGGTGGCGGTGGACGTGGTATACTTGGACAGAGGGGTGGCGGTGGACGTGGTATACTTGGACAGAGGGGTGGCGGTGGATGCGGTATACTTGGACAGAGGGGTGGCGGTGGACGTGGTATACTTGGACAGAGGGGTGGTGGTGGACGTGGTATACTTGGACAGAGGGGTGGCGGTGGACATGGTATACTTGGACAGAGGGGTGGCGGTGGACGTGGTATACTTGGACAGAGGGGTGGCGGTGGACGTGGTATACTTGGACAGAGGGGTGGCGGTGGACGTGGTATACTTGGACAGAGGGGTGGCGGTGGACGTGGTATACTTGGACAGAGGGGTGGCGGTGGACATGGTATACTTGGACAGAGGGGTGGCGGTGGACGTGGTATACTTGGACAGAGGGTGGCGGTAGACGTGGTATACTTGGACAGAGGGGTGGCGGTGGACGTGGTATACTTGGACAGAGGGGTGGCGGTAGACGTGGTATACTTGGACAGAGGGGTGGCGGTGGACGTGGTATACTTGGACAGAGGGGTGGCGGTGGACATGGTATACTTGGACAGAGGGGTGGCGGTAGACGTGGTATACTTGGACAGAGGGGTAGTGGTGGACGTGATATACTTGGATTTTGCAAAAGCATTCGATACAGTTCCGCACACACGGCTCATGTGTAAGGTAAAGTCTACAGGTCTGGAAATATCAGTTTGTAAATGGATAGAAAACTGGCTAAAAGACAGAATTCAGAGAGTCGTGGTTAATGATTCTTACTCTGAATGGTGTGAGGTTATCAGTGGTGTACCCCGAGGTTCAGTGCTGGGACCCTTACTTTTTAATATCTTTATAAATGATATTGGGTCTGGGATCAGAAGTAACATTTCCGTCTTTGCAGATGACACCGAGCTATGCAGAGGAATAACCTCCTTACAGGATGTCTCCAATTTACAAGCCGACCTCAATGCTCTGTCTGATTGGGTGACTATGTGGCAGATGAGGTTTAATGTTGAGAAATGTAAAGTTCTGCACTTGGGGGCCAAGAATATGCATCATACATACTAGGGGAGTACAACTGGGGGGATCCATAGTGAAGAAGGATCTGGGGGGATCCATAGTAGAGAAGGATCTGGGGGGATCCATAGTGGAGAAGGATCTGGGGGGATCCATAGTGGAGAAGGATCTGGGGGGGATCCCTGGTGGAGAAGGATCTGGGAGATCCATAGTGGAGAAGGATCTGGGAGGGTCCATAGTGGAGAAGGATCTGGGAGGGTCCATAGTGGAGAAGGATCTGGGGAGATCCATAGTGGAGAAGGATCTGGGAGATCCATAGTGGAGAAGGATCTGGGAGGGTCCATAGTGGAGAAGGATCTGGGGAGATCCATAGTGGAGAAGGATCTGGGGGGATTCATAGTGGAGAAGGATCTGGGAGATCCATAGTGGAGAAGGATCTGGGGGGATCCCTGGTGGAGAAGGATCTGGGGGGATCCATAGTGGAGAAGGATCTGGGAGGGTCCATAGTGGAGAAGGATCTGGGGGGATTCATAGTGGAGAAGGATCTGGGGGTTTTGGTAGATCATAAGCTCAATAATAACATACAATGCCAAGCTGCGGTTTGCAAAGTGAGCAAAGTCCTTTCCTGTATAAGAGAGGTATGGACTCCAGAGAGAGAGATATCATCTGTACAAATCATTAGTAAGACCTCATCTGGAATATGCCGTTTAGTTTTGGGCTCCAGTTCTCAAAAAGGATATCGGGGAACTGGAGAAAGTGCAGAGAAGGGCAACCAAACTGATAAGAGGCATGGAGGAGCTCAGCTATGAGGAAAGATTAGAGGAACTGAATTTATTCACTCTTGATAAGAGGAGATTAAGGGGGGATATGGGGACAAAGTGGCACTCTTTACGTCTAGAGGAAAAGAGATTTAATCTCGAAATATGGAAAGGCTTCTTCACAGTAAGAGCTGTGAAAATGTGGAATAGACTCCCTGCAGAGGTGGTTCTGGCCGGCTCAGTGGATTGCTATAAGAAGGGCCTGGATCATTTCCTAAGTGTACAGAATATAACTGGGTACTGACATTTATAGGTAAAGTTGATCGGGGGATCAGGGAGGAACTTTTTTCGCCTGGTTTAGCAAATTGGATCATGGCTCTGCTGGGTTTTTTTTTTTTTTGGTTGAACTGGATGGACCTGTGTCTTTTTTTTCAACCTGACTAACTATGTAACTCCACCAACCCAACTCCACAACGCCCAACTCCACCAACCCACCTCCACAACGCCCAACTCCACCAACCCAACTCCACAACGCCCAACTCCACCAACCCTCTACAGCACGTCAGTCTGCCTGCATTCATTTATGTCTTTAGAGAACCAGTTGGAACCACCCCATATGAAAGGGGTCATAATTCTGTAGCCTTATGTCTCAGGGATGGCTATGTTTGCCATTATTCAGATATTCTATCCCCGTCAGAGCAGAAATGTGAGCGATAAAAACTTGCTCACACCATCCTGCATACATAATTGTCAGGGCTGGCTTAGACCTTCCTCCTCTGGGCTGGCCGCTCAGCTGTCGGCCAATTGCCAGCTCTCTTCTCTTTCCACAGTTACCAGCTGTTCCCGATGATGCTCGTCTGACCTGCCTATTTAAAGCCTTCCAGCTCATTCTTTCCTTTGCCTTCGCGTTGGTCACATCACAAGGAACCATCTCCTGCTGTTTGTTTCAAGACTGGCTTGCTGACATCCCTCCTGGCTTCTTATCCTGCTTGCAGTTGCTCTCCTTGGATCCCTGACGTCTGGCCTGGCTGATTACCCGATCTGGTTAATGAACTTTGGACTGGCTGACTACCCGATCTGGCTACTGGACTCTGGCTATGCTTGACTACGCTTTTTTCTATTTACCTTTTTATTTTTATTATTAATAAACAAGTGTGATTTGATTGTACTTCTGTCTCAGTCTGTTTCATGGTTCCTGACAATAATAAAGCAATCTGAGGCAGGCGAGTGTCTTGTGTATAGGCATGAGGGGGGTGGATGGGGAGTGTCATGTGCTCTTACAACACACTTGACATTTGATCCATTGCTATGCATTGTGCGTTGGGGAAAAATGCGGAAATTCTACATTTTTATGCAATACCCCTCCCCCCCCAAGGCAGCTTTGTGGTGAGGCCAGGAAACATAGAAAGTAGTTAGAAACCCTGGAGGTGACTTATCTAGATCAGGTGCAGAAAAACGATCCCTAAGGCCCCCCATGCAGGCTGAACTGTCTGAGCTCAGGGGTGGTAACACTATATACATATCTATGTTGTGTGTGTGTGTGTGTATATATATATATATAATTATACAGGATTTATATACAACAGTTTACGTAGCTCTTTACAGTACAAAGTCAATACACTTTAATACAGTAGGAATCAGAGGGCTCTGCTCCTTAGAGCTTACAATCTAAGAGGGAAGAGATACAAGAGGTAATAACTGTGGGGGATGTGCTGATTGAGAAGATAAATGTTCAGTTGTTAGGTGGGTGGGGGGCCAGATATGCTTCTCTGAAGAGATGAGTTTTCAGGGATCATCTGAAAGTGGGTAAAATAGGATAAAATTGAATAGATTGGGGTAGAGCATTCCAGAGGATGGGAGAGGCTCTGGAGAAGTCCTGACCGTGAGCATGGGATGAGGCGACAAGGGAGTTTGGGAGCAGGAGGTCCTGGGAGAAGCGAAGAGAATGATTAGGTTGGTATTTGGAGACCAGGTTAGTGATGGAGCTCGAGGCCGAGTTGTGGAAGGCTTTGTATTAGTTAGTATCTTGAATTTAATTCGTTGGCTGAGTGGCAGCCAATGGAGGGATTGGCAGAGGAGTATAGCAGATGCTGAGCGGTTTGTGAGGTGGATGAGCCTGGCAGCAGCGTTCATGATGGACTGAAGTGGGAGGAGTCTATTTGGAGGTAAGCCAATGAGGAGGGAGTTGCAGTAGTCGAGGCGAGAGATGACCAGGGATTGGATAGTGATAGGATGTGGGGGCGAAAGGATAGTTCAGAGTCCAGGATTACACCTAGAACCTTGGCAGGGGGATATATACAGTATCTCACAAAAGTCAGTACACCCCTAAGTGAAAATGACCCAATTAGCCATTTTCCCTCCCCGGTGTCATGTGACTCGTTAGTGTTACAAGGTCTCAGGTGTGTTAAATTTGGTGTTATCGCTCTCACTCTCTAATACTGGTCACTGGAAGGTCGACATGGCACCTCATGGCAAAGAACTCTCTGAGGATCTGAAGATAAGAATTGTTGCTCTACATAAAGATGGCCTAGGCTATAAGAAGATTGCCAAGACCCTGAAACTGATCTGCAGCACGGTGGCCAAGACCATACAGCGGTATAACAGGACAGGTTCCCCTCAGAACAGGCCTCGCCATGGTCCACCAAAGAAGTTGAGGTCACGTGATCAGCGTCATATCCAGAGGTTGTCTGGATACCTTACTAGACAGCTCTGGGGGTCTTCTTCCAACTTCGGGGGTCTTCTCGCCGGACTCCTCCACTATCTTCTGCTCTTTTACTACTGGAGGAGCCCGGCTTTCTCCTTAGTCGGTGCCATCCGGGGGTCTTCTTCCGACTTCGGGTGTCTTGTCCCGCTCTTCCGTTCCGAAGTCGGAAGAAGACCCCCGGAGCTGTCTAATAAAGTACTTTAAAACCTGTGTTGTGTTTTTTTTATTAACACTTTTTCCCTCAGGTGAATGGGTAGGGGTAACATGTACCCCATACTCGTTCACATAGGGTGGGGGGCCAGGATCTGGGGCCCCCTTTTTAAAGGGGGCTCCTGCATTCCGATGAGCCCCCCGCCCGCAGACCCTGACAACAAACGGCCAGGGTTGTCGGGAAGAGGCCCTTGTCCTCATCAACATGAGGACAGGGTGCTTTGGGGTGGGAGGGGCTCCCCCTTCCCCAAAGCACCCCCCATGTTGAGGGCACACAGCCTGGTATGGTTTGGGGGGGGGGGGGGCGCTTGCTCGTCCCCACCCCCTTTCCTGATCGGCCGGGCTGCGTGCTCGGATAAGGGTCTGCTATGGACTTAGCGGGGAACCCCACGCCTTTTTTTCGGCGTAGGGGTTCCCCTTAAAGTCCATACCGGCAACGAGGCTAGCGAGGTGTCAATCTCGCCGATGGAGGCGGCGACATTGACTTCCTTCACTAGTCCCGTCTACCTGGAGTCACGTTGAAAATGAATGGACTTTACTCTGTGTGTGGGCAAGTCCGTTCAATTCAAATGTCTGGCGGATTGTCCACCTGACCTAGTCAGCCGGAAAAGTCTGGTGGTGTGTGGTGGTGTGTGGACCTCCGCTGCAAAGTTCGGCGGATTGTCCACCGGACTAAGTCCGCCGGGTAGTCTGATCGTGTGTAAGCGGCATAAGGAGATGGATTACTGGAACCATGTCCTGTGCTCTGATGAGACCAAGATAAAGGTATTTGGTGTCAGATGGTGACAAGCGTGTGTGGGGGCAACCAGGTGAGGAGGACAAAGACAAGTGTGTCTTGTCTACAGTCAGACATGGTGGTGGGGGTGTCATGGTCTGGGGCTGCATGAGTGCTGCCGGCACTGGGGGGCTACAGATCATTGAGGGGACCATGAATGCCAACATGTACTGTGACATACTGAAGCAGAGCATGATCCCCTCCCTTCAGAGACTGGACCGCAGGGCAGTATTCCAACATGATAACCACCCCAAACACACCTCCAACACCACCACTGCCTTGCTAAAGAAGCTGAGGGTGAAGGTGATGGACTGGCCAAGCATGTCTCCAGACCTAAACCCTATTGATCATCTGTGGGACGTCCTCAGAGGGAAGGTGGAGGAGGGGAAGGTCTCCAACATCCACCAGCTCTGTGAGGTCATCATGGGGGAGGGGAAGAGGACTCCAGTGGTGACCTGTGAAGCTCTGCTGACCTCCATGCCCAAGAGGGTGAAGGCAGTGCTGGAAAATAATGGCGGCCACACAAAATATTCACACTTTGGGCCCAATGTGGACATTTTCACTTAGGGGTGTACTGACTTTTGTTGCCAGCGGTTTAGACATTAATGGCTGTGTGTTGAGTTATTTTGAGGGGACAGGAAATTTACACTGTTATACAAGCTGTACACTCACTACTTTACATTGTAGACAAGTGTCATTTCTTCAGTGTTGTCACATGAAAAGAGAGAAGATTTACACAAATGTCACTGGGGGGTGTACTTACAATTGTCAGATATTATATATGTGTCACCCACTCACATATGTCCTCCTATAAATGAAGTGTCGGGGGTTGGGAGGACGCACACACGAGCACAGAGATACAAAGCTCAGTTAGTAGGAAATTTTTACTGATTGAAGAGGAAACTCGCGGTGTAACCTAAACGCAGGACAGCTACTTTCTGGGTCATGAACTGAAGGTGAAAAGTCTCTGTTAGACACGCGTGTTGAAAAAATTAAAACAAGTTCACAGTGAGATATTGCAGTTAAAAGTTTAATCCTATAATGATAATACATAGAAAACCGTTCAGCACAGGGAACATAAATGAAGCATAAAATAACATGTTACACGCATGGCACATGGATATAATTCATACAGGAACATGTTACACGCATGGCACATGGATAGAATTCATACAGGAACATGTTACACGCATGGCACATGGATATAATTCGTACAGGAACATGTTACATGCATGGCACATGGATATAATTCATACAGGAACATGTTACACGCATGGCACATGGATATAATTCATACAGGAACATGTTACACGCATGGCACATGGATATAATTCATACAGGAACATGTTACACGCATGGCACATGGATATAATTCATACAGGAACATGTTACACGCATGGCACATGGATATAATTCGTACAGGAACATGTTACATGCATGGCACATGGATATAATACGTACAGGAATGTCAGGCTACAAGCAATGCACAGTGACAGCGGCAGAAAAGGCCTAAACAAGGGCAGATCTATACATTCATTAATACATTTATTTAGGGAGAGAAGGGGGGGGGGGGGCAGAAGCCAACCGAGTGTGCTGCAGGCCAAGGGGCATGCTGATAGGAGGAGAGAGCAAAATGAGCAGAGAGAAGGGGTTATCACTCTTCTGCTGCTCCTTCACTTTCCATTCAGCAGGTGTGAGGAACATCATGCTAATGTGCGTGTACGTAGGTATCCCCACTGTCAGCGGTGTGTATAAGCATGAAGTCTAACTGCACATGCATCATTATTTACATATATGAGCACACACACGCATGTCTGCTGCCGCCAAGCAGGCTGATAAAACCTGAACTCTGCACAAGCTTCTTGCTGAATGGTCTTTAGTCTTGGCTCCTGTGATCCTGTTTTATTGAGGCATCTGACCTGCTCTCGTATTACCCTTGTCTGCTTATGGTCGCTGTCTATCTCTACCACTGACCTCGGCCTGACCTACTGACCTCAGCCTGACCTACTGACCTCGGCCTGGGCTACTGACCTCGGCCTGATCTCCTGACCTCGGCCTGATCTACTGACCTCAGCCTGGGCTACTGACCTCAGCCTGTGCTACTGACCTCAGCCTGGGCTACTGACCTCAGCCTGACCTACTGACCTCAGCCTGGGCTACTGACCTCAGCCTGACCTACTGACCTCAGCCTGGGCTACTGACCTCGGCCTGATCTACTGACCTCGGCCTGATCTACTGACCTCGGCCTGATCTCCTGACCTCGGCCTGACCTACTGACCTCAGCCTGGGCTACTGACCTCAGCCTGATCTACTGACCTCAGCCTGGGCTACTGACCTCAGCCTGATCTACTGACCTCAGCCTGATCTACTGACCTCGGCCTGATCTCCTGACCTCGGCCTGATCTACTGACCTCAGCCTGTGCTACTGACCTCAGCCTGGGCTACTGACCTCAGCCTGACCTACTGACCTCAGCCTGGGCTACTGACCTCGGCCTGATCTACTGACCTCGGCCTGACCTACTGACCTCAGCCTGGGCTACTGACCTCGGCCTGATCTACTGACCTCGGCCTGATCTACTGACCTCGGCCTGATCTACTGACCTCGGCCTGATCTCCTGACCTCGGCCTGATCTCCTGACCTTGGCCTGCACTACTGACCTTGGCCTGGACCTCGCTTCTGCCCAGTGAATTTGTACGTTGCTGCCCACTTGTTGCCAACCTCTGCCTGTACCTGACTCTGATCCTGCCAAGGACTTGGTGTCTTTCCACTAGGCCTGGCTTAGGATGTGACTCCACCATTAGTTGAACTTGGCACATCCATGGTACACTGCCAGCTGGACTTCTGCTCACCTGATACCAGTGTTTCCAAGCCCACAGTGTTGGCACTTGTGCCATTTGTTCATCCCTGCAGACCCTGTCTACACCTCCGGGGGGGGCTAAGATGGGAATTGCACCACCCTCCTCATATTAGGCTTCTCATACAGATCCATGGCAGCAGGCTGAGGGTGGAGGGAGGACACCACAGAACTGCTCAATTGTAACCCTGACTGTGCTGCGTGGCAGAGCTTTTATAAATCTCAGGACTGGATGGACAGAAATAAAAATCCTTTGGCAGGTAAACCATTTCTCATATTTGTATTTCACCTGTGCAGGTAGATGTTTGATTGGCGTTCAGCTTTTGTGTATACTTTGTACATGAAACAAAATGGCTTACTCTGCCATTGGACATTTACGGGTTTTATTTAAAGGGGCACTCTCACTTGTCCCATTCAGGACAAAGTACCCTGGTCCACGTCTGCCCATTTCTCCAGAGACAGTCAATATGGTGGCACTGAACCTTTAGGTGGAGGTTACTTCATACATAGGATTGGTTATATACTGATACTGGAATAATGGGGCTTCTGGGTGATATGCTGACTGCCTCCGTACACAGAGGACATGGAAACCTCGGGATGTGAATGCAATAGTTGGACCAGAAAATTGGATTACCTCACCAAAATGTCTAAACTTAATAGCCAACGCGTTTTTGGGCCACACTTTGGCCCCTTCATCAGCTCTTCAGAGAGTGGCTGTTGAGGACCTACACCGCACATACCAGTTACCTTTTTATGTTATCCAACTTTATCTACAGTCCGAATCTCTGACAATTCTTGAAGCCTAACTCTGGGCAAAGCGAAGGTTTGCCCATGCGGTTCTGCTGTTCCTGAACTCCATGGGGCAACTGCTTGTTTTTGTTTAGGGGATTGAGGAAAGCTTATACTCACCCGATCCTCCACTCCACATGCAAACGGCACTCCCCCGCGATCCAGCGGTGGACTGTTCCTGACGTCTTCATGTCCAGAGCAGGTCTATAGGTGTGAGGACCAGTCCAGCACACAAGACCACTGGACTGCCGCAGAAGAGGACATGACAAATACAATCACACACATGGGTTTGGACTTGATGGACTTGTGTCTTTTTTCATCCTCACCTCCTATAGAAAAAGGGAATTGTAGGAGAAAAAGGGTCCATACATGGAACACCATAACCATGAATTACCCTAGTATCGCCCAGTAAAGTGACGGACTGTCTTGATACCAAGTTATATAAAAAAATAGAAATTTTTATTATTAAGGATAAAAAGTTTTTTTTAGAGAAAAAGAAAAACATATAAATATAAAGTTTCAATAAATACATAGTATGGTTGTAACATAAACAAATGTGTTACGGCGATATTTAGTGTCCAATTCGGTCTTTATTTTCTACTAGTTTCGCGACTTTTCTGTCGCTTCTTCAGGAGACCTTGTTTGTGTGAAATTGAACATACCATGTCAAAAAGTTATCATAACCAAATTAACAAAGTTAACAAAATTAACATAGTTCAAGATATTTGGTGTATTGTTTTATAGGTATTTGATAGCAGCATAGCACCAATTGTGAACTAGACGAAGGACAAGATCCTCCTCTGCATTTGACTATCTATATCCCGTTCCCATCTCTGCCAATCCCATGCATCTTCATCCATGTTGCATTGCCTGAAAACATTTGGATGTACTGGTATGTGGACTCTGTGTTCGGATACTGGGACACAAATGTTATGTTCTGCACACATATATTGGACATCTTCCCAGTAACAAAAAGAGTTTATTCACATAATCATTTAACGTTTTATTTTTCGAATAATTTTCTGGTAAAAATATTTTCCACTTCTGATTATTGTTTTGTAGCTGACTCTTACAACCTCCCGTGTCCGCCCCAAAGGGTGGTCTAAGCCTGGTTGGCGGGGACTGCCCTAACTCCAAGTGTTTTCTGCCATTTGATGTTTCCATAGTGGTGAGCTGCCTACTCTCTAACTCTTTCTGTAAAACAATACACCAAATATCTTGAACTATGTTAATTTTGTTAACTTTGTTAATTTGGTTATGATAACTTTTTGACATGATATGTTCAATTTCAGACAAACAAGGTCTCCTGAAGAAGTGACAGAAAAGTCGCGAAACTAGTAGAAAATAAAGACCGAATTGGACACTAAATATCGCCGTAACACATTTGTTTATGTTACAACCATACTATGTATTTATTGAAACTTTATATTTATATGTTTTTCTTTTTCTCTAAAAAAACTTTTTATACTTAATAATAAAAATGTTTATTTTTTTATATAACTTGGTATCAAGACAGTCCGTCACTTTACTGGGCGATACTAGGGTAATTCATGGTTATGGTGTTCCATGTATGGACCCTTTTTCTCCCACAATTCCCTTTTTCTGTAGTTAATATATAAGGATGAGGATACCGCATACCTTTTTGTAGTTTAGGCCGGGTTCACACTATAGCGATGCGGGAACGCCGCGAATCCGTGGCATTTACCGGCATCGCACACCTCCCGCCGGCAGTTCACACTGCCCTATGCGGTTGGCTGGGAGTGTCAATGTTATGTTAATGACACCCCCAGATCCGTCCGCATATCGCAGTGCGATCTGCCGACTCGCACAGGAATCGGATCGCATGGTGCGAACCCCCATGCGATCCGATTCTGTTGCGGACCCAAAAAAGGGTCCCGTGCGAGTTTGCTGCGGGAGCGCTGCGAATTCAGCCATACTATCTGTATACTATCTGTATACTATCTGTATACTATCTGTATGGCTGAACTCGCATCGCTACGGAGATCGGATGTGATTTGCGGTGTGAATCACATCCGGATCTCCCCCCGCAGCGGTGTGAACCGGACCTTAGGCACAATAATACAACTATCCTCACCTCCTATGTAACTATGTGTAACTATGACATCCTGCGCCGCGGCCCGGCTGGAATGGAAGTACATGTAGTACTTCAGAAAAAGGTGCTTTAAAAATCAAATAATTCATATCCAAAAACGAGGGGTGGTCTTTAGTTTAAGACCAGCTTTCAAAAGGGGGTGGACACTCTGTTTTAAGGATGAGGTGGTGGCTTTAGACTGCCCCGATCGGGGGGGCGCGGTGTCAGTAACTGCCCATAAAACTGTTGCAGCAAAGAAGAAACAAAATACTTGCCTCCCCCTGTTGGCCGTCTTGTTGAACTCCAAGGGAGAAATCCCCGGCTCCGATGGTTCCTCCCACTCACCCCCATGTCTCTTCAGGCCGTTGTAATGATATGGGGATTGGCGGGAGGAACCATTGAACATAGCGGGGGGGGGGGGGATCAGGAAATTAAAATTAAAAGGAATAAAACTCCCAGGAATGTCGGTTTCTGAAAAAACTTCATCTGCAGATTTCTCTTCAGCTGAGAAGCCAGCAGGAGAGAGATCCTTTTCTTCTTTTTAGGGAACACTTTTTGGGGAGTTGAATTTGGCTTTAAAGTGTAACTGAAGGCAAAACTTTTTGAATAAAATGGTGAAGAATTAGAAGCGATGTCTGGTGCTCTCTGTTATTGGGATTCGTTCGCTGCGATCAGAGGCGGCTCTAGGCTTTGTGAGGCCCTAGGCAAAACTTAGACATGAGGCCCCACTTGCGCCCATAATGGAAAAAATAATTCAAGCAAGTTATCAGTGGTGGATGAGACAATGGAGTCAGGGGTGATTCTGGGCTAGGACAGAAGTATCACCACTACTGGGAGGCTTGACAGGCAGGAGAAGGATTAGGTATATGACAGGAGTCCCACCATTGGATAGGGATCCTCCTTCTGTCAGCTCCTTTTCCTGTCTGTAGACATCAGAGGTGAGGAGGCAGCCAGCATCTCTCCCCGAGTTCAGATTGCAGTGCGTTGGACACCAAACAGCCCACACAAGCCGAGGGCGGGTGTGCCCACATTAGCGCCACCCTGCTGGGGAATTCACTGGAGCCACTTGGCTCAGCACCAGCAGGATTTAGCCTGGATACACAGGCAAGGTCCTGGCAATGCAGGTAATTTACCAGAGCAGAGAGGATCTCCGCTTAGGGAGAGAGACATTCCCCAAAAAGTGATGCTCTGTGTGCGGGTCGGCCAAATTAGGCAGCTGCGAGGCCCCTGTGATAGCGAGGTCTTAGGCCACCGCCTAATTTGTCTAATTAAAGAGCCGTCTCTGGCTGCGATCGCCCTCACCCCGGGGGGAATGGAAATGAGGGTAAGCCCAGGAGTGCAGAAATGAAATGGTGGGGGGTTTAGCTGAACTCACGCGATTTCACTCGCGATTTCCGGGAGGATTTCACACATCTGGGTGTGTCTCTGCACAGATGTCAACGGAAATCGCACCCCGAAATCGCCAAAAGTAGTACAGAAAGGACTTATAAATAGGTGCGGCGTCACACCAATTAGGACGGTGCCATTGCTGACAATTGCCGCAGATTTGGCGTGTAAAATCACACGGCACTTTGCATCCAATGTGAACCAGGGATACATGCAAAAGTTTGAGTTGCCACCAGAACAGGATTGAACGGGTGATGTTTGGTGGGGGGGGGGGGGGTAGTGCCCGCTGGATGTGATGGGGGGTATAATACCCGATGCCGCCGGGGCTTGTGTACACCCTGGCTGCTGCCTTTGCAGTGCACTTGGGAGGAAGGGGGGGCTCAACTGTGTGGTTTTACTGCCCCCCAACCACTAGTGTAAAGGAGCCCCTGTTTTTGGTTGCAGCTTAGCAAGAAAATCAGAAGCACCATTGTAACAATATACAGATAAAGATCTTCTACTCTTTAAAGTAAATAAAAATAGAAGTAGAGAGGTCAATAATTATACAGAATGTATGATAGAAATCTAAACTATAAAATCAACGCTTCATCTCTTCTTAATCATAAACTATAGAAAGAGAAAAGAAAATCAGATATTTGACCCATTTATTCTCTATTTAGTAGACGTGTTTTGTTGTTTATTATCTTCTGTTGCTTTTTTTTATTATGTGATATTTGGCTTCTGTATCTTTATTTCATTGTAATGTAATTCTCTACAGATTATAGTAAAACTCTGACCCCACCCGCCATGTTAGTTCTTCCACAACTGCCAAGACTGCCCCAGGTTCTAGGCCCCCAAATGAGGGACAGTTGGGGGGGTCTATGCTGGTAACCCAATGCCACCCATTGAAACTAAATTTGGTGGTTGCTCCGTATCGTTCTGGATATCGGTTCCTCTCCTGATGGATTTTTATTGATCGTGGTAATCTCATTTTATCAGATTTTATCTAATTTTATCAGATTTTATCTCATTTCATCAGATGTTATCTAATTGTATCAGATTTTATCTAATTTTATCAGATTTTATCTCATTTTATCAGATTTTATCTCATTTTATCAGATTTTATCTCATTTCATCAGATGTTATCTAATTGTATCAGATTTTATCTAATTTTATCAGATTTTATCTAATTTTATCAGATTTTATCTCATTTTATCAGATTTTATCTAATTGTATCATTTTTTTTTTGTTTCAATGTTTTTATTGATTATTATTGATAAAACAAATATTGCATGTTACATACACATAGTAAAACATAAATCTGAATATCATTGTAATTATGAAATACATTGTATCAGATTTTATCTAATTGTATCAGATTTTATCTCATTTTATCAGATTTTATCTCATTTTATCAGAATTCGAGATTGGTATGGTTGGTTCTATGAATCGTTTGACCAACATTCCCAATTTGCTGCATATTATTGAATATGTTCAATTCAAAGAATGGATCTAAATTGGCAATACAATTGATTGACACCTCAAATTTATTTGGGATTTTTAAGGCAATATAGAAAAAAATTATACTAGATGTATATAAAAAAATATAAATTTTATTACAGATATCAAAAAAACATTTACAATAACAAAGAAATCCATAAAATAACAATGTTGTGCCGACATATGTATATAGCATAAAATAATACCACATGCGTAAACTTTATGCAACAGAGCAAGCGGCTATTTTTCCTACGCGTTTCGAAAAGTATGTATTAATAGTTTTTTCTTCGGGGAATCCACTATCTGTGAACACACAACAAGCAAGAAATATTTCGAAAAAAATACACTTATAAACATAACATAATACATTTAAAAGGTACAACCTTCTCCCCTTTGGCCCCGTTTTTCCCGTCTTTGGGACGGTCGCCAAAATAAGAGAAAATGCCTTTTATGGCACAAAAAAATAAGCATGTGAGTATTCAAGTATTGGGATTTAAATGTATTATGTTATGTTTATAAGTGTATTTTTTCGAAATATTTATTGCCTGTTGTGTGTTCACAGATAGTGGCTTCCCTGAAGAAGAAACTATTAATACATACTTTTTCGAAACGCGTAGGAAAAATAGCCGCTTGCTCTGTTGCATAAAGTTTACGCATGTGGTATTATTTTATGCTATATACATATGTCAGCACAACATTGTTATTTTATGGATTTTTTTGTTATTGTAAAGTTTTTTTTTATATCTGTAATAAAATTTATATTTTTTTATATACATCTAGTATAATTATTTTCTATATTGCCTTAAAAATCCCAAATAAATTTGAGGTGTCAATCAATTGTATTTACTATTTCCGGGATGATGGCAATAACATGCCACAGCTCATGAGTCCAACAAATATTCTGGATCTAAATTGTCATTTTTGGTTTGGAGTCGTCTGCTGCCTTGTGCAGTAATTATTGCTGTAATATATGAAGCAATGAGCCGAGCTCTACAGATGACCCAATTAGAATTGTTATAGAAAATATGAAGACAGGACAGTGCTGATTAATAAGTAGAACAATATACTTTGTAGTGGAAAACAATAACTTGGTCATTCGGTTAAAAACAAAGAAAGTAGGTCAGTGTGTTTTCCTTTCTTGTGTGCGTTGGTTGTATTTTCCCTTCAGGTTCTCTCGGTGTACACCACCCCATTGTGTGCTCCTTTCATACTCCTCCTTGGTGTTCGCCCCTCTCCTCATTCTCCTCTCCAGTTGGAATTTCTACGCTGAGAGACGTGGCTGCGAATGCTGGATGAGCGAGAGGACTCACCTCCTAGAGAGCGGAGATCGAGGGTCTCGTAGGCCGGCGGGGGGGTGATATCGGCCACCACCCTCACTTGGTTCTGGGAGGGGATGATGTGTGGATTGTGGCTGCTTCTTCGTTCGGTTGCTGCAAAGGAGACAGGGGTCGGGTCTCTCCCCGTCTCTTCTACAGATGGTGTCTTACGGTTGCGGTATCGATGAAGGAGAACGATCAATGAGATGGCAGCCACATCAAAAACCAACTCACCCATTTCCACCACTGAAAGGACCGAAGAGCCAAACCAAAGGCTCCATTGGCTGCCCAACAATGACAACAGCGTCACCATCTGAAAAGACAGAAGACACTTTATTACTATTAAAGACAACTGGAGAATATTGTTTTGGTACTCTCAGAATCAATTACAGGACTTCCAATGGTCCTTTCAGTATCCCTGCAGGACTTTCATGACTACTACTCTCAGAATCCCTCCCAGGACTTCCAATGGTAATCATGGAATCCATGTAAGGACCTCCAATGGTATGGTAATAGGACTACTACTCTCAGTGTCTCTGCAGGACTTCCAAGACTACTACTCTCAGATTCCCTCTCAGGACTTCCAATGGTAATCATGGAATCCCTGTAAGGACCTCCAATGGTTTGCCCAGAATCCCTGCAGGACTACTACTCTCAGTATCCCTGCAGGACTTCCAGGACTACTACTCTGAGATTCCCCCTCAGGCCTTCCAATGGTATGCCCAGAATCAGTACCAGGACTTCCAATGATACTCTCAGTATCCCTGCAAGACTTTGAGGACTACTATTGTAAGAATCCCTCCCAGGACTTCCGACGGTATGCCCAGAATCCCCGCAGGACTTCCAGGACTACTACTCTCAGAATCCCTCCCAGGACTTCCAATGGTAATCACGGAATCCCTGTAAGGACCTCCAATGGTTTGCCCAGAATCCCTGCAGGACTACTACTCTCAGTATCCCTGCAGGACTTCCAAGACTACTACTCTGAGATTCCCTCCCAGGACTTCCAATGGTAATCACGGAATCCATGTAAGGACCTCCAATGGTTTGCCCAGAATCCCCGCAGGACTACTACTCTGAGATTCCCTCCCAGGCCTTCCAATGGTATGCCCAGAATCAGTACCAGGACTTCCAATGATACTCTCAGTATCCCTGCTAGACTTCCAGGACTAAAAAAATAAGCAAAAAATAAAATAAAAATCAGCCATTCAGGAGGTGGCCGGGAAATTGTCCTTCAAACGCTGAGAAGACTCCCCCGGGGAGAGGGGCCCAATGGTGGCAAATCTTCCACCAAACCCAAATCCAGAAATGTCCCATCATTAGATGTAGCGGCTGCACTTGTTCTCCCTCTTCTTCTCACCTGGTGATCTGGCCAATAACACACCTCCTTTATTAGTGCACCCCCACTCTGGAGGGAGGAGCACAGGGAGCACCTTTGGAGAACAGCATTGTCAGTCGGGGGGGGGGGGGGGTGGAGTGTTATATGGACTAGCAGATTTAAATACAGTAGCAAAATGAAGCCAAACTCCACCTAACACTCTATAAGTTGTCACAGCAAACAGTTTTATATGAATAAATAAAAGCTGATCCTTGTAAGCACCCCTGTCAGGGGTAAGGGGTTGGTCCCATCCCTGGAAACTGATGCATTTGGAAAAGAGCTTGTTCTGCTGAGAAACAGACTTACTGGCAGGATCATCGGGTGAAAATAAAGGAAAGAAAAATGAAGAAAGGAAACAAATGCAGCCGTCACCTGAACAGTGAACCCCCCACGGGATCGACCCGGCGTCTTTATTCAACCTTCCCGACTATATAACTAACTATATATCTATATATCTATACAATGTAACGATATAACAATGTAACGATATAACAATGTAACGATATAACAATGTAACGATGTAACAATGTAACGATATAACAATGTAACGATATAACAATGTAACGATATAACAATGTAACGATATAACAATGTAACGATGTAACAATGTAACGATATAACAATGTAACGATATAACAATGTAACGATGTAACAATGTAACGATGTAACAATGTAACGATATAACAATGTAACGATATAACAATGTAACGATATAACAATGTAACGATGTAACAATGTAACGATGTAACAATGTAACGATATAACAATGTAACGATGTAACAATGTAACGATGTAACAATGTAACGATATAACAATGTAACGATATAACAATGTAACGATGTAACAATGTAACGATGTAACAATGTAACGATGTAACAATGTAACGATGTAACAATGTAACGATATAACAATGTAACGATGTAACAATGTAACGATATAACAATGTAACGATATAACAATGTAACGATATAACAATGTAACGATATAACAATGTAACGATGTAACAATGTAACGATATAACAATGTAACGATATAACAATGTAACGATGTAACAATGTAACGATATAACAATGTAACGATATAACAATGTAACGATATAACAATGTAACGATGTAACAATGTAACGATATAACAATGTAACGATATAACAAGTTAATAAAACTCTTTCAGTTCCTTCCATGGAAATATAACTGGAATGTTTTCTCTGAGCTCGGCGTGTTGTGTGATGTGTGGGGAGAAGTTGGAGGTAGAGGAAGGTGGGGGAGGGGGGGGCTTATGTTGGGACAGAGAGGCCCCCGGGGCACACAGGTGGGGTTGTAGAACACGAACATTAAACAGCCATATATCATATGAATGCCGATCTCTTCCATGTCTTCTCCCCTCCCCCATCGTATCTCTTCCATGTCTTCTCCCCTCCCCCCATCGTATCTCTTCCATGTCTTCTCCCCTCCCCCCATCGTATCTCTTCCATGTCTTCTCCCCTCCCCCATCATATCTCTTCCATGTCTTCTCCCCTCCCCCCATCGTATCTCTTCCATGTCTTCTCCCCTCCCCCATCATATCTCTTCCATGTCTTCTCCCCTCCCCCCATCGTATCTCTTCCATGTCTTCTCCCCTCCCCCATCGTATCTCTTCCATGTCTTGTCCCCTCCCCCCATCATATCTCTTCCATGTCTTGTCCCCTCCCCCATCGTATCTCTTCCATGTCTTCTCCCCTCCCCCATCGTATCTCTTCCATGTCTTCTCCCCTCCCCCATCATATCTCTTCCATGTCTTCTCCCCTCCCCCCATCGTATCTCTTCCATGTCTTCTCCCCTCCCCCATCATATCTCTTCCATGTCTTCTCCCCTCCCCCCATCGTATCTCTTCCATGTCTTCTCCCCTCCCCCATCGTATCTCTTCCATGTCTTGTCCCCTCCCCCCATCATATCTCTTCCATGTCTTGTCCCCTCCCCCATCGTATCTCTTCCATGTCTTGTCCCCTCCCCCATCGTATCTCTTCCATGTCTTCTCCCCTCCCCCATCATATCTCTTCCATGTCTTGTCCCCTCCCCCCATCATATCTCTTCCATGTCTTGTCCCCTCCCCCATCATATCTCTTCCATGTCTTGTCCCCTCCCCCATCATATCTCTTCCATGTCTTGTCCCCTCCCCCCATCGTATCTCTTCCATGTCTTGTCCCCTCCCCCATCATATCTCTTCCATGTCTTGTCCCCTCCCCCCATCGTATCTCTTCCATGTCTTGTCCCCTCCCCCCATCGTATCTCTTCCATGTCTTGTCCCCTCGCCCATCGTATCTCTTCCATGTCTTGTCCCCTCCCCCCATCGTATCTCTTCCATGTCTTGTCCCCTCCCCCATCATATCTCTTCCATGTCTTGTCCCCTCCCCCCATCGTATCTCTTCCATGTCTTGTCCCCTCCCCCATCATATCTCTTCCATGTCTTGTCCCCTCCCCCATCATATCTCTTCCATGTCTTGTCCCCTCCCCCCATCGTATCTCTTCCATGTCTTGTCCCCTCCCCCCATCGTATCTCTTCCATGTCTTGTCCCCTCCCCCCATCGTATCTCTTCCATGTCTTGTCCCCTCCCCCCATCGTATCTCTTCCATGTCTTGTCCCCTCCCCCATCGTATCTCTTCCATGTCTTGTCCCCTCCCCCCATCGTATCTCTTCCATGTCTTGTCCCCTCCCCCATCGTATCTCTTCCATGTCTTGTCCCCTCCCCCATCGTATCTCTTCCATGTCTTGTCCCCTCCCCCCATCGTATCTCTTCCATGTCTTCTCCCCTCCCCCATCGTATCTCTTCCATGTCTTGTCCCCTCCCCCCATCGTATCTCTTCCATGTCTTCTCCCCTCCCCCATCATATCTCTTCCATGTCTTCTCCCCTCCCCCCATCGTATCTCTTCCATGTCTTGTCCCCTCCCCCATCGTATCTCTTCCATGTCTTCTCCCCTCCCCCCATCATATCTCTTCCATGTCTTGTCCCCTCCCCCATCATATCTCTTCCATGTCTTGTCCCCCCCCCCCCCCTCCGGCAGTCTTGGTTTTTATTGGATGGATTCTTCTATTATCTCCTCGGTTTGTAACGCTTTGTAAAACGCACCGCAAGCACCATAGGGGGCGCCTGCAGGACGATTACGGTGACATAAATGACGGCGTTTGGGGAGCGGTAAAATAAGCAGAATGCTACATGGGAGACGCGTTTTTACATGACGCAAAGCGAAGCGCAGCAAACCCCGCTCACTGCAGCGCACACAACGTACCCCGCTCACTGCAGCGCACACAACGTACCCCGCTCACTGCAGCGCACACAACGTACCCCGATCACTGCAACGCACACAACGTCCCCCGCTCACTGCAACGCACACAACGTACCCCGCTCACTGCAGCGCACACAACGTACCCCGCTCACTGCAGCGCACACAACGTACCCCGCTCACTGCAGCGCACACAACGTACCCCGCTCACTGCAGCGCACACAACGTCCCCCGCTCACTGCAGCGCACACAACGTCCCCCGCTCACTGCAGCGCACACAACGTCCCCCGCTCACTGCAGCGCACACAACGTCCCCCGCTCACTGCAGCGCACACAACGTCCCCCGCTCACTGCAACGCACACAACGTACCCCGATCACTGCAGCGCACACAACGTCCCCCGATCACTGCAGCGCACACAACGTCCCCCGCTCACTGCAGCGCACACAACGTCCCCCGCTCACTGCAGCGCACACAACGTCCCCCGCTCACTGCAACGCACACAACGTACCCCGATCACTGCAGCGCACACAACGTCCCCCGATCACTGCAGCGCACACAACGTACCCCGCTCACTGCAGCGCACACAACGTACCCCGCTCACTGCAGCGCACACAACGTCCCCCGCTCACTGCAGCGCACACAACGTCCCCCGATCACTGCAGCGCACACAACGTACCCCGCTCACTGCAGCGCACACAACGTACCCCGCTCACTGCAGCGCACACAACGTCCCCCGATCACTGCAGCGCACACAACGTCCCCCGCTCACTGCAGCGCACACAACGTACCCCGATCACTGCAGCGCACACAACGTACCCCGATCGCTGACATGCGTTTGTGAGGCTTTATAAATGCCGATGAAATGCCCGCTGTTGGCGCTCGTGTAAACCTGACCGGAGACCGACCAATCAGAGGATGACAATCGTGGATAGAATCGTATCGATCGCTCGGGGGTGACATCAATGCCGCCTGCAGTTGGAAACCCCCTTTAAGCGGTTGTGTTGCTGAGGGCCCCATGGAGTTTTCAGCACAGGAGGTTATTGTGAAGCTGCTCGTCGTTCTATAAATGACGAGCGGAAACTCTTATCACTCCTTCCCACAGAGCTTCAGAAAACCGCCGCAAGTCAGCCGCCAGCTGCAGAGATTATCAGCGACGCGATCCGCCTGCGATGTGTCCTGTGGTCACATGAAGGTTTTTCACAGAGAAGACCGCAAAAGATCTACCCACAATCCCTCTCTTCTCTACACGTGAGGGTACACCTCCTCCAATCAGACGCCTCGCCTTCCTCTGCACCCCCCCGACCCCCCGAACCATTATACCCACAATCCCTCTCTTCTCTACACATGAGGGTACACCTCCTCCAATCAGGCGCCTCGCCTTCCTCTGCACCCCCCTGACCCATTATACCCACAATCCCTCTCTTCTCTACACATGAGGGTACACCTCCTCCAATCAGACGCCTCGCCTTCCTCTGCACCCCCCCGACCCCCCGAACCATTATACCCACAATCCCTCTCTTCTCTACACATGAGGGTACACCTCCTCCAATCAGACGCCTCGCCTTCCTCTGCACCCCCCCGACCCCCCGAACCATTATACCCACAATCCCTCTCTTCTCTACACATGAGGGTACACCTCCTCCAATCAGGCGTCTCGCCTTCCTCTGCACCCCCCCGACCCCCCGAACCATTATACCCACAATCCCTCTCTTCTCTACACATGAGGGTACACCTCCTCCAATCAGGCGTCTCGCCTTCCTCTGCACCCCCCCGACCCCCCGAACCATTATACCCACAATCCCTCTCTTCTCTACACATGAGGGTACACCTCCTCCAATCAGGCGCCTCGCCTTCCTCTGCACCCCCCCGACCCCCCGAACCATTATACCCACAATCCCTCTCTTCTCTACACATGAGGGTACACCTCCTCCAATCAGGCGTCTCACCTTCCTCTGCACCCCCCCGACCCCCCGAACCATTATACCCACAATCCCTCTCTTCTCTACACATGAGGGTACACCTCCTCCAATCAGGCGCCTCGCCTTCCTCTGCACCCCCCTGACCCATTATACCCACAATCCCTCTCTTCTCTACACATGAGGGTACACCTCCTCCAATCAGACGCCTCGCCTTCCTCTGCACCCCCCCGACCCCCCGAACCATTATACCCACAATCCCTCTCTTCTCTACACATGAGGGTACACCTCCTCCAATCAGACGCCTCGCCTTCCTCTGCACCCCCCCGACCCCCCGAACCATTATACCCACAATCCCTCTCTTCTCTACACATGAGGGTACACCTCCTCCAATCAGGCGTCTCGCCTTCCTCTGCACCCCCCCGACCCCCCGAACCATTATACCCACAATCCCTCTCTTCTCTACACATGAGGGTACACCTCCTCCAATCAGGCGCCTCGCCTTCCTCTGCACCCCCCCGACCCCCCGAACCATTATACCCACAATCCCTCTCTTCTCTACACATGAGGGTACACCTCCTCCAATCAGGCGTCTCGCCTTCCTCTGCACCCCCCCGACCCCCCGAACCATTATACCCACAATCCCTCTCTTCTCTACACATGAGGGTACACCTCCTCCAATCAGGCGCCTCGCCTTCCTCTGCACCCCCCCGACCCCCCGAACCATTATACCCACAATCCCTCTCTTCTCTACACATGAGGGTACACCTCCTCCAATCAGGCGCCTCGCCTTCCTCTGCACCCCCCCGACCCCCCGAACCATTATACCCACAATCCCTCTCTTCTCTACACGTGAGGGTACACCTCCTCCAATCAGACGCCTCGCCTTCCTCTGCACCCCCCGACCCATTATACCCACCTTATGTGCACCCCCGACCCATTATACCCACCTTAGGTGCACCCCCGATCCATTATACCCACCTTAGGTGCACCCCCGACCCATTATACCCACCTTATGTGCACCCCGATCCATTATACCCACCTTAGGTGCACCCCGATCCATTATACCCACCTTAGGTGCACCCCGACCCATTATACCCACCTTATGTGCACCCCCGACCCATTATACCCACCTTAGGTGCACCCCCGACCCATTATACCCACCTTATCTGCACCCCCGACCCATTATACCCACCTTATCTGCACCCCCGACCCATTATACCCACCTTAGGTGCACCCCCAACCCATTATACCCACCTTATGTGCACCCCCGACCCATTATACCCACCTTATGTGCACCCCCGACCCATTATACCCACCTTAGGTGCACCCCCGACCCATTATACCCACCTTATCTGCACCCCCGACCCATTATACCCACCTTAGGTGCACCCCCAACCCATTATACCCACCTTAGGTGCACCTCCGATCCATTATTCTCACCTTAGGTGCACCCCCGACCCATTATACCCACCTTATGTGCACCCCCAACCCATTATACCCACCTTAGGTGCACCTCCGATCCATTATTCTCACCTTAGGTGCACCCCCGACCCATTATACCCACCTTATGTGCACCCCCGATCCATTATACCCACCTTAGGTGCACCCCTGACCCATTATACCCACCTTATGTGCACCCCCGACCCATTATACCCACCTTATGTGCACCCCCGACCCATTATACCCACCTTAGGTGCACCCCCGACCCATTATACCCACCTTATGTGCACCCCCGACCCATTATACCCACCTTATCTGCACCCCCGACCCATTATACCCACCTTATCTGCACCCCCGACCCATTATACCCACCTTAGGTGCACCCCCAACCCATTATACCCACCTTAGGTGCACCTCCGATCCATTATTCTCACCTTAGGTGCACCCCCGACCCATTATACCCACCTTATGTGCACCCCCGACCCATTATACCCACCTTAGGTGCACCCCCAACCCATTATACCCACCTTAGGTGCACCCCGACCCATTCTACCTACCTTAAGTGCACCTGCCTGACACATTGTACCTAGCTTACATGCACCCCCTTGACGCTGTTGTACTTACCTTAGGTGAACCCCCCCCGACCCATTATACTCACCTGCCTTCGTGGGCAACCCAGGAGATTGGTGCCTCCCCAGTCATATGACAGCTCTCAAGACCCCCACATCTACAGTGCCTTGAAAAAGTATTCATACCCCTTGAAATTCCCCACATTTTGTTACAACCAAAACCATAAATGTATTTTATTGGGATTTTATGTGATGGACCAACACAAAGTGTCACATAATTGTGAAGTGGAAGGAAAATGATACAAATAAATATGTGAAAAGTGTGGGGGAGGGGCATTTGTATGGCGCCCCCCGGAGTCAATACTTTGTAGAACCCCCTTTCTCTACAAGTCTTTTTGGGGGTGTCTCTACCAGCTTTGCACATCTAGAGAGGACATTTCTGCCCATTCTTCTTCTTTGTAGAATATCTCGCGCTCTGTCAGATTGGATGGAGAGCGTCTGTGATCAGCAATTTTCAAGTCTGGCCACAGATTCTCAATGGGATTTAGGTCTGGACTGTGACTGGGCCATTCTAACACATGAATATGCTTTGATGTAAACCATTCCATTGTAGCTCTGGCTGGATGTTTCGGGTCGTTGTCCTGCTGGAAGGGGAACCTCCGCCCCGGTCTCAAGTCTTCTGCCGACTCTAACAGGTTTTCTTCTAAGATTGTCCTGTATTTGTCTCCATCCATCTTCCCATCAACTCTGACCAGCTTCCCTGTCCCTGCTGAAGAAAACCATCCCCACCACATGATGCTGCCACCACCATGTCTCACGGTGGGGATGGTGTGTTCGGGGGGATGGGCGGTGTTAGTTTTCCCCACACATAGCGTTTTGCTTTTAGGCCATAAAGTAGAATTTTGGTCTCCTCTGACCAGATCACCTTCTTCCACATGTTTGCTGCCCCCTCCCCCACATGGCTTCTCACAAACTACAAACAGGACTTCTTATGACTTTCTTTCTCCAATGTCTTTCTTCTTGTCACTCTTCCATAAAGGGCAGATTTGTGGAGAGACGACTAATAGTTGTCCTGTGGACAGATTCTCCCCCCTGAGCTGTGGATCTCTGCAGCTCCTCCAGAGTTACCATGGACCTCTTGGCTCTTCTCTGATGAATGCTCTCCTTGCCCGGCCCGGTCAGTTTAGGTGGACGGCCATGTCTTGGTAGGTTTGCAGTTGTGCCATACTCTTTCCATTTTCCGATGATGGATTGAACAGAGCTCCGTGAGATGATCAAAGCTTGGGAGATTTTATTATAACCCAACCCTGCTTTATACTTCTCCACAACTTCATCCCTGACCTGCCTGGTGTGTTCCTTGGCCTTCATGATGCTGTTTGTTCACTAAGGTTCTCCAACACACCTCTGAGGGCTTCACAGAAAAGCTGTTTTTATACTGAGATTAAATGACACACAGGTGGACTCTATTTACTAATTAGGTGACTTCTGAAGGTAATTGGTTCCTCTAGATTTTTTTTTTTGAGGGGTCTTAGAGTAAAGGGGGCGCCATACAAATGCCCCTCCCCTCCCCCACACTTTTCACATATTTATTTGTATTATTTATCATTTTCCTTCCACTTCACAATTATGTGACACTTTGTGTTGGTCCATCACATAAAATACATTTATGTTTGTGGTTGGGAATGTCAAGGGGTATGAATACTTTTTCCAGGCACTGTACATCACGAGCCGGTTTCGGAGGAATTGTATGTTCAGCAATTAAGAACATTTAATTGGTTGGGAGGAAACCAGTTCTACCGGCTGAGTGATTCATCCATGATGCTCAGCTATATGCAAATCACGGCCATCGTACAACACACGCGTCTCTCCCAGCCCCCACCCAGTTTCCCGGCACCATCCTCCTTCCTTGTGTGACACAATGTAGCCACCTCATGAAAAGTCTCTCTATTCTTATAGTAAGAGGGAGAACCTCCGATGGGTCTGTACCATTCAGTGCCCGGGAAGGGGGGGGGTCACGGCTATCATTTGGCACGGTTATGCAGATCAGGAAAGTCGGTATCTACACACCCAGATAGCGAGCAATCATGCTGCAAGTGTGAAAACGACTTGCTAAGCTATTGCCGGACTTGCCGGGCTTCACACCTTTGCTGCAGAATTGCAGAAAGTCCGCATTGCATGACTCCAGATCTACCGTATTTATCGGCGTATAACACGCACTATTTTCCCCTTATAATCATGGGTGCGCGTTATACGCCGATCCCCCCGCCGATCTGCCGATCTGCGCTGTCTGTGGAGCGCCGCCGACATTTACCAAGCTGAGCCGAGTGTACTGTGTACTCGGCTCCGCTCTCAGTCACGCCCAGTCCCGCCTCCTAGCCTTTATGTCCCGCCATTGGCCCGGTGTTGTGTCCATCACAGGAGCCAGGACAAGGGGCGGGACGGGGGCGTTACTGCGAGCAGAGCCGAGTAGCCGAGTACCCTCAGGCTCGGCTCGGTCTATGTCGGCGGCGGGAGGAGCCGAAGATCTCGACGGCGGCGGCGGGAGGGGCCGAAGATCTCGGTGGCGGCGGCAGGAGGAGCCGAAGATCTCGGCGGCGGCAGCGGGAGGGGCCGAAGATCTCGGCGGCGGCGGTGGGAGGAGACGAAGATCTCGGCAGCGGCGGCGGCGGGAGGAGACAAAGATCTCGGCGGCGGGAGGAGCTAAAGATCTCGGCAGCGGCGGCGGCGGGAGGAGCCAAAGATCTCGGCGGCAGCGGTGGGAGGAGCTAAAGATCTCGGCGGCGGCGGGAGGAGCCGAAGATCTCGGCGGCGGCGGTAAATTTAAAACTAACCATGCTGCAATTTTGGGAAAGGCTGCAGAGGGACAGTGGAAGGCTGCAGAGGGACAGTGCAAGGCTGCAGAGGGACAGTGGAAGGCTGCAGAGGGACAGTGCAAGGCTGCAGGGGGACAGTGGAAGGCTGCAGGGGGACAGTGCAAGGCTGCAGAGGGACAGTGGAAGGCTGCAGGGGGACAGTGGAAGGCTGCAGGGGGACAGTGCAAGGCTGCAGAGGGACAGTGGAAGGCTGCAGGGGGACAGTGCAAGGCTGCAGAGGGACAGTGCAAGGCTGCAGGGGGACAGTGCAAGGCTGCAGGGGGACAGTGCAAGGCTGCAGAGGGACAGTGCAAGGCTGCAGGGGGACAGTGCAAGGCTGCAGGGGGACAGTGGAAGGCTGCAGGGGGACAGTGCAAGGCTGCAGAGGGACAGTGGAAGGCTGCAGGGGGACAGTGGAAGGCTGCAGGGGGACAGTGCAAGGCTGCAGAGGGACAGTGCAAGGCTGCAGGGGGACAGTGCAAGGCTGCAGGGGGACAGTGGAAGGCTGCAGGGGGACAGTGCAAGGCTGCAGAGGGACAGTGGAAGGCTGCAGGGGGACAGTGGAAGGCTGCAGGGGGACAGTGCAAGGCTGCAGAGGGACAGTGGAAGGCTGCAGGGGGACAGTGCAAGGCTGCAGAGGGACAGTGCAAGGCTGCAGAGGGACAGTGGAAGGCTGCAGGGGGACAGTGCAAGGCTGCAGAGGGACAGTGCAAGGCTGCAGGGGGACAGTGCAAGGCTGCAGAGGGACAGTGGAAGGCTGCAGAGGGACAGTGGAAGGCTGCAGGGGGACAGTGGAAGGCTGCAGAGGGACAGTGGAAGGCTGCAGAGGGACAGTGCAAGGCTGCAGAGGGACAGTGGAAGGCTGCAGGGGGACAGTGCAAGGCTGCAGAGGGACAGTGGAAGGCTGCAGGGGGACAGTGCAAGGCTGCAGAGGGACAGTGGAAGGCTGCAGAGGGACAGTGGAAGGCTGCAGGGGGACAGTGGAAGGCTGCAGAGGGACAGTGGAAGGCTGCAGAGGGACAGTGCAAGGCTGCAGAGGGACAGTGGAAGGCTGCAGGGGGACAGTGCAAGGCTGCAGAGGGACAGTGGAAGGCTGCAGGGGGACAGTGCAAGGCTGCAGGGGGACAGTGCAAGGCTGCAGAGGGACAGTGCAAGGCTGCAGGGGGACAGTGCAAGGCTGCAGAGGGACAGTGGAAGGCTGCAGAGGGACAGTGGAAGGCTGCAGGGGGACAGTGGAAGGCTGCAGAGGGACAGTGGAAGGCTGCAGAGGGACAGTGCAAGGCTGCAGGGGGACAGTGCAAGGCTGCAGAGGGACAGTGCAAGGCTGCAGGGGGACAGTGCAAGGCTGCAGAGGGACAGTGGAAGGCTGCAGAGGGACAGTGGAAGGCTGCAGGGGGACAGTGGAAGGCTGCAGAGGGACAGTGGAAGGCTGCAGGGGGACAGTGCAAGGCTGCAGGGGGACAGTGCAAGGCTGCAGAGGGACAGTGCAAGGCTGCAGGGGGACAGTGCAAGGCTGCAGAGGGACAGTGTAGGGCTGCAGAGGGACAGTGCAAGGCTGCAGGAGAACAGTGTAGGGCTGCAGGGGGACAGTGGAAGGCTACATTGATGGGCATTTAAAATGTAAGGTTTTTTCCTTAAACTTGCCTCCCAAAAGTTTTTTTCCTTAAATTTCCCTCCTAAACTTGGGGCGTGTGTTATTCACGGGCGCGTGTTATACGCCGATAAATACGGTACTTTTTTCGCAAACATTCTGCTGCAACTTCTGGTTCAGTTATGTTGTGTCACCACAGGGGGGCGCTGTGGCTGAATTCTCCTGCTGGAGACTTGCAGAGCTCTTGCTGTAGAATCATCGCTACAACTTTGCTCTTGCTAGAGACTTGGCACGCAAATTTGCTACAAATGGGAGACGTGGAGAGAGAATGTGATGGAGCGCGCTATCCAGAAAGGTGGGCGCCTAAAACCAAGCAGTTTGATTCCGTTATTTTCTTTAATACAGCTTAGAATTTGTAAAATGACAAATTCAAGTTTAGATCCCCTTAATACTTTAGAAAACATAAAACATTTCATAAAAAGACAATCCGGATTGGTAACCCTCATGCTGGAAATTCTTTGATATAATTAGGTATCTAAAGATGGAGGATTCTGAGAATTCCAAGCGAAGTGCCCCCCGTCATAGATACGGCTATATGGTGAATTCAATGAATATATATATATATATATATAAGGGACACATATATCACAATAGATCTCAGATATAGCCACAGTTTAGGTGTGGAGAAAATCCTGTTGGAGTAAAATGTCTTAAAGAGTTGGAATAACTTTCCATGTGTAGCGAAGTCTCCAAACAATCGCGTACATTGCGGTTAATCGCACGTTGGTAGTAGCCGGCGTCCAATCAAAGCAATGGAAAAGTGTCACCTAGAACGTGTGCTTCCAGTTACATGGCAGGTCTAATGAAGACACCAGTCCATCCAGTGTAGATGTACCTGAGTCCGTGCCGATAGTTATTTCCCAGATCCCTGTATGTTGTGTTCTTTAAGATGCACATCCAAGAGACTTTTAAAAATATCCCTACTCCCCGCTGATATGACCACTTAGGGAAGAGAGTGCCACATCCTTATTGCCCTGACAGTGAGGAACCCCAATGCTGATTACTACTCTTCAGCAAATTTTTTGGATATAATCCCTTATCATCCCCTCCTATCATTTACCTTCTATTGATGTTAGGCTGACTTGCCTGTAGTTTCCAGGGATTTGGCTCTGTCCTTTTTTTTGAATATTGGTATTACATTGGCTTTTCTCCAATCAGCTGCTACCAATCCTGTCAGTATGCTGTCCACAGAGATCAGGAACAATGGTCTGGCTATAACCAGACTGAGTTCTCTGAGCACTCTTGGGTGTAAGCCATCCAGTCCTGGTGAATTTGTATTAAGCTTATCTAGTCTTTCCTTCACTCCAGCCTCAGTTTACCACGAGGGTATGCCCTGTGATGTGTCACTAACAGTACAGTCGTGGCCGGTATACCCCCCCCCTTTCCTGTGTGAAGACTGAGGAGAAGAAGGCATTTAGTACAGTTACCTTCTCTGTGTCTAACGTAAAATTTGTAACAAAACACTGCGCTAATCTTATCCAAAAATAGAATAAAACAAACACAAAAAAGAGCTGCTAACACATCACCGGGGTATCAAGTGTAAAGTAAACGATATTGTAAAAAAGTGTAGCGCTTCTCATAACATCAATCGGTAGAACTCATAAATCTTTCATGTAAATGTAAGATTACACTGTAGAATAGTGCTCAGAATATGAAAATTTTGACATAAATTATATATATAAGTGACACAAAGAGTATCCAAATAAAAAGAAAAAAATAATAATAAAATTAGCCAAATGGAAGGGCAAAGTCCCAAAACACAAAGTCTTTAGTGTGTGATATCTTGGTATGATCCAAAAACGTGAAAAAATTGCACCTCCTTTCTAAGATTCATATATTAGTCATGTACAGTTCCCATCACCAAACCAATTGGAGGCTTACCAAAGATGTTGGATCCTCACAAATTTACATTTGGGGGATCATACAAGCCTTTGCAATTATATGCAAGTCCTCACAGCGGCAGTTCACCAAGGGAGACCCCAAGTATGGATGATCTTGTCACGGGTTACAAGGTGTTTTTAACTCCAACCAGATATATCCAAAAAACGGTTTAGGAACATAAGAGAAAGAAGCAGGGACCAAACATAGCGTAATTCCGTTTTTATAGAAATAGATAAAAAATAAAAGTACAAAACTCACATGTATAAAGTGGTTTGTGCGCTTAACAAGATAAAACAAGGTTGCAGCAGAGTCACAACGCGTTTCGTCGTATAAGACGTCATCTGGGGTCTACGACGAAACGCGGGTCTCCCTTGGTGAACTGCCGCTGTGAGGACTTGCATATAATTGCAAAGGCTTGTATGATCCCCCAAATGTAAATTTGTGAGGATCCAACATCTTTGGTAAGCCTTCAATTGGTTTGGTGATGGGAACTGTACATGACTAATATATGAATCTTAGAAAGGAGGTGCAATTTTTTCACGTTTTTGGATCATACCAAGATATCACACACTAAAGACTTTGTGTTTTGGGACTTTGCCCTTCCATTTGGCTAATTTTATTATTATTTTTTTCTTTTTATTTGGATACTCTTTGTGTCACTTATATATATAATTTATGTCAAAATTTTCATATTCTGAGCACTATTCTACAGTGTAATCTTACATTTACATGAAAGATTTATGAGTTCTACCGATTGATGTTATGAGAAGCGCTACACTTTTTTTACAATACCTTCTCTGTGTCATCCGTAACCATCCTCCTATCCTCGTGTTTTGTGGGCAATGTGCTCTGATTTTGCCTTTTTATTGTTAATGTGTCTAAAAAATTCCTTGGGATTTTTTTCCTCTCCTCCACTATGTGTCTCTCGTAGTCTCTTTTTGCCATCCCTGATTGCGTTCTTATGCCGCGTACACACGACAGGACTTAAGTCCGGCAGACTTTCGACGGAGTTCTGACAGAGTTCTGACGGACTTTCCGAATGAACGGACTTGGCCACACACAATCACACCAAAGTCCGACGGATTGGAACGTGATGACGTACGACTGGACTAGAATAAGGAAGTTCATAGCCAGTAGCCAATAGCTGCCCTAGCATCGGTTTTTGTCCGTCAGACCAGCACACACACACGAACGGATTTCTGGGTCCGGCAGAGTTCTGGCGGAAAAATTTGAAGCATGTTCCATTTCTAAAGTCTGTCAGACTTTTGCGAATCAAAAGTCCGTTGCAGCCCCACACACGATCGAATAGTCTGCCGGAATCATTCCGTCAGACTTTTGATGTTGAAAAGTCCGGTCGTGTGTACGGGGCATTACACTTCTTATTGCATTCCCTGTAGAGTTGGAATGCTGACAATGTCCCCTCTGCTTTGTATTTTTTAAAGACCTTTTTTTCTCTTTTTTTTTTTTAAAAGGGTACATTTTATTAAATTTTCAACAGTATTTTGACCCACGTTATAAATCTAGGACAAAAACCCAAGCTCTCAAGGACCGCTATGAGATATGCCCATTCTATAGAATCGAGCGCTTTGTGCGTCTCGAGTGACACCACTACTCGGGTGTCCGGGGTGGGGCCCTCTGACTGCACAATAGTAAAGAGGTGACGCAGAGTTATGGCCGTCGACCTTTCAGGTATGAAACCTGTCTGATCCGGGTGGATAACAGAGAGCCAATCACCTTATTTAATCATTTGGCCATTAGTTTAGCTAATATTTTTGCATCTACTTTAAGAAGGGATATTGGCCTGTATGATTCACATAGGTCATGGTTCTTGTGCGGCTATAAGTGCCTCTCTCATAGACTTGGGAACCCTACCATATGCGTCTTTGTACATTTCTAGTAATTTAGGTGCCACGCTATTAGTATACGTGTCATACCACTCAACTGGAAGGCCAACCATTCCTGGGGTTTTATTTGGATTTAGGGATCGTATGGCCGATATAACCTCTTCTACTGTAATGGGGAAGTCAAGTTCTTCCGCCCCTTCTCCCGTGAGCTCCAGTAGGGGTATTGGGGGTAAATAGCCTTGTATCTCCTCCTTCCCATAGTCTGCCATTAAGGCATACAGTTGAGAGTAAAATGACACAAAGGCCTCAGCTATCTCCGTATGTGACGTGCAAAGTTTCATGTTCACATCATAGATGCATGGGATAGAGGTCGGCGATGGAGATGCGATTACTATTGTGCATCAATTCAGGTAAGTTGCAGGCTTTTCGTAGAATGGTCTCCTTATCTCTGAAGTACAGAAAGCGGGCCAGCATGGGTCTGGGATATCTGCTCTCGGGGGAACCCCGTGTGCCCGTTCTATGACAAACATGAGAGAAACTGTCAGCTTCAAAGGTTTGTTTGAGCCAGGACAGCAGGAACTCCTATGGATTCTTTCCCTTTGCACCTTCCGGGAATCCTAGGAATCTGAGGTTGTTCCTTCGAAGTCTGTCCTCCATGTCTCCCAGTTTGGCTTCCTGGGACTTGTTTGCCGACATATCTCTCATTTGCACTAACAGAGGGTTGAGGTCATCTTCCACCGCATTTATACGCTGTTCAGTCTGTGTGACCCTCTGTCTCACCTTCTGTACATCATCTGAGGATAGCAAAGTCCAGCCTGATGGTTTCAATCTGTGTGGATAGGGCAGCATGGCAGCTTTTAATTGTGTCTATAATCTGTGCTTGGTGTGAATGGGCTAGGAAGGCTAGTAGTTTACGGTTTTTGTCCCCAAATTTAAAGATTCCTTGTGATTGGTAAAGTAATTTTTTTCTGCGTTTTTTTCCACTAAAACTAAGTCCAGTTGACGTATACTCTCCCTCCATATCCTATGCGTATCAGGGTTAGGGTTTTTAATGTAATCCACTTCAGCCTCTGTAGCTATCTGCTCCGATTCCCGAATATCTTCCAGCCCCTGTCTGATTGGAGCAGTTTGATCATTCCTGAGATGGAGTTCCTGGGTGTGGCCTTGAACGCATCCCAGGTAATCCCCACCGGGGACTCCCCTCTATTTTCTATCCAAAAGTTATTAATGGATGTTGCAGTGGACCTCTCGAAGCACTCACCTTTGGTAACTTGTAACAAGTGAAAAAGGCGCAAATCATGCCGCAGTACCTTAATATTTTAAAAAGGTTCCTTCTATAGTCCAATCTGGTGTAGGAAACAATATGGCATGGGGAACAATGTCTGTGTGACCCATAGACATATAATGATCAGTCAGGGCTGCCGTGAGCAGGACCAGAAGCCAAGTCCAGTAGAAGCTGAGAACAAAAACAGGAAAAGACAGGCGCCTCTGAGTATATATCAATAAACAAATTTATTAAAAACAAAATATCCACTCACATGAAGGATAGCAGAGAAGCATTCAAGAAGAAGAACTACTAGTCCCAGCCAGACTCTTGTATAGTAAGAAGGCTTTGTCTCCAATCCTGGATGAAAGCAGCTGCTTTGTATGCTTGATAAAGGAGTGCCGCCGTGCTTCCATCCACGGCTCGTATACTCGGAAACGCGTCGCATAATCTCTGACGTCATCAACTTTGCGCCGCTGACACGTACCTGGTAAGCGAGCCCAGAATGCAGGGAGCGGCCTCTCGTAGCCTCTGGCTCAAGAACCCCTGAGGGTGGTAACAGGGACTCAAAAGTTCAGAGGGCACAAGTGCCTGGCAAGTGAAGGCAGGTCCGGACAGTCAGCAGCAACACAGACAGCAGGTAAGAACGGCTGGTGACAGTCGGCAGGTGGCAGCAAGCCCTGGCAGGTGGACTAGAATAGCAGACGATCGTCAGCAGGAGACAGCAGGCTCAGGCAGATCAAGACAGGAACGGCTGGAGGTCGTCAGCGGTGATAGCAGGTACTGGAAATCTGAACGGATCGGCAGGTAACAGCAGAGTCGGGTACAGGCCAGGTTGGCAGCAGGCAGACAACAACGGTACAAGGGTAGAGGCAGAGACGTGGTCAGACAGGCAGGTAGTCGGTAGCAGGCAGCAAACGAACATGGTCAAGAACAGGCCGGGTCACAGGAATCAAAGCAACAGGTAACAGAATCTCCGAACACGCTGTAGACTGGACAGCAAGAGGGAAGCGGAGGCAGAGTCCTTAAGAACCTTTTAGGGCGCCAAAGCGGTCGCACGATGAGTCTGCGTGCCCCCGCGAGTGGCCATGCGTCCGTTCGTGACCCTGCGCACCCGCGTGCATCCGTTCGCGTTAACACGCGCTAAAGGGAAACGACAAGTTCTCAACAACAGGCCTCTACGGGCAGATCTCCCATGTGCGATCGGATCGCCAGGACGGTCATGACAGCCGCGGTGCGCAAACTTAATACATTGTTTATTGATATATACTCAGAGGCGCCTGTCTTTTCCTGTTTTTTGTTCTCACCTTTGGTAGCAGTTATCTGGACACAAAGCACATGTCTAACCTAGAGAGAGTATTAAATGTAGAGGAATAACAAGAGTACTCCTTGGCATCAGGGTGTTTCCACCAAATCAAAAGGTTTCACCCAGGCTTCCAATGGGGATCCTCCCACAGTCGCCACCCCGAACCTATCTTTGTCAGGCAATAGTACTGCGTTCAGATCACCTGCCAAAAACAATAGGTCCCTCCGCCATCTGAAGCACCTCCGCCATCACTATCTCCCATACCCCCCACTGTAAATGGAGGTGGTATATACAGGGATACGAAGGTATATGGTTGGTCATTAAGAATCAATACCAAGGTCACAAACCTACCAAAAGGGTCCAATTTCACTGTCTTGGTAGCGTACATTAAGGATTTGGATATAAGAACAGACACCCCCCTAGCATAGCTGGAATACGTGGAGTGGAACGCTCTACCTATAAAAGCCCTATGCAGAACCAGTGTCTTGTGCCCCGTACACACGAGCGGACTTTTCGACATCCAAACTCCGACGGACTGAGTCCGGCGGACTATCCGATCGTGTGTGGGCTGCAACGGACTTTAGCGAAGCTAATGCCCCGTACACACGAGCGGACTTTTCGACATCCAAACTCCGACGGACTGAGTCCGGCGGACTATCCGATCGTATGTGGGCTGCAACGGACTTTAGCGAAGCTAAAGTCTGACGGACTTTAGAAATGAAGCATGCTTTATGCCCCGTACACACGAGAGGGATTAAGTCTGACAGACCTCCAAAGGAGTTCCGCCGGAGTTCCGCCGGAGTTCCGACGGAGTTCTGGCGGACTTTTCGACCGAACGGACTTGACCACACACCATCACACCAAACTCCGACGGAGTCGAACGTGATGACGTACGACTGGATTCGACGTAGGAAGTTCCTAGACAGTAGCCAATAGCTGCCCTAGCGTCGGTTTTAGTCCGTCGGAGTAGCACACACACGAGCGGATTTTTCAAAGGGGACCGGGTCCGGCGGAGTTCCGTCGGGAAAATTTAAAGCATGCTTCATTTCTAAAGTCCGTCAGACTTTAGCTTCGCTAAAGTCCGTTGCAGCCCACATACGATCGGATAGTCCGCCGGACTCAGTCCGTCGGAGTTTGGATGTCGAAAAGTCCGCTCGTGTGTACGGGGCATTAAATTTTCCCGACGGAACTCCGCCGGACCCGGTCCCCTTTGAAAAATCCGCTCGTGTGTGTGCTACTCCGACGGACTAAAACCGACGCTAGGGCAGCTATTGGCTACTGTCTAGGAACTTCCTACGTCGAATCCAGTCGTACGTCATCACGTTCGACTCCGTCGGAGTTTGGTGTGATGGTGTGTGGTCAAGTCCGTTCGGTCGAAAAGTCCGCCAGAACTCCGTCGGAACTCCGGCGGAACTCCTTTGGAGGTCTGTCAGACTTAATCCCTCTCGTGTGTACGGGGCATAAAGTCTGACGGACTTTAGAAATGAAGCATGCTTTAAATTTTCCCGACGGAACTCCGCCGGACCCGGTCCCCTTTGAAAAATCCGCTCGTGTGTGTGCTACTCCGACGGACTAAAACCGACGCTAGGGCAGCTATTGGCTACTGTCTAGGAACTTCCTACGTCGAATCCAGTCGTACGTCATCACGTTCGACTCCGTCGGAGTTTGGTGTGATGGTGTGTGGTCAAGTCCGTTCGGTCGAAAAGTCCGCCAGAACTCCGTCGGAACTCCGGCGGAACTCCGGCGGAACTCCTTTGGAGGTCTGTCAGACTTAATCCCTCTCGTGTGTACGGGGCATAGGAACCCACCAAACGTGATTGTAGGAGAAATATGATGTGCGGCTTACCCTTTAGGATATATTTCAAGACTGGGGCTCTCTTGATCTTGGAATTGAACCCTCTCACATTCCAGGAGAGGAGATTAAGGGTCTGCATAGGGGCATTCCCATAAAATTAGATCTAGAGGATTGTGTATATATGGGTACAGTGTGGGCAGAGAACTCCTCAGGCAGAAGATACACATGTAGATTGCACTTCCCCCCTACGTGGGTAATATAGTATCACACATATTATAGCATTAGCGTAAACATTTGCATGACTTCCATGGTCAGTTGTTCGACCGATATGAAGAGTATATCCAGGAGATCGTTGGTCAGAGCCCGCTTTCACTGGAGACTTATGAGAAAAGAATCGAGAGAAAACCAAACAAAAAACAAACAACAAACATAACCGTTCCCGGATCCAGGACTGAGGATCCTAACACCCATTCCCCCCACCCTGCCTGCAGCCCCAATGTCAGGAAGATCCTGCCAGCAGGAATCAGTCTGGACCTTCCGCCACGCGTTCACGTGTGCGCGCCTGTGCGCGTGCGTGCGCCTGTTGGCGCCAGGCGGGCTATTTAACTCAGTCTGTCACATCCAGTTCTTGCTGTTTGATCTACAGCGTGCGAGTATCCTGATTCTGAGAACCTGCCTTCTGTGACTTGTTTGACCCGGCTTGTCTACCTACCACTCCTGCTATCCACCTGCATCTGATCCCGGCCTGTCTGACTTCCCCTCAACTTATCCTTCGGTACTTCTGCTGCCTGCCTGTTTATCGACCCGACTTGTCCGACTATCCAGCTGCTTGATCCTTGGTACCTTTGCTGACCGCCTGACCTCTGACCCGGCTTGTCTGACTGCTCTGCTGCCAGCATCCTGTTCCTGGTGCCCGTCTGCTGCTCTACCTCCAGTTGTGGTTCCAGCTCCTACCTGAAGTCCTGCTTCTGCCTGAGTTCCTGCATCGGTGTTCCAGGTCCGGCTACCCACCTGCTGCTCTGCTCCAGCTTGCTGCACCTGCCTGCTGATCCTGTTCCTTCCTGGTCCCAGCCATCTCCTGATCCAGCTGGGGGGCCTGCTACAAGTTCTTCCTGGGCTCCAGACCCCTCTGCTGCTGTTGATCCTGCCAGGCACTCGTGCCACTCCAGATTCTTGTGCTACCTGTATACTCTACCAGGGCCCTCGAGTCGGAGCCACAAGAGAGGTCTCTTCCTGCAGGTCGGGCTCTACCACCCAAACTTCTTGCAGGCTTTCACCCCAAACAGCAAAGTCTCCCTAAGGGGGGGTAATTTTCCTGCACCAGTCGGACATGATTCTCAATGATTCCCGCCAGCGGTTTGGCTTCTTTGGGTGACAGGAAGAATTGTGTCTGCCCTTTGTTCACGACTCTCAACTTAGCCGGGTAAAGCATACTGTATGGCAGGCTGCGTTCCCTCAGGCACTGCTTTACACTTTGGAAGGCCGTTCGCTGCTTCTGCGTGGCTGCAGAGAAAAGTGGTGATGCGATTGCTATTATGCATCAATTCAGGTAAGTTGCGGGCTTTTCGTAGAATGGTCTCCTTATCTCTGAAGTACAGAAAGCGGGCCAGCATGGGTCTGGGATATCTGCTCTCGGGGGAACCCTGTGTGCCCATTCTATGGCAAACATGAGAGAAACTGTCAGCTTCAAAGGTTTGTTTGAGCCAGGACAGCAGGAACTCCTGAGGATTCTTTCCCTCTGCACCTTCTGGAAATCCTAGGAATCTGAGGTTGTTCCTTCGAAGTCTGTCCTCCATATCTCCCAGTTTGGCTTCCTGGGACTTGTTTGCCGACATATCTCTCACTTGCACTAACAGAGGGTTGAGGTCATCTTCCACCGCACTTATACGCTGTTCAGTCTGTGTGACCCTCTGTCTCTGTCTCACCTTCTGTACATCATCTGAGGAGAGCAAAGTCCAGCCTGCTGGTTTCAATCTGCGTGGATAGGGCAGCATGGCAGCTTTTAATTGTGTCTATAATCTGCAGCAGTGTAGATTCTCCGGCCTGTGTACTGGAGCCGCTCTCTTCGGAATCTGACTGGGGAGAGGGCAGGGGATTTACCAGAGAATCAGTCAGATCCAGCCAGTCAGTATCCCCCTTGGTCCACTTACAGTCTGGAGGAGCAGAAGTGGCGCACCGCTCCGTTCCCGAGTGGGCGCCATATTGGGAGTCCTCGTGGGCGAACTTGGGTGTAGAATCCATACTTGGGCCGTACTTCACCATTGCTGGGTTCCCGGTGTGTTCCCCTATCGATGCCGGTCAGTATGAGGTACGAGGTTCAAGCCTGGAGACCGTCAGGATAGTTTGGCAGTCGGAGTGTTGGAGAGAAGCACCCTTACAGAATTTGTTCACACCTCCTCGCCTTTTTTTCTCTTTAATGAGACTTTTTACATTATGGTTTAGCCACCCAGGGTTAGCCTTCGCTCTTCTATATTTACCATTGGAATGCACTATGTGATTCCTTTGTTTAATTTGTTCTCTGCAAGTGTACAACGTGCCGATGACAATGTGCAGCAAGTTACCAGACTTACAATTCAGCACATTTGTGCCAACTTCCATGCTATCTGCGTTCTTCTTCAGGGTCACTAGAATCTAAAAGTCACAGGATCAGAATGGCAAGCAGGCAACCGAAGGAAATGTCATCAATGGAAGACCCCATATTACTCTCCTGCTTGGTCTCCTTAACCCCCCCCCCCCCCCTTCTGGTGGCCCTTAAATAAACTTTAAAGTGGTTGTAAACCTCGGACATATAGTTACATAGTAGGTGAGGTTGAAAAAGACACAAGTCCATCAAATGGACATGAAATGTGAACAAAGCACATCCCTCTATAGTGTGTACTTGTCTCAGTCTGCTGCCTCCTTCCTCTGTCTGCATGAGACTCCTCCCCCTCCCCATCTGCATGGGACTCCTCCCACTCCCACCTCTGCTATCTGCATGAGACCCCTCCCCTATCTGCATGAGACCCCTCCCCCTCTTTCCTCTGCTATCTGCATGAGACTCCTCCCCCTTCTTCCTCTGCTATCAGCATGAGACCCCTCCCCCTCCCTTATCACGCATGAGACTCCTCCCCCTCCTTCTGCATGAGACTCCTCCCCCTCCTTCTGCATGAGACTCCCCCCTCCTGCTGCTATCTGCATGAGACTCCCCCCCTTCTTCCTCTGCTATCTGCATGAGACTCCTCCCCCTCCCCCACCTTCCTCTGCTATCAGCATGAGACCCCTCCCCCTCCCTTATCTGCACAAGACTCCTCCCCCTCCTTCTGCTATCTGCATGAGACTCCTCCCCCTCCTTCTGCTATCTGCATGAGACTCCCCCCCTCCTTCTGCTATCTGCATGAGACTCCCCCCCTTCTTCCTCTGCTATCTGCATGAGACTCCTCCCCTCCCCCTCTTTCCTCTGCTATCAGCATGAGACCCCTCCCCCTCCCTTATCTGCATGAGACTCCTCCCCCTCCTTCTGCTATCTGCATGAGACTCCTATTCCTCCCCCTTCCCTCCTTTCTTTGCTATCTGCATGAGACTCCTCCCCCTCCTTCTTCTGCTATCTACATTAGACTCCTCCCCTCACACCTCCTTCCTCTGTCATCTGCATGAGTCTCCTCCCCTTCCCACCTCGTCTTCTCCCTGGGTTCCGGGTTTCCGGCCTGTTACTTGGCAGACGGGACAAGACATCATCCTGCGCATGCGCACAGGACACAGGGGGCACAGCCTGGGGGGTGTCAGGAATGCGCAAATTTAAAAAAATTGTGATTGAACAGTTTATTCTTTTCCCTCATGAATAGCGATGTACCGAGGATTTTACATTTGTAAAGTGACAAAAGATATCATCATTTTCAGTGCATTATTAAATAATCAAATATGAAGATAAAAAAATATCTAAAATATAGATAAAGAATTATTAAATAAAGTGACAATAGTACGATATAAATACAAGTGCTTATGCTGATAATAGTGCAAAAAAAAAGTGTCAGTGCTCCAAATCCCAACAATGTGTTCATCCTCCTCTGGGGAATCTCAAGTCACGACTCACCAGGTAAGTTGGACGCCTTTGCCATATATATATATGAGTAAGCACTAGCCATAGTGCGAAACGCGTCAACTGTTAGTATCTTTTGCTGTGATGTCATTTGCTGTGTCCTAAATATTATTTCAATAAAGCATTGTTTTAGCCTTGGAGTGCGGCCGACCAGAGTTCTGTCATTATTCACATAATATAGAGAGCTCTCTCTCTCTTATCCCCCCCGTTATTATAATACGGAAATCTTATCACTAACAAATCTAAAATAAATTCAAACTTACGTTAATTGTCGGCGATTCCTGGATGGTTTTATAATTCATCTCTTGGAAGTAGAAGTTGAGTTTTGCCACCCCGTCTCTGCAAACACCAAATTCCATTGGATTAGGATTGGGTTGTATAAATTGTGATTAGAAGGTCCTAGAATTGGAGGTCTCCCGCCTCTCTGGAGAACCAATCACCACACATCACACTATCGGCTCATTGGTGGGACCAATTATTGAGCAAAAAGAAACAGGAGCAATGCTGGAGGCAACTTATAGCACACAGCAGAATTATTATTGTGGAATGGATTTTCTTTGCTAAAAAGAACATTATTTATTAAAAAGTTGTTATGGGTAGAGTTCTGCTTTAAGTGATTTACAGCTTCCAGAGGCACCCGCCATGTATGATAGATACAGAGTTACATTCGTCCAAGCTGGATCAAGGGAACTATTTATAAAATATCCATACCTGGAATTCCTCTAACATTATCTACTACAAATTAGATAGGGGAGGGGAAGGGAAGAGAGAAGAGAGGGAAGGGGAAGGGAAGGGAAGGGGAAGCGAAGAGATAAAGGAAGGCCCGTAGACGTGGTGTATCTAGATAAAGGAAGGTCTGTAGACGTGGTGTATCTAGATAAAGGAAGGCCCATAGACGTGGTGTATCTAGATAAAGGAAGGCCCGTAGACGTGGTATATCTAGATAAATAAAGGCCCATAGACGTGGTGTATCTGGATAAAGGAAGGTCTGTAGACGTGGTGTATCTGGATAAAGGAAGGTCCGTAGACGTGGTGTATCTAGATAAAGGAAGACCCGTAGACGTGGTGTATCTAGATAAAGGAAGGCCCCGTAGACGTGGTGTATCTGGATAAAGGAAGGCCCGTAGACGTGGTGTATCTATATAAAGGAAGGCCCATAGACGTGGTGTATCTGGATAAAGGAAGGCCCGTAGATGTGGTGTATCTAGATAAAGGAAGGCCTCGTAGACGTGGTGTATCTAGATAAAGGAAGGCCTCGTAGACGTGGTGTATCTGGATAAAGGAAGGTCCGTAGACGTGGTGTATCTGGATAAAGGAAGGCCCGTAGACGTGGTGTATCTGGATAAAGGAAGGCCCGTAGACGTGGTGTATCTGGATAAAGGAAGGCCCGTAGACGTGGTGTATCTAGATAAAGGAAGGTCCGTAGACGTGGTGTATCTATATAAAGGAAGGCCCATAGATGTGGTGTATCTAGATGAAGGAAGGTCCGTAGACGTGGTGTATCTAGATAAAGGAAGGTCCGTAGACGTGGTGTATCTGGATAAAGGAAGGCCCGTAGACGTGGTGTATCTAGATAAAGGAAGGTCCGTAGACGTGGTGTATCTAGATAAAGGAAGACCCGTAGACGTGGTGTATCTAGATAAAGGAAGGCCCATAGACGTGGTGTACCTATATAAAGGAAGGCCCGTAGACGTGGTGTATCTGGATAAAGGAAGGCCCGTAGACGTGGTGTATCTGGATAAAGGAAGGCCCGTAGACGTGGTGTATCTGGATAAAGGAAGGCCCATAGACGTGGTGTATCTGGATAAAGGAAGGCCCATAGACGTGGTGTATCTGGATAAAGGAAGGCCCGTAGACGTGGTGTATCTAGATAAAGGAAGACCCGTAGACGTGGTGTATCTAGATAAAGGAAGGCCCGTAGATGTGGTGTATCTAGATAAAGGAAGGCCCCGTAGACGTGGTGTACCTGGATAAAGGAAGGCCCATAGACGTGGTGTATCTGGATAAAGGAAGGCTTGTAGACGTGGTGTATCTGGATAAAGGAAGGCCCGTAGACATGGTGTATCTGGATAAAGGAAGGCCCGTAGACGTGGTGTATCTAGATAAAGGAAGGTCCGTAGACGTGGTGTATCTAGATAAAGGAAGACCCGTAGACGTGGTGTATCTAGATAAAGGAAGGCCCCGTAGACGTGGTGTATCTGGATAAAGGAAGGCCCGTAGACATGGTGTATCTATATAAAGGAAGGCCCGTAGACGTGGTGTATCTAGATAAAGGAAGGTCCGTAGACGTGGTGTATCTGGATAAAGGAAGGCCCGTAGACGTGGTGTATCTAGATAAAGGAAGGCCTCGTAGACGTGGTGTATCTAGATAAAGGAAGGCCTCGTAGAAGTGGTGTATCTGGATAAAGGAAGGTCCGTAGACGTGGTGTATCTGGATAAAGGAAGGCCCGTAGACGTGGTGTATCTGGATAAAGGAAGGCCCGTAGACGTGGTGTATCTGGATAAAGGAAGGTCCGTAGACGTGGTGTATCTATATAAAGGAAGGCCCATAGACGTGGTGTATCTGGATAAAGGAAGGCCCGTAGACGTGGTGTATCTAGATAAAGGAAGGCCTCGTAGACGTGGTGTATCTAGATAAAGGAAGGCCTCGTAGACGTGGTGTATCTGGATAAAGGAAGGTCCGTAGACGTGGTGTATCTGGATAAAGGAAGGCCCGTAGACGTGGTGTATCTGGATAAAGGAAGGCCCATAGACGTGGTGTATCTGGATAAAGGAAGGCCTCGTAGACGTGGTGTATCTAGATAAAGGAAGGCCCGTAGACGTGGTGTATCTAGATAAATGAAGGCCCGTAGACGTGGTGTATCTAGATAAAGGAAGGCCCGTAGACGTGGTGTATCTGGATAAAGGAAGGCCCGTAGACGTGGTGTATCTAGATAAATGAAGGCCCGTAGACGTGGTGTATCTGGATAAAGGAAGGCCATTAGATGTGGTGTATATAGATAAAGGAAGGCCCGTAGACGTGGTGTATCTAGATAAAGGAAGGCCCGTAGACGTGGTGTATCTGGATAAAGGAAGGCCCGTAGACGTGGTGTATCTAGATAAAGGAAGGCCCGTAGACGTGGTGTATCTAGATAAAGGAAGGCCCGTAGACGTGGTGTATCTAGATAAAGGAAGGCCCGTAGACGTGGTGTATCTAGATAAAGGAAGGCCCGTAGACGTGGTGTATCTAGATAAAGGAAGACCCGTAGACGTGGTGTATCTAGATAAAGGAAGGCCCGTAGACGTGGTGTATCTGGATTTTGCAAAAGCATTTGACACAGTTCCCCATAAATGTTTACTGTATAAAATAAGGCCCGTTGGCATGGACCATAGGGAGAGTACATGGATTGAAAATTGGCTACAAGGGCGAGTACAGAGGGTGGTGATAAATGGGGAGTACTCGGAATGGTCGGGGGGGGGGGGTAGTGGGGTCTCCCAGGGTTCTGTGCTGGGACCAATCCTATTTAATTTGTACATAAATGACCTGGAGGAGGGGGATGGGGGAAACAGTTCAATCTCTGTATTTGTGGACGATTCTAAGCTAAGCAGGGAAATAACTTCTCTGCAGGATGTGGAAACCTTGCAAGAAGGTACATGGTAAATGAGGTTCAATGTAGAAAAATGTAAAATAATGCATTTGGGTGGCAAAAATGTGAATGCAATCTATAGACTGGGGGGAACCTCTGGGGGGATGTAGGATGGAGAAGGACCTGGGGGTCCTAGTAGATGATGGGCTCAGCAATGCCAAGCTGCTGCTAACAAAGCAAACAGAATATTGGCATTAAAAAGGGATCCAGAGATAAAAGGATAATTCTCCCCTCTACAAGACTCTGGTCCGGCCGCACCTGGAGTATACTGTCCAGTTCTGGGCACCAGCCCTCAGGAAGGATGTACTGGAAATGGAGCGACTACAAAGGACAAAAAAGCTAATAAAGGGTCTGGAGGATATTAGTTATGAGGAAAGGTTGTGAGCTCTGAACTTATTCTCTCTGGAGAAGAGACGCCTGAGAGGGGATATGATTTCATTATATAAATACCGGACTGGTGACCCCACAATATATAAATACCGGACTGGTGACCCCACAATATATAAATACCGGACTGGTGACCCCACAATATATAAATACCAGACTGGTGACCCCACAATATATAAATACCAGACTGGTGACCCCACAATATATAAATACCGGACTGGTGACCCCACAATATATAAATATCGGACTGGTGACCCCACAATAGGAAGAAAACTTTTTCGCAGAAGGGAGTGTAACAAGACTCGTGGCCACTAATTAAAATTAGAAGAAAAGAGGTTTAACCTTAAACTATGTAGAGGGTTCTTTACTGTAAGTGTGGCAAGGATGTGGAATTCCCTTCCACAGGTGGTGGTCTCAGTGGGGGGCATCGATAGTTTTAAGAAACTATTAGATAATCACCTGAACGACCGCAACATACATGATATACAATGTAATACTGACAAATAATCACTCACATAGGTTGGACTTGTGTGTTTTTTCAACCTCACCTACTATGTAATTATATGTAAGAGGAGGGGAGGGGAAAGGAAGAGAAGAGAAGAGAAATGGTTAAATGTCCTCACCTTTCGGTCAGGTTGGATTGGGTCAATGTGTGGAGCACCCAGTCCTGTAACAAGAAACAATGCGTCATGTTCAGAAAGACATTACAGAAAGGACGAGTCCCCCCAATGGTCTTATTTCATGGATGGATGGATGGATGGATGGATGGATAGATCTTGGTGGTATTTCTTCTTACACTTCTTGAGGACTTCAATGACCATTTCTCCTCGCCATGGTTCCTGTATCACACCCCGTTTGAATTTGGGGTGATCCTGACCACCTTTGCATGTTCCTAATTCTCCCTTTGCATTTCCATAAATGGAAAGACCAACATGGATGGTGGGCAGTGGAATTTTTTTTTGGGGGGGGGGGTCAGGAAAACAGTATGGCACCCCCCCTCCCGGTCAATCGAATAGCACTCACCTCATCACCCACGTCTTCCCCTGCTCAGCGGCGACTGCTCTCTACTGGCCATCATGGCGACAGTGGCGGTGGCTTCACTTTTTGGCCAACCAGAAAACGGGTCCCACACCCACTTCTGGTTGGCCGGATTGAGGGTCAGTGTTTCAACAACGAATATTCATTCTCTGTTTGTAACACACCTATGTGGGCTCCAGTCACATTCTCTGCGACCCCAGCCCACCCTATTTTGAAGCCTTATAGAGGCCCGGCTGCTGTAATTCCTGCGCCCGGAGTCCTGAAAGACGCATGAATAGGGGGTGGCCATGGATAGCTTCATGCCATTCATATAGGGGGTGGTGCCCCTAATAGATGGGCCGCCACTGCCCCCGTGTATCTTAAACATGCATAAAAGCCATAAACATTTATACTGAAGTCCTTCTCAAAACAACATTTATATGACGGCCCTTTTTATGGTACTTTCCACATCGCGGGATAAAACGCCCAATGGGCCCTTTTTTGTTATATAGGAACATTCAGAGAACTTATCACTTATTAGTGGGATGGAAAGAGGTCCTGCAGCTGACAACCACAGGGGGGTAAGCGTAGGGGCGGCATGACATGTGCTGGACTGCACAGTTGCCGTTTGAAGATAGGGTGGTTGGGCGCTTTAAGAAAGGGGTGGGCGGAGTCACGGCGTTCCTACGTGCTAGCGGCGTGTAATGCTAGCATTCCGAGAGCGGAGGAAGAAGCGATCCCCACCCACCAGGTTGGGTCCAGGTGTATCAGAGTGTGATCCGTTGGGCGGTCCTTGGGGCTTTAGAAGAGGAAGTGAGGTACAGGTAAAAGCCTGTTGTACCCATCCATGGGATGGGGGTGGTTTAATGTACTTCCAGGTTACGAGGGGTTAACCTGGAAGGGTTTAAAAGGGTAGGTCACTGCTAGAGTTGGTTATAGCCTCCGAGACAGGGGTTGCCGTCTGGAGGTCAAGAGGTTAAAGTTGAACTTGTTCACAGTGACCGGTATGTTGTGATGCTACGTACCCATGACCCCTTGGAAAGGCTGGGAATGTTTATAGTATTTAAACAGTTTATGGAATTTTATTAAAATGATATTTTGTTAATAAAGTTTAGGCCTGACGGCCATTTACTCCAAATCTAGTCCAGTCGTTGTTAATGGGGGATGGGGTTTAGAGAGGGTTTGCCTGTCATGGGGGAAGGTTACTTACCATGGGCTGAGTCCTACAAATGTCATGGAGATCCACCATGTGTGTGAAGGTGAACGGGGGGGGGGGGTTGATGGAGGGGGGGGGTTGATGGAGGGGGGGGGGGGTTACACAACGTCCTGTTTCTTGAGCAGAGATGTGAATTGTGGAATGAATGTCTGAATCGTATTGCCTCTGATGTATCCGTCTTGACCAGCGAAACCGGTCAGACCCCCTAATGACTTCCCCAGATCTCCCGTGGCCTGCACTGGGGCCACCATCGGGGTTCTTGGGTGGCTGAGTACTGAGCCCTGTTTTGGATTAATGGATTCTTAATCAGTATTGCTGCCACATTTCTCATGTTCAGGGCTATGGCTGGACAACATACACAACACTGATGGTGCCATATGGCAGACATATTTACTGTGTTGGGAAGACATGCCTGGACCATCTGAGGAACTATGGGGGAGATTTACTAAAACTGTAGAATCTGGTGCAGCTGAGCATGGGAACCAATCAGATTCTTCAGGTAAGCTTTGACAATAAAACCTGGAAGCTGAACAAGAAAGAGCCCATTGGGCATTTTATCCAACAATGTGGAAAGTACCATAAAAAGGGTTGTTATATAAATGTTGTTTTGAGAAGGACTTCAGTATAAATGTTTAATGGTCTTATGCATGTCTCAGGGGCCAGGTCATGGGGGCCAGGTCACAGGCAGCCAGGTCATGGGGGGCCAGGTCACAGGGAGCCAGGTTGCGGGGGACCAGGTTGCAGGGGGCCAGGTCATGGGAGGCCAGGTCACAAGGAACCAGGTTGCAGGGGGCCAGGTCATGGGAGGCCAGGTCACAAGGAACCAGGTTGCAGGGGGCCAGGTCGCAGGGGGCCAGGTCGCAGGGGGCCAGGTCACGGGGAACCAGGTCGTGGGGGATCAGGTCGCAGGGGGCCAGGTAGCGGGGGACCAGGTCACAGGGAACCAGGTCGTGGGGGACCAGGTCACAGGGAGCCAGGTTGCGGGGGACCAGGTCGCAGGGGGCCAGGTCATGGGGGGCCAGGTCACAGGGAGCCAGGTCATGGGGGGCCAGGTCACAGGGAGCCAGGTAGCGGGGGACCAGGTCACAGGGAACCAGGTCGCGGGGGACCAGGTCACAGGGAGCCAGGTTGTGGGGGACCAGGTCACAGGGGGCCAGGTCGCAGGGGGCCAGGTCGAAGGGGGCCAGGCCTAGTGTTTTTAATATCTGAACTTGATACGCACTGGTGACTCCTCCTTTAGATTCACACTGATCCGACAGAAAAGTTGTACGACTTCTGATCCGACTCTGCCCTGCAACTTCCATGCGACTTCAATGAAGGACTTTGAGATGATTGCGACTTGTCCTTTGACCAATCAAAACAATTCCTTTTCTTCTGGTATGGAGGAATCCTCACTTTGCATTCATAAAAAAAAAAAAAAAACAGGTTCCCCCCCACCAAATGTTTTGATTGGTCAAAGGACAAGTCGCAATCATCTCAAAGTCGGGTGCCGTTCATTGAAGTCATATGGAAGTCACAGGGCAAAGTCAGAACAGAAGTCGTACGACTTTTTTTTTTTTTTTTTGATAAATTCGGCGTGAGGTTCATACGAAGATCCTCAGAGCACAAGTCGCACGCCACAAGTCGGATAAGTTAAGATGATGATCCCGACTTCCATACAAATCAATGGACTGAAATTATGCCCAAGTTGGACCAAAGTAGTGCAGGAAGTTGGACAAGTCAGACCAGTTAAGACGGTTCTCATAGAGAACCATTGATTTTGACATGACATGCGACTTGTGTCGGAGCGCATGTCGGACCAGTATGAACCGGCTCTTAAAGAACATCGTCAATTTTGACAATTTTGTTGCTTTAGGATTGAATTTTCTTGGAACTGCCAAGTGGTGAGATATCAGAATCTCCCGTTATCTGTCTTTCCAGATTCTGCAGAAATTAGAGAAGAGAATATTTTGTCTAGGAAATGGCTCGGTGGTAAGGGGTATGTAATCAATGCTTCTAGAGTGCTGACAGGGGATGGAACCTGTCCTGGTTCCTGTAAGGCTTCAGAGAACAATGGGGTGGCCCCTAAAAGTCACACATCTAGGTGTCCTGCAGTGGTGATCCCCATGACTAAGCTCCGGGGGGCGGAGTGAAACGCGTTGGGAGTGTGGCCTGGTTCGAGTCCGGGCTGAGGTGGTCACTCTACTCACCAGTCCTGGACTACAAGATGTGCAACCTTTAGGGGCCCCCCCATTGTTCTCTGAGGATTTTGTCTAGTCAGAGTCTAGCTGTGAGAGCGTGACACCTTGGAAAGGATGGAGTCATAAAATAACTGCATTTCTTGCCTTCAGAACACTTCCTTACCTCGCTGACTTTAGTAGGCCATCGAGAATATCCGGCATTCAGTTGGTAGTCAGTCAACCTGCGGGGCGAAGGATTTAAGATTTAGGACATTATAACAGCATGTGGTGAAAACATCCAATATGTGGCCCAATGTGTGGCCCAATGCGTGGCCCAATGCGTGGCCCAATGCGTGGCCCAATGTGTGGCCCAATGTGTGGCCCAATGCGTGGCCCAATGCGTGGCCCAATGCGTGGCCCAATGTGTGGCCCAATGCGTGGCCCAATGTGTGACCCAATGCGTGGCCCAATGCGTGGCCCAATGCGTGACCCAATGCGTGGCCCAATGTGTGGCCCAATGTGTGGCCATGGATACAAAACAAAGCCTGGAGCTTCTCTCTTCTACAGAATCCAAACTTATTGCCATTCATCATCGTTAGGAAATGAAACAATGTGACGGCGATCAGCCAGCTGAGGAAGATGTTTAGGGGAAATGGGGTGGATTGTTGTTCAGGAAGAGTGTTAAGAACGCATTGCAGACCGCGGTGGAACTTTTCCAGGATTGTATCTGGTGTTTGGCGCCGCTAAAGGAGGAAAGATTTAGCAAAGTGTAACTAGTTGCAGGTTTTGGGGAAATGTAATGATATAATCCAGACGTGTGACAAGCATTGGTGATAAGATGACCACAGAAGGAGATAATCGCCCAGTGATGCTTTTTATTTATGACTGAGATTTCCACATCACAGAATTATACGCCATTCATGTCTGCTCTGTTCATTCAGACCATGGGAAGGGGGATTCTCATTGGCTGACACTGTTGATGGTGCACCGCGCTAATTCCCAATCGCCTTACCTGCTTCTCCTCCACAGTTTCTAGATTAGATCCTGGTGAGGGGACGTTAATAAACATCATGTTGTACAAAAAGGGCCACCATGAGCGGTACAGCCTTACCTTACAGTGCCTGCCCCCCCCCCCCCCCCAATCAGTACTGAACATATTTCTGGGCTCAGCGGAAAAGGCTGAGCAGATCAGATGTCAGAGCACCTCCATGCTGTTGTTGGTGAGGTAAAATACCCGCTTGTTGCGCCCCTTCAGTCTGTAGCTCAGCTTTGTAGCCACTGGGACCACAGTACCCCCCCCCCCCCCCCACCGCCAGAGCATGCCCCTGCCTTAGAAGAGCATGCCCCTGCCTTAGAAGAGCATGCCCCGCCTTAGAAGAGCATGCCCCCGCCTTAGAAGAGCATGCCCCCGCCTTAGAAGAGCATGCCCCGCCTTAGAAGAGCATGCCCCCACCGCCAGAGCATGCCCCCGCCTTAGAAGAGCATGCCCCCGCCTTAGAAGAGCATGCCCCTGCCTTAGAAGAGCATGCCCCCGCCTTAGAAGAGCATACCCCCGCCTTAGAAGAGCATGCCCCCGCCTTAGAAGAGCATACCCCCGCCTTAGAAGAGCATGCCCCTGCCTTAGAAGAGCATGCCCCCGCCTTAGAAGAGCATACCCCCGCCTTAGAAGAGCATGCCCCCGCCTTAGAAGAGCATGCCCCCGCCTTAGAAGAGCATGCCCCTGCCTTAGAAGAGCATGCCCCCGCCTTAGAAGAGCATGCCCCCGCCTTAGAAGAGCATGCCCCTGCCTTAGAAGAGCATGTCCCCTCCTTAGATGCTGCTAACCTGAGCTCGCTGGGGCTGCTCATATACAGCTCCTGCTGGGCCCCCCTACTGACCCCATCAAGCCCAGTAGAGAAGGACTGCCTGTGCACCGTAATGGTGGAACTGAATCTAAAACACTTGGCAACTATGTCATGGCAAACTTTACACTCAAGAGAGCCGAGCGCATGCGTGTGCGTAAGAAATGATGTGCACAGCTTTCAGATTGTTGTAAGAAAAGATAATCACACAATCACAGATCTCACCAGTATCTGGCTGAAAGGAGGTTAGAAAATTCTGAGATAATTGGGGAACACGGGAGTGCAAAGAGGAGATTGGGGAACACGGGAGTGCAAGGAGGAGATTGCGGAACACGGGAGTGCAAGGAGGAGATTGGGGAACACGGGAGAGAAAGGAGGAGATTGGGGAACACGGGAGTGCAAGGAGGAGATTGGGGAACACGGGAGTGCAAAGAGGATATTGGGGAACACAGGAGTGTAAGGAGAAGATTGGGGAACACAGGAGTGCAAGGAGGAGATTGGGGTACACGGGAGTGCAAGGAGGAGATTGGGGAACATGGGAGTGCAAAGAGGAGATTGGGGAACACGGGAGTGCAAAGAGGAGATTGGGGAACATGGGAGTGCAAAGAGGAGATTGGGGAACACGGGAGTGCAAAGAGGAGATTGGGGAACATGGGAAAGCAAGGAGGAGATTGGGGAACATGGGAGAGCAAGGAGGAGATTGGGGAACATGGGAGTGCAAAGAGGAGATTGGGGAACATGGGAGTGCAAGGAGGAGATTGGGGAACATGGGAGTGCAAGGAGGAGATTGGGGAACACAGGAGAGCAAGGAGGAGATTGGGGAACACGGGAGTGCAAGGAGGAGATTGGGGTACACGGGAGTGCAAGGAGGAGATTGGGGAACACGGGAGTGCAAAGAGGAGATTGGGGAACACGGGAGTGCAAGGAGGAGATTGGGGAACATGGGAGTGCAAAGAGGAGATTGGGGAACACGGGAGTGCAAAGAGGAGATTGGGGAACATGGGAAAGCAAGGAGGAGATTGGGGAACATGGGAGAGCAAGGAGGAGATTGGGGAACATGGGAGTGCAAAGAGGAGATTGGGGAACATGGGAGTGCAAGGAGGAGATTGGGGAACATGGGAGTGCAAGGAGGAGATTGGGGAACACAGGAGAGCAAGGAGGAGATTGGGGAACACGGGAGTGCAAAGAGGAGATTGGGGAACATGGGAGTGCAAGGAGGAGATTGGGGAACATGGGAGTGCAAGGAGGAGATTGGGGAACACAGGAGAGCAAGGAGGAGATTGGGGAACACGGGAGTGCAAGGAGGAGATTGGGGTACACGGGAGTGCAAGGAGGAGATTGGGGAACACGGGAGTGCAAAGAGGAGATTGGGGAACACGGGAGTGCAAGGAGGAGATTGGGGAACACGGGAGTGCAAAGAGGAGATTGGGGAACACGGGAGTGCAAGGAGGAGATTGGGGAACACAGGAGTGCAAAGAGGATATTGGGGAACACGGGAGTGCAAGGAGGAGATTGGGGAACACGGGAGTGCAAGGAGGAGATTGGGGAACATGGGAGAGCAAGGAGGAGATTGGGGAACACGGGAGTGCAAGGAGGAGATTGGGGAACACGGGAGTGCAAGGAGGAGATTGGAGAACATGGGAGTGCAAAGAAGAGATTGGGGAACACGGGAGTGCAAGGAGGAGATTGGAGAACACGGGAGTGCAAGGAGGAGATTGGGGAACACGGGAGTGCAAGGAGGAGATTGGGGAACACGGGAGTGCAAGGAGGAGATTGGGGAACACGGGAGTGCAAGGAGAATATTGGGGAACACGGGAGTGCAAGGAGGAGATTGGGGAACACGGGAGTGCAAGGAGGAGATTGGGGAACACGGGAGTGCAAGGAGAATATTGGGGAACACGGGAGTGCAAGGAGGAGATTGGGGAACACGGGAGTGCAAGGAGGAGATTGGGGAACACGGGAGTGCAAGGAGGAGATTGGGGAACACGGGAGAGCAAGGAGGAGATTGGGGAACACGGGAGTGCAAGGAGGAGATTGGGGAACACGGGAGTGCAAGGAGGAGATTGGAGAACACGGGAGTGCAAAGAAGAGATTGGGGAACACGGGAGTGCAAGGAGGAGATTGGAGAACACGGGAGTGCAAGGAGGAGATTGGGGAACACGGGAGTGCAAGGAGGAGATTGGGGAACACGGGAGTGCAAGGAGGAGATTGGGGAACATGGGAGTGCAAGGAGAATATTGGGGAACACGGGAGTGCAAGGAGGAGATTGGGGAACACGGGAGTGCAAGGAGGAGATTGGGGAACACGGGAGTGCAAGGAGGAGATTGGGGAACACGGGAGAGCAAGGAGGAGATTGGGGAACACGGGAGTGCAAGGAGGAGATTGGGGAACACGGGAGTGCAAGGAGGAGATTGGAGAACACGGGAGTGCAAAGAAGAGATTGGGGAACACGGGAGTGCAAGGAGGAGATTGGAGAACACGGGAGTGCAAGGAGGAGATTGGGGAACACGGGAGTGCAAGGAGGAGATTGGGGAACACGGGAGTGCAAGGAGGAGATTGGGGAACACGGGAGTGCAAGGAGGAGATTGGGGAACACGGGAGTGCAAGGAGAATATTGGGGAACACGGGAGTGCAAGGAGGAGATTGGGGAACACGGGAGTGCAAGGAGGAGATTGGGGAACACGGGAGTGCAAGGAGGAGATTGGGAAATGAAAGTGGTTTGTAAGGGCGCAGGGGGCTTTAAATGGCTCCTGAGGGTTATGGAAGCTCCTTTCAGCTATTCGGGATCTGTTCTTGTGGAAGAAACCAGACCCTCATTATCCTCATTATTTCATTTTTTTAGAGAAACCAAAAAAAAACAGGCAGTGGAATAAAAAAAAAAAGGAAAAATAAAAAATGAATGCAAAGAATGCAAAATTAACTAAACGACTCTGAGTACAACAAAAAGCCCCACACACTCTAATGAAAACGAAGATTAATACAAATGGATTTTTTTTAATATTTAGTAAATAAAAGTAGATACATTTTTTTAATATCTTCAAGAAAACGTCCCCTTTGTCACCCATCCCTAATGGCAAAGGATTCCCAGAGCATGATGGTTTACCCAAAAACACCAAACAGAATTTCTGTTTGATGTAAAGTCCAGGTCTACCCGAAAACTTTGTTTCAGTTTTGGACAGAGTAGAGAAGGGTTAAAACCTCCTACCTACCCTTCTAGGTAGGTTGCTATAGTTGAAGTAAATGTAGTTTTTGGTTCCCCTGTAGCAGGGGAGTAGTACTCAATTGCTTTTGGCTGTTCTGGATTCCGCTGGTGCAGGTTCAACTACTTCTCCCTGCATTCCAATATGTTCTTGAAATATAGTTAGTGGGATAGGCAGGACCGGGCCTGAATATTCATACAGCCTCAGCCAATCCCAGGTCAGGAGAGTGACCAGCAGGGGGCTGAGAGAGGAATAAATAATCTGGGACCTAGAACAGCCATCTTTTGTGCCTGGGGGAAGAAAATCCAGCCTGAGGTCCTCTGGGGCTGATATCTAAAAGACAGAAGAAATCCTTTTTGTAGCCCCAGCTCCAGCTTGGGGACCCTTGTCCAGAGCACCCTGAAGCAATGCTGGGCGCATGTAGAGCATCCAGGCAGGAGGCACCCAGTACAGAGGCTGGCTGGTACTACAGGAAGCATGACAGTACCCTGGACACAGCGAGCACTTACCTCAAGGATCTTAGAGACTATCCTTGCCACCTTGGGAGAGCTCTCTACATTTCAGATTTTACCTCTGCCAAGGAGTCCCCTGCATTGTTCTTCTCTTACATTCTGAATTCATGAGGGTGGTTGTACCCTGAAGAAGCGGATTAGTTGTAAGTGTCCTCTGCTGCATTCTTGGAGAAGCCTGAGGCTCACCCCAATCCAGAAAATAATCTGCCAGTGACTGTGAAGTACCGTGTGCCTGGCTGCCGCGTCCCTATCAGGGGATGGAACCCGGGATCAAACAGCCAGCCCGCCCTGGGGTCTGTGCTACACTGGCTGGATGGTTTATGTTGGAGATGCCTTCATTCTCATGCCCAGGAAGTGAAGGTGAGTAACACACTGGAAGCATTGGGGGTTCAGCTAAGCAGTAGCAACACCCCCAAATGCTAACCCCCAGCTGGCATCACTATTCAAGCAGAGATCAGTCAGGACGGGGGATATCTGGAAGTTCCGAAGTTCAGAAAGAAGACTCGGAAATGGATCCTAGGAAAGGTGGGTGTCACAGTCTAGGGTTGTCACCTCATCCCTTTAATCCGGGACACACAGTAATTACACGGCTTCTGTGGCAGATTAAGGTGGTAATTAAACTCACTTGGTGCCTCACCTGCATTAAATCTCCCTCAGATCCCGTGTAATTAATTCATATGTGTCCTGGATTAAAGGGATGACGTGGCGACCCTACCTGACTACATAGCTGTCCCTTAATGGGGGACTTCCCTATCCATAAAGGATCCAATAAGATAAAGGAAAATATGTGAAAAGAAGAGTAGAGCGCCACCTGCAGACTGCAAAATATTCCCATGCACAAACAAATAATAAAGTTCAACTCGGATTTTCTTGTATTATTCCTCAGAATTTCAGATTTTGCTGTAATGTATTACATGCGGCTTTAGGTGCCCGAAATCCTGAGCAAGAGGGGAAGCCAAGGGGACCAGCTCAGTGCGCTGCCAGGCGTGAGCTTGGCAAATTGTCGATGAATCACCGTGACTGAGGAAATAGTGACGAGCGTAGGCAGAGAGTACTGACGAGCCACCGACGATTATTTTCCTGACAAACAGCCAGAAAAAAAAGCTGCAAAGAGGACCTGTCACCCGTCATATGAAGTGAGAGAAGAAAAAGAAATAAAATGTAAGAACATTATGGAGACAATTCCTGAGACTTTTTAGGTGCTTCAATAATATCCTCCAAATCACTACAAATGTTTTATTTATTAACCTCCCTGGCGGGACGATTATTTCAGATTTTAGGTGCTGAAAGCGGTACCGTTATTTTGCATGGAAATTTGGCGTTTTATATTGTAGGCCTGTAATTCTTAAGACCCGCACACACGATCGGACTTTTTGAGAACAAACATGCAAATTAGCTGTTTTGGAGCAACACCATGTGTACGCTCCTCTGGACAAACTTTTTCGGTTTTCATCTGACTTTTCTTGGCTGTGCGACCGGACAAACTTTCTGGCAACAAAAGTCCGATGGAGCAAAGTCCGATCGTGTGTACAGAAAACCATCGGACTTTTGTACATGCTCAGAACCAATGCAAAAGATCAGACAATACAGAAGTTGACCAAAGGTGGCGGTAAAAACCCATGTGGTTTGGTGAAAGTTGGCTGAAAAAGTCCTGCTGTGTGTATGCAATACAAGTTCACGGCCGACGCCCTTTGTACAAAAATCCACAGGAAAGTTTGTACAAAGTCTGAACGTCTGTATGAGGCTTTAGAAATAATTCACTTAAATCTCTCCAAACCAGAGTCTAGCAGACATCCCGGGTATGATAAATTTTGAAAAATGAAATCATAAATTATAATATAATAAATAACTATAAATAATTATACCAAATAATAATATCATAAAAATGATTCAATAATGTAATCAAATCAAAAACACTGAAATTTGCTGAGTTGCAGAATTGTCGCTGTTGTTACTTTTCAGTATTTGATGACGGATCTCCACACAAATCGCTCAATTCCGCGAGTGATTCTAATTTATTATCGCTGTTTTCTAGCTGGTCTAAAACCTCTTTTGATGTAAAGGGACAGTTTTGGTTGCTATGGACAATAATTTATAATATAAAACGGCATGCCGGGCACTGGGCAGAGCACGAGGGACAAAGGGGATGTGACATAATTACATACAGCGATGCCATCTGTAAGATTACATTATACTGTATGTAATGTGTGCGTTTTACTTTTTGAATTTGGCGCTGTTCTCCGCCCCCGTGCGTCGCATCGCTCGCATCGAGCGGAGGACGAGCCGCTCGTAGTGCGGGGAGACATCGCTGGATCCAGGGGACAAGGTAAGTAAACTCATCCTGGATCCGGCGATGCGATCCCGAGTCTGGCTCGGGGGTTACCGCTAATGGTACTGAATTTTCACCACGAGCCAGACTCGGGAATACCTCCAGGGGGGTTAATACAAAAACTGTACAAATCACATAAACCAGGATAAGGTGTGAATATACAATATATACTCCCCCCTATAGGACCTTCCATGTCCCACCAGTCAGCACTTCACAAATCGTCACCTATAGAAGAGTTCTATCATTCCTATATCCTGCTGATTTTCAGAGGTGGATTATGGGTAGTTTGCAATGCGTTCCGCAGACCTGTGAATCTGCGTCATCACAAGATGTGGAGAACACATCTAAAGATATATCAGAATAGACAAAATACTCATTAAAAAAATATCAATATTATATTTCATTAAAGTGGATATAAACCCGATATTTTTTAAGTCTTGCACCTAGTACAGCATAGGATGTCATGTCATCTGTGCCCAGTCTTGCCACAAAGAGTTAATCCAGCTCTGCGCAATCCTCTTATCTTTTCTCAGTGAGATAAAAACTGACAGACAGAGATAGGAGTCAGCTTCTCCCCCTTGCTGTGAGTGACGGGTGATTTACATATCTCATGCATGAGTGTCACATACCTGGTGGTGGAGCCCGATGTGCAGGGAGAGGTCTCTCCTGCAGGAGGCTCGGGAGTACAGATTGGCACAAGTGCCTGGCAGGAACCCGGGTGCTGGAGCCGAGCTGTGCTTTCCAAAGGCTTTGCGAAGATGCTGCTGAAGCAGAAGATGGCTGGAGCTGCAAGCTGACTGAAGACGGGAACGACTGGAAGCCAGACACAGCAGTCAGAGAGGGAGGTGTCCTGTAGATCGGAGCACTAGCAGGTGAAGACAGGCCGGGTCGGTAGCAGGCAGGCGGGTCAGGTACAAGTTCAGAGGCAGAAGCAAAGTCGTGGTACAGGCCGGGTCGGTAGCAGGCAGGCAGCAGGCAGACCGGGGGAGGGGCAGAAGTGTAGTCAGGACAAGCCGGGATCAAAGGCAGGCAGAAGGCGGGGATCGTCAGGGATCGTCAGGAACAAGCCGAGTCAAACAGGAACAGGTAAGCAGGAACAAACAGGTAGCAGGGGTTTCCAGAAAACGCTGCAGACCGCACAGCAAGAGGCCTGGGTATCAGTCTCCTTTAAATAGCACATCTGATGCCAAGAGTTGGCACAATGCGCGCACTGCCGCGTGTGTTCGCACACTGTCTATCGCGCATCTGTGCACGCGTGTGCGCCAGATGACTCTTCTTGCGGGAGGCCTGCGCACAGGTGTTCTTCTGCCATCTTGGTTGTTGGCTTGCCCTTCTTGGCAGTGAGAGAGGCATTCTGTGTACTTCCCATCCCTCTCCTTTCTTCTCCAGCTCTCCCAGGATTGGCTGCTCCACACCTTAGCATGATTGGACATGCTGAAGTCATGTGGGGACTTTTCTGGGTTTTGACTGGACGTTACTGATCATAGCAGAAGTTCAGTGTAAGAAATACACAGGAGAAAATGCATGTTGACAAGGGGAGTGTAGAGGTGAGTGGGAAATTTACTGACATCACGACTCCACCCACCGAGCTCCGGACAACAGACCCGCCCACAGAATCTGCAGTTTTTCGGGTCTCATGGCAGACAGAGGGGAGACATATGACAAGTAAGAATACATGCAGGAGGCGTGTCTATCCTTACAGATAACCACTATGGCAGTCGTTTAGAAAGGATGAGAGCGGCTTTACATCCACTTTAAGGATTTTGTTTATTTATTCTCATATGAGATCTTCAGATATGTTCTCCACACCTCCTGATGAAGCTGATCCACAGAAACATGTTGAGCACAACCCCTAATATCAATGAAATCAGCACAGAGCGCATCTAAAGATATATCAGAACGGACAAAATACTCATTAATAAAATATCAATATCATATTTCATTAAGAATTTTTATTTATTTATTCTCATATGAGATCTATAGATATGGTCTCTGCACCTCCTGATGAAGCTGATCCACAAAAAACACATTGAGAACAACCCAAACGCCATCAATGAACTCACACAATGAGTACAATACAAGAAAGAGACACCTCCCCCATCCATTACAACTAGTGAAGTGCTGATTGGTGGGACATTGTAGGAATTTATACTTTTCTATGCAAATTAGATTTAAAACATCTTTTATTTTATTTTTTTGCTGTAACTTTGTACAGTTTTTGTAACAACAAATAAGTTGTTTTTATTATTTGGTGATATTTTCAAGCACAAGATGAATATATCATTGATATGTAGATCAAAGGCGTGACATCACTGCAAGAAACCCCAATTAACTCCTTCCTCCCCTTTCCCCTATTATTTTACTACAAAATTTTAGCTTTTTTTTTAATAATTTTTTTTTAAATTAAATTATTATTATTATTTTTGCTGTGACATAAAAAGAAAATGTGAAATATAATTAAGAAAACAAAACAAAAAAAACTTTGTATCAGAAAAATAATTTTAGTATAATTTTAAACTAGGGAATTAAAGTGGAAGTCCAGCCTATTTCTTAAAGAGGAGGGCCGGTTTAAAAAATAAAAAAAAATTAAAAGTCAGCAGCTGCAAACACTGCAGCTGCTGACTTAATAAGCCGACTTACCTGTCCAGGGCGCCCGCGATGTCGGCCGCCCGGCGCCGCCATTCCTTCTAAGGGAAACAGGCAGTGGAGCCTTACGGCTTCACTGCCTGTTTCCTACTGCGCATGCGCGTGTCGCGCAGCGCTTTGTGAATGGGACGCGCTGTGTTCTGGGACACACAGTTCTCAGAACACAGCGCGACCCATTACCCAGAAGACAACGCGAGGAGGAGAGAAGAAAGAAGATCTCCGCGGAGGAGGAAGAGGCAGATTAGGATGATGTGCCTAGCAACAGGCATTTCTGGTAAATAAAAAAAAAGAATATTTTTTCATTTTTTTTTTTTAGATTTTTTTTTTCATTTTTAATATTTTTTTTTTTTCAGGGTGGCCCTCCACTTTAAGCTTGAAGCTGCTCCCAACCCCCCTTCTAGACCCGATTCCATCTACCCTGTGAAAGAAAGATACATATACAGAGCATCCGGAGTTTATTCACAGAGCTTCACTTTTTCCACATTTTGTTATGTTGCAGCCTTATTCCAAAATGGATCAAATTCATTATTTTCCTCAAAATTTTACAAACATCCCCCATAATGACAACGTGGGAGGAGCCTGTGATACTTATGTACATAGGAGGAGCCTGTGATACTTGTGTACATGGGAGGAGCCTGTGATACTTATGTGCATGGGAGGAGCCTGTGATATGTATGTATATGGGAGGAGCCTGTGATACTTATGTGCATGGGAGGAGCCTGTGATATGTATGTATATGGGAGGAGCCTGTGATACTTATGTACATGGGAGGAGCCTGTGATACTTATGTGCATGGGAGGAGCCTGTGATACTTATGTGCATGGGAGGAGCCTGTGATATGTATGTATATGGGAGGAGCCTATGATACTTATGTGCATGGGAGGAGCCTGTGATATGTATGTATATGGGAGGAGCCTGTGATACTTATGTACATGGGAGGAGCCTGTGATACTTATGTACATGGGAGGAGCCTGTGATACTTATATACATGGGAGGAGCCTGTGATACTTATGTACATGGGAGGAGTCTGTGATACCTATGTACATGGGAGGAGCTGGTGCATGGGAGGAGCCTGTGATACTTATATACATGGGAGGAGCCTGTGATATTTATGTACATGGGAGGAGCCTGTGATACTTATATACATGGGAGGAGCCTGTGATATTTATGTACATGGGAGGAGCCTGTGATATTTATGTACATGGGAGGAGTCTGTGATATTTATGTACATGGGGAGGAGCCTGTGATACTTATATACATGGGAGGAGCCTGTGATATTTATGTACATGGGAGGAGCCTGTGATACTTATATACATGGGAGGAGCCTGTGATATTTATGTACATGGGAGGAGCCTGTGATATTTATGTACATGGGAGGAGCCTGTGATATTTATGTACATGGGAGGAGTCTGTGATACTTGTATACATGGGAGGAGTCTGTGATATTTATGTACATGGGATTTTTTTATTTTTTTTATAAATTTGCAAAGATTTCAAACAATCTTCTCTCACGTTGTCATTATGGGGGATGTTTGTAGAATTTTGAGGAAAATAATGAATTGAATTCATTTTGGAATAAGGCTGTAACATAACAAAATGTGGAAAAAGTGAAGCGCTGTGAATACTTTCCGGATGCTCTGTACTTATTCTGAGAGCGCTCTGTTCCGGTCACAGAGCGGGGAAGATCAGTGCCGGGGCGGCAAGGTCATCCATAGACTTACTATGGGGCATGCGTTGTTGGCTGTCCCTCCTCTACACTGATCATGTGACCCTCAGAATAGGTAAGTGTCCAGATCTTCCTATCACAGGGTAGAGAGAATCGGATTGGAAGGGGGGCGGGAGCAGATAGAAGGTTAGTTAGGAATAGGTTGGACTTCCACTTTAAAGTGATACTAAAGTCTTGTTTTTATACTTCCCGACTCTGTGCAGTTGGTTTTGCACAGAGTGGCCCCGATCCTCCTCTTCTTGGGTCCCTCACTACCACTCCTGGCCCCTCCCCCCGGCAAGTGCCCCCACAGAAAGCAGCCATTTAAACACAGAGCCGAGTCTCGGCCCCACCCCCCATTTTTTTGCAAGATAATATTGCCAAAAAATGTGTTACAAACATAAAACAGGTATTTATTACTTTGTTATATTAAAGTGTCACTAAACCCCCATCATAAAACGATTAATAAATGGCGTATTCCATGCTGGTCATCCTCACTCATCACTATGACCTTCCGCTTCTGTATTCTGCAATAATCCTGGTTGATCCCGCTGCTCTCTACCTCCCCCTCCTGTCCATGTCCCCAGTGCAGTTTTTGCAGTGGTGGCCGCTCTGCACATGCTCAGTTCTCAGCGAGTTTCTATGTTGAGCATTTCCTCCCTATCACACCTGAGCAGCCCATGTCACTATAGAGTCACACATGTGGGGGCAAATACACAATGACAGGCCACTCCCCCCTCCTCCTCCATGCCCAGCTAAACACAATGCATTGCATATAGATTAATGGAGGCTTCACCTCCCTCTTATTCTAAGAGACAGGCTGGAGGGGGCGGGACACAGCCTGTGACTGGCAGAAATCCGCCAGCACCATGTTATCGCCAAAAAATAGTAAAGATTTGTATGACAATTTAAAACAGTTTATTGATATTATTTATTTTTACTCTGTACTCCAAATGCCGTTTTATTTTTTATTTTGAACATGTGACCGGCAGCAGAGGGCTAGAAGCTCCTCCTACTTATGTTTCCCTGCAGACAGGCTGGGAGAGAGCCGGGTCATGTGACAGCTGGATATCCAATAGGATTTTTTTTAAATGAAAATAATTAAATTACGGAGCCGTCACCCCCATACAGCGATAGAAGGGAGGGTGCACGTTATACAGCGTGTGTATCACTTTAAGAAGTGACATTATTCTGATGTATGAGGAGGTTTACACCAGAGCTGAAGTGGTTAATTTTGACTTGATTGAGGGACATTGTACAGTCCTGGGCAGACCATAAATGTCACACAAATTAGGAAGAAGTGAATATAAACTTGCAATAACTTCCCGAAATGTGTTGAAGTCATGTGAGGTTGGAAAGTTGCGCAGCTTTTTTTGCAGAACAGCAGATGCGTCTTTATGTTGGGAAATCAATGGCTCATTTCTTTCTGTACTACAATGTGTCACCGACCTGATATAAAAACAGGAAGTAATGCGCCACCGCCGCCCAATTTCATATGTTTGGTCCGGTATTTTATGTAAAGACCAACAGAAAAGTCAGTGCTGCTACCCATACACCACATAGACCGCGGAGCTCGCGAGTGATCGATCCTCAGTCGCTGGCTGAGTAATGTGCAAAAAATCATCCGCACTCCGGTTGTTGCTTTTAAAATGATTTCATTTTATTGAATAGCCGCAGCGAACAAACGCAGATTAAGTCAGATGTCATAGTTATGACTAAGGCCTTATAGGCTGAAACGCGTCAACTGACTTAATATGCCTTTTTTCACTGTGGCTATTCAATAAAATGTATTTTATTAAGTCAGTTGACGCGTTTCAGCCTATAAGGCCTTAGTCATAATTATGAGACCTGAGTTAATCTGCGTTTGTTCACTGTGGCTATTCAATAAAATGAATGAATGAATTTTAAGAGCAACAATCGGAGTGTGGATCATTTTTTTCACTAATGTAAAGACGCCATTGAAAATAACGAATTAAAATAAATTAAAAATAAATGAATATAGATCACATATGAGAAAAAAAAAAAAGTTTAAAAAAGTTGTTTGATCCTTTCCCTCTAAAACCTGCCTACTTATTATTATATACCTTGCACTATTTCTAACTCAAGGTTATGACGTCTGCCTAGAATGATTTCCTCATATGCTCAACCTGAATCACCCAAGTTTCTAACATGATGAAGGTAAAAGGTAAACTTACCAGTGCCCAAGAACCTGAACTCATGAACCTGAACCCATGACCCTGAACCCATGACCCTGAACCATGACCCTGAACCCATGACCCTGAACCCATGACCCTGAACCCATGACCCTGAACCCATGACCCTGAACCCATGACCCTGAACCATGACCCTGAACCCATGAACCCATGACCCTGAACCCATGACCCTGAACCCATGACCCTGAACCCATGACCCTGAACCCATGAACCTTAACCCATGACCCTGAACCCATGACCCTGAACCTGAACCCATGACCCTGAACCCATGAACCCATGACCCTGAACCCATGAAAATCTTGACTTTGCACCAAGTTGGGGCATGACGGAGGAGCATTGTATGGAGCTCAGGTCCTCCACTATGACGGAGGAGACTTCCCGCGCTCTGCATTGTACGGAGCTCAGGTCCTCCACTATGATGGAGGAGACTTCCCGCACTCTGCATTGTACGGAGCTCAGGTCCTCCACTATGATGGAGGAGACTTCCCGCGCTCTGCATTGTACGGAGCTCAGGTCCTCCACTATGATGGAGGAGACTTCCCGCGCTCTGCATTGTACGGAGCTCAGGTCCTCCACTATGATGGAGGAGACTTCCCGCGCTCTGCATTGTACGGAGCTCAGGTCCTCCACTATGATGGAGGAGACTTCCCGCACTCTGCATTGTACGGAGCTCAGGTCCTCCACTATGACGAAGGAGACTTCCCGTGCTCTGCATTGTACGGTGCTCAGGTCTTCCTCCATGACGGAGTAGACTTCCCGCGCTCTGCATTGTACGGAGCTCAGGTCCTCCATGATGGACGAGACTTCTCACGCTCTGCATTGTACGGAGCTGAAGTCCTCCTCCATGACGAAGTAGACTTCCGGCGCTCTGCATTGTACGGAGCTCAGGTCTTCCTCCATGACAGAGAAGACTTCCCGCGCTCTGCATTGTACGGAGTTCAGGTCCTCCATGACGGAGTAGACTTCCCGCTCTCTGCATTGTACGGAGCTCAGGTCATCCTCCATGACGGAGGAGACTTCCCGCGCTCTGCATTGTACGGAGCTCAGGTCATCCTCCATGACGGAGGAGACTTCCCGCGCTCTGCATTGTACGGAGCTCAGGTCATCCTCCATGACGGAGGAGACTTCCCGCGCTCTGCATTGTACGGAGCTCAGGTTATCCTCCATGATGGGGGAGACTTCCCGCGCTCTGCATTGTAAGGAGCTCAGGTCCTTCTCAATGACGGAGTAGACGTCCCGTGCTCTGCATTGTACGGAGCTCAGGTCCTCCACTATGACGGAGGAGACTTCCCGCGCTCTGCATTGTACGGAGCTCAGGTCCTCCACTATGACGGAGGAGACTTCCCGCGCTCTGCATTGTACGGAGCTCAGGTCATCCTCCATGACGGAGTAGACTTCCGGCGCTCTGCATTGTAAGGAGCTCAGGTCATCCTCCATGACGGAGGAGACTTTCCGCGCTCTGCATTGTACGGAGCTCAGGTCATCCTCCATGACGGAGTAGACTTCCCGCGCTCTGCATTGTAAGGAGCTCAGGTCCTTCTCCATGACGTAGTAGACTTCCCGTGCTCTGTATTGTACGGAGCTCAGGTCATCCTCCATGATGGAGTAGACTTCCGGCGCTCTGCATTGTAAGGAGCTCAGGTCATCCTCCATGACGGAGTAGACTTCCTGCGCTCTGCATTGTAAGGAGCTCAGGTCCTTCTCCATGACGTAGTAGACTTCCCGTGCTCTGTATTGTACGGAGCTCAGGTCATCCTCCATGACGGAGGAGACTTTCCGCGCTCTGCATTGTACGGAGCTCAGGTCATCCTCCATGATGGAGTAGACTTCCTGTGCTCTGCATTGTATGGAGCTCAGGTCTGCCTCCATGACGGAGTAGACTTCCCGCGCTCTGCATTGTACGGAGCTCAGGTCATCCTCCATGATGGAGTAGACTTCCTGTGCTCTGCATTGTATGGAGCTCAGGTCTTCCTCCATGACGGAGTAGACTTCCCGCGCTCTGCATTGTACGGAGCTCAGGTCATCCTCCATGACCGAGGAGACTTTCCGCGCTCTGCATTGTACGGAGCTCAGGTCCTCCTCCATGACGGAGGAGACTTCCTGTGCTCTGCATTGTACGGAGCTCAGGTCATCTTCCATGACGGAGGAGACTTCCCGTTCTCTGCATTGTACGGAGCTCAGGTCATCCTCCATGACCGAGGAGACTTCCCGTGCTCTGCATTTTCTCCCCCAGTGTGGGGGGCGGGGGGCGGCTGACAAAGTCCTACCAGAAAAGTTAACCCTTGGAGTATCACTCTTTATAGGAATTCTGAACGTCATTGAACAGATCAGTGGCCTTCTGAGGTTGGAATATTAATTATAAGTGGTGATGACTTTTACGCTGCAGTTCTTCAACTCGATGTAAATGGTTCTTACCTTCAAAGGCACCAATCCCCGAATCTTGGAAAACATTTTCATAAAGAATATGAAGGTACCGGGGCACTACTGGGGCACTGCCGGGGCACTACCGGGGTACTACCGGGGCACTACTGGGACACTACCAGAGCACTACCGGGGTACTACCAGGGTACTGCTGGGGCACTACCGGGGTACTACCGCGGTACTGCTGGGGCACTACTGGGGCACTACTGGGACACTGCCGGGGTACTTACAGGCAAGGCTTGCGGCATTTGGTAAAACAACCCAAAACATCCGTGTTGAATTCATTTCTAAGTCGATAGTAACAATGACCTGAAAAAAACAATATTTGAGATGTAATTTCCATTTATAGGAGGTTCATTTTTTTTTCAGATAAACATAAAAAGATCCATCACATTGGTAATAATAATAATGTTAAAATTTTCAAGTTTTAAAAACATTATTTGTATGAATTAGATTTCATTTCATGGCAGAAATATCTTCTCTTCATCCTGCTTTGTGGTCATTTAATTCTCATTAACAACAATGCATCCGTTACTCTATCATGCCGTAAATACCATCAGGGAGGCGTGTGATTGGCCCCAAATTTATTCCGCAGCAGGACAACCACCCCCAACATCCAGCCAATGTCATTAAGACAGAAGTCAGAAGAACAAGGAGTCCTGGAAGTGATGGTTTGGCCCCCACAGAACCCTGATCTCACCATCATGCAGTCTGTTTGGGATGAAGGATTGGAAATCCACAGAAGAACTGTGCCTACATCTCCAAGATCTACATAGAACAACCTACCTGCCACGTTCCTTCACCAACTGTGCGCAAGTCTACCTAGAGGCGGGGGAGGAGGGGCACCCCAAATATTGATTGGATTTCTCTTCATTTACTTTCCATGTTGGTGATTGATAATAATAAAGTATTAACACTTCGAATTCTGAAAGGTTTCCGCAGTTTAGAAACGGAACTGGAGTCAGACCGGAAACACCTCCTTTCCTTCCATTCTAAATTATACCTCCAGGAGAAGGTGGAAGAGGCATTGCTATGGTTCAGTGCCGGTCAAGCAGGCAGGAAAGGCGTTGCTGGATGGACGAGTTTAATACCGGCTCTAATATAGATGTGCTTTGCTCTGAGTCCATCCAAGGTTTATCCTGTGTTGAGCCCTGATGAAGGGGGGAGGGGTGCCTGAAGCATGTTGGCTGTTTTTATATGACTTGTTTAGTAACAAAATCTTGGACTCTTTCACCCGGTTTTGGTCTGGTGCCCCATTCTGTATTTCTATAGTTTCAGCTCCTGTTGGGTGCCAATCAAGGGAAGCCTTGCTGTGTGGGACCCGCCCCCTCGCCTGAGCTACTGAGCTTGTTCCCAGCTCCTCTTTGAGTATGTTGTTCTGAAGACCATAGTTAAGACATTCCCATGAAAGTAGAAGGGGATCCCAGCAATCACCCGGTATAACTGGACTCCAACATCCCAGAGCACCCTTGTGTTCATATGGTGCATTTGCCCCAAAAGGAACCCAATGCAGCATTAGGGGCGTTATATGTTCCCCCGATAATCGGAAATACTGGGTATTTCGGAAGTGTTGGTTTTTGGCTTTGGTGGCAGATTGGAGCAGCAGGGCAGTGTATGCAAGGTGTACAACCTGGAAGAAAAGAAGGCTGGACGGCCGCACTCCTATGCAATTTCTTTATTCAGGTGCCGGATACAAAGGTGAACTCCAGGTACAGCGGCCATCCAGCCTTCTTTTCTTCTAAATATCTATGTGCATACAGAGCTCACACCCTCCACCTAGGATAGAGGCTTTTTGGAGCAGCAGGGTAAGAGAAACTGCCTTAGAGGGATGGTGGGTACAACCTACCTATGATGTCACTAGGACCATGGTTATGACATCATGAAGAATTTTCCCATAAAGTAGAAGGGGTTCCCAGCAATCACCCGGTATAACTGGACTCCAACATCCCAGAGCACCCTTGTGTTTATGGTGTGTTTGCTTTATCAGGAACCCAGTATTAGGGGCATATGTTCCCCGATAATTGGAAGTACTGGGGATTTCTGGCAGCTTTGGTGGCAGATTGGAGCAGCAGGACAGTGTATGCAAGGTGTACAACCTGGAAGAAAAGAAGGCTGGACGGCCGCACTCCTATGCAATTTCTTTATTCAGGTGCCGGATACAAAAGGTGAACTACAGGTACAGCGGCCATCCAGCCTTCTTTTCTTCTAAATATCTATGTGCATACAGAGCTCCCACCCTCCACCTAGGATAGAGGCTTTTTGGAGCAGCAGGGTAAGAGAAACTGCCTTAGAGCGATGTACATACGTGTGTACAACCTACCTATGATGTCACCAGGACCTCATGAAGAATGTCACCATGACAGTACAAGAGGATCCCAGCAACCACTCAGCCCACATCTAGTATAACTAGGCTTCTAAGTCCCAAAGTACCCCTGTGTAGCTGCATAGTCTGGGCAAATGGTGCGTCTGCCCCTGCCCCTGGCACCCAACGCTGCATTATGGTCACGTGTTCCACCATAACTGGAAGATCTGGGTATTTCTGGGAGCTTTGATGCCAGATTGGGGCAGTGAAGGTAAAGTGGGTACAGCCCACTTATGGTGACACTAATGGGTCAATGTGCCTATCATGGATTGCTTTAACCCCCTTCCTACTGGCTGCTTTTTTTTTACAAACATTCTACTGATTTTGTGTCCGCTTTGTTGGAGTGAAATGCGTCAGTGAGGAAGTGGCTGGTACAGCCAGAGTTCCATCTTAAAAAACATTGATGATGAAGAATTTCTGACCATCCAGCAGTTTATTACAACAGGCGCTCTTTTGCCCGCACTGGGTGGTAGTTTTGGGTGGTAGAGTGTTAGCTCTTTTGCCCGCACTGGGTGGTAGTTTTGGGTGGTAGAGTGTTAGCTCTTCTGCCCGCACTGGATGGTAGTTTTGGGTGGTAGAGTGTTAGCTCTTCTGCCCGCACTGGGTGGTAGTTTTGGGTGGTAGAGTGTTAGCTCTTCTGCCCGCACTGGGTTGTAGTTTTGGGTGGTAGAGTGTTAGCTCTTCTGCCCGCACTGGGTGGTAGTTTTGGGTGGTAGAGTGTTAGCTCTTCTGCCCGCACTGGGTGGTAGTTTTGGGTGGTAGAGTGTTAGCTCTTCTGCCCGCACTGGGTGGTAGTTTTGGGTGGTAGAGTGTTAGCTCTTCTGCCCGCACTGGGTGGTAGTTTTGGGTGGTAAAGTGTTAGCTCTTCTGCCCGCACTGGGTGGTAGTTTTGGGTGGTAGAGTGTTAGCTCTTCTGCCCGCACTGGGTTGTAGTTTTGGGTGGTAGAGTGTTAGCTCTTCTGCCCGCACTGGGTGGTAGTTTTGGGTGGTAGAGTGTTAGCTCTTCTGCCCGCACTGGGTGGTAGTTTTGGGTGGTAGATTGTTAGCTCTTCTGCCCGCACTGGGTGGTAGTTTTGGGTGGTAGAGTGTTAGCTCCTCTGCCCGCACTGGGTGGTAGTTTTGGGTGGTAGAGTGTTAGCTCTTCTGCCCGCACTGGGTGGTAGTTTTGGGTGGTAGAGTGTTAGCTCTTCTGCCCGCACTGGGTGGTAGTTTTGGGTGGTAGAGTGTTAGCTCCTCTGCCCGCACTGGGTGGTAGTTTTGGGTGGTAGAGTGTTAGCTCCTCTGCCCGCACTGGGTGGTAGTTTTGGGTGGTAGAGTGTTAGCTCTTCTGCCCTGCACTGGGTTGTAGTTTTGGGTGGTAGAGTGTTAGCTCTTCTGCCCACACTGGGTGGTAGTTTTGGGTGGTAGAGTGTTAGCTCTTCTGCCCACACTGGGAGTCTGAAGTGTTGGGTGGTAGATTGTTCTGGTATATGTGGAGTTTATATTTTTATGTGGGGAAAATAACTAATTTGATTGGAAGAAGACTTTGGTCCAGTCAAATGACTTCTTATGCCACATACACACGATTGGACGTTAGGGCAGACTTGGTCCGTCGGACAATTCGATCGTGTGTGTGGGGCTCCAGCGGACTTTTTTTCTCCAAAAATCAGACGGACCTAGAAATAAAACATGTTTCAAATCTGTCTGATGGACTAAAAATCGGGAAAACCGTTCGTCTGTGTGCGGGTCTGACGGACCAAATACGACACAAGGGCAGCTATTGGCTACTGGATATTGAACCTCCTCTTCAAGTCCCGTTTACGTCATCACGTTCAGAACAAACGGACTTTCCAACAGACTTAGTCCAGTCATGTGCGGTCAAGTCCGTTTCATTCAGAAAGTCCGTCGGACCTCCGCCGAAAGCCATTGAGATGACCGCCGGACGTAGTCCGTTGAAAAGTGCGGTCGAGTGTACGCGGCATTATATACGAGCCATCGTACTTCAAGGAATTGCCGAACTGGCAGCTTCCCTCCAGAGGGCTTAAAGTCAACGTGTTCCTATGTGGGGAAAAGCAACAGGTCCACTTTATTGCAGACCCTCCCCCACCCCAGCTGCTTATACTTCCGAGAGCAAAGAGTCACCGGGGTCCCAGCTTACACCAGGCCATGAACTCCCAGTGTCACAGAGTCAATTAAATACCCCTATGTGGTCGGCAGTACCGAGTTTTTCCATGGGCTCCTGACGCTAAACTAAACAATGGGGAGTGAAGCCTGACGAAGTCATTAAAACACGGTCAATGAGGTCCATTTTATTTCTGTTGTATGTTTTTAGACTGATCTGATGTTTTATGTGTTTTTTTTTTTAATATTTTTTAATATCTGACAAAAGGTTCCTGAAGCAGTTCAGTCCTAGTAAGGGAGGATTCATCGCCATGTCTGCCTGTGTACATTTCAGCTTGAGCTACTGAACTCTCTAAGACCAGAGGCTTTGTACAACAAAGCAGCAAAGGAGACGGAGGAAACCCCTGAGAAAGGACCAAAGAGCTCCACCTGCTGCCTGGAAATAAGAATAAAATAATAACATTCATAAAATATAAATAAAATTCATATCTATATATAAAAATGTACAAATTGACTAGAGTTGTATCTAAAGGGTTTGCTGGAGGGATAGGAAGAGATGAACTAAATAATGATGACGGGGGTGAGCGCTGCGACTTTGTTTCCATTCCTCCATGCCTGAAATAAGTAGCTGTGGTTTATTTATATTATTTGGTGTGGGTTTCAGGCAGTCTGTGCCTCCTGTGTTTGGTTAAAAAAAAAAAAAATACTGTATTGCATTTCTACCCACTTATATTTATTGGCAGAAATTGTGTAGGTAGAAATCTCGAGAATTTCCTTCCCCTGAAGCAAAAAAAACACTTCGACAACCTGACAACCTGACAACCAGAGCGGCTCATGTGACTCACCGCACCTTTCATAGTAGATGACTGAGCTAATATACAGTATATATATATATACACACATATCTATATATATATATATATATACAGAGGGGAAATAACGATCGTCTCCCCTGCGGATTGTGTAAGTTTTGCCCCCTTACATAGAAATGAAGGGTCTATCATTGTTATCAGAGGTGTATTTTATATGATGGAGACAGAAAATCAACCAAAAATCCAGAAAAAACACACAATACAAATGTTATAAATGGAGTAAAATAAGTATTTGATCCGCAACCAACAATAACCCTCCCCCCACAGACTGGCTCCAGTAGGTGCTCATGTGGTACACAGATCAGTCCTGTCAATGTAAGAAGGTTCTCCTAACGACAACATGTTATGTGTATAGAAGACGCCTGTCCACAGAATCCCTTCCCTCCAATCCTCACCATCATGGGGAAGAGCAAAGATCTGTCAGAGGAGGTCGGGGAGAAGATTGGAGACCTGCACAAGGCTGGAATGGGCTACAAGACCATCAGCAAGAAGCTTGGTGAGAGGAGACGAGTGCTGGAGAGATTATTCACAAATGGAAGAAATACAAATTAACCATCAATTGTCCTCAGTCTGGAGCTCCATGGAAGATTTCTCCTCATGGGGTGAGGATGGTCATGAGAAAAGTGAGGGATCCGCCCAGAACTACATGGGAGGAGCTTGTGAAGGATCTCAAGGCAGTTGGGACCCCAGTCACCAAACACACCATTGGTGACACAATACACCGCCATGGATTGAAATCCTGCAGCGCCAGCAATGTCCTCCTCCTCAGGAAGACACATGTACAGGTCCTCCTCCTCAGGAAGACACATATACAGGTCCCCCTCCTCAGGAAGACACATGTACAGGTCCCCCTCCTCAGGAAGACACATGTACAGGTCCCCCTCCTCAGGAAGACACATGTACAGGTCCCCCTCCTCAGGAAGACACATGTACGGGTCCCCCTCCTCAGGAAGACACATGTACGGGTCCTCCTCCTCAGGAAGACACATGGACAGGTCCTCCTCCTCAGGAAGACACATGTACAGGTCCTCCTCCTCAGGAAGACACATATACAGGTCCCCCTCCTCAGGAAGACACATGTACAGGTCCCCCTCCTCAGGAAGACACATGTACAGGTCCCCCTCCTCAGGAAGACACATGTACAGGTCCCCCTCCTCAGGAAGACACATGTACGGGTCCCCCTCCTCAGGAAGACACATGTACGGGTCCTCCTCCTCAGGAAGACACATGGACAGGTCCTCCTCCTCAGGAAGACACATGTACAGGTCCTCCTCCTCAGGAAGACACATGTACAGGTCCTCCTCCTCAGGAAGACACATGTACAGGTCCTCCTCCTCAGGAAGACACATGTACAGGTCCCCCTCCTCAGGAAGACACATGTACAGGTCCCCCTCCTCAGGAAGACACATGTACAGGTCCCCCTCCTCAGGAAGACACATGTACGGGTCCCCCTCCTCAGGAAGACACATGTACGGGTCCTCCTCCTCAGGAAGACACATGGACAGGTCCTCCTCCTCAGGAAGACACATGTACAGGTCCTCCTCCTCAGGAAGACACATGTACAGGTCCCCCTCCTCAGGAAGACACATGTACAGGTCCCCCTCCTCAGGAAGACACATGTACAGGTCCCCCTCCTCAGGAAGACACATGTACAGGTCCCCCTCCTCAGGAAGACACATGTACAGGTCCTCCTCCTCAGGAAGACACATGTACAGGTCCCCCTCCTCAGGAAGACACATGTACAGGTCCCCCTCCTCAGGAAGACACATGTACAGGTCCCCCTCCTCAGGAAGACACGTGTACAGGTCCTCCTCCTCAGGAAGACACGTGTACAGGTCCCCCTCCTCAGGAAGACACATGTACAGGTCCCCCTCCTCAGGAAGACACATGTACAGGTCCCCCTCCTCAGGAAGACACATGTACAGGTCCCCCTCCTCAGGAAGACACATGTACAGGTCCTCCTCCTCAGGAAGACACGTGTACAGGTCCCCCTCCTCAGGAAGACACATGTACAGGTCCCCCTCCTCAGGAAGACACATGTACAGGTCCCCCTCCTCAGGAAGACACATGTAAAGGTCCTCCTCCTCAGGAAGACACATGTACAGGTCCCCCACCTCGGGAAGACACACGGACAGGTCCCCCTCCTCAGGAAGACACATGTACAGGTCCCCCTCCTCAGGAAGACGCATGTACAGGTCCCCCTCCTCAGGAAGACACATGTACAGGTCCCCCTCCTCGGGAAGACGCATGTACAGGTCCCCCTCCTCAGGAAGACACATGTACAGGTCCTCCTCCTCAGGAAGACGCATGTACAGGTCCCCCTCCTCAGGAAGACACATGTACAGGTCCCCCTCCTCAGGAAGACACATGTACAGGTCCTCCTCCTCAGAAAGACACATGTACAGGTCCTCCTCCTCAGGAAGACACATGTACAGGTCCCCCTCCTCAGGAAGACACATGTACAGGTCCCCCTCCTCAGGAAGACACATGCACAGGTCCCCCTCCTCAGGAAGACACATGTACAGGTCCTCCTCCTCGGGAAGACACATGGACAGGTCCCCCTCCTCATGAAGACACATGTACAGGTCCCCCTCCTCAGGAAGACACATGTACAGGTCCCCCTCCTCAGGAAGACACATGTACAGGTCCTCCTCCTCGGGAAGACACATGTACAGGTCCCCCTCCTCGGGAAGACACATGTACAGGTCCCCCTCCTCGGGAAGACACATGTACAGGTCCTCCTCCTCGGGAAGACACATGTACAGGTGCCCCTCCTCGGGAAGACACTTGTACAGGTCCCCCTCCTCGGCAAGACACATGTACAGGTCCCCCTCCTCGGCAAGACACATGTACAGGTCCCCCTCCTCGGGAAGACACATGTACAGGTCCTCTTCCTCGGGAAGACACATGTACAGGTCCCCCTCCTCGGGAAGACACATGTACAGGTCCTCCTCCTCGGGAAGACACATGTACAGGTCCCCCTCCTCGGCAAGACACATGTACAGGTCCTCCTCCTCAGGAAGACACATGTACAGGTTCTCCTCCTCGGGAAGACACATGTACAGGTCCCCCTCCTCAGGAAGACACATGTACAGGTCCTCCTCCCCAGGAAGACACATGTACAGGTCCCCCTCCTCAGGAAGACACATGTACAGGTCCCCCTCCTCAGGAAGACACATGTACAGGTCCTCCTCCTCAGGAAGACACATGGACAGGTCCCCCTCCTCAGGAAGACACATGGACAGGGCCTCCTCCTCAGGAAGACACATGTACAGGTCCTCCTCCTCAGGAAGACACATGTACAGGTCCCCCTCCTCAGGAAGACACATGTACAGGTCCCCCTCCTCAGGAAGACACATGTACAGGTCCCCCTCCTCAGGAAGACACATGTACAGGTCCCCCTCCTCAGGAAGACACATGTACAGGTCCCCCTCCTCAGGAAGACACATGGACAGGTCCCCCTCCTCAGGAAGACACATGTACAGGTCCTCCTCCTCAGGAAGACACATGTACAGGTCCCCCTCCTCAGGAAGACACGTGTACAGGTCCCCTTCCTCAGGAAGACACATGCACAGGTCCCCCTCCTCAGGAAGACACATGTACAGGTCCCCCTCCTCAGGAAGACACATGTACAGGTTCTCCTCCTCGGGAAGACACATGGACAGGTCCCCCTCCTCAGGAAGACACGTGTACAGGTCCCCCTCCTCAGGAAGACACATGTACAGGTTCTCCTCCTCGGGAAGACACATGGACAGGGCCTCCTCCTCGGGAAGACACATGTACAGGTCCCCCTCCTCAGGAAGACACATGTACAGGTCCCCCTCCTCAGGAACACACATGTACAGGTCCCCCTCCTCAGGAAGACACATGTACAGGTCCTCCTCCTCGGGAAGACACATGTACAGGTGCCCCTCCTCGGGAAGACACATGTACAGGTCCTCCTCCTCGGGAAGACACATGTACAGGTGCCCCTCCTCGGGAAGACACATGTACAGGTCCCCCTCCTCGGGAAGACACATGTACAGGTCCCCCTCCTCGGCAAGACACATGTACAGGTCCCCCTCCTCGGCAAGACACATGTACAGGTCCCCCTCCTCGGGAAGACACATGTACAGGTCCTCCTCCTCGGGAAGACACATGTACAGGTCCCCCTCCTCGGGAAGACACATGTACAGGTCCTCCTCCTCGGGAAGACACATGTACAGGTCCCCCTCCTCGGCAAGACACATGTACAGGTCCTCCTCCTCAGGAAGACACATGTACAGGTCCTCCTCCTCGGGAAGACACATGTACAGGTCCCCCTCCTCAGGAAGACACATGTACAGGTCCTCCTCCTCAGGAAGACACATGTACAGGTCCCCCTCCTCAGGAAGACACATGTACAGGTCCTCCTCCTCAGGAAGACACATGGACAGGTCCCCCTCCTCAGGAAGACACATGGACAGGGCCTCCTCCTCAGGAAGACACATGTACAGGTCCTCCTCCTCAGGAAGACACATGTACAGGTCCCCCTCCTCAGGAAGACACATGTACAGGTCCCCCTCCTCAGGAAGACACATGTACAGGTCCCCCTCCTCAGGAAGACACATGTACAGGTCCCCCTCCTCAGGAAGACACATGTACAGGTCCCCCTCCTCAGGAAGACACATGGACAGGTCCCCCTCCTCAGGAAGACACATGTACAGGTCCTCCTCCTCAGGAAGACACATGTACAGGTCCCCCTCCTCAGGAAGACACGTGTACAGGTCCCCTTCCTCAGGAAGACACATGCACAGGTCCCCCTCCTCAGGAAGACACATGTACAGGTCCCCCTCCTCAGGAAGACACGTGTACAGGTCCCCCTCCTCAGGAAGACACGTGTACAGGTCCTCCTCCTCAGGAAGACACGTGTACAGGTCCCCCTCCTCAGGAAGACACGTGTACAGGTCCCCCTCCTCAGGAAGACACATGCACAGGTCCCCCTCCTCAGGAAGACACATGTACAGGTCCCCCTCCTCAGGAAGACACGTGTACAGGTCCCCCTCCTCAGGAAGACACATGTACAGGTTCTCCTCCTCGGGAAGACACATGGACAGGTCCCCCTCCTCAGGAAGACACATGTACAGGTCCTCCTCCTCAGGAAGACACGTGTACAGGTCCCCCTCCTCAGGAAGACACATGTACAGGTTCTCCTCCTCGGGAAGACACATGGACAGGTCCCCCTCCTCAGGAAGACACGTGTACAGGTCCCCCTCCTCAGGAAGACACATGTACAGGTTCTCCTCCTCGGGAAGACACATGGACAGGGCCTCCTCCTCGGGAAGACACATGTACAGGTCCCCCTCCTCAGGAAGACACATGTACAGGTCCCCCTCCTCAGGAACACACATGTACAGGTCCCCCTCCTCAGGAAGACACATGTACAGGTCCCCCTCCTCAGGAAGACACATGTACAGGTCCCCCTCCTCAGGAAGACACATGCACAGGTCCCCCTCCTCAGGAAGACACATGTACAGGTCCCCCTCCTCAGGAAGACACGTGTACAGGTCCCCCTCCTCAGGAAGACACATGTACAGGATCTCCTCCTCGGGAAGACACATGGACAGGGCCTCCTCCTCGGGAAGACACATGTACAGGTCCCCCTCCTCAGGAAGACACATGTACAGGTCCCCCTCCTCAGGAACACACATGTACAGGTCCCCCTCCTCAGGAAGACACATGTACAGGTCCTCCTCCTCGGGAAGACACATGTACAGGTCCCCCTCCTCAGGAAGACACATGTACAGGTCCCCCTCCTCAGGAAGACACATGGACAGGTCCCCCTCCTCAGGAAGACACATGTACAGGTCCTCCTCCTCAGGAAGACACATGTACAGGTCCCCCTCCTCAGGAAGACACGTGTACAGGTCCCCTTCCTCAGGAAGACACATGCACAGGTCCCCCTCCTCAGGAAGACACATGTACAGGTCCCCCTCCTCAGGAAGACACATGTACAGGTTCTCCTCCTCGGGAAGACACATGGACAGGTCCCCCTCCTCAGGAAGACACGTGTACAGGTCCCCCTCCTCAGGAAGACACATGTACAGGTTCTCCTCCTCGGGAAGACACATGGACAGGGCCTCCTCCTCGGGAAGACACATGTACAGGTCCCCCTCCTCAGGAAGACACATGTACAGGTCCCCCTCCTCAGGAACACACATGTACAGGTCCCCCTCCTCAGGAAGACACATGTACAGGTCCTCCTCCTCGGGAAGACACATGTACAGGTGCCCCTCCTCGGGAAGACACATGTACAGGTCCTCCTCCTCGGGAAGACACATGTACAGGTGCCCCTCCTCGGGAAGACACATGTACAGGTCCCCCTCCTCGGGAAGACACATGTACAGGTCCCCCTCCTCGGCAAGACACATGTACAGGTCCCCCTCCTCGGCAAGACACATGTACAGGTCCCCCTCCTCGGGAAGACACATGTACAGGTCCTCCTCCTCGGGAAGACACATGTACAGGTCCCCCTCCTCGGGAAGACACATGTACAGGTCCTCCTCCTCGGGAAGACACATGTACAGGTCCCCCTCCTCGACAAGACACATGTACAGGTCCTCCTCCTCAGGAAGACACATGTACAGGTCCTCCTCCTCGGGAAGACACATGTACAGGTCCCCCTCCTCAGGAAGACACATGTACAGGTCCTCCTCCTCAGGAAGACACATGTACAGGTCCCCCTCCTCAGGAAGACACATGTACAGGTCCTCCTCCTCAGGAAGACACATGGACAGGTCCCCCTCCTCAGGAAGACACATGGACAGGGCCTCCTCCTCAGGAAGACACATGTACAGGTCCTCCTCCTCAGGAAGACACATGTACAGGTCCCCCTCCTCAGGAAGACACATGTACAGGTCCCCCTCCTCAGGAAGACACATGTACAGGTCCCCCTCCTCAGGAAGACACATGTACAGGTCCCCCTCCTCAGGAAGACACATGTACAGGTCCCCCTCCTCAGGAAGACACATGGACAGGTCCCCCTCCTCAGGAAGACACATGTACAGGTCCTCCTCCTCAGGAAGACACATGTACAGGTCCCCCTCCTCAGGAAGACACGTGTACAGGTCCCCTTCCTCAGGAAGACACATGCACAGGTCCCCCTCCTCAGGAAGACACATGTACAGGTCCCCCTCCTCAGGAAGACACGTGTACAGGTCCCCCTCCTCAGGAAGACACGTGTACAGGTCCTCCTCCTCAGGAAGACACGTGTACAGGTCCCCCTCCTCAGGAAGACACGTGTACAGGTCCCCCTCCTCAGGAAGACACATGCACAGGTCCCCCTCCTCAGGAAGACACATGTACAGGTCCCCCTCCTCAGGAAGACACGTGTACAGGTCCCCCTCCTCAGGAAGACACATGTACAGGTTCTCCTCCTCGGGAAGACACATGGACAGGTCCCCCTCCTCAGGAAGACACATGTACAGGTCCTCCTCCTCAGGAAGACACGTGTACAGGTCCCCCTCCTCAGGAAGACACATGTACAGGTTCTCCTCCTCGGGAAGACACATGGACAGGTCCCCCTCCTCAGGAAGACACGTGTACAGGTCCCCCTCCTCAGGAAGACACATGTACAGGTTCTCCTCCTCGGGAAGACACATGGACAGGGCCTCCTCCTCGGGAAGACACATGTACAGGTCCCCCTCCTCAGGAAGACACATGTACAGGTCCCCCTCCTCAGGAACACACATGTACAGGTCCCCCTCCTCAGGAAGACACATGTACAGGTCCCCCTCCTCAGGAAGACACATGTACAGGTCCCCCTCCTCAGGAAGACACATGCACAGGTCCCCCTCCTCAGGAAGACACATGTACAGGTCCCCCTCCTCAGGAAGACACGTGTACAGGTCCCCCTCCTCAGGAAGACACATGTACAGGATCTCCTCCTCGGGAAGACACATGGACAGGGCCTCCTCCTCGGGAAGACACATGTACAGGTCCCCCTCCTCAGGAAGACACATGTACAGGTCCCCCTCCTCAGGAACACACATGTACAGGTCCCCCTCCTCAGGAAGACACATGTACAGGTCCTCCTCCTCGGGAAGACACATGTACAGGTGCCCCTCCTCGGGAAGACACATGTACAGGTCCTCCTCCTCGGGAAGACACATGTACAGGTGCCCCTCCTCGGGAAGACACATGTACAGGTCCCCCTCCTCGGGAAGACACATGTACAGGTCCCCCTCCTCGGCAAGACACATGTACAGGTCCCCCTCCTCGGCAAGACACATGTACAGGTCCCCCTCCTCGGGAAGACACATGTACAGGTCCTCCTCCTCGGGAAGACACATGTACAGGTCCCCCTCCTCGGGAAGACACATGTACAGGTCCTCCTCCTCGGGAAGACACATGTACAGGTCCCCCTCCTCGGCAAGACACATGTACAGGTCCTCCTCCTCAGGAAGACACATGTACAGGTCCTCCTCCTCGGGAAAACACATGTACAGGTCCCCCTCCTCAGGAAGACACATGTACAGGTCCTCCTCCTCAGGAAGACACATGTACAGGTCCCCCTCCTCAGGAAGACACATGTACAGGTCCCCCTCCTCAGGAAGACACATGTACAGGTCCCCCTCCTCAGGAAGACACATGTACAGGTCCCCCTCCTCAGGAAGACACATGTACAGGTCCCCCTCCTCAGGAAGACACGTGTACAGGTCCCCTTCCTCAGGAAGACACATGCACAGGTCCCCCTCCTCAGGAAGACACATGTACAGGTCCCCCTCCTCAGGAAGACACATGTACAGGTTCTCCTCCTCGGGAAGACACATGGACAGGTCCCCCTCCTCAGGAAGACACGTGTACAGGTCCCCCTCCTCAGGAAGACACATGTACAGGTTCTCCTCCTCGGGAAGACACATGGACAGGGCCTCCTCCTCGGGAAGACACATGTACAGGTCCCCCTCCTCAGGAAGACACATGTACAGGTCCCCCTCCTCAGGAACACACATGTACAGGTCCCCCTCCTCAGGAAGACACATGTACAGGTCCTCCTCCTCGGGAAGACACATGTACAGGTGCCCCTCCTCGGGAAGACACATGTACAGGTCCTCCTCCTCGGGAAGACACATGTACAGGTGCCCCTCCTCGGGAAGACACATGTACAGGTCCCCCTCCTCGGGAAGACACATGTACAGGTCCCCCTCCTCGGCAAGACACATGTACAGGTCCCCCTCCTCGGCAAGACACATGTACAGGTCCCCCTCCTCGGGAAGACACATGTACAGGTCCTCCTCCTCGGGAAGACACATGTACAGGTCCCCCTCCTCGGGAAGACACATGTACAGGTCCTCCTCCTCGGGAAGACACATGTACAGGTCCCCCTCCTCGGCAAGACACATGTACAGGTCCTCCTCCTCAGGAAGACACATGTACAGGTCCTCCTCCTCGGGAAGACACATGTACAGGTCCCCCTCCTCAGGAAGACACATGTACAGGTCCTCCTCCTCAGGAAGACACATGTACAGGTCCCCCTCCTCAGGAAGACACATGTACAGGTCCTCCTCCTCAGGAAGACACATGGACAGGTCCCCCTCCTCAGGAAGACACATGGACAGGGCCTCCTCCTCAGGAAGACACATGTACAGGTCCTCCTCCTCAGGAAGACACATGTACAGGTCCCCCTCCTCAGGAAGACACATGTACAGGTCCCCCTCCTCAGGAAGACACATGTACAGGTCCCCCTCCTCAGGAAGACACATGTACAGGTCCCCCTCCTCAGGAAGACACATGTACAGGTCCCCCTCCTCAGGAAGACACATGGACAGGTCCCCCTCCTCAGGAAGACACATGTACAGGTCCTCCTCCTCAGGAAGACACATGTACAGGTCCCCCTCCTCAGGAAGACACGTGTACAGGTCCCCTTCCTCAGGAAGACACATGCACAGGTCCCCCTCCTCAGGAAGACACATGTACAGGTCCCCCTCCTCAGGAAGACACGTGTACAGGTCCCCCTCCTCAGGAAGACACGTGTACAGGTCCTCCTCCTCAGGAAGACACGTGTACAGGTCCCCCTCCTCAGGAAGACACGTGTACAGGTCCCCCTCCTCAGGAAGACACATGCACAGGTCCCCCTCCTCAGGAAGACACATGTACAGGTCCCCCTCCTCAGGAAGACACGTGTACAGGTCCCCCTCCTCAGGAAGACACATGTACAGGTTCTCCTCCTCGGGAAGACACATGGACAGGTCCCCCTCCTCAGGAAGACACATGTACAGGTCCTCCTCCTCAGGAAGACACGTGTACAGGTCCCCCTCCTCAGGAAGACACATGTACAGGTTCTCCTCCTCGGGAAGACACATGGACAGGTCCCCCTCCTCAGGAAGACACGTGTACAGGTCCCCCTCCTCAGGAAGACACATGTACAGGTTCTCCTCCTCGGGAAGACACATGGACAGGGCCTCCTCCTCGGGAAGACACATGTACAGGTCCCCCTCCTCAGGAAGACACATGTACAGGTCCCCCTCCTCAGGAACACACATGTACAGGTCCCCCTCCTCAGGAAGACACATGTACAGGTCCCCCTCCTCAGGAAGACACATGTACAGGTCCCCCTCCTCAGGAAGACACATGCACAGGTCCCCCTCCTCAGGAAGACACATGTACAGGTCCCCCTCCTCAGGAAGACACGTGTACAGGTCCCCCTCCTCAGGAAGACACATGTACAGGATCTCCTCCTCGGGAAGACACATGGACAGGGCCTCCTCCTCGGGAAGACACATGTACAGGTCCCCCTCCTCAGGAAGACACATGTACAGGTCCCCCTCCTCAGGAACACACATGTACAGGTCCCCCTCCTCAGGAAGACACATGTACAGGTCCTCCTCCTCGGGAAGACACATGTACAGGTGCCCCTCCTCGGGAAGACACATGTACAGGTCCTCCTCCTCGGGAAGACACATGTACAGGTGCCCCTCCTCGGGAAGACACATGTACAGGTCCCCCTCCTCGGGAAGACACATGTACAGGTCCCCCTCCTCGGCAAGACACATGTACAGGTCCCCCTCCTCGGCAAGACACATGTACAGGTCCCCCTCCTCGGGAAGACACATGTACAGGTCCTCCTCCTCGGGAAGACACATGTACAGGTCCCCCTCCTCGGGAAGACACATGTACAGGTCCTCCTCCTCGGGAAGACACATGTACAGGTCCCCCTCCTCGGCAAGACACATGTACAGGTCCTCCTCCTCAGGAAGACACATGTACAGGTCCTCCTCCTCGGGAAGACACATGTACAGGTCCCCCTCCTCAGGAAGACACATGTACAGGTCCTCCTCCTCAGGAAGACACATGTACAGGTCCCCCTCCTCAGGAAGACACATGTACAGGTCCTCCTCCTCAGGAAGACACATGGACAGGTCCCCCTCCTCAGGAAGACACATGGACAGGGCCTCCTCCTCAGGAAGACACATGTACAGGTCCTCCTCCTCAGGAAGACACATGTACAGGTCCCCCTCCTCAGGAAGACACATGTACAGGTCCCCCTCCTCAGGAAGACACATGTACAGGTCCCCCTCCTCAGGAAGACACATGTACAGGTCCCCCTCCTCAGGAAGACACATGTACAGGTCCCCCTCCTCAGGAAGACACATGGACAGGTCCCCCTCCTCAGGAAGACACATGTACAGGTCCTCCTCCTCAGGAAGACACATGTACAGGTCCCCCTCCTCAGGAAGACACGTGTACAGGTCCCCTTCCTCAGGAAGACACATGCACAGGTCCCCCTCCTCAGGAAGACACATGTACAGGTCCCCCTCCTCAGGAAGACACGTGTACAGGTCCCCCTCCTCAGGAAGACACGTGTACAGGTCCTCCTCCTCAGGAAGACACGTGTACAGGTCCCCCTCCTCAGGAAGACACGTGTACAGGTCCCCCTCCTCAGGCAGACACATGCACAGGTCCCCCTCCTCAGGAAGACACATGTACAGGTCCCCCTCCTCAGGAAGACACGTGTACAGGTCCCCCTCCTCAGGAAGACACATGTACAGGTTCTCCTCCTCGGGAAGACACATGGACAGGTCCCCCTCCTCAGGAAGACACATGTACAGGTCCTCCTCCTCAGGAAGACACGTGTACAGGTCCCCCTCCTCAGGAAGACACATGTACAGGTTCTCCTCCTCGGGAAGACACATGGACAGGTCCCCCTCCTCAGGAAGACACGTGTACAGGTCCCCCTCCTCAGGAAGACACATGTACAGGTTCTCCTCCTCGGGAAGACACATGGACAGGGCCTCCTCCTCGGGAAGACACATGTACAGGTCCCCCTCCTCAGGAAGACACATGTACAGGTCCCCCTCCTCAGGAACACACATGTACAGGTCCCCCTCCTCAGGAAGACACATGTACAGGTCCCCCTCCTCAGGAAGACACATGTACAGGTCCCCCTCCTCAGGAAGACACATGCACAGGTCCCCCTCCTCAGGAAGACACATGTACAGGTCCCCCTCCTCAGGAAGACACGTGTACAGGTCCCCCTCCTCAGGAAGACACATGTACAGGTTCTCCTCCTCGGGAAGACACATGGACAGGTCCCCCTCCTCAGGAAGACACATGTACAGGTCCCCCTCCTCAGGAAGACACGTGTACAGGTCCCCCTCCTCAGGAAGACACATGTACAGGTCCCCCTCCTCAGGAAGACACGTGTACAGGTCCCCCTCCTCAGGAAGACACATGTACAGGTCCCCCTCCTCAGGAAGACACGTGTACAGGTCCCCCTCCTCAGGAAGACACATGTACAGGTCCCCCTCCTCGGGAAGACACATGTACAGGTCCTCCTCCTCGGGAAGACACATGGACAGGTCCCCCTCCTCAGGAAGACACGTGTACAGGTCCCCCTCCTCAGGAAGACACATGTACAGGTTCTCCTCCTCGGGAAGACACATGGACAGGGCCTCCTCCTCGGGAAGACACATGTACAGGTCCTCCTCCTCAGGAAGACACATGTACAGGTCCCCCTCCTCAGGAACACACATGTACAGGTCCCCCTCCTCAGGAACACACATGTACAGGTCCCCCTCCTCAGGAAGACACATGTACAGGTCCCCCTCCTCAGGAACACACATGTACAGGTCCCCCTCCTCAGGAACACACATGTACAGGTCCCCCTCCTCAGGAAGACACATGTACAGGTCCCCCTCCTCAGGAAGACACATGTACAGGTCCCCCTCCTCAGGAAGACACATGTACAGGTCCCCCTCCTCAGGAAGACACATGTACAGGTCCTCCTCCTCAGGAAGACACATGTACAGGTCCCCCTCCTCAGGAAGACACATGTACAGGAATGTCTGAAGTCTGCCAATGAATATCTAAATGACTCAGAGAAGGATCGGGGAGAAAGTTCTGTGGTCAGATGAGACCAAAATTCAGCTCTTGGTCATTAACTCGACTCGTCGTGTTTGGAGGAAGAAAAATGTTGTCTATGACCCTAAGAACACCATCCCTACAGTCACACACGGAGGGGGGAACATGAACACCATCCCTACAGTCACACACGGAGGTGGGAACATGAACACCATCCCTACAGTCACACACAGAGGTGGGAACATGAACACCATCCCTACAGTCACACACGGAGGTGGGAACATGAACACCATCCCTACAGTCACACACGGAGGTGGGAACATGAACACCATCCCTACAGTCACACACGGAGGGGGGAACGTGAACACCATCCCTACAGTCACACACGGAGGTGGGAACATGAACACCATCCCTACAGTCACACACGGAGGTGGGAACATGAACACCATCCCTACAGTCACACACGGAGGTGGGAACATGAACACCATCCCTACAGTCACACACGGAGGTGGGAACATGAACACCATCCCTACAGTCACACACGGAGGGGGGAACATGAACACCATCCCTACAGTCACACACGGAGGTGGGAACATGAACACCATCCCTACAGTCACACACGGAGGTGGGAACATGAACACCATCCCTACAGTCACACACGGAGGTGGGAACATGAACACCATCCCTACAGTCACACACGGAGGTGGGAACATGAACACCATCCCTACAGTCACACACGGAGGGGGGAACATGAACACCATCCCTACAGTCACACATGGAGGTGGAAACATGAACACCATCCCTACAGTCACACACGGAGGTGGGAACATGAACACCATCCCTACAGTCACACACGGAGGTGGGAACATGAACACCATCCCTACAGTCACACACGGAGGTGGAACATGATGCTTTGGGGTTGTTTCTCTGATAAAGGTACAGGCCGACTTTGCCCCATTGAGGGGTCAATGGACGGGGTCATGTATTGTAAGATCTTGGATGAGAACCTTCTTCCCTCTTCCAGAACACTGAAGATGGGTCATGGATGGGTCTTCCAGCATGACAATGACACAAAATATACCGACACGGTAACAAAGGAGTGGCTCAAGAAGAAGCACATGAAGGTCATGGAGTGGCCCAGCCAGTCTCCAGACCTTAATCTTATAGAAAATGTATGGAGGAGCCGAAACTTCGAGTTGCCAAGAAACCTTCAGGATTTAGAGAAGATCTGTAGAGAAGAGAGGAGAAAATCCCTCCTGAGATGTGGAAACCTCATCACCACCTACAAGAAACGTCTGACCTCTGTGATCACCAACAAGGGTTTCCCCACCAACTACTAAGGGGATCAAATACTTATTTTACTCACTGAACTCCATTTATAACATTTGTATTGTGTGATTTCTCTGGATTTTTGGTTGATTTTCTGTCTCCATCATATAAAATACACCTCTGATAACAATTATAGACCCTTCATTTCTATGTAAGGGGGGAAAACTTACACAATCTATGGGGCAAGTCAATCATTCCCCCCCCCCCACTGTATATATACTGTATATGTGAGAGAGGAACAGGCTAGATGATGCTGGACGTCCTCCAGCCAGGAAGTGAGGCGGAGCTCTATCTGGCTTACTGCAGCTTCTAATGCACATTGTGAGAAGCTCAGAGTGTGCAGTGAAATCAAAGGGAGCAATCTCAGTCCAGGAGAGGAGCATCTGTGCAAAACTGAAGGGGTGGAGTGGGGGTCAGATATAAGACTGAATGGGGGGTCGGGGGTCAGATATAAGACTGAAGGGGGGTCGGGGTCAGATATAAGACTGAAGGGGGGTCAGGGGTCAGATATAAGACTGAAGGGGGGTCGGGGGTCAGATATAAGACTGAAGGGGGGATGGGGGTCATATATAAGACTGAAGAGGGGTCGGGGGTCAGATATAAGACTGAAGGGGGGTCGGGGGTCAGATATAAGACTGAAGGGGGGGTCGGGGGTCATATATAAGACTGAATGGGGGTCGGGGGTCAGATATAAGACTGAAGGGGGGGTCGGGGGTCATATATAAGACTGAATGGGGGGTCGGGGGTCAGATATAAGACTGAAGGGGGGGGTCGGGGGTCAGATATAAGACTGAAGGAGGGGTCGGGGGTCAGATATAAGAGTGAAGGGGGGATGGGGGTCAGATATAAGACTGAAGGGGGGGTCGGGGGTCATATATAAGACTGAATGGGGGGTCGGGGGTCAGATATAAGACTGAAGGGGGGGGTCGGGGGTCAGATATAAGACTGAAGGGGGTTGGGGGTCAGATATAAGACTGAAGGGGGGGTCAGATATAAGCCTGAAGGGGGGGTCAGGGGTTAGATATAAGACTCAAGGGGGGTCGAAGGTCAGATATAAGACTGAAGGGGGGTTAGGGGTCAGATTTAAGACTGAAGGGGGGATGGGGGTCAGATATAAGACTGAAGGGGGGTCAGGAGTCAGATATAAGACTGAAGGGGGGGGTCGGGGGTCAGATATAAGACTGAAGGGGGGATGGGGGTCATATATAAGACTGAAGAGGGGTCGGGGGTCAGATATAAGACTGAAGGGGGGGTCGGGGGTCAGATATAAGACTGAAGGGGGGTCGGGGGTCATATATAAGACTGAATGGGGGGTCGGGGGTCAGATATAAGACTGAAGGGGGGATGGGGGTCAGATATAAGACTGAAGGGGGGGTCGGGGGTCATATATAAGACTGAATGGGGGGTCAGGGTACAGATATAAGACTGAAGGGCGGGTCGGGGGGTCATATATAAGACTGAATGGGGGGTCGGGGGTCAGATATAAGACTGAAGGGGGGGGTCGGGGGTCAGATATAAGACTGAAGGGGGGGTCAGGGGTTAGATATAAGACTCAAGGGGGGTCGGAGGTCAGATATAAGACTGAAGGGGGGTCAGGGGTCAGATTTAAGACTGAAGGGGGGATGGGGGTCAGATATAAGACTGAAGGGGGGGTCGGGGGTCAGATATAAGACTGAAGGGGGGATGGGGGTAGGGGGTCAGATTTAAGACTGAAGGGGGGATGGGGGTCAGATATAAGACTGAAGGGGGGTCGGGGGTCAGATTTAAGACTGAAGGGGGGGATGGGGGTCGGGGGTCAGATTTAAGACTGAAGGGGGGGATGGGGGTCGAGGGTCAGATTTAAGACTGAAGGGGGATGGGGGTCAGATATAAGACTGAAGGGGGGTCGGGTCAGATATAAGACTGAATGGGGGGTCGGGGGTCAGATATAAGACTGAAGGGGGGTCGGGGTCAGATATAAGACTGAAGGGGGGTCAGGGGTCAGATATAAGACTGAAGGGGGGTCGGGGGTCAGATATAAGACTGAAGGGGGGATGGGGGTCATATATAAGACTGAAGAGGGGTCGGGGGTCAGATATAAGACTGAAGGGGGGTCGGGGTCAGATATAAGACTGAAGGGGGGTCGGGGGTCAGATATAAGACTGAAGGGGGGGTCGGGGGTCATATATAAGACTGAATGGGGGTCGGGGGTCAGATATAAGACTGAAGGGGGGGTCGGGGGTCATATATAAGACTGAATGGGGGGTCGGGGGTCAGATATAAGACTGAAGGGGGGGGTCGGGGGTCAGATATAAGACTGAAGGAGGGGTCGGGGGTCAGATATAAGAGTGAAGGGGGGATGGGGGTCAGATATAAGACTGAAGGGGGGGTCGGGGGTCATATATAAGACTGAATGGGGGGTCGGGGGTCAGATATAAGACTGAAGGGGGGGGTCGGGGGTCAGATATAAGACTGAAGGGGGTTGGGGGTCAGATATAAGACTGAAGGGGGGGTCAGATATAAGCCTGAAGGGGGGGTCAGGGGTTAGATATAAGACTCAAGGGGGGTCGGAGGTCAGATATAAGACTGAAGGGGGGTCAGGGGTCAGATTTAAGACTGAAGGGGGGATGGGGGTCAGATATAAGACTGAAGGGGGGGTCGGGGGTCAGATATAAGACTGAAGGGGGGATGGGGGTAGGGGGTCAGATTTAAGACTGAAGGGGGGATGGGGGTCAGATATAAGACTGAAGGGGGGGTGGGGGTCGGGGGTCAGATATAAGACTGAAGGGGGGATGGGGGTCAGATATAAGACTGAAGGGGGGGTCGGGGGTCATATATAAGACTGAATGGGGGGTCAGGGTACAGATTTAAGACTGAAGGGGGGGTCGGGGGGTCATATATAAGACTGAATGGGGGGTCGGGGGTCAGATATAAGACTGAAGGGGGGGTCGGGGGTCAGATATAAGACTGAAGGGGGTTGGGGGTCAGATATAAGACTGAAGGGGGGGTCAGATATAAGCCTGAAGGGGGGGTCAGGGGTTAGATATAAGACTCAAGGGGGGTCGGAGGTCAGATATAAGACTGAAGGGGGGTCAGGGGTCAGATTTAAGACTGAAGGGGGGATGGGGGTCAGATATAAGACTGAAGGGGGGGTCGGGGGTCAGATATAAGACTGAAGGGGGGATGGGGGTAGGGGGTCAGATTTAAGACTGAAGGGGGGATGGGGGTCAGATATAAGACTGAAGGGGGGTCGGGGGTCAGATTTAAGACTGAAGGGGGGGATGGGGGTCGGGGGTCAGATTTAAGACTGAAGGGGGGGATGGGGGTCGAGGGTCAGATTTAAGACTGAAGGGGGATGGGGGTCAGATATAAGACTGAAGGGGGGTCGGGTCAGATATAAGACTGAAGGGGGGATGGGGGTCAGATATAAGACTGAAGGGGGGTCAGGGGTCAGATTTAAGACTGAAGGGGGGGGATGGGGGTCAGATATAAGACTGAAGGGGGGTCAGGGGTCAGATTTAAGACTGAAGGGGGGGGATGGGGGTCAGATATAAGACTGAAGGGGGGATGGGGGTCAGATATAAGCCTGAAGGCGGGTCGGGGGTCAGATTTAAGACTGAAGGGGGGATGGGGGTCAGATATAAGACTGAAGGGGGGTCAGGGGTCAGATATAAGCCGGGGGGGTGGGGTGAGTTCCTCTGTCGCGGTTTGGCTCTCTCCGGAGTTCTCACGTGTCACATGTCTATGTAGAACAATGGGGGAAGTGGAGAGATTTCCTTCCTCTGGAGGGGTCAGTGGGTGTTTCGTCTCCCATTGCACACAATGCGGTTCTTCGTATCGCCATCCACAATCTTACCCCAACTCTTCTGGATCTGATAGTCGCAGAGCTCGGCTCCCTCCGGCAGCGGATAGAAGGCGTAGGCACAGCCGCAGCGTTTCACCATCTCCGCCTGGAAACACGATCGGACGCAGACCTGGAGGACGACAAACGCGTTGAATATTAATATCAATGAGTCGGAGTTTAGATTCGGCGTCTCGGGACTGAAGTCTTCATTACAGTGAATTCACCTTCACGGCTCCTTTACACCAAATGCAGCAAAACGCGTTTCTAACTGAAATCGTTTTCACCATTGTGGGGATTTCATGGGTGTTTACCCCCTCAATGCCGGGCACTCCCCTCCCCCTTCCTGCCCAGGCCAATTCTCAGCTCTCAGCGCTCTCACACTTTGAATGACAATTACTCGGTCATACAACACTGTACACAGAGGACATTTATATCATTTTTTATACAAATAGAGATTTCCATTGGTGGTATTTAATCCCCTCCCCCCCTGTATAGTGAAATGATGATGTCACATGACATCGCCCCATTCACCGATCTCGCGGGCCAGCGGTGTCCCCGGGACACAGTGCAACCCCCGAGCCAAAGATGCAGATAATCGGGGCACTGATCATCAGTGCAGCCCCAGCAGTGCCCATCAGTGCCACCTATCAGTGCTGCTCATTAGTGCCCATCATTTCCACCTATCAGTGCCACTTATCAGCTCCCATCAGTGCCCATCAATGCCACCTATCATTGCCTATAAGTGCTTATCAGTGCCCATCATTTCTACCTATCAGTACCACTTATCAGCTCCCATCAGTGCCCATCAATGCCCATCAATGCCACCTATCATTGCCTATAAGTGCTTATCAGTGCCCATCAATGCCACCTATCATTGCCTATAAGTGCTTATCAGTGCCACCTATCAGTGCTGCTCATCATTGCCCATCATTTCCACCTATCAGTGCCACTTATCAGCTCCCATCAGTGCCCATCAATGCCACCTATCATTGCCTATAAGTGCTTATCAGTGCCCATCATTTCCACCTATCAGTGCCACTTATCAGCTCCCATCAGTGCCCATCAGTGCCCATCATTTCCACCTATCAGTGCCGCTCATCAGTGCCCATCAATGCCACCTATCAGTGCCGCTCATCAGTGCCCATCATTTCCACCTATCAGTACCACTTATCAGCTCCCATCAGTGCCCATCAATGCCCATCAATGCCACCTATCATTGCCTATAAGTGCTTATCAGTGCCCATCATTTCCACCTATCAGTGCCACTTATCAGCTCCCATCAGTGCCCATCAATGCCCATCATTTCCACCTATCAGTGCCCATCATTTCCACCTATCAGTGCCACTTATCAGCTCCCATCAGTGCCCATCAATGCCACCTATCATTGCCTATAAGTGCTTATCAGTGCCACCTATCAGTGCTTCTCATCAGTGCCCATCATTGCCACCTATCAGTGCCACTTATCAGCTCCCATCAGTGCCCATCAATGCCCATCAATGCCACCTATCATTGCCTATAAGTGCTTATCAGTGCCCATCATTTCCACCTATCAGTACCACTTATCAGCTCCCATCAGTGCCCATCAATGCCCATCAATGCCACCTATCATTGCCTATAAGTGCTTATCAGTGCCCATCATTTCCACCTATCAGTGCCACTTATCAGCTCCCATCAGTGCCCATCAATGCCCATCATTTCCACCTATCAGTGCCCATCATTTCCACCTATCAGTGCCACTTATCAGCTCCCATCAGTGCCCATCAATGCCACCTATCATTGCCTATAAGTGCTTATCAGTGCCACCTATCAGTGCTGCTCATCAGTGCCCATCAATGCCACCTATCAGTGAATGAGAAAAATTACTTATTTACAACATTTTCTGACAAAAACTAAGAAAAAATGTTTTTCTTTCTCAAAATTTTCAACTTTTTTTTTTTTTATTAGGAAAAAATAAACCACCCCCCCCCCCCCCCAGCGGTGATTAAAAACCACCAAAAGAAATCTCCATTTGTGTGAAGAAGTGTGTGTTACATGACTGAGTAATTGTCATTCAAAATGTGACAGCGCTGAGATCTGAACATTGGCCTGGGCAGGAAGGGGGTAAAAGTTCCCGGTATTGAATCCGAACAGTTTTTTTGTTTTTTGCTATATATATTTAAAAAAAATAATACCAACAATTTTGGTAGAAAAAACATTTTTCCTTATCTCTGTTATAACATTTAGCAAATAAATAATATTTTTTTTTTCATAAATTTAGGCCAAATCATATTCGGCTCCATTTCTTTGGATAAAATAACTCAAATCAGTGAATATTATTTACAAATTGGACTTGATGATTGTTAACTCCACTGACTTGATCCGTCCGACGCAATCCGCCACTCCCCCCAAAACCTCTTCGGTGGGGTTTGGCTGACCATCCCCCCCAGTGGATGGCGGGGGAGGTGGTGGGGTTCTCGCATTGCTCTGTATGTAGTCACTTGTGGTGGTGAGTCTGATACGTAAAACACACGAGAGGAAATAAATGTCTCGATTATTTTGAACACATTTTGTATCCTGGAGGTTTTTAAATTTGCAGATGTTCCCATGACGCCCCTGAGGAAGCAGCATTGAGCTGTGAAACGCGTAGGGAGGGATCAAGTCAGTACAGAACTTGCTATGGTTTTATGTAACACTTTTAGTATTGCGGAAGCATCTATAGAATCCGAATCGATGGGATCTTCATATTTGTATTACTATAATAATCTGTCATCTTCATGGAATTAGTTGTTTGTGTCCCTGAAAAGCCCCCCTTTGCCCCCCTTTGCCCTCCTTTGTCCCCCTTTGCCCCCCTTTGTCCTCCTTTGCCCCCCTTTGCCCCCCTTTGCCCTCCTTTGTCCCCTTTGTCCCCCTTTGTCCCCCTTTGCCCCCCTTTGTCCCCCTTTGCCCCCCTTTGTCCCCCTTTGCCCTCCTTTGTCCCCCTTTGTCCCCCTTTGCCCCCCTTTGCCCTCCTTTGTCCCCTTTGCCCCCCGTTGTCCCCCTTTGCCCCCCTTTGTTTGGAGGATTTATTCCTATTTGTGTTGTCCTTAAAGTTTTATTTAATGTCCAGCTTTCATTTTTATATAACTTTCTGTATCTTTTTAATAAAAGTTGCAATGTAAAGGTGAGGAGATGTGAAGTGAGGATTTCACTCCAATAAAATTCGCCGTCTGGCGGCGGTGACAAGATCTCGGTAACCACTCGCCGATCGATCGGCCGCCCTATAGTCGTATGACCGCTGCCAGGTGGCTCCTGTGTGCCGGATCACCTATATACATATACATGATTGGGCTCTTCCGGGTAGGGGGCGGGCGTGCCGCCGGCTGGCTACTGCTGTGATCACACCAGTGGCGGGTACCACGGACCCCGATCCCCGCCGGCACCCGCCGATCCTACAGCAGAGAGAGGCAGATCGCCATGTTAACTGAAGGACAGACATGGATCCTGTGTCTCTGCAAAGCAGGAAATAAACGTCATCTAGTAAAAGCCCCTCCCCCCACGTATGTAACCCTTTGATCGCCACTGATGTTTAACCCCTTCTCAGCCAGTGTCATTAGTACAGTGACAGTGCATAGTATTAGCACCGATCACTGTATTGGTGTCACTGGTCCCCACAAAGTATCAAAACTGTCAGTTAAAGTTAAAATGTACACCGCAATGTCGCAGTCCCGCCGCAAGTCGCATGTCGGCCACCATTATTAGTAAAAACGAATCCCATATTTTGTAGACGCGCAATCAATACAATGTACGCTTATTGGGATTTGTATTGCCAAAGACATGTAGCAGATTAGATATTGGAACAAATTGATGAGGGAATTTGATTTGTTACATTATTCTGTTGGATATTTCTTAGCAGAAAGTAACAAATATTGTTTTTTTCTTTTTCAAAAATTTTCTTTTTTTGGTTTCAAGAACAAAAAATAAAAACCGCCGAGGTGATCAAATCTCTATTTGTGGGGAAAAAAGGAGAAAACGGTTTTATTTGTGTTCAGCGTCGCACGACCGCGCAATTGTCAGGTAAAGTAATCGCAGTGCCATATAGCAAAACATGGCCTGGTCATGGAGGGGGGTAAATCTTCCAGAGGGTAAGTGGTTAAACTTTTTTTTTTTTGCATAAACCATGGTTCTCATGTAGAGTGGAGTTTGGAGAATAAGAAAAGGAAGTAAAGGGACCGGATAGACGGATCACGGGACGATTATGCAAGCCACGTAGATGTATCAGAGAAGGAGGAAGAGAGAAGTCAGGAAAGAGGAAGTCCGCGGAATCCGCTCCGGAAATATCGAGAACCTTCCAATCCCAAAAGCAGAAGTGTGTGAAGGAAAGTGTCCAGACGTCACCCCGCCAAGGTTTGTGCGGACGCCGAACGTGTTATGGGCTGTGCCGCCATTCCTGACCATTTACTAAAGGGAAAGAGACGGGGCACTTTGTAAAGTCAAGTTGTTCCAAAATGAGGGGAAGCTCTGCTGACTTCCATCATCCAATCATCTGCAAGCAAATATGTTGTTTTTCAAAATTTTCTTGCATTGGATGTTGTTTGCAAAGTGAAGCTTCACCTTATTTACTAAGATCGGGAGCAACTGCAAAGTGTTCAGTCTATTTGCCTTTAGTACATCAACCCCATTGAGTCCATCAAGACATCGGACACCACCAACATATTGTAGATTTGTACCGGGGGGGGGGACTGAATCCCTTTGGGGGCAAATACAACCAAATGGCTATTATTTCAGGATAGGGACAGATTACTATCTTCAGCATCACCTTCCTTGCAGCTCTTGGCATTTGGTCACATGACATCCACTGGTCACATGATACCCACCGGTCACATGATACCCACTGGTCACATGATACCCACCGGTCACATGATACCCACCGGTCACATGATACCCACTGGTCACATGATACCCACCAGTCACATGATACCCACCGGTCACATGATACCCACCGGTCACATGATACCCACTGGTCACATGATACCCACCGGTCACATGATACCCACCGGTCACATGATACCCACTGGTCACATGATACCCACCGGTCACATGATACCCACCGGTCACATGATACCCACCGGACACATGATACCCACTGGTCACATGATACCCACCAGTCACATGATACCCACTGGTCACATGACACCCACCGGTCACATGATACCCACCAGTCACATGATACCCACCAGTCACATGATACCCACCAGTCACATGACATCCACTGGTCACATGATACCCACTGGTCACATGGCATCCACCAGTGACATGATACCCACTAGTCACATGGCACCCACTGGTCACATGACATCCACTGGTCACATGATACCCACTGGTCACATGACACCCACTGGTCACATGACACCCACCAGTCACATGATACCCACTGGTCACATGATACCCACTGGTCACATGACATCCATTGGTCACATGACACCCACTGGTCACATGGCACTCATCGGTCACATGACATCCACCGGTCACATGATACCCATCGGTCACATGGCACCCACTGGTCACATGGCACCCATCGGTCACATGACACCCACTGGTCACATGGCACCCACTGGTCACATGACACCCACTGGTCACATGACACCAATCGGTCACATGACATCCATTGGTCACATGGCACCCACTGGTTACATGATACCCACTGGTCACATGACACCCACTGGTCACATGACACCCATCGGTCACATGGCACCCACTGGTCACATGGCACCCACTGGTCCCATGACATCCATCGGTCACATGGCAGTGGCACCCACTGGTCACATAACACCCATGGGTCACTTGAAACCCACTGGTCACATGGCACTCATTGGTCACATGATACCCATCGGTCACATGGCACCCACTGGTCACATGACACCCATCAGTCACATGGCACCCACTGGTCACATGACACCCATCGGTCACATGGCACCCACTGGTCACATGACATCGATCGGTCACATGGCACCCACTGGTCACATGACACCCACTGGTCACCTGACATCCCTCTCAGAGCCACAAAGGAAGTTGGCGCTGGAAGACCTCCCACCTGCCCAACAAATGCCATTATTAGTGACCTGGGGGGAGGGGGGACAAATGCCCTCCTGCCCCATCCTAATCCAATGTACTATATATTTCTACTGACAATGTATGCAGCACTTTACATTCTGTACATCTTCTCCAGGGGCAAATCTTCAGAGACGTCGGGCCTCTGGTTCCTCATGGGGGTGCTGTTGGCACCTCCCCCCTCGTCTCTCCGCGGGATGTCACCCTGGTTCTTTTGGCTCTTCAGAAGCCAATCATTGGTCTCAGCTCCCATCCCCCCCCATTCATATTTCCTTTTCATCTGATAAGGACAGATTGTTTCTGAGCCCGCGGTACATTGTGCAAAAACAAAACACCAAAAGTCAGCAAAAAAGTGCGTGTGAGTCCAAAAGTGCGCATTCAGTGTTTGTCATATAGTCCCCGCCCAGAGAGGAGGGACGATCCTCTGACCCCTCCCCCCCGGGCCCCAAACTCCTGACGGGGGTAAAGAGCACTCAAGTCCACCAACCCAAAGACCAAGCAGACCATTGGCCTCATCATCAGCCAAAGCCGACCAATGAGTACTGGGGGGGAGGGGGCAGTCCCAAAGAGAGACCCCCCAAGGCACCCGCTGGTCACCCAATCCCGCCTTGATGTGCATTATGCTGCGTGTCCATGTGCGTTATGCTGCGTGTCCATGTGCGTTATGCTGCGTGTCCATGTGCGTTGTGTTATTGGACACCAACAGACCTAAAAATCACAAAAATCAGACCTGCTACAAAATTTCTGATGAGACGCACTGAAACGCATCGGGGGCCCTTGCTATGCGCTGTAATACATATGTGGGGCCCCTCAATGTGTTGGGGGGGGCATGGAGGAGCATGTGACCTTCTCTCATTTCTCCCAAGATGCAGTGCTGAGGAGCCAATCACAAGGCCCCACCAAAGCTTACATTAGACTCCTGGCACAGATGGAGGAATGAGGTGGGGGAAGGGCACAGAGAAGGTAAGTACTAGAGGGGTGGAGCCGAACCACTTACAGAGAAACGTCTATCATTTCTTAAATAAAAGCAGCTCCAAATACTGAAGCCGTTGTCTCTTAACCACTTCCTGACCAGCGCACGACGATGTACGTCGACAGAATGGCACGGGCAGGCATATTGGCGTACATGTACATAATTCAATGCCGCCCTGCCATGGGGAACGCGCCGCCGCGCTGGTCGGGACCCCCGTGAGTCCGGTCGTGGGACCCGCGGACTCGATCGCCGCGGGCATACCCGCGATCATCTCACGGAGCGGCCAAATGAAGAAATGCCGTTGTAAACAGCATTTCTCCATTCTGCCTAGCAACCAGTGACGCTGATCTCTGCTGCATGTGATTGGAGCAGAGATCAGTGTTCACTAAATGAAAGCCCAACCCCCACAGTTAGTAACACACCCCTAGGAACACTTAACCCCTACACTGCCACCCACTGGTTAACCCCTTCACTGCCATTTACACAGGAATCACTGCATTTATATAGCACTGATTGCTGTATAAATGACAATGGTCCCAAAAATGTGTCAAAAATGTCCGATGGGTCCCCCACAATGTCGCAGTCACAATAAAAATCGCTGATCGCCGCCATTACTAGTAAAAAAAAAAATAATAAAAAATTATTAATAAAAATGCCATAAAACTATCCCCTATTTTGTAAACGCTATAACTTTTGCGCAAACCAATCAATAATCGCTTATTGCGATTTTTTTTTTTACCAAAAATATGTAGAAGAATACGTATCGGCCTAAACTGAGGGGAAAAAATGTTTTTTATATATTTTTGGGGGATATTTATTATAACAAAAAGTAAAAAATAATGCGTTTTTTTCAAAATTGTCGCTCTATTTTTGTTTATAGCGCAAAAAATAAAAACCGCAGGGGTGATCAAATACCACCAAAAGAAAGCTCTATTTGTGGGGAAAAAAAGGACGTCAATTTTGTTTGGGAGCCACGTCGCACGACCGCGCAATTGTCAGTTAAAGCGACGCAGTGCCGAATCGCAAAAAAGTGGTCTGGTCTTTGACCAGCAAATTGGTCCGGTCTGTAAGTGGTTAAACAAACAGTTAAGGAGAAAGCACAGGAATATAGTGCCGCCGTCACCTGGGCTGGTTCTTTGCTGGTCTTTGGATCCCTGGCACCGCCATCTTGGATATGGGAGCCGCTGTGACTTCCGACTCCTCACCGCGCATGCATGAGATTGTGCTGCCAGGTTGGTCTCAGAGCGTCCTGGCATGCCCCCCCCCCCCCCCCACTACAAAGCAAATGATTGGCTGACAGCCTCAGCTCTTCATGGGGGGGTGTGGCCATTTTCTCCACTCAGGTCTCAGATTACACTCTGCTCTTTGCTCTATGCTGTGCATTGTGTGACATCAGATCCCCGCCCCCTGCCTTCTGAAGCTCAGAAATGCTGAGTAAATTCTGGACTATGAATGGCTGTAGGGGAGAGAGGGCCGCAGATAAACAGGTACAACTTATACAAAATATAAAAGTATTTCAATATATTACCTGTTGTGTATAGTCACTGTTAAACAAATTCTTCACATCAACATCGCTGCCATCTTCAGAACAATCGCTGTAGTCTCCGCCCAAACGGCTGACTGTTTCCTGTGTACAAAAAAAGAAAAATGGATTATTCAGACCTGGGCTCACAGGAAGCGGGTTGGTGGCGCGATGGTGTCATATCTGAAACAAACAACCAAATGCCACCCCTAATCTTCCCAGAATTGGGACTGTAGATTTGTAGGTGAGGAGTGCGAGGAAGTGACGCAGGAATGCCCTGAACTTTTTATACAGAATACTCTCTGAATGCGGCCATTGTGAATAATTATCTGCAGGAACCGTGCGCAGAGCATTGCCCGCAGCTCCGGCTCTCTCCCAGAGGAACCGTGCGCAGAGCATCGCCCGCAGCTCCGGCTCTCTCCCAGAGGAACCGTGCGCAGAGCATCGCCCGCAGCTCCGGCTCTCTCCCAGAGGAACCGTGCGCAGAGCATCGCCCGCAGCTCCGGCTCTCTCCCAGAGGAACCGTGCGCACAGCATTGCCCGCAGCTCCGGCTCTCTCCCAGAGGAACCGTGCGCAGAGCATTGCCCGCAGCTCCGGCTCTCTCCCAGAGGAACCGTGCGCAGAGCATTGCCCGCAGCTCCGGCTCCCTCCCAGAGGAACCGTGCGCAGAGCATCGGCCGCAGCTCCGGCTCTCTCCCAGAGGAACCGTGCGCACAGCATTGCCCGCAGCTCCTGCTCTCTCCCAGAGGAACCGTGCGCAGAGCATTGCCCGCAGCTCCGGCTCTCTCCCAGAGGAACCGTGCGCAGAGCATTGCCCGCAGCTCCGGCTCCCTCCCAGAGGAACCGTGCGCAGAGCATCGCCCGCAGCTCCGGCTCTCTCCCAGAGGAACCGTGCGCAGAGCATCGCCCGCAGCTCCGGCTCTCTCCCAGAGGAACTGTGCGCAGAGCATCGCCCGCAGCTCCGGATCTCTCCCAGAGGAACCGTGCGCAGAGCATCGCCCGCAGCTCCGGCTCTCTCCCAGAGGAACCGTGCGCAGAGCATTGCCCGCAGCTCCGGCTCTCTCCCAGAGGAACCGTGCGCAGAGCATTGCCCGCAGCTCCGGATCTCTCCCAGAGGAACCGTGCGCAGAGCATTGCCCGCAGCTCCGGCTCTCTCCCAGAGGAACCGTGCGCAGAGCATTGCCCGCAGCTCCGGATCTCTCCCAGGGGAACCGTGCGCAGAGCATTGCCCGCAGCTCCGGATCTCTCCCAGGGGAACCGTGCGCAGAGCATTGCCCGCAGCTCCGGCTCTCTCCCAGGGGAACCGTGCGCAGAGCATCGCCCGCAGCTCCGGCTCTCTCCCAGAGGAACCGTGCGCAGAGCATTGCCCGCAGCTCCGGTTCTCTCCCAGAGTGACCGTGCGCAGAGCATTGCCCGCAGCTCCGGATCTCTCCCAGAGGAACCGTGCGCAGAGCATCGCCCGCAGCTCCGGCTCTCTCCCAGAGGAACCGTGCGCAGAGCATTGCCCGCAGCTCCGGTTCTCTCCCAGAGTGACCGTGCGCAGAGCATCGCCCGCAGCTCCGGATCTCTCCCAGAGGAACCGTGCGCAGAGCATCGCCCGCAGCTCCGGCTCTCTCCCAGAGGAACCGTGCGCAGAGCATCGCCCGCAGCTCCGGCTCTCTCCCAGAGGAACCGTGCGCAGAGCATTGCCCGCAGCTCCGGTTCTCTCCCAGAGTGACCGTGCGCAGAGCATCGCCCGCAGCTCCGGATCTCTCCCAGAGGAACCGTGCGCAGAGCATTGCCCGCAGCTCCGGCTCTCTCCCAGAGGAATCGTGCGCAGAGCATTGCCCGCAGCTCCGGATCTCTCCCAGAGAGGTAAATTATAAACGCTGAGAGAAAAGTGCCAAACACACCGTATAGCTCGGGGTCCAGAACTCAATTTGTTAAAAGTGTAATTCAATAAAAAGCGAACACATTCCTGAGCTCTGTGGGTCCCTCTTCATCATGTAAGGTAAGTGCACATTACCAGTATTCCCTGCGTGGAATGTAAGAGTATCGCCAACTGCAAGGACAGCCTAGTGATACACACTTACCCTTTCACACCACACCGCCCATAGCGTCAGTGGTAAAAGGCCGCTATTTTTAGCGGCGTTCTACCCCCGGATTTGCGGCGCATTTCGGCCGCTAGCGGGGCGCTTTTACCCCCCGCAAGCGGCCGAGAAAGGGTTAAAACCACCGGCAATACGCCGCGTTTTGCCGGCGGTATTACAGCGCTGTCCCATTGATTTCAATGGGGAGCAGCGGTGGAGGAGGGGTAAACACACCGCTCCTTCGCCGCTCCAAAGAAGCTGCTGGCAGAACTTTTCCCTGACGTCCTGCCAGCGCACCGCTCCGGTGTGAAAGCCCTCGGGGGGATCACACTACACACAATGGTGCAGCTTTTTTAGGGCGGATTGCAAAACGCCTCGGTATGAAAGGGGTCTTACTGTTATGGGGCCTCCTGGCAGTTCACATGGGTTCACCCGATGGGTACAGTTGGTTTTCCCCAGAGATCCTGATGATGGAGATGGGCCTAGTGGCCCTCAGTTTTCTTTGCTATGAACTGGCCCCAGTTTGCTTGCCCCCCCCCCCCCCCCCTACTCTACCAAGGAGTTGCTACGGCATGGAGACTGTTCATGATGTGGTAGACATAGAGAGTAGGAGGGTCCTGGAAGAGGCCATGGCAGGTGACATTGCTGGTCCTGGGTGGGACTTCGAGAGTTCCACTGGAATTTCTGTCAGAGATTTTGCAAATACCATTGAAAGTCCTGGCAGAAATCCTGTGAGTACCATAGGAAGTCCTGGCATGGATTCTGTGAGTACATTGGAAGTCCTGGCATGGATTCTGTGAGTACATAGGAAGTCCTGGCATGGATTCTGTGAGTACATAGGAAGTCCTGGCATGGATTCTGTGAGTACCATAGGAAGTCCTGGCATGGATTCTGTGAGTACCATAGGAAGTCCTGGCATGGATTCTGTGAGTACATAGGAAGTCCTGGCATGGATTCTGTGAGTACATAGGAAGTCCTGGCATGGATTCTGTGAGTACATAGGAAGTCCTGGCATGGATTCTGTGAGTACCATAGGAAGTCCAGGCATGGATTCTGTGAGTACATAGGAAGTCCTGGCATGGATTCTGTGAGTACATAGTAAGTCCTGGCATGGATTCTGTGAGTACCATAGGAAGTCCTGGCATGGATTCTGTGAGTACCATAGGAAGTCCTGGCATGGATTCTGTGAGTACATTGGAAGTCCAGGCATGGATTCTGTGAGTACATTGGAAGTCCTGGCATGGATTCTGTGAGTACATTGGAAGTCCTGGCATGGATTCTGTGAGCACATTGGAAGTCCTGGCATGGGTTCTGTGAGTACATTGGAAGTCCTGGCATGGATTATGTGAGTACATTGGAAGTCCTGGCATGGATTCTGTGAGTACATTGGAAGTCCTGGCATGGATTCTGTGAGTACATTGGAAGTCCTGGCATGGATTCTGTGAGTACATAGGAAGTCCTGACATGGATTCTGTGAGTACATTGGAAGTCCTGGCATGAATTCTGTGAGTACATAGGAAGTCCTGACATGGATTCTGTGAGTACATTGGAAGTCCTGGCATGGATTCTGTGAGTACATAGGAAGTCCTGGCATGGATTCTGTGAGTACATTGGAAGTCCTGGCATGGATTCTGTGAGTACCATAGGAAGTCCTGGCATGGATTCTGTGAGTACATAGGAAGTCCTGGCATGGATTCTGTGAGTACATAGGAAGTCCTGGCATGGATTCTGTGAGTACATAGGAAGTCCTGGCATGGATTCTGTGAGTACATAGGAAGTCCTGGCATGGATTCTGTGAGTACCATAGGAAGTCCTGGCATGGATTCTGTGAGTACATTGGAAGTCCTGGCATGGATTCTGTGAGTACATTGGAAGTCCTGGCATGGATTATGTGAGCACATTGGAAGTCCTGGCATGGGTTCTGTGAGTACATTGGAAGTCCTGGCATGGATTATATGAGTACATTGGAAGTCCTGGCATGGATTCTGTGAGTACATTGGAAGTCCTGGCCTTGGATTCTGTGAGTACATTGGAAGTCCTGGCATGGATTCTGTGAGTACATTGGAAGTCCTGGCATGGATTCTGTGAGTATCATAGGAAGTCCTGGCATGGATTATGTGAGTACATTGGAAGTCCTGGCATGGATTATGTGAGTACATTGGAAGTCCTGGCATGGATTCTGTGAGTACTTTCTAAGTCCTGGCATGGATTATGTGAGTACATTGGAAATCCTGGCATGGATTCTGTGAGTACATTGGAAGTTCAGGTAGGAATTCTGCAAGTACCATAGAAAGTTCTGGAAGAGATTCTATGAGTACCATTAGAAGCACAACAGAGATATCGCAAGCACTGCTTGAAGTCCTGGCAAGGATTCTGAGACAACATTGGAAGTCCTGGCAGGGATTCTGGGACAACATTGGAAGTCCTGGCAGGGATTCTGGGACAACATTGGAAGTCCTGGCAGGGATTCTGGGACAACATTGGAAGTCCTGGCAGGGATTCTGGGACAACATTGGAAGTCCTGGCAGGGATTCTGGGGGTACCATTAGAAGTATTGGCAAGTATTCTGCAAGCACTGCTTGAAGTCCTGGCAGGGATTCTGTGAACATATTGGAAGTCCTGGCAGGTATACTCTGTGAAAACCCACTTACCTTGTTGTGAACTACCTAGAGACACAATCTTGTGGCCCCGATGAAGAAGGCCCCCGAAACACATTGGCTTTTTATTGAAAGAGTTTTCTAATAATAAATTCCTTACTACTTAGTTGGCACTTTACCCCATGCACCTTCCTGCCCATAAGAGATCTTTCCCTTGGGGAACTCCCCCTACATCATACCAAATACTTACCTACCCGGGCAGGTTGATCCATAACCCCATACTATTCCTCCCCTGTAGGTATCAGAGATTTCACCAAAGTCTGCCGCCTCCCTCTCTTCATGTGATCAAACCGAACCTTTTTACATGCCCCATGGGAAGACAAACAACAGACTTGAAGGGTCTCCATTTCCAAAATAAAACACCCTAATTGTGCCGTCACCAATAGCAACCATTGCAATGCATGTTATGTGACGTCACTCAGATGCCGCACCCCCAACCCTCCCGTTGAATATTGTGTATGTTGGGATGACGCTGCATCTGAATTTTTTCACTTTGAGATAATATCTCTGAGATTTTAGTCATCCAGTAATGTGGTTTCTGTGGGGAGTCCTCTTTTATCTATAACCCTATTGAAGGCAATCTCCTGTTTGTCTCAGTATATGAAACCACATCACCTATCACACAATCTCTATGACACCGGAGATATTTACATGTCATCGCTTCCATCACAAATCTAACAAACAAGGATTTTAATATTTAAAAATAGTGGGTGGAGCTATGGAACTCTTTTCATAGAATTCCATATATAAGTAATGTGACAGACCTAGCCGGGACAGAGTCTGTTGGAGGTGACAGAATGTGAGCCTCTTGCCTTGTGATTATGGGCCCTGGTATTTGGGGGGGGGGTGCTCTTTGTGAGCTGTATGTCTGGGGACCCCTGAGGTGTTACTTGGAGTCAGATCCATGTCCCCCCCCCAAGACACACAGACTCTGGATATGTATTTGCCATATTAGCAATAGACGGAATCACACTGTTGGGACACAAACTGTTAGATGCTAATGTCATCAACTCCAGCCACCTATCTGTTGTGTAAATGAGTCTAGTTTGGCTTGTAAGAGTATTCCACACATTATTGGTTGTGCTAATTAAAGCTGTGTTTATGTTTATGGTAATGTGTATTGAATAGCCAATCAGTGAGCTAGGAGACAAAGTCTTACCCTGAAAAGTCCTATCCCTCAGACAACTAGTCTGGGTCAATGATTAGAAAATTAGCTCATGCTAATTAGGTTATCTTTAGTCTTCTACTGTATTATAAATACTTGTCATTTTGGTTTTAATAAATCAGTCCATGTTGAGCAGCTAAGCAAGTGTCGTCTTGTTTTGTGCTTGTGAGCGGTTGGAATATCTGATATCAATATTCAGACTTAGGAAGCGGTATTCTGACGGAAGCTCTCAATCGGAGTGTGGGGGACAGGGCCGTCTTTAATATTGATTGGACCCTGGGCAAAACTTTTCTTGGGCCCCCCCCCCCATGCAGTTTCACTCTCCACCTGCTCTGATACATACAATAAATAGCAGCTAGACTCAAAACCAGTTTACCGAATCAGATCAGGAAGCTATTGCGATTGGTTGCCAGAGGTTACAGTGTATCATTACCGCTCACTGACTGGTTGCTAGAGGTTACAGAACACATTACAGCTCACTGGTTAGTTGCTAGAGGTTACAGCACATGATTTCTGCTTGTTGATTGGTTGTTAGAGATTACTGTGCATATGACCTCAGGGGGCATGATATACATATCAATGCTGCCGGCCACCTCTATTTACATATGAATGCCAGTAATTTACATGTAAACACAGGGTCTGCAGGTGAGTCATCTGTAAACAACAATAGGGCAGAGCTGGACAGCATTAGTAGCAGCACTTCAAAGTGAGATATTGGCACACAGCACAGGACTAAACCCTCAAGGGGCGAGGGAATTTAAACCAGGATAGTTGGCAAGTATGAAGCAGCTGCTTTGGGCCCCACAACAATGACAGGGCCCAGGGCAGCTGCCCCTTTTGCCCTGCCTTAAAAACGGTCCTGGTGGGGGATAGGTTCCGTCACAAGTATTATAATATAAAAATGTGAACAGAAGGTGAACTTTCTGGGTCTTTAGCCTGTCTTCTTATTATCTGGTAATTAGCTCTCCAAAGTCTCTACACTTCACATCTTATCACTAAGGGAAAGTCCAGAGAACTGTGGTAGGTGACCATTCCAATGCCGGCTTCCCGTCAGGAACTGGAAAGATGCGCTAATGCTGCCCCCTCCAGAGCCGGAAAGATTCTGATGGCCTAACGGTATTTAACATTGAAGTGATTACAGGAGATGCTGTCAAGAACCACAGACGGTTCTGTAGTCAAGCCTTTTTGATCCTCTGGGTTTTCCAATACCAAGAATGGCTTCTCACAAACTACAAACAGGACTTCTTATGACTTTCTTTCTCCAATGTCTTTCTTCTTGTCACTCTTCCATAAAGGGCAGATTTGTGGAGAGACGACTAATAGTTGTCCTGTGGACAGATTCTCCCCCCTGAGCTGTGGATCTCTGCAGCTCCTCCAGAGTTACCATGGACCTCTTGGCTCTTCTCTGATGAATGCTCTCCTTGCCCGGCCCGGTCAGTTTAGGTGGACAGCCATGTCTTGGTAGGTTTGCGGTTGTGCCCATACTCTTTCCCTTCTCCGATGATGGATTGAACAGAGCTCCGTGAGATGGTCAAAGCTTGGGAGATTTTATTATAACCCAACCCTGCTTTATACTTCTCCACAACTTTATCCCTGACCTGTCTGGTGTGTTCCTTGGCCTTCATGATGCTGTTTGTTCACTAAGGTTCTCTGAAGCCCCATACATACTATCAGATTTTCTGCTGATTTTTGTCTTCAGATTTACCAAAACCATGTAATATGAGGTCAAACCCTAGGAGTTTCAATTTGTAAGCAATCAGGCCGGCCCTTCACTACATGGTTTTGGTAAATCTGAAGACAAAAATCAGCAGAAAATCTGATAGTGTGTATGGGGCTTAGCAAACCTCTGAGGGCTTCACAGAACAGCTGTATTTACATCAAGATTAAATGACACACAGGTGGACTCTATTTACTAATTAGGCGACTTCTGAAGGCAATTAGTTCCACTAAATTTTAGTTGGGGGTATCAGACTAAAGGGGGGCTGATTTCAAATGCCCCCCCCCCTCACATTTTTTCACATATTTTTTGTATCATTTATCATTTTCCTTCCACTTCAAAATTATGTGCCACTTTGTATTGGTCTATCACATAAAATCCCAATAAAATACATGAATACTTGAAAAACCCACATCAAAGAAAAAGGCAGACTTCTCTGGGATCTCCAACCCCACTATACCCCCAGTCCTCTCAAAACCTGCACTGAGAGGAATAAAAGTATAGCAACAGGTGTCCCAAGTACTTACAGCCAATCTGCTATCAGTACACCACCATCTGAATTTAGCAGGCAAATTTCCCTACCCCATTTGCTAAACCGTAAAAAGAAATTTCGGTCCCAGCCATCCACATGCTCAGCGTCTAAATGCTAGCTTTGCCAAATTGCTAGCACTGCTGCCTTTTCAGCTGGTAGACTCTGCCCCCTTTTTGTGAAGTTGTGGAATGTGCTGTACATCAGAGGCAGGTTCCAAAACGCAATTTTTTTTCACGGAAGGCCAATTTGGCTTTCTACCGGCATGTGGAAGGTAATGTCTTGGCCTTGTTGGACAGGGCGTTCAGCGGTAAGGTGCATATTACCGTTGACTCATGGTCCAACAGACATGGACAGGGACATTACCTTTCTTACATGGTGCACTGGGTTACTCTGCTGGCAGCTGGGAATGATGCAGGACAGGGTTCAGTATTGTTGGGGCTTGTTCCGCCACCACGCCTCCAAAATGCTAGTGGTGATTCTCCCACAGCTCTCTCCTCCCCTCCTCTTCTTCTTCCTCTATGGCCTCTTTTGCAGATGTGTCCTCTGAACCAGCAGTGCTCCGTAAACGTTCAAGGGGCTACGCAAGCAGTCAGGCTAAATGATGTCATGCAGTGCTTGAGCTGGTCTGCCTAGGGGACAGGAGCCACACTGGGTCAGAGATTCTGTCAGCTCTGCAGGGGTGGGCTCAGAGGTGGTTGACACCATGCCAGATTCAGCCAGGAATGGTTGTATGCGAAATGGCACCAACCTTCTCTCCGCCCACTGACAGAGACACTTGACCCATGTTCCATGTTTGGCACAAGTCCTGAATTTGGTTGTGCGGCGGTTCTTGAGCAGGTACCCAGGCTTACAGGATCTCCTGAGGCTGACTAAAAAAGTCTGTGGTAATTTCCGCCTGTCATACAATGCCAGTGCTGGGCTGGCTGACATTCAAAGGGAATGCAACCTGCCCACCAACCGCCTCATTTGTGACATGCCCACCAGGTGGAACTCAATGTTGGCAATGCTGCAGCAGCTGCATGTGGAGCACAGGGCCATCAATGTGTACCAGGACAGGGTCAGGGGAGCTTGGCTTCTTTTTTGCCACACCAATGGCTACTGATCATGGACGCATGCACTGTCCTGTCACCATTTGAGGAGGCCTCGAGGATGGTGAGCAGAGACAATGCATGCATCAGTGACACCGTCCCTCTAGTCTTCCTGTTGGAGTACATGCTTTGTGGAATCATGGACAAGGCACTTGAGGCAGAACAGCGGGAGGAAGAGGAGGACTTCATTATCTCTCAAGGCCCCCTTTATGCAGATAGCATTCCTGCAGGCCCACCAAATTGAGTGTTAAACACACAGGAAGAAGAGGAGGAGGAGGATGAGGAGGATTGTGTTGGCATGGACTTAAAGGATAACACTCAGCAGCAGTCTTTAACCAGTTGCCGACCGCCGCACGCCGATGTACGTCGGTACAATGGCACGGGCAGGCATAAGGACATACATGTACGTCCCTTGCCTCCCGCGGGTCGGGGGCCCGATCGGGCCCCCGCCCGGTGCCTGCGGCGGTCGGTATTCGTACGGGAGCGATCCCGGACGAGGGGACGGCCATTCATTCATGGCCACCCCCTCGCGATCGCTCCCGACGAATAGAAATCCCCGGTGACATCACTTCCTCTCCTGTAATGTAAACACAGGAGAGGAAGTGATGTATTCTCTCCTCCGTGTCGGTATTTTTCGTTCCGACACGGAGGAGAGCGGATCAGTAAGTTGCACCAACACTCTACACACACAGTAGAACATGCCAGGCACACTCACACCCCCCCTTTACCCCCCGATCACCCCCCCAATTACCCCTGCCCCCCAGTCACAGTGACACCAATGTCATTTTTTTTTTTTTTTTTTTGCATTGGTGTCATTTGTGACTGTAATAACTGTTAGGGCAGTTAGGGTTAGCCCCCTTTAGTTCTAATGTACCCCCCTAACCCCCCCAATAAAGGTTTAACCCCGTGATCACCCCCCGTCGCCAGTGTCACTAAGGCTGGGTTCACATTGCAGCGGTTTATGAGAACGAATGTGATTCGCACCGCACTGCAGTGCAAATCACATCCGATCTCTGTGCGATTCGAGTTCAGCCATTCGCCGCACCCGCCGCACCCGCCACACCCGCCGCACCCGCCGCAAATTCGCACGGGACCCTTTTTTTGGCCCGCAGCAGAATCGGATCGCATGGGTGTTCACACCATGCGATCCGAGTTTGCAGATCGCACTGCGATATGCGAACTGATCTGGGGGTGTCAGTAACATTTCACTGACACTCCCAGCAGTTCGCATAGGGCAGTGTGAACTGCCGCCGGGAGGCATGCGATGCGGGAACCCGCCGCGGATTCGCGGCGTTTCCGCATCGCTCCAGTGTGAACCCAGCCTAATAAGCGATCATTTTTCTGATCGCTGTATTAGTGTCACAGGTGACGCTAGTTAGGCAGGTAGGTATTTAGGTTCGCCGCAGCTTTTTATAGCGCCAGGGACCCCCATATACTACCGCATAAAGCCCCCTGATTGCCCCCTAGTTAACCCTTTCACCAGTGATCACCATATAACTGTTACAGGTGACGCTGGTTGGTTAGTTATTTTTTTATAGTTTCAGGGCACCCGCCATTTATTACCTAATAAAGGTTTAACCCCCTGATCACCCGGCGGGTGTCATTTGTGACTAATAACTGTTAGGGCAGTTAGGGTTAGCCCCCTTTAGTTCTAAGGTACCCCCCTAACCCCCCCAATAAAGGTTTAACCCCGTGATCACCCCCCGTCGCCAGTGTCACTAAGGCTGGGTTCACATTGCAGCGGTTTATGAGAACGGATGTGATTCGCACCGCACTGCAGTGCAAATCACATCCGATCTCTGTGCGATTCGAGTTCAGCCATTCGCCGCACCCGCCGCACCCGCCACACCCGCCGCACCCGCCGCAAATTCGCACGGGACCCTTTTTTTGGCCCGCAGCAGAATCGGATCGCATGGGTGTTCACACCATGCGATCCGAGTTTGCAGATCGCACTGCGATATGCGAACTGATCTGGGGGTGTCAGTAACATTTCACTGACACTCCCAGCAGTTCGCATAGGGCAGTGTGAACTGCCGCCGGGAGGCATGCGATGCGGGAACCCGCCGCGGATTCGTGGCGTTCCCGCATCGCTCCAGTGTGAACCCAGCCTAATAAGCGATCGTTTTTCTGATCGCTGTATTAGTGTCACAGGTGACGCTAGTTAGGCAGGTAGGTATTTAGGTTCGCTGCAGCTTTTTATAGCGCCAGGGACCCCCATATACTACCGCATAAAGCCCCCTAATTGCCCCCTAGTTAACCCTTTCACCAGTGATCACCATATAACTGTTACAGGTGACGCTGGTTGGTTAGTTATTTTTTTATAGTTTCAGGGCACCCGCCATTTATTACCTAGTCTCACTAGTGTACCCCTAAATTTAGGGGTGTCTACTTTCCAAAATGGGGTCATTTGGGGGGGGTTTGTGCCATCTTGGCATTTTATGGCCTTCAAAACTGTAACGCCCTTAGAAAGCCTGAAGGCGGTGCTTGGTTTTCGGGGCCCCGTACGCGGCTAGGCTCCAAAAAATTCCCACATATGTGGTATCCCCGTACTCAGGAGAAGCAGCAGAATTTATTTTGGGGTGTCATTTCACATATGCCCATGGCATGCGTGAGCAATATATCATTTAGTGACAACTTTGTGAAAAAAAAAAAAAAAAAAAAAAAGTTTGTAATTTTCCCGCAACTTGTGGCAAAATATAAAATATTCCATGGACTCAACATGCCTCTCAGCAAATAGCTTGGGGTGTCTACTTTCTAAAATGGGGTCATTTGTGGGGGTTTTGTGCCATCTTGGCATTTTATGGCCTTCAAAACTGTAATAGGTAGTGAGAAGTGAACTCAAAAATTTACGCCCTTAGAAAGCCTGAAGGCGGTGCTTGGTTTTCGGGGCCCCGTACGCGGCTAGGCTCCCAAAAAGTCCCACATATGTGGTATCCCCGTACTCAGGAGAAGCAGCAGAATTTATTTTGGGGTGTCATTTCACATACGCCCATAGCATGTGTGAGCAATATATCATTTAGTGACAACTTTGTGTAAAAAAAAAAAAAAATTTTTTTTTTTGTCATTATTCAATCGCTTGAGGCAAAAAAATAAAATATTCAATGGGCTCAACATGCCTCTTATCAATTTCCTTAGGGGGTCTACTTTCCAAAATGGGGTCATTTGGGGGGGTTTTGTACTGCCCTGCCATTTTAGCACCTCAAGAAATGAGATAGGCAGTCGTAAACTAAAAGCTGCGTAAATTCCAGAAAACGTACCTTAGTTTGTAGATGTGACAACTTTTGCGCAAACCAATAAATATACAATTATTGACTTTTTTTTTACCAAAGACATGTGGCTGAATACATTTTGGCCTAAATGTATGACTAAAATTGAGTTTATTGGATTTTTCTAATAACAAAAAGTAGAAAATATCATTTTTTTTCAAAATTTGCGGTCTTTTTACGTTTATATCGCAAAAAATAAAAATCGCAGAGGCAATCAAATACCATCAAAAGAAAGCTCTATTTGTGGGAAGAAAAGGACGCAAATTTTGTTTGGGTACAACATTGCATGACCGCGCAATTACCAGTTAAAGCAGCGCAGTGCCAAAGTGTAAAAAGACCTCTGGTCATTTACCAGCAAAATGGTCCGGTCTGAAAGTGGTTAAGGGATGGCTTTCAGTCCTCAGAAACCCAAGGAGTTGTACGTGGCTGGGAGGAGGTGGTTAAGGATCATGTGATCCTTAGTGACCCAGAGGACTCTGAACTGAATGCCTCTGAAAACTTACACTGCATGGCCTCCCTGATTCTGCAAAGCCTGCGAAAGTACCCTAGGATTCGTGGTATCAAGGAGAGGATTCATTGCTGGCTGGCAACCCTTCTCGATCCACGTTACAAGGCTAATGTTGCAGAACTCATCTTGTCTTCGCAGAGGGAGCAGAGGATGAAATATCTTCAGGAGGCCTTGAAGAAAGGTTTGTGCAATGCATTTCCAGACCCTGGGAGGTTACCATTTCTCCCATTGACACCAACAATGGGTCACAATTTCTCCTATTGACACCAACAATAGGTAACCATTTCTCCCATTGACACCAACAATGGGTCACCATTTCTCCTATTGACACCAACAATGGGTCACCATTTCTCCTATTGACACCAACAATAGGTCACCATTTCTCCTATTGACACCAACAATGGGTAACCATTTCTCCCATTGATGGCAACAATGGGTCACCATTTCTCCTATTGACACCAACAATGGGTCACCATTTCTCCTATTGACACCAACAATAGGTCACCATTTCTCCTATTGACACCAACAATGGGTCACCATTTCTCCCATTGATGCCAACAATGGGTCACCATTTCTCCTATTGACGCCAACAATGGGTCACCATTTCTCCTATTGACGCCAACAATGGGTCACCATTTCTCCTATTGACGCCAACAATGGGCCACCATTTCTCCCATTGATGCCAACAATGGGTCACCATTTCTCCTATTGACGCCAACAATGGGTCACCATTTCTCCTATTGACGCCAACAATGGGTCACCATTTCTCCTATTGACACCAACAATGGGTCACCATTTCTCCTATTGACACCAACAATGGGTCACCATTTCTCCCACTGACACAAACAATGGGGCACTATTCCTCCACCGAATACCAAATGTGAAGTTTTCTCCCACTTATGCCAGGAAAATTTCCACTCCTGACCACAGTTTGGCCCCCTAAAGTCTGAAGAACAAAACAAAAAAACTCTCCTATATTCTAATATCTAAACAATGAGAAGAGTTCCTTCATCTGGTACTCACTTGTGAAGCAAGGAAGAGCTTCACGTGTCAAAAAAAAACTTTCTTTGTACGGACCTCTGTTTTTATGGCTTCCATTTTATCCTAAAGCATATATATAAAGACCCCAATGTGCAGAGAGGGGGGATTTTGAGAAGATAAGGTGGGCCAGATAGTCAGTGTACATGGTGGGAGGGGGAGGGGAGTAGCCTACTCTGAAGGAGGTAGGAGAAGAGACCTGCTGTCTTTTGTTTGGTGCACTTCAGTGGTGGATGCTTTTCACTTTCCATGAATACCGTTTATAACATATGTAATCCCCATGGGATCTCTAGCGGTTAAGGAGGGACCCCGCCCCACATTTAAGTTTGCCAGTAAAGCCATACTGCTATTTGGTTGCACTTTATGGTGCTCTGGAGCAGATTGTGAAGCATGGCCTGAGTGTTAGAGAAGACCGCTCTACGAATGGACGTTGTGCATACCCCATAGGGTACACCACTTGCAAAGAACTCCCAGATGACGGTCCCCACTAGCTGGGTAGAGCAGGGACTACCCCGAGGTACCTCCCTGTAACAGGACAAATCTGAGGACTCTGATAGCTGCCCAGGAAGGAGAAGGGAGACCAAAGGACGACACCGGTTGGCTTGATTGTTCCTCCTATGAAGCAGAGGTGATCCATTCTGCTCAGTAATACCCAGGGCCATCTTTAATATTTATTGGACCCTGGGCAAAGCTTTTCTTGGGGCCCCCCATGCAGTTTTGCTCTGCATCTGCTCTGAGACATATAATAAATAGCAGCTAGACTAGAGATTACATTTTATCATTACCGCTCACTGACTGGTTGCTAGAGGTTACAGCACACATTACGGCTCACTGATTAGTTGCTAGAGGTTACAGAACATGATTTCTGCTTGTTGATTGGTTGCTAGAGATTACTGTGGATGTGACCTCAGGGGGGCATAATATACATATCAATGCCGCCAGCCGCCACTATTTACATATGAATGCCGGTAATGTACATGTAAACACAGGGTCTACAGTTGAGTCATCTTTACACAACAATAGGGAAGAGCTGGGCAGCATCAGTAGCAGCACTTCACACTGAGATATTGGGACACAGCACAGGACTAAAACCTCAAGGGATGAGGGAATTTAAACCGGGATAGTTGGCAAGTATGAGGCAGCTGCTTTGGGCCCCACAACAATGACAGGGCCCAGGGCAGCTGCCCCTTTTGCCCTGCCTTAAAAACGGCCCTGGTAATACCCTTGTAGCTCTCTGAGCCATAGCATTGTATGTGGACCTGTCCATTATTAGATCAAGATGGCGCCACCGGTAAACCTCTGATTTCTGTTACAGACCCAAACCTTCACAAAGCAGGAGCCATTCCTCCAAAGGGGAAATCCATAACCAGATGATTGCAGACCCATCAATAGCTCATTACAAAAGCTTCACAATTCTACATTTTATTCTGAACGATTTGTTCTCTACCTTTCTCATGCCAATGGAGGTCTCCACCCCAGGCTGGATGTTAAAGCCACTATCATCCATGAAGGCCGGCTCGTTGTGGCCATGAACCAGGACGCGCGCCCCGGCAACGGAGGACAGGAGCGGGATGTAGTCGTGCTGCTCGGTGCGAAGGACGAGTGTCAAACCTACAAAGAGAAAAGATTTAATGTGTGACTAGTAAATATACTGCGACCAATCCTGACATCACCAACACAAAAGGTCTGCAAAATATATTATCCATCGAGATATCATTAAAGGACAACATTGCTTTAAGTTATGCGGCCCTTTCCGGACCCTCGGAGGATTTGGGGGTAAATACTTACCTGCACTTCCTCGCTGTGGGCCCTGCTCAGACCTTTTACTGCAGACGTGTGCGATTCGTTTCATTATCGATCAAAATTCGGATGAACTTTTCATTATGTAGCCGAATTTACAAATCACAATTGTAACAAATTTCAACAAATCCAAAATAAATGAAACAAAACAAAATATTCAAATCAAAAATGAATTCAAATTTGAATTTGAATATGAAAATGAATTTGAATTTGAAATGGAAGCATACTGCAATGAAGGTATAAATATGAAATCAGATGATTCCTACTTAGGCTGCTTTATAGAATGGAAGGCAATAGAATAATGAAGGCTCCAGATACAAAAAACTGAGCGCAGGTTCTAACTCTCTCCTACTATGTATGATAGGGGTGGACTCCCTCCAGCGATGGTATCGGTTCCCATCAGGGCCGGTGTCCTGTCAAATACTGTCCCCCGTCAGATAGTGTCTGCTGTGTACTGCGCATGCGCAGTACACATGACAAGCAGATTCCAAAAATCTCAGAAGATGAACGGCGTCTGCGCTGTGAGTCCAGGTTCAAGCCCCACCATCCAAGTGGACATAGAGTTAGAATAAAAAGAGCTCAGCGAAGCGAGGCCATGGCCAAAGCGTGGCGAGTGAAGCGAGCCCGCGAGGGGCCCTCTAACTATGTGCAGCCCTATGTCCATTTGGATGGTGGTGCTTGCACCTGGAGTCACGGCGCAGGCACCGTTCATCTTCAGAGATTTGCCGAATCTCCTTGTGCTCCGTACTGCGCAAGCGCTGCGCCTGCGCACTACACAGCGGATACTATTCGATAGGCGGACATTTTTGGACAGAACACCGGCCCTACCATGGGTCCCAGTGGGTCCATTGGATCCATGCGGCACTTTGAGAGGGGCGGCAAATTGAACCACGGCCGCCTCCTTCTCTTCTATTTACCCAGCAAATTGGTGCCCACGATTTCTTTCCCAGCAGTTTTGTGTGTCATGACAACAATTGCCCCCCCAGGCTGCTCTGCCTGCCCCAATACTACCTTAATCTGTCCGTATACTACCCTAGCCTTCCCCATACTACCCTAGCCTGTCCCTATACTACCCTGGTCTCTCTATATATTACCTTAACCTGTCCATATACTACCCTAGTCTCTCTATATACTACCCTAGCCTTTCCATATAATACCCTAGTCTCTCTATATACTACCCTAACCTGTCCCTATACTACCCTAGTCTCTCTATATACTACCCTAGCCTGTCCATATACTACCCTAGCCTCTATATAAACTACCCTAGCCTGTCCCTATACTACCCTAGTCTCTCTATATACTACCCTAACCTGTCCCTATACTACCCTAGTCTCTCTATATACTACCTTAACCTGTCCCTATACTACCCTAGTCTCTCTATATACTATCTTAACCTGTCCCTATACTACCCTAGTCTCTCTATATACTACCCCAGCCTGTCCATATAATACCCTAGTCTCTCTATATACTACCCCAGCCTGTCCATATAATACCCTAGTCTCTCTATATACTACCCTAGCCTGTCCATATACTACCCTAGTCTCTCTATATACTACCCCAGCCTGTCCATATAATACCCTAGTCTCTCTATATACTACCCTAGCCTGTCCCTATACTATCCTAGTCTCTCTATATACTACCCTAGCCTGTCCCTATACTACCCTAGTCTCTCTATATGCTACCCTAGCCCACCCCTATGCTGCTCTAGCCCACCCCTTAGAATTGAACATAATGGAATGTCATATAATTTTGCATATAGACAAGGTGCTGTTGCATGTAAATCTGACTTCCTGATTAATTACATTTTAGTTTTAATTATCATGATATAAAATAATGGATGTGGTGGCCTTTTGGCAGGTGGGGTTATTTTTTTTTTTGGGGGGGTGCAGCATTTCATTTCATTTCATTCTTGGACCCGGGCAGCACAATGTCTTGGGCCAGGCCTGGTTCCCGTATGTAAATATTCTTCCCGCGTGCCCAAGCATGGTGATGTGTGGAGTTGAGCTTTACAACAGACAGCACAGGTAACTTTACCAACAGCAACTGCCCAGAGAGGAGGGCACTACATCACCTGCACCGCCGCCTTCTAAAAACCGGTGACTGGTTCCCCTCCCCCAATGCCCTATACCGCACAGCCAGTGGAGGATGACCTCCTCCCATACAGGACTGTGGGCTCCATTCACAGAATGATATGTAGGTGGCAGGACACATTTGGAGTAAATATCGCATGCGATCCTCAAACTGCCAATTCACTAGACTGAAAATTGTCGGTGAAGGCCGCATGAAAAGGCATCAAAATCCATTCACAGAAGAAAATACGGAATTGTTACGCAGTGGTCCAGGCAAGAGAAGTTAATTCAGGTTCAGTTCCTCCACAGGGTCTATTATAAAAGCTTCATAAGGTTTACCCCCGGAGATCACAAGACTGTCCTCGGTGCCAGAATGACGGGGGGTCCTACCTTCACCTGTTTTGGAGTTGCCCCGAGATCATCGGGTACTGGGCTGGGGGGGGCGGAGACTATTAATGGTCGCCTTCAACTGGATCTTCCTGTCTCCCCGGAACTGGCGCTTCTGGGAATCCAGGATGATGATCAGAGGCCAAGATGTACTAAGCTGCTACTGTCCTACCTTTTCTTTCATGCGAAGAGGGAAATTATTTTAAAATGGAGTGCCCCTCCCCCCATGGTTGATTCATGGGAGAGATCAGTTAATGCAGTGCTTCCTCTCTACAAGTTACACACTTGAACAGGAATTGTCCCAAGAAATTCGCTAGAGTCCCATGGGCAGCCATGGACAGCATAGGTGGAGGAAGTCATCTGTCAGTAAGATCACGTTTGTGATATTCAGATGTTGACCCCCCCAGCCCGCCCTGAGTACAAGGGGGTCACCCTGTGGGAACGGGGTTCCACTGATGTGTCATTATACTAATTACTTGCTGATTGCAGATCACCTGTAATGTGTGTCTTGATTTGGTGCATTTTGGACAAATGTATCTTGTATTGATTATATATCTCCATAAAGGAACATTTTGAAAAGTAGTGGTCCGGGCATGTGGTATTTGTGGAATGTGTGCTGGTTGGGCGGCCGCCAGAGGCGGCTCTTTAATTAGGCGGTTGCCTAAGGCCTCGCTATCACAGGGGCCTCGCAGCTGCCTAATTTGGCCGACCCGCACACAGAGCATCACTTTTTAAGGAATGTCTCTCTCCCTAAGCGGAGATCCTCTCTGCTCTGGTAAATTACCTGCATTGCCAGGACCTTGCCTGTGTATCCAGGCTAAATCCTGCTGGTGCTGAGCCAAGTGGCTCCAGTGAATTCCCCAGCAGGGTGGCGCTAATGAGGGCACACCCGCCTTCGGCTTGTATGGGCTGTTTGGTGTCCAACGCACTGCAATCTGAACTCGGGGAGAGATGCTGGCTGCCTCCTCACCTCTGATGTCTACAGACAGGAAAAGGAGCTGACAGAAGGAGGATCCCTATCCAATGGTGGGACTCCTGTCATATACCTAATCCTTCTCCTGCCTGTCAAGCCTCCCAGTAGTGGTGATACTTCTGTCCTAGCCCAGAATCACCCCTGACTCCATTGTCTCATCCACCACTGATAACTTGCTTGAATTATTTTTTCCATTATGGGCGCGAGTGGGGCCTCATGTCTAAGTTTTGCCTAGGGCCTCACAAAACCTAGAGCCGCCTCTGGCGGCCGCCATGTCCTTAACAACGGACACGTCATCAGTTGTCAGCAACAATTGCCTGGAAATTATAATATTTGGGGCCCCCCACCTTTATTATTGATAGGGAAAAGGGCCTCTTCCTCACAACCCTGGCTGGTGGTTGAAAAATGAAAAAAAAAAATGAAAAAGTCTGCTTGCGCCGAAGGCTCCTGCCATCTGACAGCTCCGTCGTCTGATAGTTCATAAATAACTAAGGAGCGGGGTCACCTGGGTATTTCACCAGGTGACCCCCACCCCTTTGTGACATCATTAACCCAGCATGTCCCTTATGCCCTGTACACACAGTCGGACATTCCAACAACAAAATCCGTCTGATTTTTTCCCGACAGATTTTGGCCCAAACTTGTCTTGCATACACACTGTCGCACAAAGTTGTCGGAAAATCCGATCGTTCAGAACGCGGTGACATAGAACACGTACGACGGGACTATAAAGAGGCCAGTAGCCAATAGCTTATGTCTCATAATTCATTTTGAGCATGCGTGGCACTTTGTTCGTCGGAAATCTCTACACACGATCGGAATTTAAACGAACGGATTTTGTTGTCGGAAAATTTTAGATCCTGCTCTCAAACTTTGTGTGTCGGAAATTCAGACGGAAAAACTCATTTTCAGTCGGAAAGTCGGACCGTGTGTACGGAGCATTCGTTTTGTAAGGTGACGGAGCTGTCAGATGGCGGGAGCCTTCAAGTGCAAGCGGGCTTTTTTTTTTTTTGTTTTGCTTTTTGGCTCGGCGGTGTGGTGGGCGCAGCGATTGACAATGGATCTACACCGGGGGACTTGTCAAAAACAAATGTCTTTTTTTTGACATTAGACTTTTTTATGGTGAAGGAGTTAGAGGTACTATGTACTCCAGATTCCGATAAGCCCCCCACTCACAGACCCCCACAACCACCGACCAGTCTTGTGGGGAAGAGGACTTGTCCCCATCAACATGCTGGTTTTGTTCAGGAGGGGGAGGGGGGCGCTCGTCCCCTCCCTTTCCTGACCTGTCGGGCTGCGCCCTCGGTTAAGGGTCTGGTGTGGATTTTGGGGGCACCTCATGCCATTTTGTTTTAAATTCTGGTGTGAGGTTCCCTCAGAATTCATGCCAGACCGCCGGACGTGCCTGATATTGTGTGTGTGAGGGGGGGGGATACAACTTACATATTCTATTTCTGGCAATTCTTTTCATTTTTCATTCAGCTGTCAGCGGGGAGCTCTCAACTGTTGTTGAGGACGCGGCGGGCGCTCGCTTGTTAATAAATTACTATTAATATAATTACTGTGAATAAATACGCCGGCTAGTGCCAGGCCTAAAATGTTTTCCGCAAGACTTCATATAATAACTCACGCGGTATTTTACCGCATATCGCCTTGTGAATGGAGGAGCCCCATATCTCCGCGTCATCCCGGGGGGGGGGGGGGATGGGGTGCAGTGCAGAGGACTTACAGCGCCGATGCAATTCAGCATGGTTACTCCTCTGCAGGAAATCGCATATATTGGAAATCCTGTCAGGATCACCAGAGACAGTGGCGTAACTAGAACCTTCAGGGCCCCCGATGCAAGAAACCATGAAGGGCCCCCCCTGAACCCCAGCCAGGGCCCTTCCCTCCGAGTCTGGCGGTGGAACTCCAGGGCGTGGTCACAGGTATGACCTTTGTGAGCCCTGTAGTTCCACCACTGGCATCAGTAGTTTTTATTTATTTATTTTTTTACATTTTTAGGTGCCCCATTGGGGGACTGTCCCTAGGCAGAATTGTGTCCCCCGTCCCCAGAAGAGATGAGGTCCTTTTCTCCAGGGCAGATGAAGTTACTGCCCCCAGGTGAGAAGGAGTCCCTGTCCCCAGGGGAGGTGGGGGTCCCTGTCCTCACGTGAGAAGGGGTCCTTGTCCCCAGAGGAATATGGAGGGGGTATGTAATTGTGTGTGCTAGCTGCCTATGCTGCTGCCGGCCATATGTAGTGAGGGTTGCATGGGCCCCCTGCATCACAGGGCCCAGTTGCGGTCGCAACTCCTGCACCCCCTATAGTTACGCCCCTGACCAGAGACATAAAGGGAGGAGATCAATGAGAATTTGATGCGCAGACAGAGCAGAGATCTATTCATTTGCCTGGAGATGCACTTGAAATATGTGAAGATTGCCTTCCGTAGACGTCGCACACAAAGTTACTTTTTTTTTTTGGTGTTCTAGAAAGGGAACTGACCGTTTTTTATCCCCGGCATAGAGGAGCTCCACGTGTCGCTGTCAGAGCGGTTGTGGTTGAAGGTGTAGCAGTTTCCGTAGATGGGGTGGTGGAAATGTGAGTAGTTCCTGCATTCAGAAAAAGAAATCGATTTATTTCCGGGTATACAAGCACATAGAATACAAACACTCGCTGATTACTATAGACAAAGCGAAGACATACGCACGGATCTCAGAGGTGTTCATGTTCATGCCTGCCGAGGAGGAAAGGGGAACAGAGGAGAACATCCAAAGTGGTGACTTCTTTAACGAAAATGGAAAACTAGTGCTGGACCTGTAAGATTATCCTATTGGCATTGCTATCTTATCTTCAGGTATTGATGTGGATGGAGGTGATCGGGTTCCAGATGCCAAACCAGCTGTGGACATGACTTGTGCTTGTAATCACACTGAAAGGAATACCATGAAAAGTCCAGTTCACCTCCAGCCCATTCACATTGTTGTCAGTCTCATGCCCTGATGAAGTGGGAAGTTCTCCGGAAACTTGTTGGCTACGCCTTTGATTGACCCCCCCCCCCCCCCAACCTTTACTCTTTGGTATGTACAGCTGCAGGCAGGGAATGCCATTACCCTTCTCTGTGTTACCCAAAGGCTTGTCCATCTGCAAAGATTTCAGAACCTTCTCTCTGTAGCTGCCTGCTTGAGTTGGATCAGAGTGCCGCAGCCTGGGACTCACTTGCAGCACAACATCTCCACCTTCAGGAGCTATGCTACAGAAAAGGTTGTCCCTTAGATTCTGCACCTTGGCTCTTCTTAGGGCCCCCAGCAATGCTAATCTAGTAGGTCTGCCCGTCTGTCTGAGCCTTCTCCTTGGCTCTCTTCTCTGCCCAACTCTGAGCCTTCTCCATGGCTTTCTTCACTCTCTGCCCAACTCTCTGAGCCTTCTCCATGGCTTTCTTCTCTGCCCAACTCTGAGCCTTCTCTATGGCTTTATTCACTCTCTGCCTAACTCTTTGAGCCTTCTCCTTGGCTTTCTTTACTCTATGCCCCACTCTCTGAGCTTTCTCTGAGGCTTTCTTTACTCTCTGCCCAACTCTGAGCCTTCTCCATGGCTTTCTTCTCTGCCCATCTCTCTGGACCTTCCCCTTGGCTTTCTTCACTCTCTGCTCAACTCTGAGCCTTCTCCATGGCTTTCTTCTCTTCCCATCTCTCTGGACCTTCCCCTTGGCTTTCTTCACTCTCTGCTCAACTCTGAGCCTTCTCCATGGCTTTCTTCTCTTCCCATCTCTCTGGACCTTCCCCTTGGCTTTCTTCACTCTTTGCCCAACTCTCTGAGCCTTCTCCATGGCTTTCTTCTCTGCCCAACTTTGAGCCTTCTCCTTGGCTTTCTTCACTCTGCCCCACTCTCTGAGCTTCCTCTGAGGCTCTCTTCATTCTCTACTCAACTATCTGAGCCTTCCTTCACTCTCTGCCCAACTCTCTGAGCCTTCTCTGAGACTTTCTTCACTCTCTGCCCAACTCTGAGCCTTCTCCATGGCTTTCTTCTCTGCCCATCTCTCTGGACCTTCCCCTTGGCTTTCTTCACTCTTTGCCCAACTCTTTGAGCCTTCTCCATGGCTTTCTTCACTCTATGCCCCACTCTCTGAGCTTTCTCTGAGGCTCTTTTCACTCTCTGCCCAACTATCTGAGCCTTCCTTCACTCTCTGCCCAACTCTCCGAGCCTTCTCTGAGGCTTTCTTCACTCTCTGCCCAACTCTGAGCCTTCTCCATGGCTTTCTTTACTCTCTGCTCAACTCTGAGCCTTCTCCATGGCTTTCTTCTCTGCCCATCTCTCTGGACCTTCCCCATGGCTTTCTTCACTCTATGCCCCACTCTCTGAGCTTTCTCTGAGGCTCTCTTCACTCTCTGCCCAACTATCTGAGCTTTCCTTCACTCTCTGCCCAACTCTCTGAGCCTTCTCTGAGGCTTTCTTCACTCTTTGCCCAACTCTCTGAGCCTTCTCCATGGCTTTCTTCTCTGCCCAAGTTTGAGCCTTCTCCTTGGCTCTCTTCACTCTGCCCCACTCTCTGAGCTTTCTCTGAGCCTCCCTTCACTCTCTGCCTAACTATCTGAGCCTTCCTTTACTCTCTTCCCAACTCTCTGAGCCTTCTCCGTGGCTTTATTCACTCTTTGCCCAACTCTCTGGAGCCTTCTCCATGGCTTTCTTCTCTGCCCAACTCTCTGAGCCTTCTCCGAGGCTTTCTTAACTCTCTGCCCAGCCTGCTATATTCAAGTCTTGGTCAGCCACTCTGCATCAGAACAAGAATGGAGGACAAACCTTCAGATGGGGACACCTTTTACTGTGATTCTTGTCTAAGAAGGGGATTTGCTACACTTTGGGCAAATTCCTCTGACTTCCTGTTGTGTCTACTGGACAGGAAGTGAAGGGAAATCATCCATCTCTTTGTCATCTAGAATAGCCAGAACAGGGGCAGGAATGGGGGGGGGGAGAGAAGAAAAATACCTACCATAGGTGAAGTGCTGTAATATCGGGGGAGGGGGAGGAGGCGCTGGGAGTACAGAGCAGGGGCTGATGGTGCGAGGATTCTGCTCCTCCTTCCAACATCAGCCCAATGTGGGTGAAAGACAGCAAGCTGGGCAGGCGCTGAGAATTTACCTCCTTCCCACCACAGGTGCGTGCCGGAGAGTGGGACTTCCCTTCTTCCTGCCTCCCTGTCATGTGACATATCAGGTGCCACGCTGAGGGGGTCTGAACTGTAAGTACACAGAGGGCAGGGGGGGGAGCAAATCAGCCCCAGAGTTCCCTTCTTCCTCTCATAGCCACTCTACCCCCCTCAGAGCTACACTGGACCCCCAAGGGGCCACCATCCTCCCAGCTCCCCTTCCCCTTCATATTACCACCAAACTGGTCCTTCTCAGACTGACGCCACCAATGCAGGGACAGTTTTTCATTTTGGTGACACCAATATGGGCATTATTTCCTCACGCTGATGCTGGGGCTTTTCTTTCTACATCACTGTTACCCCCCCCCAACACTACAGATGCAGTGGCAGTTTTCCATGTTAGTGACACCACCGACGCAGGAGCATTCTTTCCCTCCAGTGACACCACAGGCACAAGGACATTTACTTTGCCCCAGTGGCCCCTCCAACACACGGGGCAAAGTTTCCTTTCAGTGGCATCACTAAAACAAGGACGTTTCTTCCTCACACTAAAGCTGGCGTGTTTCTTTCTACAACTTGAACTTGATAGACATGTGTCTTTTTTCAACCTGACTAACTATGTACATCACTATTAGCCCCAAATTATAATGTACCTCTATCTGCTTCAGTGGCATGCGGGCGAATAACCCCACCCCTTACTCCGCATGGGCGGGGCTCAGTTTGCAATTGTTGCTCTGATGCACTTTGTTAGTATATTACGGATGTTGGAGGCTCATATGGAGCCGCGGTCACACTATTTAGTGGAATGCCGGGATACAAAGCTGCAACATTTTCAGCTGAATGGATCTGAAATTTCAGTTTTCTAAGAATAATTAATAATAATAAATGGGGCGTACTCACCCCGTCTGCAGGCAATGCTCCTCATTGAACCGACAAGCGAGGATAAAGTTCTCCAGCTGCTCTGTAGAGACGTCACCATCCTTGGGGACGCGGGCGAGGATATTTATATACTGGAAGCGATACCACTCCTGGACGGCGTCCACCCCCGAGCTGTACGTCTGGTAGAAGCAATCCCCTCCGGTTTTATTACACTGCGGGGAGGAGAAACAGAGAATCAGACCGTGTGATAATGGGGCCCCCCCGAGGGACTCTCAACCTTGACACCCCTCTGAAATGCAATCCATAGTGAAATGCTTTTCAGATGGTTTTTGACAGGTGGTGAGAAGGTGATATGTTGCCTCCTCACCGCCAGTTTCCCCCCCCTGGAAGTGGATGTTTGGAATGGCGGGCAGAATGCGGGAGGCGTTTGCGAATAACTTCTTAATGGCTAGTCGCTCAGAAAGGAGGAGGAGCTTCTTTTGGGGAAGATTGTCACACATTGCGATTTGCCGCACTTGCAGTGTGATTTATTGCGGCAAAAATCACACCGCGATCAAATGGCACTGCGAACGCCTCTCCCGTTTTGCCGCAATTTTAACCACTTCAATACCGGCATTTATACACCTCCCTGCCTAGACCAATTTTCAGCTTTCAGTGTCGCTGGCAATCACGCTGTCATGTGAGCCCTTGTGCACACGGGTCGGACATTCCGACAACAAAATCCTTCGGATTTTGTCTGAAACTGGTGTTGCATACACACGGGTCGGACAAAGTTGTCGGAAAATCCGATCGTACGTAACGTGAAGCTAGTAGCCAATAGCTTTGGTCTAGGAATTTGATCTGAGCATGCGTGGCACTTTGTCCAATCGGAATTCTCTACAAACGATCGGACAAAGTCCGATCGGATCATGTTGTCGGAAAATTTTATAGCCCAGCTCTCAAACTTTGTCGGTTGGATATTCCGACGGAAACAGTCCGATGGAGCCCACACACGGTCGGATTATCCGACAACACGGTCCGATCGGACATTTTCCGTCGGAATGTCTGGCGTGTGTACAAGGGCTTACACCGCACCCAATGTACATTTTTATCATTTTATTACCACAAATAGAGATTTATTTTCTGGTATTTCATCACTTCTGGGATTTTTATTTTCTGCTAAACAAATAAAAAATAAAAAAAAGACAGAAAATTTTGAAAATAAAATGTATTTTTTTGTTTCTGTTCCAAAACTTTGTAAATAAGTACGTTTTCTCCTTCACTGATGGGGCTGCACTGAGGGGCACTAATAAGGCGGCACTGATGGGCACCGATGAGGTGGCACTGATGATGGGCACTAATATGTAGCACTGATGGGGCACCGATAGGTGGCACTGATGGGCACTAAAAGGTGGTATGAATGGGCACTGATAGGTGGCATGGATGGGCACTGATAGGTGACATGGATGAGCACTGATAGGTGACATGGATGGGCACTGATAGGTGGCACAGATGTACAGTAATTGATGGTATGGATGGATGCCAATGAGTGGCAAACAATAATGCCTGCCAATCAGTGATGGCCATTGTGGGCACTGATTGGCATCCATTGTGGGCACTGATTGCATCCCTGGTGGTCTAGGGTGGCATATCTAGTGGTGACATCCCTGGTGGTCCTAGTGGAGTCCCTGTTGGTCCAGTGTGGGCATCCTTGGGGAGGGGGGGGGGGTGGCGCTGATAATTAATCAGCACAGACCCCCCCCTCAGAGGAGCTGCCAATCAGCTCTCCTCTATTCACGTCTGACAGACGCGAGTGAGGAAGCGCCAACACCTGGCTACACCTTGAGCTGAACTACGACTGACTACTGATTGACTTTCTATAGGAAATGTTCTCTTGAATTGAATTATCTTTCTTTTGAAAAAAGTGTCTAAAGCGGCGAGGTGACCTGTGAATTCCCAGATTGCACTTCTCAGTGTAAAGCGTGTGAAAGCCGTGTAGGAAATGCCCGTTTATTGCGTGAATATAGAGCTCTTTCACTTTCTGTCTGTGCCAGGGTGCTATCCCATAATACAAATGACTGAATACGACCTCGCAAGATGACTAAACATTATAACTGTGAAAAGATTACACATTCTAAGAGGCAATAGGGAAACGTTAAAGGTCCATCACCAGACGCCTGCGATTCCCTGCAACACAACAGAAGTCCCGGGATCAGGACCAGGACCGGGTGATATGGGATCAGGACCAGGTGATATGGGATCAGGACCGGGTGATATGGGATCAGGACCAGGACCGGGTGATATGGGATCAGGACAAGGACCGGGTGATATGGGATCAGGACCAGGACTGGGTGATATGGGATCAGGACCAGGTGATATGGGATCAGGACCAGGTGATATGGGATCAGGACCGGGTGATATGGGATCAGGACCAGGACCGGGTGATATGGGATCAGGACCAGGACCGGGTGATATGGGATCAGGACAAGGACCGGGTGATATGGGATCAGGACCAGGACTGGGTGATATGGGATCAGGACCAGGACCGGGTGATATGGGATCAGGACCAGGTGATATGGGATCAGGACCAGGACCGGGTGATATGGGATCAGGACCAGGACCAGGTGATTTGGGATCAGGACCAGGAGATATGGGATCAGGACCAGGACCGGGTGATATGGGATCAGGACCAGGTGATATGGGATCAGGACCAGGACCAGGTGATATGGGATCAGGACCAGAACCGGGTGATATGGGATCAGGACCAGGACCAGGTGATATGGGATCAGGACCAGGACCGGGTGATATGGGATCAGGACCAGGAGATATGGGATCAGGACCAGGTGATATGGGATCAGGACCGGGTGATATGGGATCAGGACAAGGACCGGGTGATATGGGATCAGGACCAGGACCGGGTGATATGGGATCAGGACCAGGACCAGGTGATATGGGATCAGGACCAGGACCAGGTGATATGGGATCAGGACAAGGACCGGGTGATATGGGATCAGGACCAGGACCGGGTGATATGGGATTAGGACCAGGACCGGGTGATATGGGATCAGGACCAGGACCAGGTGATATGGGATCAGGACCAGGACCAGGTGATATGGGATCAGGACAAGGACCGGGTGATATGGGATCAGGACCAGGACCGGGTGATATGGGATTAGGACCAGGACCGGGTGATATGGGATCAGGACAAGGACCGGGTGATATGGGATCAGGACCAGGACCGGGTGATATGGGATCAGGACCAGGACCGGGTGATATGGGATCAGGACCAGGACCAGGTGATATGGGATCAGGACCAGGTGATATGGGATCAGGACCAGGACCGGGTGATATGGGATCAGGACCAGGACCAGGTGATTTGGAATCAGGACCAGGACCGGGTGATATGGGATCAGGACCAGGACCGGGTGATATGGGATCAGGACCAGGTGATATGGGATCAGGACCAGGACCAGGTGATATGGGATCAGGACCAGAACCGGGTGATATGGGATCAGGACCAGGACCAGGTGATATGGGATCAGGACCAGGACCGGGTGATATGGGATCAGGACCAGGACCAGGTGATATGGGATCAGGACCAGGACCAGGTGATATGGGATCAGGACCGGGTGATATGGGATCAGGACCGGGTGATATGGGATCAGGACAAGGACCGGGTGATATGGGATCAGGACCAGGACCGGGTGATATGGGATCAGGACCAGGACCAGGTGATATGGGATCAGGACCAGGACCAGGTGATATGGGATCAGGACAAGGACCGGGTGATATGGGATCAGGACCAGGACGGGGTGATATGGGATCAGGACCAGGACCAGGTGATATGGGATCAGGACCAGGACCGGGTGATATGGGATCAGGACAAGGACCGGGTGATATGGGATCAGGACCAGGTGATATGGGATCAGGACCAGGACCGGGTGATATAGGATCAGGACCGGGTGGTATGGGATCAGGACCAGGTGATATGGGATCAGGACCAGGACCGGGTGATATGGGATCAGGACCAGGACCGGGTGATATGGGATCAGGACCAGGACCAGGTGATATGGGATCAGGACCAGGTGATATGGGATCAGGACCAGGACCGGGTGATATGGGATGAGGACCAGGACCGGATGATATGGGATCAGGACAAGGACCGGGTGATATGGGATCAGGACCGGGTGATATGGGATCAGGACCAGGACCGGGTGATATGGGATCAGGACCAGGTGATATGGGATCAGGACCAGGACCGGGTGATATGGGATCAGGACCAGAACCAGGTGATTTGGGATCAGGACCGGGTGATATGGGATCAGGACCAGGACCGGGTGATATGGGATCAGGACCAGGTGATATGGGATCAGGACCAGGTGATATGGGATCAGGACCAGGACCGGGTGATATGGGATCAGGACCAGGTGATATGGGATCAGGACCGGGTGATATGGGATCAGGACCAGGACCAGGTGATATGGGATCAGGACCAGGTGATATGGGATCAGGACCGGGTGATATGGGATCAGGACCGGGTGGTATGGGATCAGGACCAGGTGATATGGGATCAGGACCAGGTGATATGGGATCAGGACCGGGTGGTATGGGATCAGGACCAGGTGATATGGGATCAGGACCAGGACCGGGTGATATGGGATCAGGACCAGGACCGGGTGATATGGGATTAGGACCAGGACCGGGTGATATGGGATCAGGACCAGAACCAGGTGATTTGGGATCAGGACCAGGTGATATGGGATCAGGACCAGGACCGGGTGATATGGGATCAGGACCAGGTGATATGGGATCAGGACCAGGTGATATGGGATCAGGACCAGGACCGGGTGATATGGGATCAGGACCAGGTGATATGGGATCAGGACCAGGACCGGGTGATATGGGATCAGGACCAGGACCAGGTGATATGGGATCAGGACCAGGTGATATGGGATCAGGACCGGGTGATATGGGATCAGGACAAGGACCGGGTGATATGGGATCAGGACCAGGACCGGGTGATATGGGATCAGGACCAGGACCAGGTGATATGGGATCAGGACCAGGTGATATGGGATCAGGACTGGGTGATATGGGATCAGGACAAGGACCGGGTGATATGGGATCAGGACCAGGACCGGGTGATATGGGATCAGGACCAGGTGATATGGGATCAGGACAAGGACCGGGTGATATGGGATCAGGACCAGGACCAGGTGATATGGGATCAGGACCAGGTGATATGGGATCAGGACAAGGACCGGGTGATATGGGATCAGGACCAGGACCGGGTGATATAGGATCAGGACCGGGTGGTATGGGATCAGGACCAGGTGATATGGGATCAGGACCAGGACCGGGTGATATGGGATCAGGACCAGGACCGGGTGATATGGGATCAGGACCAGGACCGGGTGATATGGGATCAGGACCAGGTGATATGGGATCAGGACCAGGACCGGGTGATATGGGATCAGGACCAGGACCGGATGATATGGGATCAGGACAAGGACCGGGTGATATGGGATCAGGACAAGGACCGGGTGATATGGGATCAGGACCAGGACCGGGTGATATGGGATCAGGACCAGGTGATATGGGATCAGGACCAGGACCGGGTGATATGGGATCAGGACCAGAACCAGGTGATTTGGGATCAGGACCGGGTGATATGGGATCAGGACCAGGACCGGGTGATATGGGATCAGGACCAGGTGATATGGGATCAGGACCAGGACTGGGTGATATGGGATCAGGACCAGGACCAGGTGATATGGGATCAGGACCAGGTGATATGGGATCAGGACCAGGACTGGGTGATATGGGATCAGGACCAGGACCAGGTGATATGGGATCAGGACCGGGTGATATGGGATCAGGACAAGGACCGGGTGATATGGGATCAGGACCAGGACCGGGTGATATGGGATCAGGACCAGGACCAGGTGATATGGGATCAGGACCGGGTGATATGGGATCAGGACCAGGACCGGGTGATATGGGATCAGGACCAGGACCGGGTGATATGGGATCAGGACCAGGTGATATGGGATCAGAAGCTCCTTCCTCGTCATACTTGCAGATAAAACTCACCTTTCAGGGGAAAGTTGCCCCAATGATCGCACTTCCTCAGTTATGCCCCGTACACACGATCGGAAATTCCAAACGTCTTTAGCAATTCCGACGCGCAAAAATTCCTACGCATGCTCAGAAACAAATTGAGGCATGCTCGGAAGCATTGAACTTCATTTTCTCGGCTGGTCGTAGTGTTGTACAGAACCTTTCTGTGACCCGTGTGTGTGTCCTACACCCCCCCCAGTGTCCCCCTGTGCCTTACACCCCCCCAGTGCCCTACACCCCCAGTGTCCCCCTGTACATTACACCCCCTCAGTGCCCTACACCCCCCCATGTCCCCCTATGCCTTACACCCCCCACAGTGTCCCCCTGTGCCTAACACCCCCCCAGTGTCCCCCGTGCCTAACACCCCCCAGTGTCCCCCTGTGCCTTACACCCCCAGTGTCCTACACCCCCCCAGTGTCCCCCTGTGCCTTACACCCCCCAGTGCCCTACACCACCAGTGTCCCCCTGTACCTTACACTCCCCCACAGTGTCCCCCTGTGCCTTACACCCCCAGTGTCCTACACCCCCCCAGTGTCCCCCTGTGCCTTACACCCCCCAGTGCCCTACACCACCAGTGTCCCCCTGTACCTTACACCCCCCACAGTGTCCCCCTGTACCTTACACCCCCCCAGTGTCCCCCTGTGCCTTACACCCCCTCAGTGCCCTACACCCCCCCATGTCCCCCTATGCCTTACACCCCCCACAGTGTCCCCCTGTGCCTAACACCCCCCCAGTGTCCCCCGTGCCTAACACCCCCCAGTGTCCCCCTGTGCCTTACACCCCCAGTGTCCTACACCCCCCCAGTGTCCCCCTGTACCTTACACTCCCCCACAGTGTCCCCCTGTGCCTTACACCCCCTCAGTGCTCTACACCCCCCCCCCCCATGTCCCCCTGTGCCTTACACCCCCCCCCCCCACAGAGTCCCCCTGTGTCTTACACCCCCACAGTGTCCCCCTGTGCCTTACACACCCCCCCAGTGTCCTCCTGTGCCTTACACCCCCCGTGTCCCCTTGTGCCTTACACCCCCCCCACAGTGTCCCCCTGTGCCTTACACCCCCCCCCCACAGTGTCCCCCTGTGCCTTACATCCCCCCCCACAGTGTCCCCCTGTGCCTTACATCCCCCCCCACAGTGTCCTCCTGTGCCTTACACCCCCGAGCCCTACACCCCCCAGTGTCCCCCTGTGCCTTACACCCCCCTGTGCCTTACACCCCCTCAGTGTCCTCCACCCACTTTGTCCCCCTGTGCCTTACACCCCCTCAGTGCCCTACACCCCCCCGTGTCCCCCTGTGTCTAACACCCCCCACAGTGTCCCCCTGTGCCTTACACCCCCCAGTGTTCTCCTGTGCCTTACACCCCCCCGTGTCCCCTTGTGCCTTACACCCCCCCACAGTGTCCCCCTGTGCCTTACCCCCCCAGTGTCCCTCTGTGCCTTACTACACCCCCTAGTGTCCCCATGTGCCTTACACCCCCCTGTGCCTTACACCCCACCCCCAGTGTCCTCCTCCACCCACTTTGTCCCCCTGTGGCTTACACTCCCCACAGTGTCCCCACTGTGCCTTACACCCCCTCAGTGTCCTCCACCCACTTTGTCCCCCTGTGCCTTACACCCCCTCAGTGCTCTACACCCCCCCGTGTCCCCCTGTGTCTAACACCCCCCACAGTGTCCCCCTGTGCCTTACACCCCCCAGTGTCCTCCTGTGCCTTACACCCCCCGTGTCCCCTTGTGCCTTACACCCCCCCCAGTGCCCCCCTGTGCCTTACTACACCCCCCAGTGTCCCCATGTGCCTTACACCCCCCTGTGCCTTACACCCCACCCCCAGTGTCCTCCTCCACCCACTTTGTCCCCCTGTGGCTTACACTCCCCACAGTGTCCCCCTGTGCCTTCTCCCCCCCACAGCTGCCCTGAGAGACACTGTGCTGTGTCTGGAGGATCCCAGTGCTCTGCTTTGTGCCCTGTGTTTTGGTTTGTGCCCTGCTATTTGCCCTACTGCGTGCCTCGTGGCCTGTGAGGTTCCCCACTGTGTACCCCGTAGATGTGCCATACTGTGTGCCCCATGCCCTGCAATGTGTCCTTTGCCCTGCTATGTGCCCCATGCCCTGCTGTGTAACACCTGATGTGCTCTACTGTGTGCCCCATGCCATGTGATGCGCCCTGCTGCGTACCGCCTAATGTGCGCTGTGACCCATGATGTTCCCTACTGTGTGCCCTGTAATGTGACCTACTGTGTGCCCCATACCCTGTGATGTGCTCTGTGCCCTACTGCGTACTCCCTGATGTGCTCTGTGCTTTGCTGTGTACCATACTGTATGCCCCATGCCCTGTGATGTGTCCTGCTGTGTACTGCCAGATGTGCCCTGTTTCCAATGATGTGCCCTACTGTGTGCTCTGCTGTGTGCCCTATGTGCCACATTTCCTGTGATGCATGCCCTGCTGTGTACCTCCTGATGTGTCCTGTGATGTGCCCCGTCGTGTACCCCATGATGTGCCTACTGTGTGCCCCATGCCCTGCTGTGTACACCCTAATGTTCCCTGTGACGCACCATGCTGTGCTTAATAATGTGCCCTGCTGTATACGGCATATTAAACCCTGCTGTGTGTCCTGTGATGTGCCCCATGCATAGAGATCGTGAGGGGGCGGAATCAAGATCACAATTTTTTTAACAATTATTATTATTATACACGATTTATATAGCGCCAATTAATCGTGCAGCTCTAGTGCCAGGTACCCCATGAGGTCTCAGGCATTGCTGCCTCTGTCTACCAGTCTTAGGAGGTTTGGTGATGTCACTTCTGTGCTGCTCATTGTTCTCCTTGCTGGAGGCTCTGACGTAAGAAGCTCTGCCTCTACCAAGATGGCCGCCTCCATACAGAGAACAAGACATGGTAAGTCAGTAATGGGCATAAGACCAGCTGCAAGGAGACCATGGACACAACTGGTGACCTGTCCTGTTTTACCACAGCTTTCAAAATGTCGATCCTCCTTCCATTTCATTATTTTATCATTCAAATCCAGTACAGCGCGTTCCTTATCCCATCGCGTTCCTTATCCCATCGCGTTCCTTATCCCATCGCGTTCCTTATCCCATCGCGTTCCTTACCCCATCGGGTTCCTTACCCCATCGCGTTCCTTATCCCATCGCGTTCCTTATCCCATCGCGTTCCTTATCCCATCGCGTTCCTTATCCCATCGGGTTCCTTATCCCATCGGGTTCCTTATCCCATCGCGTTCCTTATCCCATCGCGTTCCTTATCCCATCGCGTTCCTTATCCCATCGCGTTCCTTACATCCCATCGCGTTCCTTATCCCATCGCGTTCCTTATCCCATCGCGTTCCTTATCCCATCGCGTTCCTTATCCCATCCCGTTGCTTATCCCTTCGCGTTCCTTATCCCATCGCGTTCCTTATCCCATCGCGTTCCTTATCCCATCGCGTTCCTTATCCCATCGGGTTCCTTATCCCATCGCGTTCCTTATCCCTTCGCGTTCCTTATCCCATCGCGTTCCTTATCCCATCGGGTTCCTTATCCCATCGCGTTCCTTATCCCATCGCGTTCCTTATCCCATCGCGTTCCTTATCCCATCGGGTTCCTTATCCCATCGCATTCCTTATCCCATCGCGTTCCTTATCCCATCGCGTTCCTTATACCATCGCGTTGCTTATCCCTTCGCGTTCCTTATCCCATCGCGTTCCTTATCCCATCGCGTTCCTTATCCCATCGGGTTCCTTATCCCATTGCGTTCCTTATCCCATCGCGTTCCTTATCCCATCGCGTTCCTTATCCCATCGCGTTCCTTATCCCATTGCGTTCCTTATCCCATCGCGCTCCTTATCCCATCGCGTTCCTTATCCCATCGCGTTCCTTATCCCATCGCGTTCCTTATCCCATCGGGTTCCTTATCCCATCGCGTTCCTTATCCCATCGGGTTCCTTATCCCATCGCGTTCCTTATCCCATCGCGTTCCTTATCCCATCGGGTTCCTTATCCCATTGCGTTCCTTATCCCATCGCGTTCCTTATCCCATCGCGTTCCTTATCCCATCGGGTTCCTTATCCCATTGCGTTCCTTATCCCATCGGGTTCCTTATCCCATCGCGTTCCTTATCCCATTGCGTTCCTTATCCCATCGCGCTCCTTATCCCATCGCGTTCCTTATCCCATCGCGTTCCTTATCCCATCGCGTTCCTTATCCCATCGCGTTCCTTATCCCATCGCGTTCCTTATCCCATCGCGTTCCTTATCCCATTGCGTTCCTTACATCCCATCGCGTTCCTTACATCCCATTAGTGACTATCATTTATGATTGATGAGCAGTTTATATAAAGATTGGCTTTCAATGTGCAAAGTCACTTACCAGTTTGAAGCCGATGTTCCAGTTCTGCCGGTTGACCGGCATTGTGTAGCCATCGGTACCGGAATCCAGACTCCGCAGCACCCTACGAGAACCTTCTTCCACTGGCAGCTTCTCCAGAGGGAATGGAAGCGGATCCTCGGCTTGCCGCCTTCTCCGGTTTGTGGGGACTCGGCCTTGCACCCCGGTCACATTGTACTGATAGAGGCTGAATAGCAGCTGTTGGGTGTCTCTATCCAGCTGGTCCAGGTCACTCAGGATGGAATGGTACCTGAGGGGCGAGAAACCCACATGGGGTGGAAATGGACGTTCCACCAGTCATTACAAATCATTATAAAGACACCAAGAAACCTGCGAATTCCAATCATAAAAATACAAAATAAAATACTAAAGTCGGATATTTTATACGGCTCCGTTTCTACCAGTGGGATTTGCCATACCAAGGGATACCAAGTCGCTTAAGTGGCCCTCGTGCTTCAAAAGGTTGGGCACCCCTGTTTTAGGGCTTTAAATACACCTTCATATACAGTGCTGTGCAAAAGTTTTAGGCAGGTGTGATGCTGTAAATGAAGAATTCTTCCAGAAATCAAAAATGTTATTAGTTTATTTTTTATTAATTATCAAAATGTAAAGTAAATGAAGAGAAGAGAAATCCAATCAATATTTGGGATACCCCCCCCTCCCCCGCCTTCTTCTAGGTAGACTTGCACACAATTGGTGAAGAAACACTGCAGGTAGGTTGTTCTATAGAAGGTAGGTTGTTCTATGGCAGGTGGGATATTCTATAGCAGGTAGGTTGTTCTATGGCAGGTAGGTTGTTTTATGTACATCTTGGAGAACTAAGCACAGGTCTTCTCTGGATGTCGGCCGACTCCAATCCTTCATCCCAGACAGATTCCATGATGGTGAGATCAGGGCTCTGTGCGGGCCAAACCATCACTTCCAGGACTCCTTTACACTGAAGATAGTTCTTAATGACATTGGTTGGATGTTTGGGGGTGGGGGGGGGGGGGGTTGTCCTGCTGCAGAATACATTTTGGGCCAATCACACGCCTCCCTGATGGTATGGCATAATGGAGAAGTATCTGCCTAGATTGAGGACACCATTGATCCTGACCAAATCTCCAACTCCATTTGCAGAAATGCCGCCCAAACCTGCAAGGAACCTCCACCATGCTATCAGGGAAGTAATTTGAATCAAACTCACCACCTACCTGCGCATAGACGCACACAAATTTGCCATGGATCGGCGCTCCGGCGCACGCACATTCGCAGCCCTACTGAGAGGCGTGCGCGAGTGCGCTCAAGCACACGCATAACGTGAACTCCCTGACCAGCCTATAAAAGGATCCTTAGCACACAGACAAGTTGCTGGTTTGTCTCAGCTCACCTGTGTTTCCCTGCTTCCTGTTCCTGTTTGCCGCTTCCTGTTCCTGTTTGACACTTCCTGCTTTGACCCGGATTGCCTGAAGACTTTGCTGATTCTCTCCTGACCTGACCCCTGGCTTGTTTAAACGGACTTCCTACTCTTAACCTTGCTGCGCACTGGACGGATACTTGTGTTTGACCCTCGGCCTGCCTCTGGATTATTCTCTGTCTGCTGCACTTAGCCTTGCTGGCTCCAGGACTGATCACCTGTGTTTGACCCTCGGCCTGCCTCCGGATTATCCTCTGCACTCAGCCTTGCTGGCTCCAGGACTGATTACTGGTGTTTGACCCTCGGCCTGTTTCTGCACTTTCTTTACTTGTTTTACAGACCTGCTGGCTGCTTACCTTCTGGTCCGGTCCATCCTGCACAAGCCTTCCTCCAGACCTTCACTCAAGTCAGGTATCCCGCTGGAGGCTTGTGCCTCTTGGTGCAACCCATTCCCTGTATCACCTCCAGGGGTGGTGTGCGCTGAGTCGCAACAGCCACCGCTCTCTGCATCTTGGCCTCGGTGAGTACCTCATTGCTGATAGTACAAACCAGCCATGACAGAGGCCAACAGAGCGGGTTCACCTTTGGAGATGTTGTGCCAGCAAGTTACAGCCCTTGCAGACGCTGTGCAGAAATTGCAAGATGGGTACACCCAAATCGACAGCCGTCTTCAGCAATTAGCAGGAACACCTTCACCAGTTAACCCAGCACCAGCGCCCCCTGGCGGGGCCTCCCTACCACAGGCCCATTCACCGCCTGCCCTGGTGATGGCGACTCCTGAACCAAGGGTACCTATGCCTGAGCGATTTTCGGGCGACCGAAAAAAATTCAGGGCATTTAAAAATGCCTGCTCCTTATATCTGGCCCTGCAACCAAGGACTTTTTCTTCTGAAATAGTGAAAGTTGGATTTATCATCTCCTTACTATCTGAAGAACCCCAGGCATGGGCACATAGCCTTATGGAACAAAGAAGTCCTCTCCTGAACTCAGTGGAAACCTTCTTTAACTCTATGGGTCAGTTATATGATGACCCACAACGTACTGCTACAGCTGAAGCCACTCTGCACACCTTAACACAAGGAAAGAGACCAGTGGAGGACTATACCGTCGAGTTCCGTAAGTGGTCAGCTGACACCGGCTGGAATGAGGCCGCCCTCAGGTACCAATACCGACAAGGCCTTTCCGAAACTTTGAAGGACGAATTAGCTAGAGTGGAGACCCCCGCCTCTTTGGAGGACCTGATTCAATTAGCCACCAAGTTGGACAGGCGCATGCGGGAGCGTCGCTCTGAGCGCCTTCAGACCCCTCGGCCCAGCTGGATGCTCCCTAAGTCGACCACTCCTTACCCTCCAATTCCAGTCCCTGCTGGCCCCATGGCCACGGAAGGGGAACCCATGCAGCTAGGACTTGTTCGCCCTCGTCTCACCCCAGATGAAAGGCAACGAAGACGACAGGCCAACCTATGTCTGTACTGCGGAGGGGTTGGCCATTACCTTCGCAACTGCCCAGTGAGACCTTGTAAGCCACCTCCGCAATTTGTTATGAACTATCAAGCCACAAACCTCACCCAGTCTTATGTTACTCTTTCTGTTTCTCTGCAGCTGGCGGAAGAGAGGATTCAACTACCGGCCGTAATTGACTCCGGAGCGTGCAGTTGTTTCCTGGACATCTCTGTGGCTCAAAAACTTCACCTTCCTCTCCAAGACAAAAAACAAAATCTTCTTGTCCACTTGGCTGATGGGTCTTTACCTCGCTCCGGACCAGTTACACAAGAGACCCAGCCGATTCTCACCATCACGGACTCAGGCCACAAGGAGCTCCTACGCTTTGATTTGATTTCTTCTCCCATGTTCCCTATTATTTTAGGACTCCCTTGGTTGCAGGCCCACGACCCCCACGTTAACTGGAGCAAAAAGAAGGTCTCTTTTACATCCTCTTACTGTTCTCAACACTGTTTTCCTCCAGTTCCAGCTACCTGTATGGCAGTCGTTCCTGCATCCGACAGTCTTCAGCATGTCCCTCCAGTATACCTCGAGTTTAAGGATGTTTTTGATAAGAAGAAGGCCGATTGTCTACCACCTCATCGGTCTTATGACTGCCCCATCGAATTGTTACCTGGATCTGAAATTCCGTTCGGGCGCATATTCCCTCTATCCGAGACTGAGCTAAAGGCTCTCAAAGCCTACATCGATGAGAACTTGGAAAAAGGCTTCATTCGGCCCTCTTCATCTCCAGCCGGGGCGGGTATTTTCTTCGTTGAGAAAAAAGATGGCTCCCTCAGACCCTGTATTGATTATAGGGAACTCAATAAAATAACTGTTAAAAACCGATACCCACTCCCGCTCATCCCAGAACTATTTCAGCGCTTTCGGACTGCCAAGATCTTCTCCAAACTTGACCTACGAGGCGCTTATAACCTTGTTCGGATTCGTACCAATGACGAATGGAAAACAGCCTTCAGGTCCAGGTTTGGGCATTTTGAGTATTTAGTGATGCCCTTCGGCCTGTGCAACGCCCCGGCCACCTTTCAACACCTGGTGAATGACATTTTCAGAGAATACCTTGACGACTTTGTAGTCGTATATTTAGACGACATTCTCATTTTTTCTGCCACCATTGAACTACACCGAGACCATGTAAGAAAGGTCCTTACCATTCTGAGGAAACATAAACTATACCTTAAGGCAGAAAAATGCGAATTCGAGAAGACCGTTGTCCAATTTCTTGGATTCATCATTTCCACTCAGGGGATCGCCATGGACCCCCAAAAGGTCAAGGCGATTCTTGATTGGCCCGCTCCAGGGGACAAAAAAGCTGTGCAAAGATTCATAGGCTTTGCTAACTTCTATCGAAGATTCATTGCCGGCTTCTCATCCATTGTTTCTCCGATTACGCAGCTGACCCGTCAACATGGTCGCTTCCAGTGGTCCCAGGAAGCTCAGGAAGCCTTCATTAAACTGAAATCTTTGTTCACTTCAGCACCCATTCTACAGCATCCAGACCCACTTTTGCCATTTGTGTTGGAAGTTGACGCTTCTGAAACCGCCACTGGAGCCATTCTTTCACAAAGACGGGGCCCCAAGGCCCTTTTGCATCCAGTAGCTTTTGCCTCCCGAAAGCTAAATCCTCCGGAAAAGAATTATGATGTCGGTGACCGAGAGCTATTGGCCATTAAGTTTGCCTTAGAAGAATGGAGGTATCTCTTAGAGGGTGCAACTCATCCTATTACAATTTTTACGGACCATAAGAACCTGGAATATCTCAGAACAGCCAAGCGCTTAAGACCACGACAAGCCCGTTGGGCACTTTTTTTTTCTAGGTTCAACTTCCACATTTCCTACCGTCCCGGGTCCAAAAATGGCAAAGCGGATGCACTCTCCCGGATGTTCCCTGAATCCCCCCAGTTTACTGAACCCAGCACCATTCTGTCACCGCAAAATTTTCTCCTGCTTACACAATCCGACCTGGTAACCGCCATTAAAACAGCCTCAAGCCACTGTACTGATCCCGTAGTGTCTTCCTTGAAGAAACGCAATGATCTACTTTGGGCACATGATAAGATCTTTGTCCCTCAGGAAGTAAGGCCAGCAATCTTAAAGACTTTTCATGACCACAAGTTGGCCGGCCACTTCGGAATACGGAAGACGTCAGAATTGATTTCCCGTTCCTTCTGGTGGCCTGGTTGGAGGCGGGACTGTCAGAAATTTGTCTCCTCATGCATTCCGTGCCAACGTAACAAAGGATTTAAAGCCAAACCCTGGGGATTACTGAGACCCCTACCTATCCCTGAACGACCATGGGCAGACATTTCTATGGACTTTATTGTGGATCTGCCACCCTCAGAAGGGTTTACCACCATCTTGGTCGTGGTTGACCGTCTTTCAAAAATGGCCCACTTCTTGCCCATGATTGGTACTCCCTCTGCCTTGGACACTGCCAATACTTTTATTAAGGAAATAGTCAGACTCCATGGAGTACCTAACAGCATCGTCTCAGATAGGGGCGCTCAGTTTACTTCTAAATTCTGGAAAGAACTCTGTAAGGCCTTGGAAATCAAGGTCTGTCTCTCGTCCGCTTACCATCCTCAGAGCAACGGTCAGACAGAAAGGACAAACCAATCTCTAGAACAATATCTCCGCTGTTTCTGTTCCGGCTCCCAGGATGACTGGTCTTCCCTTCTGTCTTATGCAGAATTTGCATACAACAATTCTGTACACACGGCTACTAACCAAACACCGTTTTGGTCGAATTTTGGATTCCATCCCTCCTTCCTCCCCAACTCCATCCCTGAAACGTCAGTCCCTGCTGTTCAGTATCGGATAGTCTCTATCCAATCAAATTTTCAAAAGATTCGAGCAACCATGCAAAGAGCTCAAGACGACTACAGGAAGTACTACGACAAAGGGAGAAAGGAGAATCCAGCTTTTGGAATTGGCGAGAAGGTCTGGCTAGCCTCTACTCATCTCAAACTACCCTGCCCTTCACGTAAGTTAGGTCCTAGGTTCATAGGCCCATTCACAATCAAGAGAATGGTGAATCCTGTGGCCTTCGAGTTAGACTTACCCAGATCATACAGAATACATCCAGTTTTTCATGTATCTCTCTTAAAGCCAGTAGTTCCTAGTCCATTTCCCGGAAGAGAGGAGCCTCCCCCGCCTCCAGTTGTAATAGATGGGGAGGACGAATTTGAAGTGGAAGCCATACTTAGCTGCAGAAAGTCGGGCAGACAACTTCAGTACCTAGTAAAATGGAAAGGGTACCCATCAGAAGACAACTCCTGGGAACCTTCTGGTAATCTTCATGCTCCAAGATTGATTAGAGCTTTTCATCAGGAACATCCGGAGTTGATGGCCAGCTTGGGCGTCCGGAGGCCGCCCCTTGGGGGGGGGCACTATCAGGGAAGTAATTTGAATCAAACTCACCACCTACCTGCGCATAGACGCACACAAATTTGCCATGGATCGGCGCTCCGGCGCACGCACATTCGCAGCCCTACTGAGAGGCGTGCGCGAGTGCGCTCAAGCACACGCATAACGTGAACTCCCTGACCAGCCTATAAAAGGATCCTTAGCACACAGACAAGTTGCTGGTTTGTCTCAGCTCACCTGTGTTTCCCTGCTTCCTGTTCCTGTTTGCCGCTTCCTGTTCCTGTTTGACACTTCCTGCTTTGACCCGGATTGCCTGAAGACTTTGCTGATTCTCTCCTGACCTGACCCCTGGCTTGTTTAAACGGACTTCCTACTCTTAACCTTGCTGCGCACTGGACGGATACTTGTGTTTGACCCTCGGCCTGCCTCTGGATTATTCTCTGTCTGCTGCACTTAGCCTTGCTGGCTCCAGGACTGATCACCTGTGTTTGACCCTCGGCCTGCCTCCGGATTATCCTCTGCACTCAGCCTTGCTGGCTCCAGGACTGATTACTGGTGTTTGACCCTCGGCCTGTTTCTGCACTTTCTTTACTTGTTTTACAGACCTGCTGGCTGCTTACCTTCTGGTCCGGTCCATCCTGCACAAGCCTTCCTCCAGACCTTCACTCAAGTCAGGTATCCCGCTGGAGGCTTGTGCCTCTTGGTGCAACCCATTCCCTGTATCACCTCCAGGGGTGGTGTGCGCTGAGTCGCAACAGCCACCGCTCTCTGCATCTTGGCCTCGGTGAGTACCTCATTGCTGATACATGCTTCACAGTTGGCTGCAGACACTCATTATTGTACTGCTGTCCAGCCCTTCCCCCCGCACTGCTTCCTGCTACAGCCAAACATTTCACATTGTGACTCAGCCCAGATCACCTGCCGCCATTTTCTGCCCCCCACTTCCTATGTTTTCCTGAGTGGCTTAGCCTTGTTCAGATGTCGGAGGCTTTATGGTGGCAATTCTTCCATGAAGACCACTTTTGGCCAGACTTCTCCAGACAGTAGATGGGGGTACCTGAGTTCCACTGGTTTCCTCCAGACAGTAGATGGGGGTATCTGGATCCCACTGGTTTCCTCCAGACAGTAGATGGGGGTATCTGGATCCCACTGGTTTCCTCCAGACAGTAGATGGGGGTACCTGGATCCCTCTAGTTTCCTCCAGACAGTAGATGGGGGTACCTGGGTCCCACTGGTTTCCTCCAGACAGTAGATGGGAGTACCTGGGTCCCACTGGTTTCCTCCAGACAGTAGATGGGGGTATCTGGATCCCACTGGTTTCCTCCAGACAGTAGATGGGGGTACCTGGGTCCCACTGGTTTCCTCCAGACAGTAGATGGGAGTACCTGGGTCCCACTGGTTTCCTCCAGACAGTAGATGGGGGTATCTGGATCCCACTGGTTTCCTCCAGACAGTAGATGGGGGTACCTGGATCCCACTGGTTTCCTCCAGACAGTAGATGGGGGTACCTGAGTTCCACTGGTTTCCTCCAGACAGTAGATGGGGGTACCTGGGTCCCACTGGTTTCCTCCAGACAGTAGATGGGGGTACCTGGGTCCCACTGGTTTCCTCCAGTTCTGTGCTGATGACACTGTTGGTCGTCTTCCAATGTGGGAGGAAAGTAGCATGATGTGTCTTTCATCTGCTGCATTAAGTTTCCTTGGCTGATTGCTGCATCTATGCTACTTACCGTTGCCTAATCAATGGTGTCCTCAATGCTGAGATATGGAGGCATATACTGTACCTATGTCTCATGCCACACCCTCAGGGAGGCGTGTAATTGGCCCCAAATTTATTCTGCAGCAGGACAACCCCCCCCTTCCCCCAAACATCCAGCCAATGTCATTAAAAGGGTTGTAAAGGTTCATTTTTAATTTTCTATATAGGTTCCTTTAAGTTAGTGCATTGTTGGTTCACTTACCTTTTCCTTCGATTTCCCTTCTAAATGTTTTTTTTCTTTGTCTGAATTTCTCACTTCCTGTTCCTCCTCAGTAAACTTCTCACTTCCTGTTCCTCCTCAGTAAGTTGCTCTGGCTGACTAAACACCGTTCGGATGATGGTGTGAAGTTTACTGAGGAGGAACAGGAAGTGAGAAATTCAGATAAAGAAAAAAAAACATTTAGAAGGGAAATCGAAGGAAAAGGTAAGTGAACCAACAATGCACTAGCTTGGATTTGGAATCACCTATCGAAAAAAAAGCTGTTGTGCTATATTGATGGGACTTTTTGAATAGAAGCCGTATTGCTTTATAGTCACTTGATCACTATTGGTATCAAATAGAGTTATTGTTTGTAGCAATTTCAGTTATATGTTACATTATTGTGTACTACGTATTTTTTCATATGGCTTATTAGATAGGATAGGACACTAAAACATTAAAATTAAGTAATTAGAGCGCCCCATAAATCACCATTAACACTAGCTTAAAGGAACCTATTTAGAAAATAAAAAACGAAGCTTTACAACCCCTGTAAGCCCTTTGTACACACGGTCGGAGATTCCGACGGAATGTGTCCTATCGGACCGTTTTGTCGGATATTCCGACTGTGTGTAGTCTGCATTGGAATATTCCGACGGACCAACTTTTCCAACTTGCCGGTAAAACAAAATGTTCTTATCGGACATACTCCAATCATGTGTAGAGAATTCCGATCGGACAAAGTGCCACGCATGCTCAGATCAAATTCCTACACCAAAGCTATTGGCTCTTAGCCTGAACATAGTCCCGTCGTAAAGAAATAACGTCATCACGTTCTGTACAATCTGATTTTCCGACAACTTAGTCCGACCCGTGTGTATGCAACATCACTTCCGGAAATAATCTGTCGGAATTACTCCGACGGATTTGGTTGTCGGAATCTCGGACCGTGTGTACAAGGGCTAAGAAATATCTTCAGTATAAAGAAGGAGGAGTGCTGAAAGCGATGGTTTGGTCCCCACAGAGCCCTGATCTCCCCATCACAGAGTCTGCCTGAGATGAAGGATTGGAGGCGGCCGACATCCACAGAAGAAGAGCTGTGCTTAGTTCTCCAAGATGTACATCGAACAACCTACCTGCCATAGAACAACCTACCTGCCGAGTTCCTTCAACAAGTCTACCTAGAAGAAGGCAAAGGGGGAGGGGGCACCCCAAATATTTATTTGATTTTACTTCTGTTTGCTCACTTTGCATTTTGTAAATTGATAAAAATAAAGAAACAATAAAAGTATATAATTAGGAAAGAATTCTTACTTTTTACAACATTTCTAAAGCTGTGGCACATTACGGGGCCTTTTTATGGGGACAACCAATGGGGCCCCTCAGTGTTCTTCTCCGGCCTCACCTGTAGGGGTTCAAGGTGCAGACGGTCACAGCTGGGAAGAGCAGGCGGTCGGAGTTGACGTTGACGTTGATGCTCACCGGGTAACTAAAATATTGTCCAAAGAGAAGTCCGAACTGCCAGTACATCAGACCGAAGGTGACCAGGAAGAGGACCAGCCAGAAGGCGGTTTTCATGCGGTTGTTTCGGGAGCAGACCAGCCGGATGGCTCCATGGATAGTCGTATTATTACAGAAGAACTCGAAGAGTTCCCGATATGATGAATAGAACTCGATGAGCCCTTCCTCCTCCCTCTTCTCCTCCTCCGCCGCCATCCTGGAGACACAAATACACATTTAATTCTTTATTTTCTTAAAGACTTTTGAAGGAAGAAGCAATCTAAGTAAACCTCAGTGCCCTCGAGTCCCTCGTTTTTCGGTGACATTCTATATCGCCATGCCGACAGAGGCAGGAAAATGGGGACATTTATGGTATTGTCACTAAACCCCCATCATAGACATCGATGAATAAATGGCCTATTCCATGCTGGTCATCCTCACTCCTCACTATGACATCACGCTGCTCTCTATCTCCCCCTCCTGTCCGTGTCCCCAGTGCAGTTTTTGCAGAGCAGTGGTGGCCGCTCTGCACATGCTCAGTTCTCAGCCAGTTTCTATGCTGAGCATTTCCTCCCTATCACACCTGAGCAGCCCATGTGACTATAGAGTCACACATGTGGGCGTATACACAGTGACAGGCCACTCCCCCTTCCGCCATGCTCACTAACCAGCTAAACACAACGGGGGCGGGATATTACATGTAGATTGATGGAGGCATCACCTCCCTCTTATTCTAAGACACAGGCTGGACGGGGCGGGACACAGCCTGTGACTGGCAGAAATCCGCCCACACCATGTTGTTGCCAAAAAATAATAAAGATTTGATTTAAAATATATATTTGTATGAAAATTTAACAGTTCGTTGATATTATTTATTTTTACTCCGTATTCCAGAGGGCTGAACATGTGACCGGCAGCAGAGGACTAGAAGCTCCTCCTACTTATGTTTCCCTGCAGACAGGCTGGGAGAGAGCTGAGTCATGTGGCAGCTGGATATCCAATAGGAAAAAGGGACTTTTTTTTAATATAATAATTACAGATCCGTCACCCCCATGCAGACATAGAAGGGGAATGTATATTATATGTGTGTATCACTGTAATGGGACTAAGGGGTCTGTAGGACCTTTATTGTGGTCAGACTACCTCTGACAGCTTATTTTAGGACTCAAGGAACTTTTTTGGGAAGCAAGACAAGTCATGTGACCAACTTATCAAAGTCATGTGACCGGCCTTTCTTTCCTTTATGGAAGACTTTGTACTTCGGACAGGGTCACTTTCTGTCTTTGCTTAAAAAGTTCTTGTCTTGTAAAAAAATAATAACTAATGCAGCCACCACATCAAAGGACTGGGAATCTGCAACATATTCCTTGGGGTAGATATCCTTCATGAGGACCTCTTCTTTTCCCCCTCACTTCCATTTGTTTGCGGAGAATGTTAGTTAGTCACCATAAATCACCTTGTCCCCGATCCATCTCGGGTGAAAGCAAAAGAGGAGCGACTACATTTCTACTTACAGTGAGAGCACAGAGAACAAATATGTACCCCCCCCCCCCCCATCAACAGGAAGTTGGATCACAGAAGCATAACAAAGAAATCTAGGGATTTGGAAGGAGCCGAGAGACATAGAACTTACGGGGAAGAGAACCTCCGGGGAAGAGAACCTCCGGGGAAGAGAACCTCAGAGGAAGAGAACCTCAGAGGAATGGAACCTCCGGGGAAGAGAACCTGCGGGGAAGAGAACCTCCGGGGAAGAGAACCTCAGAGGAATGGAACCTCCGGGGAAGAGAACCTCCGGGGAAGAGAACCTCAGAGGAATGGAACCTCCGGGGAAGAGAACCTCCGGGGAAGAGAACCTCCGGGGAAGAGAACCTCAGAGGAATGGAACCTCCGGGGGAAGAGAAACTCAGAAGGAAGAGAAATTCAGAGGAAGAGAACTTCAGAGGAAGAGAACCTCCGGGGAAGAGAACCTCCGGGAAAGAGAACCTCAGAGGAATGGAACCTCCGGGGGAAGAGAACTTCAGAGTAATAGAACCTTGGGGGAAGAGAAACTCAGAAGGAAGAGAAATTCAGAGGAAGAGAACTTCAGAGGAAGAGAACCTCCGGGGAAGAGAACCTCCGGGGAAGAGAACCTCCGGGGAAGAGAACCTCCGGGGGGAATAGGTAACTTCCTACACATTTTCAGTGTAATTTGGCCACACCCACCCAACACCCCAATCCACCCACCCCCCCCCTCCAATATCAGGAATAGAGATTTCTGAAGGTTCCTTGGTATGCTGATATAGTCACCAATCACATTTTGATTCAGCAGGAAAGTTCAGAGGGTGGAAGGAGGCGGACTGGTAACCCTAGATACTATATGAGATGGGGGTATTGGGCATCATTTGAAACAGTGAAAATTATCAAATTGAAGGTGCCACTGTCACGTCATATTCGACTAACCGCTGGAGTTTGCGCATGCACGACGCCGACATATGCGTTCCAAAACAGGGTTCCTCGTGGGCTCGCTTCGCTCGCCGCGCTTCGGGCACAGCCTCGCTTCGCTCGGCATAAATATAATCTGGCTCTATGTCCACTTGGATGGTGGAGCTTGAACCTGGACTGAGTTGTGGAATGCATATGGCAGCGTCGCGCATGCGGAGTCCAGAAGGTAGCAAAATATGATGGGTCGCCATACAGTGGTGTGAAAAAGTGTTTGCCCCCTTCCTCATTTCCTGTTCCTTTGCATGTTTGTCACACTTAAGTGTTTCGGAACATCAAACCAATTTAAACAATAGTCAAGGACAACACAAGTAAACACAAAATGCAATTTGTAAATGAAGGTGTTTATTATTAAAGGTGAAAAAAAATCCAAACCATCATGGCCCTGTGTGAAAAAGTGATTGCCCCCTAAACCTAATAACTGGTTGGGCCACCCTTAGCAGCAACAACTGCAACCAAGCGTTTGCGATAACGTGCAATGAGGCTTTTACAGCGTCCTGGAGGAATTTTGGCCCACTCATCTTTGCAGAATTGTCCTAATTCAGTTACATTAGAGGGTTTTCGAGCATGAACGGCCTTTTTAAGGTCATACCACAACATCTCAATAGGATTCAGGTCAGGACTTTGGCTAGGCCACTCCAAAGTCTTCATTTTGTTTTTCTTCAGCCATTCGGTGGTGGACTTGCTGGTGTGTTTAGGATCATTGTCCTGCTGCAGAACCTAAGTTCGTTTCAGCTTGAGTACACGAACAGATGGTCGGACATTCTCCTTCAGGATCTCTTGGTAGACAGCAGAATTCATAGTTCCTTTTATCACGGCAAGTCTTCCAGGTCCTGAAGCAGCAAAACAGCCCCAGACCATCACACTACCACCACCATATTTTACTGTTGGTATAATGTTCTTTTTATGAAATGCAGTGTTCCTTCTACGCCAGATATACTTGGACACACACCTTCCAAAGAGTTCCACTTTTGTCTCATCGCTCCACAGAATGTTGTCCCAAAAGTCTTGGGGATCATCAAGATGTGTTGTGGAGAAATTGAGACGAGCTTTGATGTTCTTTTTGCTCAGCAGTGGTTTTCTCCTTGGAACTCTGCCATGCAGGCCATTTTTGCCCAGTCTTTTCCTGATGGTGGAGGCATGAACGCTGACCTTAACTGAGGCAAGTGAGGCCTGCAGTTCCTTGGACGTTGTTGTGGGGTCTTTTGTGACCTCTTGGATGAGTCGTCGCTGCGCTCTTGGGGTAATTTTGGGCGGCCGGCCACTCCTGGGAAGGTTCACCACTGTTCCATGTCTTCGCCATTTGTGGATAATGGCTCTCACTGTGGTTCGCTGGATTCCCAAAGCTTTGGAAATGGCTTTATAACCCTTTCCAGACTGATAGATCTCAATTACTTTCTTTCTCAATTGTTCCTGAATTTCTTTGGGTCTCGGCATGATGTGTAGCTTTTAAGGATCTTCTGGTGGACCTTACTGTGTCAAGCAGCTCCTATTTAAGTGATGCCTTGATTGTGAACAGGTGTGGCAATAATCAGGCCTGGGTGTGGCTAGAGAAATTGAACTCAGGTGTGGACAACCACAGTTATAGTATGTTTTAACAAGGGGGGCAATCACTTTTTCACACAGGGCCATGATGGTTTGGATTTTTTTTCACCTTTAATAATAAACACCTTCATTTACAAATTGCATTTTGTGTTTACTTGTGTTGTCCTTGACTATTGTTTAAATTGGTTTGATGTTCTGAAACACTTAAGTGTGACAAACATGCAAAGGAACAGGAAATGAGGAAGGGGGCAAACACTTTTTCACACCACTGTATGTGACGAAACACCGCCTCTAAGAAGTGGGAGTCATAGGGCATTGTAGGGGGTCAGAGGAAATTGTAGGGGCAGAGGACATTGTAGGGGGCCAAGGACATTGTCGGGGGTCAGAGGACATTGTGGGGGTCACAGGACATTGTAGGGGGTCATAAGACATTGTAGGGGTCAGAGGACATTGTCAGGGGTCAGAGGACATTGTCGGGAGTCACAGAACATTGTAGGGGGGTCATAAGACATTGTAGGGGTCAGAGGACATTGTGGGGGTCAGAGGACATTGTAGGGGGTCATAAGACATTGTAGGGGTCAGAGGACATTGTGGGGGTCAGAGGACATTGTCGGGGGTCAGGGGACATTGTGGGGGTTTACAGGACATTGTAGGGGGGTCATAAGACATTGTAGGGGTCAGAGGACATTGTAGGGGGTCATAAGACATTGTAGGGGTCATAGGCCATTTTAGGGGTCAGAGGACAATGTGGGGGTCATATGATATTGTGGGGGGGGGTCATAGGACATTGTGGGGGTCTTCTACTCTTGGGTATTGAAGATCGGGAACCTTCCGCGTCGGATCACAGAAGACGGATCTCGTCATGCGATTCGGGTCTCAGTGGAATGTCGCAGAGCTGCAAACAACGCCGATTTATATTCTTTGTTACAATTCAGAAATCTATAGAACTAAAAGGTGAATCATCTCAGGAAGACATCCAACTATTCCTAATGATTGTGATTGGAGCAATTATCAGGATATTTATAGAGATAATCGCCACTAATTAGGGATGAGGAGAGTATCTGGGTGTGTCCGTACAGGAGGAACATCCCACTACCAGATGAGGAAAGAATTCCAACTTAGAGCAACTCTGTATATACCAGGCCTGGAAAATCACTGTATAGGCACCACTACTACACAGCTGCTATGTGACTACTACACCTTTCCTCAGAGGTTCCTCCCCCCAGAGGTTTCCTCCCCCCAGAGGTTCCTTCCTTCCACAGGTTCCTTCCCCCCAGAGGTTCCTCCCCCCAGAGGTTCCTCCCCCCCCAGAGGTTCCTTCCCCCCGAGATTCCTTCCCCCTGAGATTCCTTCCCCCCAGAGGTTCCTTCCTTTCACAGGTTCCTTCCCCCCAGAGGTTCCTCCCCCCAGAGGTTCCTTCCCCCCGTGGTTCCTCCCCCCCAGAGGTTCCACCCCCCCGAGATTCCTTCCCCCCGAGGTTCCTTCCCCCCGAGATTCCTCCCCCCCAGAGGTTCCTCCCCCCCAGAGGTTCCCTCCCCCCAGACGTTCTCTTCCTCTGAGGTTCTGTTCCCCGGAGGTTCTATGTCTGGCCTGAGCCTACGCATTAGCCAGTATCAGCTGCTTGACCAGGTCCTCCATGGTTTGTTCAGAAGATTTTACCGCCTTTGCAGCTTTAACCCAGGACTTGGGATTGTACTGTACCCCTCAAAACTACCAAATGCATTGCTCCACCAACTGTAAGGGATCAGAGGGGTGAAGAGTCGGCTCAGAAGGGTGAAGAGCCATCACAGAGGGGTGAAGAGTCGGCTCAGAGGGGTGAAGAGCTGGCTCGGAGGGGTGAAGAGTCCGCTCGGAGGGGTGAAGAGTCGGCTCGGCGGGTGAAGAGTCGGCTCGGAGGGGTAAAGAGTCGGCTTGGAGGGGTGAAGAGACGGCTCGGAGGGGTGAAGAGCTGGCTCGGAGGGGTGAAGAGTCGGCTCGGAGGGGTGAAGAGATGGCTCGGAGGGGTGAAGAGCTGGCTCGGAGGGGTGAAGAGTCGGCTCGGAGGGGTGAAGAGACGGCTCGGAGGGGTGAAGAGTCGACTCGGAGGGGTGAAGAGACGGCTCAGAGGGGTGAAGAGCCGGCTCGGAGGGGTGAAGAGTCGGCTCGGAGGGGTGAAGAGAGGGCTCGGAGGGGTGAAGAGCTGGCTCGGAGGGGTGAAGAGACGGCTCGGAGGGGTGAAGAGCTGGCTCGGAGGGGTGAAGAGTCCGCTCGGAGGGGTGAAGAGCTGGCTCGGAGGGGTGAAGAGACGGCTCAGAGGGGTGAAGAGCCGGCTCGGAGGGGTGAAGAGCTGGCTCGGCGAGGTGAAGAGCTGGCTCGGAGGGGTGAAGAGTCGGCTTGGCGAGGTGAAGAGCTGGCTCGGAGGGGTGAAGAGTCGGCTCGGAGGGGTGAAGAGACGGCTCGCCGGGGTGATGATTCCGTCCAAATATCCGTCGGACCCAATTTTCCAACATGTTGGAAATATTTCCCGACCAACTGGTTCGATCGGACATACTCCGATCATGTGTAGAGAATTCCGATCGGACAAAGTGCCACGCATGCTCAGATCAAATTCCTACACCAAAGCTATTGGAACGTAGTCCCATTGTAACGAAATAACGTCATCACGTTCTGAACGATCGGATTTTTCGACAACTTAGTCCGACCCGTGTGTATGCAACAGTTTTGGACACAATGAATGAATGAAATACTTATATAGCGCACAATGCGAACTGAATCGCCTCTAGGCCTCTAGACAATCCGTCGGACAAAATCCGACGGACAAAATCCAACGGATTTGGTTGGCAGAATCTCCGACCCGTGTGTACAGGGGCTTAGTCCTTCAGAAGGTTTGTCTCACCCCAGCAGGTCACAATCCAGCAATGGAGCTCTTCTCCCAACTGCTGATGTCTCTTTCACTCCAAGCAATTTCCAGAGCTCCTGATTAATAAGCAGGTCTGAAGGGGAAGTCCCTACCCTTCCCACTCCTCACCCTTCCCACTCCTCACCCTTCCCACTCCTCCCTCTACTCACCTTCTCCAGGCCGACTCTCTACAATAGATTCCAGGTCCCAACCCCCACCACCAACTTCTCATGAACCTTCCAAAGACAGGAGATCCCCCCAGGGATGATCCATGGAGACCCCGACATATAATATGCCTTTCTACAAGGGTTTGCCATTTTGCTTATAGTATTTTGGCTTCCATAGCTTGAGAAAAGGCCAGTCTACAATTCCCTATCCTCCTCTTCACACCGATGTCGGGATTCTCACCTTGCCATATGAGTTGTGTTTAGAAGGAAGAGTAGAAAGCTACTACCATGGGCCAATCACAGGCTTGATGGAGCCCAACCTGTCAATGAACTTGGATAGACATTGAAGCCGGTTGGATTACAAAGTGGAGGAATGGCCGCCGTCCCGTGTTGACTCTTCCCACAGTGAAGCAATAGGAATATTGACAGATGGATTATGTGTGCCGTTCACTTTTCCTCGTTGATCACCTGACCCTCATTCCCGGTCACATGAAAGGTATTCATTGGGTACTACATCCATGTCTTGTTTCATTTATCTCTAGACAAAACCTTTTCATTTTAAATAGAGTAAGGAAGAGTTTTGTCGCGTCCGCACGATCTGAATTTTAGTCGGAAAAAGCTTTGAAGGTTTTCCCAACGGAAAACACCAAATTCCGACCGCCAAGAACGCGGTGACGTACAACACGTACGACGGGACTAGAAAAAGGAAGTTAAATAGCCAGTAGCCAATAGCTGCCGTCTCGTAGTTGAATCTGAGTGTGCGTTCGTTTTTGCGCGTCAGAATTGCATACACACGATCGGAATTTCCGATAGAAACTTTTTCCATGGGAAAAATTGAGAACCTGCTCTCAATCTTTTGCTTGGCGGAAATTCAGCCAGCAAAATTTCCGATGGAGCGTACACACGCGGTCGCATTTTCCCGTGAAAAGCTCTGATCGGTCTTTTGCTGGCCGAAATTCCGACCGCGTGCACGCGGCATAAGACTCTCCATCGTGTCCTCCATGGGGGAGATTCACCTCTCTATCTGTATTGGTGAATTGATGCAGAGAAAGAAACCTACAAAACTTGTAGAGTTTTCCCTATGAGAGGAGGTGAGGGAAATCTTCCACCCATCTACGGGGGGGGGGGGGGGCGCCCCCAGATTCACAGATCCAAATCGGCTATTATTCTGACACCACACAAGACAATAAATATTTTAAAAGTTTCCATAAACATTTCAACCATATCATTTTCAAGGTCTAAACTTATTCCGGCCATACGCGGTTCAAATTTCGAAAGAATTTTCTTTTTCGAAAATCGTATCTAAGAATTTTTTCGTATGAATTTCGCACCATTAGTGGGGGGGCGGCAGCAACAGCCGATTTTCATGCGGAAATAAAATTTGAGGAATCGGAACATGTTGGAAATTTTTTGAAAAACAAACGATTTTCTAATCAATGGTGGGAGAATCGTGGCGAGAAACGTAATAAGAAAAGAAAATGTACGGAGAGAAAAGAAGATTCCCGGCCAAGAAAATTCTTTTCTGTAGCAACAATGAGGTGAAATTGAAGGCTTGGTCGGCCGAATTTCAAAAATCAATGGTGGCGCCATCCGATCACCAAAAAAAACGAATTTTCTGATTTTGAAAAGAAAATTCGTTCGAAATTCGACCCGTGTATGGCCTGCATAATTGCGTAAATATGGCAAATGGATTGGTGTCCATGAAGTTGTTTCTGGTGGTGACCCTCATAGTTGTCTTCTTCATCACATTTCATCTAGTCCAGAGTTTCTCAACCAGGGTTCTATGGACCCCTAGGGTTCCTCCAGAGGTTGTAGGGGTTCCTTGAGCAATTTCTTCCTCTCAGATGAGTTCCCACTGACATCATTCATCTTTTTTTAGCTATCTGTTTGGCTGCTTTCACACTGAGGTGCTTTACAGGGCAAAATTTTCGCCTGCAAAGAGCTTCACTTGTGTCTCCAGTGTAAAAATCCCCGAGGGCTCTCACCCTGGGGCGGTGCGCTGGCGGGACGGTCAAAAAATTCCTGCAAGCTGCATCTCTGCAGTGCCTATAGGAGCCGTGTGTATTCACCGCTCCTAAAGTGCCCCTTCCCATTGAAATCAATGGGGCAGTCCCACTAAAGTGCGGGTGCCCACCTGCCCCAGTGTGAAAGGGGCCTAATGCCGCGTACACACGATCAAACAATCGGGTGGAAAAGTCTGGCAAACTCAAGTCCGCCGGACAATCCCCCCGTGTGTAGCCTCCGGCGTACTTTTTTGACCCGAAAGTATGGCGGACTTAGAAAGTAGTTTTGCACTCCAATCTTCCCGCCGGACTCGCATTTCGGTGGACAATCCGGCCGCGTGTATGCCAGTCCGCCGTACTTTTGAAATGAGCGGATTTTTCCCGCCCGGAGAAAAGTCCGCTCATTTCCAGCGGGTCTCCAGGTAGGCGGGGCCCGCGAAGGAGACGTCGCTGATCCCGCCACCTGGTATGGACTTAAAGGGGAACCCCAACGCCGAAAAAAATCGGCGTGGGGGTCCCCCCAGGTCCACATCAGACCCTTGTCCGAGCACGCTACCCGGCCGGGCAGGAAAGGGGGGGACGAGCAAGCGCACCCCCTCCTGAGCCGTACCAGGCTGCGTGCCCTCAACATGGGGGGGTGCCCCCTTTCCTGGCCGGCCGCGTAGCGTGCTCGGACAAGGGTCTGATGTGGACCTGGGGGGGACCCCCACGCCGATTTTTTTCGGCGTTGGGGTTCCCCTTTAAGTCCATACCAGGTGGCGGGGCCAGCGACGCATCCTTCGCGGGCCCCCGCCTACCTGGAGACGCGCTCGAAATGAGCGGACTTTCCTCCGTGTGTGTGGGCGAGTCCGTTCATTTCAAAGGTACGGCGGATAGTCCGGCTGACTTAGTACGCCGTATTAGTCCGCTGAAAAAGTGCCGTGTGTGGGCAAGTAGCCCATTCGGAAAGTCCGACGGACAGTCTGGCGGGAAGTCCGCCAGACTAAGTCCGTCGGATGGTCGGCTACGTGTGTACGCGGCATAAGAATCCTTCCCAAAGACCATCAGACTAATGTGCCATGAGATGCAGTCATTGTCATTATTAGCTCAGTCCGCCATAATGTCGCAGTCATGACAAAAATTGCAGATCGCCGCCATTTGTAATAAAAATAAAATTTTAAATACCATAAATCTATCCCCTATTTTGTAGACACTATAAATTTTGCGCAAACCAATCAAACGCTTGTTGCGATTGTTTTTACCAAAAATCTGTAGAAGAATACACATCGTTCTAAACCAAGGAAAATCTTTTTTATATATTTTTGGGGGATATATAAAAGTAAAAAATATTGCGTTTGTTCCAAAACTGTCGATCTTTTTTTTCGTTTATAGCGCAAAAAATAAAAACCACAGAGGCGATGAAATCCCACTGAAAGAAAGCCGTGGGGAAAAAAAAAGGACGTTGATTTTGTTTGGGTACAACGTCGCACGACCGCGCAATTGTCAGGTAAAGCGACTCGGCGCTGAATCGCAAAAAGGTGCTCAGGTCAGGAAGGGGGTAAAATCCTCCGGGGCTGAAGTGGTTACGATGGAGCGTACACACACGGTCGCATTTTCCCATGAAAAGCTCTGATCGGTCTTTTGCTGGCCGAAATCCCGACCGCGTGCACGCGGCATAAGACTCTCCATTGTGTCCTCCATGGGGGAGATTCACCTCTCTATCTGTATTGGTGAATTGATGCAGAGAAAGAATCCTATAAAACTTGTAATCCCCTATGGAGATGAATGGGGAAGGTGCTCAGGTCAGGAAGGGGGTAAAAGCCTCCGGGGCTGAAGTGGTTAATGACGGATGACCAGGTATGTAATCCCCTGTGTTATGGAGATGAATGGGGAAGGTGCTCGGTAATCCTGTGTTAGGGTGACAACGCTGCTTATCCATAGATCCAGTTCAGTCAGCGTTGTCACTCTAAAACAGGAAGCGGGTTACTGGCAGGATCTCCAAGTAAATATAACAGAAAAATATCGGAGGAATGAATGCAGCCACTGCATCTAAACACCAATAAGCTGCGATATTTTAGTATTTTTTTCTTGGGTTGAGATACACTTTGAGCCTTTGGCAGACGTATTAGAAAACATTGTTCACATCCGCCGCCAATCAGCCTTTAGGAGTAGAGGAGAGACTTGCAGGTTCACCGAAGCAAATCGCCAGATTAAATACTTCTACATTTATCTCTCCGAGAATCAAACAGAAACCCCATTGTCCTCTTATTTTCCCAGCTCTAAGGTCGTAGGATTGGGCCGGTTCCTGGAGCCCGGGGACCATAAAGGCAATCAGCATAATAATAGGTTGCGGGCCATTTATCCAGGCTGGAGGTTTATTGGCCGTTATGGAGCTATTTACGAAGGACGGTCACACACAAGAACATTTCTGCCATAGAAGGAGGGGAAGGGGAGAGAGACCCCCACCCTGAGTACATTGCTGGGATCCATTGGAATATTTCTCCTTGGCTCAATGAATGGAGCGCACACCGGGGATCGCCGGAGTCCCTCCCAGAGGTGAAGCTCTGGACTCGAGTCTATCATCAACATCGATTGACCTTAATAGCTGGAAATCAGCTCCACAAAACAGGGACCCCCCCCCCCCCCCACCAAGACGATATAGAGGTCACCAGGGCCGGACTGGGACAAAAATTTGGCCCTGGACTTCATCATGGCTGGCCCACTTTAATTTTGAGTGTCTCCATCAGCACTTTCCCTTAAATCAGAGTGTCCTCCCTCTCCTCCCCCTCCCACGTGTACTCACAGTTTTGAAGGCAGCTTCTCGTTCCTCTCTCCAGTCATGTGATAAGTGACAAGTGATAAGGGGAGAGAGGATGCAACGTCTGCCAGCTGTCTATCTCCCCCTGCAGACTGGAGGGTGCAGAAAGCCTAATGCTCTCTCCAGCAAGTGACGGCAGCTGCTCCTCCTAACAGGAGTGAAATCGCTATCACTCACTGTCAGAGAGGAGCCGCTCCAGGACTGCACCCGACCGGCCCACTGAGCCATCGGCCCACCGGGAAACTCCCTGTAGTCCCAATGGCCAGTACATACCTGGAGGTCACCCACATATAAAGAGGAGCCAATAACAATCGTCTCCAGGGTCCAAAAAACAAATATCTCTCCAAATCCATGAGAGGTGATTGGCCGAGCAGCCAACGCTTGGTCTGATCCATCGGCTCATCCCCAATAACAGCAAGAAAGGCGCCCAACACTTTCCGGGGGCCACAAACATCCCTTCACCACATCTATGGAAAAACATAAATATCTCCAGATCTATGAAGGCGGAAGAGAATTTTGGTAGGCAGGATGTCCACAGTGGAGGAACGTATGAAGAACTGGATGTATAAGAATAACATTGTATATATATATATATATATAGGTGTACATACAGTATACAGTATATGTCCTCTTCATGCTGGAAGGTGGCCCTCATTCTCCTCTTCTCCGGGGGTCACCATAATGTCCCCCCACAGCCATGCATGTCAATGTGAACCACACCGGGCCGGATTCCTCCATCACATATTATTCTCATTCAGATTGCAGGAAAGGAAGTTCTTGGAAAGAAGTTGACAAAACAAACTCAGAAGATGCGACTTTTCATGCAATCAGATGAAGAGATCGGAAAGCACAGCAGGAGAGCTGGTTAGACAAGCGTGTCGGGTTCAGCACACAACAGGCAGTGGGGACCTCCTATCTAAAGAGAATCTCAGGACTTGTGACACTTCGAGTCGCATGACAAGAAACATTCATTTCAGTGGAGGCCGATCGAATCAATGTGGTGACAAGTATATCGTGTTCTTCCGCACTACCACTCCTATCATCTGCACTACCACTCCTATCATGTACACTACACTTCTATCAATGTACACTACACTTCTATCAATGTACACTACACTCCTATCATGTGCACTACCACTCCTATCATGTACACTACACTTCTATCAATGTACACTACACTTCTATCAATGTACACTACACTCCTATCATGTGCACTACCACTCCTATCACTGTACACTACACTTCTATCAATGTACACTACACTCCTATCATGTGCACTACCACTCCTATCACTGTGCACTACACTCCTATCATGCGCACTACCACTTCTATCATGTGCACTACCACTCCTATCATGTGCACTACACTCCTATCATGTACACTACCACTCCTATCATGTGCACTACACTCCTATCATGTGCACTACCACTCCTATCACTGTACACTACACTCCTATCAATGTGCACTACACTCCTATCATCTGCACTACCACTCCTATCACTGTACACTACACTCCTATCATTGTACACTACACTCCTATCAATGTGCACTACCACTCCTATCATGTGCACTACACTCCTATCATGTGCACTACCACTCCTATCATGTGCACTACCACTCCTATCACTGTACACTACACTCCTATCAATGTGCACTACACTCCTATCATCTGCACTACCACTCCTATCACTGTACACTACACTCCTATCATTGTACACTACACTCCTATCAATGTACACTACACTCCTATCATGTACACTACACTCCTATCATGTGCACTACACTCCTATCATGTGCACTACCACTCCTATCATGTGCACTACACTCCTATCACTGTACACTACACTCCTATCATCTGCACTACCACTCCTATCACTGTACACTACACTCCTATCATGTGCACTACCACTCCTATCATCTGCACTACCACTCCTATCACTGTACACTACACTCCTATCACTGTACACTACACTCCTATCATCTGCACTACCACTCCTATCACTGTACACTACACTCCTATCATCTGCACTACCACTCCTATCACTGTACACTACACTCCTATCAATGTGCACTACACTCCTATCATTGTACACTACACTCCTATCATGTGCACTACCACTCCTATCATTGTACACTACACTCCTATCATTGTACACTACACTCCTATCATGTGCACTACACTCCTATCATGTGCACTACCACTCCTATCATGTGCACTACCACTCCTATCACTGTACACTACACTCCTATCACTGTACACTACACTCCTATCATCTGCACTACCACTCCTATCACTGTACACTACACTCCTATCATGTGCACTACCACTCCTATCATCTGCACTACCACTCCTATCACTGTACACTACACTCCTATCACTGTACACTACACTCCTATCATCTGCACTACCACTCCTATCACTGTACACTACACTCCTATCATCTGCACTACCACTCCTATCACTGTACACTACACTCCTATCAATGTGCACTACACTCCTATCATTGTACACTACACTCCTATCATGTGCACTACCACTCCTATCATTGTACACTACACTCCTATCATTGTACACTACACTCCTATCATGTGCACTACACTCCTATCATTGTACACTACACTCCTATCATTGTACACTACACTCCTATCATGTGCACTACACTCCTATCATTGTACACTACACTCCTATCATTGTACACTACACTCCTATCATTGTACACTACACTCCTATCATGTGCACTACACTCCTATCATGTACACTACACTCCTATCACTGTACACTACACTCCTATCATGTGCACTACACTCCTATCATGTACACTACACTCCTATCACTGTACACTACACTCCTATCATGTGCACTACACTCCTATCATGTACACTACCACTCCTATCACTGTACACTACACTCCCATCAATTTGCACTACACTCCCATCAATTTGCATTTTCTCTTAGCAGAACTTTGGGAGAGAGGGTTAGGGACAGGACACCCTTTAGTGGTTGCAAGGTTAATTAGCAGATTCCGAGACTTCTATAGATACAGGGAAAGGTGCCCAGCCAGACACCACACCTGCATGTGTAGACACACTGTCTCATAGGGCAACAATCTTGAAGAGTTTCTAACAAAAGTGGTAATGAACTCTCTTCCTCCACAATCTCCTCTTTAGATCTTCACTCAGATGAACTCCCGGTCTCTCTCACTAGACTTGCTGATTCACTGCCACTGGATCCCCTGAGCTCTTCCAGTCTTCACACTCAGTATGTTCCTCAAATGTCACCCCCACTTCCCTGCTGGGTTCCCAGCTTGGCATTTACAGAAACTCCTCAAGAATCACCCCACTGGCATGCTCCATCCCTGGCTTGGCACACAAGGCTGCTGCACAAGGGTCACCTTCGCTGGTTGGGTCCCTGGCTTGGCACACAAGGCTGCTGCACAAGGGTCACCTCTGCTGGTTGGGTCCCTGGCTTGGCACACAAGGCTGCTCTGCAAGGGTCACCTCTGCTGGTTGGGTCCCTGGCTTGGCACACAAGGCTGCTGCACAAGGGTCACCTCTGCTGGTTGGGTCCCTGGCTTGGCACACAAGGCTGCTCTGCAAGGGTCACCTCTGCTGGTTGGGTCCCTGGCTTGGCACACAAGGCTGCTCTGCAAGGGTCACCTCTGCTGGTTGGGTCCCTGGCTTGGCACACAAGGCTGCTCTGCAAGGGTCACCTCTGCTGGTTGGGTCCCTGGCTTGGCACACAAGACTGCTCTGCAAGGGTCACCTCTGCTGGTTGGGTCCCTGGCTTGGCACACAAGGCTGCTGCACAAGGGTCACCTCTGCTGGTTGGGTCCCTGGCTTGGCACACAAGACTGCTCTGCAAGGGTCACCTCTGCTGGTTGGGTCCCTGGCTTGGCACACAAGGCTGCTCTGCAAGGGTCACCTCTGCTGGTTGGGTCCCTGGCTTGGCACACAAGGCTGTTCTGCAAGGGTCACCTCTGCTGGTTGGGTCCCTGGCTTGGCACACAAGACTGCTCTGCAATGGTCACCTCTGCTGGTTGGGTCCCTGGTTTGGCACACAAGGCTGCTCTGCAAGGGTCACCTCTGCTGGTTGGGTCCCTGGCTTGGCACACAAGACTGCTCTGCAAGGGTCACCTCTGCTGGTTGGGTCCCTGGCTTGGCACACAAGGCTGCTGCACAAGGGTCACCTCTGCTGGTTGGGTCCCTGGCTTGGCACACAAGACTGCTCTGCAAGGGTCACCTCTGCTGGTTGGGTCCCTGGCTTGGCACACAAGGCTGCTCTGCAAGGGTCACCTCTGCTGGTTGGGTCCCTGGCTTGGCACACAAGGCTGCTCTGCAAGGGTCACCTCTGCTGGTTGGGTCCCTGGCTTGGCACACAAGACTGCTCTGCAATGGTCACCTCTGCTGGTTGGGTCCCTGGTTTGGCACACAAGGCTGCTCTGCAAGGGTCACCTCTGCTGGTTGGGTCCCTGGCTTGGCACACAAGACTGCTCTGCAAGGGTCACCTCTGCTGGTTGGGTCCCTGGCTTGGCACACAAGGCTGCTCTGCAAGGGTCACCTCTGCTGGTTGGGTATCTGGCTTGGCACACAAGGCTGCTCTGCAAGGGTCACCTCTGCTGGTTGGGTCCCTGGCTTGGCACACAAGGCTGCTCTGCAAGGGTCACCTCTGCTGGTTGGGTCCCTGGCTTGGCACACAAGGCTGCTCTGCAAGGGTCACCTCTGCTGGTTGGGTCCCTGGCTTGGCACACAAGGCTGCTCTGCAAGCGTCTCCTCTGCTGGTTGGGTCCCTGGCTTGGCACACAAGGCTGCTCTGCAAGGGTCACCTCTGCTGGTTGGGTCCCTGGCTTGGCACACAAGGCTGCTGCACAAGGGTCACCTCTGCTGGTTGGGTCCCTGGCTTGGCACACAAGGCTGCTCTGCAAGGGTCACCTCTGCTGGTTGGGTCCCTGGCTTGGCACACAAGGCTGCTCTGCAAGGGTCACCTCTGCTGGTTGGGTCCCTGGCTTGGCACACAAGGCTGCTGCACAAGGGTCACCTCTGCTGGTTGGGTCCCTGGCTTGGCACACAAGACTGCTCTGCAAGGGTCACCTCTGCTGGTTGGGTCCCTGGCTTGGCACACAAGGCTGCTCTGCAAGGGTCACCTCTGCTGGTTGGGTCCCTGGCTTGGCACACAAGGCTGCTCTGCAAGGGTCACCTCTGCTGGTTGGGTCCCTGGCTTGGCACACAAGACTGCTCTGCAATGGTCACCTCTGCTGGTTGGGTCCCTGGTTTGGCACACAAGGCTGCTCTGCAAGGGTCACCTCTGCTGGTTGGGTCCCTGGCTTGGCACACAAGACTGCTCTGCAAGGGTCACCTCTGCTGGTTGGGTCCCTGGCTTGGCACACAAGGCTGCTCTGCAAGGGTCACCTCTGCTGGTTGGGTATCTGGCTTGGCACACAAGGCTGCTCTGCAAGGGTCACCTCTGCTGGTTGGGTCCCTGGCTTGGCACACAAGACTGCTCTGCAATGGTCACCTCTGCTGGTTGGGTCCCTGGCTTGGCACACAAGGCTGCTCTGCAAGGGTCACCTCTGCTGGTTGGGTCCCTGGCTTGGCACACAAGGCTGCTCTGCAAGCGTCTCCTCTGCTGGTTGGGTCCCTGGCTTGGCACACAAGGCTGCTCTGCAAGGGTCACCTCTGCTGGTTGGGTCCCTGGCTTGGCACACAAGGCTGCTGCACAAGGGTCACCTCTGCTGGTTGGGTCCCTGGCTTGGCACACAAGGCTGCTCTGCAAGGGTCACCTCTGCTGGTTGGGTCCCTGGCTTGGCACACAAGGCTGCTCTGCAAGGGTCACCTCTGCTGGTTGGGTCCCTGGCTTGGCACACAAGGCTGCTCTGCAAGGGTCACCTCTGCTGGTTGGGTCCCTGGCTTGGCACACAAGACTGCTCTGCAAGGGTCACCTCTGCTGGTTGGGTCCCTGGCTTGGCACACAAGGCTGCTGCACAAGGGTCACCTCTGCTGGTTGGGTCCCTGGCTTGGCACACAAGACTGCTCTGCAAGGGTCACCTCTGCTGGTTGGGTCCCTGGCTTGGCACACAAGGCTGCTCTGCAAGGGTCACCTCTGCTGGTTGGGTCCCTGGCTTGGCACACAAGGCTGCTCTGCAAGGGTCACCTCTGCTGGTTGGGTCCCTGGCTTGGCACACAAGACTGCTCTGCAATGGTCACCTCTGCTGGTTGGGTCCCTGGTTTGGCACACAAGGCTGCTCTGCAAGGGTCACCTCTGCTGGTTGGGTCCCTGGCTTGGCACACAAGACTGCTCTGCAAGGGTCACCTCTGCTGGTTGGGTCCCTGGCTTGGCACACAAGGCTGCTCTGCAAGGGTCACCTCTGCTGGTTGGGTATCTGGCTTGGCACACAAGGCTGCTCTGCAAGGGTCACCTCTGCTGGTTGGGTCCCTGGCTTGGCACACAAGGCTGCTCTGCAAGGGTCACCTCTGCTGGTTGGGTCCCTGGCTTGGCACACAAGGCTGCTCTGCAAGGGTCACCTCTGCTGGTTGGGTCCCTGGCTTGGCACACAAGGCTGCTCTGCAAGCGTCTCCTCTGCTGGTTGGGTCCCTGGCTTGGCACACAAGGCTGCTCTGCAAGGGTCACCTCTGCTGGTTGGGTCCCTGGCTTGGCACACAAGGCTGCTCTGCAAGGGTCACCTCTGCTGGTTGGGTCCCTGGCTTGGCACACAAGGCTGCTCTGCAAGGGTCACCTCTGCTGGTTGGGTCCCTGGCCTGGCACACAAGGCTGCTCTGCAAGGGTCACCTCTGCTGGTTGGGTCCCTGGCCTGGCACACAAGGCTGCTCTGCAAGGGTCACCTCTACTGGTTGGGTCCCTGGCTTGACACCAGTTGAAGTTTCCTGATTCTCCACCATCTCTGGTTGGTGAGAATACTGCTCAGGTACTTGCTGCAGCTACTCACTGTTGTCTCCGGTAGTAAGGTGGATGGTCTCTTACTGGTGATAGCTTCCCCTCTACCTCCGACCACAACAGGTTCTCCGGCCGGCAGAACCGTCACTTCTGGTTGGACTGCAAGCTGCAATCCCAACCCTGCGCTGCTCTCTTACTTCTGGATAGGCCCTCAGACAGCATGGCAGCCATACGACACACGTCTACCCAGACAGCCATCCAGGTGGCACCAAACATAGTAATTAATGGTATGTAATGTAAAGGAATGGACAACCCTATAGATTGGTATTTGGCTCCATCTAGTGGCATAAATGTAAAATTTACTTTGTTTATTCCTGATTTCAAGAGCATTGGGAAAGCGTAACAGGAAGTGACTTAATCATTTTCTTGAGAAAAGGGCTCAGCCAGGATGCCCGCTACCTTACCCATGAACACGGAGTGGCTGAACTGCATGGTGGGTAGGCAATAAAAGGCCTTGTGCGGCTATCTTCTTTCTCTTGTTTCTGGGACGCAGGGCCTGCCTGCAGGGCTCTGTGGGTGTTTCCTACAGAGTCGTGGCCTACAGTGTGCAGAGGAGACTTGAAGCCAGAGGAGCACTTTATACCACAGCTGGGGCAGCAGTGTGGTCGGATTGGGAAGGATCCAGAGGCACCCTGATGGAGGTAACTGAGAGCTTCTGGTAACTGTGTAAAACGGAAAAGTGTGACGGTGTAGCTGCAGCAAATGGACTGAGATCTTGTGGAGCGGAGGCATCCATCCATCCAGACCTGGTGTGGTGAGAGGGCTGTTGCCCACAGTTCATTGATGCACTTTACACACTTAGACTCGTACCACAGTGTTACTGGGACCTGTAGTCCCACCAAGGAGTCGCACTCAATTAGACTGAATTCAAGCAGGCCTCAAGCCTATGCCTCACTGAGACACCAACACTGTGCGGTTCAGAGACAAATATACTGGAGGCAGTTATAAGTGTGTCACACCACCGGGACAGTTTAAATCGTCAGTGTATATTGTCTTTTCTCTTTTGGATTACAATACACTGCAGTATAATAGTTAGCAGAAGACAGAAGACTGCATATTTCACTGAGAGGCCTTGTGCATAGTTGCCGTAGCAAGGGACTGCGCCATACCTCAAGGGGGAGCCATTGAGCAAAGTGTGCTGTATGATACTATATGTGTTTAGTATTCTATTACTGTGCCTAGTCAGCGTGCTGGAAGTAGGAAGGTGCCCGGTGTCAGAGCAGTGGCACTCTGGGCACTAGTCCCACTTGGAGATGCACTTGCAGAGGTTAAGCAAACAAACTTTGTATACCACCATGACCCCCATGTCTAATTGCCTGACTGATACACCTGGCTTTGTAGATAAGCCCCTATGAAGTCCTATCAGGGGTCCTTTCATATCCTGGGATTAGATATTCTCTACACCGTCACCTTCATTCAAAGGGAAAACTAACAGGATATCTGTAGCAATAAAATTGTCCCGTTAGTGGAGTCAATCAACACATCGAGGGAATTTTGAATAAGACTATTTACAGAAGAAACTTTTTTTTCATTATATTTTTCACATTTTTTAATGCCATGCATGGTCCAAAGTTTCCAATAAGTGACGTGTGTGGATTGGATGGATGGTGCGGATGAGAACACGTCAGACACCGGCGTCTCATTAAGATCTTGTCTTATATTGAATTTTTGTACTATTTATCTGTGGTGTGAGAGATATCAATAAAATATCCGATATACCCGCCTCAAAGAATATCTTTTTGGAAATTTCCAGTCCTTTTTTAATATATGCTTTTTGTTCAGAGGGTTACAACCCCAGGGGGGGTGTTTACTACTTTGACACCAATTACCCCCGGCTGATGGTGTGTACAGATCGTTTAACAGGGTGACTGAATAGGCTTAATCCCATTAACCCTATCGATCTGGACAAAATTAGGATTAGTCAAGGTGTTCTTGCCTTTTTTCTTTATCAACTCACCTGGGGCAGGACCCGAGTCCCCAAACACTCCCCTGGGGCAGGAGCCGGGTCCCAAACACTCCCCTGGCGCAGGACCCGCGTCCCCAAACACTCCCCTGGGGCAGGACCCGGGTCCCAAACACTCCCCTGGCGCAGGACCCGGGTCCCCAAACACTCCCCTGGGGCAGGACCCGGGTCCCAAACACTCCCCTGGGGCAGGACCCGAGTCCCTAAACACTCCCCTGGGGCAGGACCCGAGTCCCCAAACACTTCCCTGGGGCAGGACCCGAGTCCCTAAACACTCCCCTGGGGCAGGACCCGAGTCCCTAAACACTCCCCTGGGGCAGGACCCGGGTCCCAAACACTCCCCTGGCGCAGGACCCGGGTCCCCAAACACTCCCCTGGGGCAGGACCCGGGTCCCAAACACTCCCCTGGGGCAGGACCCGAGTCCCTAAACACTCCCCTGGGGCAGGACCCGAGTCCCCAAACACTTCCCTGGGGCAGGACCCGAGTCCCTAAACACTCCCCTGGGGCAGGACCCGAGTCCCTAAACACTCCCCTGGGGCAGGACCCGAGTCCCTAAACACTCCCCTGGGGCAGGACCCGGGTCCCCAAACACTCCCCTGGCGCAGGACCCGAGTCCCTAAACACTCCCCTGGGGCAGGACCCGAGTCCCTAAACACTCCCCTGGGGCAGGACCCGAGTCCCTAAACACTCCCCTGGGGCAGGACCCGAGTCCCTAAACACTCCCCTGGGGCAGGACCTGGGTCCCAAACACTCCCCTGGGGCAGGACCCGAGTCCCTAAACACTCCCCTGGGGCAGGACCCGGGTCCCAAACACTCCCCTGGGGCAGGACCCGAGTCCCTAAACACTCCCCTGGGGCAGGACCCGCGTCCCCAAACACTCCCCTGGGGCAGGACCCGGGTCCCAAACACTCCCCTGGCGCAGGACCCGAGTCCCTAAACACTCCCCTGGGGCAGGACCCGGGTCCCAAACACTCCCCTGGGGCAGGACCCGAGTCCCTAAACACTCCCCTGGGGCAGGACCCGGGTCCTAAACACTCCCCTGGGGCAGGACCCGAGTCCCTAAACACTCCCCTGGGGCAGGACCTGGGTCCCAAACACTCCCCTGGGGCAGGACCCGCATCCCCAAACACTCCCCTGGGGCAGGACCCGGGTCCCAAACACTCCCCTGGCGCAGGACCCGAGTCCCTAAACACTCCCCTGGGGCAGGACCCGGGTCCCAAACACTCCCCTGGGGCAGGACCCGAGTCCCTAAACACTCCCCTGGGGCAGGACCCGGGTCCTAAACACTCCCCTGGGGCAGGACCCGAGTCCCTAAACACTCCCCTGGGGCAGGACCTGGGTCCCAAACACTCCCCTGGGGCAGGACACGAGTCCCCAAACACTTCCCTGGGGCAGGACCCGCATCCCCAAACACTCCCCTGGGGCAGGACCCGGGTCCCAAACACTCCCCTGGCGCAGGACCCGAGTCCCTAAACACTCCCCTGGGGCAGGACCCGGGTCCCAAACACTCCCCTGGGGCAGGACCCGAGTCCTTAAACACTCCCCTGGGGCAGGACCCGAGTCCCTAAACACTCCCCTGGGGCAGGACCCGAGTCCCAAACACTCCCCTGGGGCAGGACCCGGGTCCCAAACACTCCCCTGGGGCAGGACCCGAGTCCCTAAACACTCCCCTGGGGCAGGACCCGGGTCCCAAACACTCCCCTGGGGCAGGACCCGAGTCCCTAAACACTCCCCTGGGGCAGGACCCGGGTCCCAAACACTCCCCTGGGGCAGGACCCGAGTCCCTAAACACTCCCCTGGGGCAGGACCCGAGTCCCTAAACACTCCCCTGGGGCAGGACCTGGGTCCCAAACACTCCCCTGGGGCAGGACCCGAGTCCCTAAACACTCCCCTGGGGCAGGACCCGGGTCCCCAAACACTTTCTATGACAATAACTTGCATATTAACCTTTTGATCACTTTTGATTATACATGTTCGTGTCCCGTAGACTTTCAAACCAATTTTTTGCCTGTTTGCATGTTCTGGTGTGAACTGAATGGGGGGGGGGGGGGGAGGGGGTGTTCGGCTGATCCCTATTTGTCACCAGTAACCTCAGTCTATCACCATGTTTTTATCTCCAATCAATTAAATGTTTATATTTTATACTATTCATTATGTATTTTCTGTCATTCGATAAGCTCCGACCTTTTCCTTCCCGTCTGTTTGGGATTTATTCTGTTTATAGTCACTTTATGTTGATCTCTCCCCCATCCTTCTTGTTGATCCGGTTGGGGCTGTTTGTTTTCATACAGGAACTCCATATCTCTCTCTCCATCAGACACGGCAATTCATCAAGAGGTTTGTACATAATGTGTCGCAACCTTCCCAGCTATCCAGGGGGGCTGAGAGTGGGGGAGGGGACGCGCCAACGCTATTCCATAATGCAGAATAAAGACTCGAGTGTCTCTTGGCACCGGCCAAGAATATTATTATTACACAACATGCCATCCCCCGCTTCACCGCTCCTGAATGCACCTCGCTGTGTGCGCCGCCACAAATTTCCCGTAATGGTTTTTGGATGAAAGCGCCAGATATTTACTTATAACATTCGTCACGATCATCGGAACTTTCCTTCTGCTACTGAAGTCCCAAATAGTTTTATCCAAAAAAGATTTATTTTTAGCAATGAATAGCGGGGGAAGGGTTCGACGGTTTTACGATCTGAGATTCTATTAGAATTATTATTTTTTTCAATAAATGTTTATTAAAATTTTCCTGATATACATTAAATCCCAGTTATCAGGTATACAGCGAAGCAGAAGCTGTAAATACAATCAATAAGTTGTACAATAAACATGTATTGCAGAAATATAATAACAAGTTCAGAACTCGGCCAACTGAGCCTCTTATTGGTCACTTCTGCAATGGCGGGGGGAGGGGAAGTTCCGACCCAGTAAAGTCTGCCTCTAGTAAAGCGGGAATTCAATAATTAACAAGGGTAATAACTGAGGATCAATAAGCATCTCGGTGTGAGGGAGAAGGGGTGGGGGTGGGGGTAATGTTATGTACTGATCAAAGCCACCCTTCAACCCATTCATCCCTAAAGGGTTCTAACTGTGAATGGGTGGGGGCCAGGGGCGGACTGACCATTTGGGCACTCGGGCACTGCCCGAGGGTCCCATGAAACTAAGGGGCCCCATCAGGGTTGCCAGCCTCAATAAAACCAGGGACCGTATGTAAAAATCTGTTTGTTTTTTTTTAATCCCAAGATTGTAGCTGCCCCGCCTCTCCAGTACCTTTTCAGTGTGTGTATGTGTATTCTGTGTGTGTATACTGTGTGTATGTGTATTCTGTGTGTGTATACTGTGTGTATGTGTATTCTGTGTGTGTATACTGTGTGTATGTGTATTCTGTGTGTGTATACTGTGTGTATGTGTATTCTGTGTGTGTATACTGTGTGTATGTGTATTCTGTGTGTGTATACTGTGTGTATGTGTATTCTGTGTGTGTATACTGTGTGTGTATACTGTGTGTATGTGTATTCTGTGTGTGTATACTGTGTGTATGTGTATTCTGTGTGTGTATACTGTGTGTATGTGTATTCTGTGTGTGTATACTGTGTGTATGTGTATTCTGTGTGTGTATACTGTGTGTATGTGTATTCTGTGTGTGTATACTGTGTGTCTGTGTATTCTGTGCGTGTATATTGTGTGTCTGTGCGTGTATACTGTATGTGTACTGTGTGGGGGCCCCATAATCTCCTATTGCCCGGGGGAACCCTTAATCTTCTCCTATTGCCCTGGGGCCCCATGAGTTGTCAGTCCGCCCCTGGTGGGGACCATGTGTTGTAGTGAATGTGGTTTAACCTATTCGGTACCCATATGATTGAGAGGAAGCTCTGTAGTAGTAATATATGTTATCTAGGAGTGGGGGAGGGGGGGATCCAGAAACCGTTAGGGTGTGTGCTCCTGCCGGAACAGTGAAGGAGGTATGTTGGTATCAAATTGCGTAGGGTGTGGAGATCGCCTAAGTAGGATCAGTGAGGATCAATTGGGTATGAACGGAGAGAGGGTATGGACAGAGGAAGGGTGTGGACGGAGGAAGGGTATGGACGGAGGAAGGGCATAGGTGGAGGGAGGGCGTGGGTGGAGGGAGGGCATGGGCGGAGGATGGGTGTGGACGGAGGAAGGGTGTGGACGGAGGAAGGGTGTGGACAGAGGAAGGGTGTGGACAGAGGAAGGGTGTGGACAGAGGAAGGGTGTGGACAGAGGAAGGGCATAGGTGGAGGGAGGGCGTGGGCGGAGGGAGGGTGTGGGCGGAGGATGGGTGTGGATGGAGGAAGGGTGTGGACGGAGGAAGGGTGTGGACAGAGGAAGGGTGTGGACGGAGGAAGGGTGTGGGCGGAGGGAGGGTATGGGCGGAGGATAGGTGTGGACAGAGGAATGGCGTGGATGGAGGAAGGGTGTGGACGGAGGAAGGGTGTGGACGGAGGAAGGGTATGGGCGGAGGGAGGGTATGGACAGAGGAAGGGTATGGGCAGAGGGAGGAGGAAGGGTATGGACAGAGGGAGGGTGTGGGCGGAGGAAAGGTGTGGATGGAGGAAGGGTGTGGACGGAGGAAGGGTGTGGGCGGAGGGAGGGTGTGGGTGGAGGAAAGGTGTGGATGGAGGAAGGGTATGGGCGGAGGGAGGGTATGGACAGAGGGAGGGTGTGGGCGGAGGAAAGGTGTGGATGGAGGAAGGGTGTGGACGGAGGAAGGGTGTGGGCGGAGGGAGGGTGTGGATGGAGGAAGGGTGTGGACGGAGGAAGGGTGTGGGCGGAGGAAGGGTGTGGGCGGAGGAAGGGTGTGGGCGGAGGGAGGGTGTGGACGGAGGAAGGGTATGGGCAGAGGGAGGAGGAAGGGTATGGACGGAGGGAGGGTGTGGGTGGAGGAAAGGTGTGGATGGAGGAAGGGTGTGGGCGGAGGAAGGGTGTGGATGGAGGAAGGGTGTGGGCGGAGGAAAGGTGTGGATGGAGGAAGGGTGTGGGCGGAGGGAGGGTGTGGGTGGAGGAAAGGTGTGGATGGAGGAAGGGTGTGGGCGGAGGGAGAGTGTGGGCGGAGGATGGGTGTGGACAGAGGAAGGGCGTGGACGGAGGAAGGGTGTGGACGGAGGAAGGGTGTGGATGGAGGAAGGGTGTGGGTGGAGGGAGGGTATGGACGGAGGAAGGGTATGGGCGGAGGAGGGAGGGTACAGACGGAGGGAGGGTATGGGCGGAGGAGGGAGGGTACAGGCGGAGGGAGGGTACGGACGGATGGAGGGTATGGGCGGAGTGAGGGCACGATAAGCCAGACACTATGATACTTCAGAGACAGATGAGTATCTCTCATGGCGAGGGGTCGGGTCGCCGGGCGGAATGTGTCGGGGAGTCTCGTGGCTCATGTTGTACTAAATTTTGTCGGATTGTCTTTTGTTTGGTAAATTCGTTTTTCCATCTCGGCCGTTCTTTCGGCTCTTTTGGACCATTTCCTGTGGGGGGTGCGGAGCTCCTCCAGTGAACCGGAACACAGAGATTGGCTGCATTCTATTAGGATATTTACCCCCCACTTTCCTATCATTGGAGGAAAGGTCGGCACTCTAACTAATAGCGCCATAAAACCGTCTCTATTATACAAGTCACATGATGTCTGCCAATCAGTGCATGAAAACTAGACTGTCCCTTAAGCTTTTGTTAGTTAACCCCTTGCCGCCCGCCCTATAGGGAATTGACGGCGGCAAAGTGGTTTCAAAATCCTGACCGGACGTCATATGACGTGATCAGGATTTTGAGCCGCTATGCGCCCCCCCCCCCCGGGGGGCGCACCGCGGCGATCGTTGCTGCGGGGAGTCAGTCTGACACCCGGCAACTACGATCTCAGTAAAGTCTCCGGCGGAGACTCTTTACCACGTGATCAGTGGTGTCCAATCACAGTGTAAATAGGAAGAGCCGGTGATCGGCTTTTCCTCACTCGTATCTGTCAGACGAGAATAGAGGAGAGCCGATCGGCTGCTCCTCTGACAGGGGGGGTCTGTGCTGATCGATTATCAGTGCAGCCCCCCCGAGGATGCCCACTCTGGACCACCAGGGATGCCCGGAACCAGGTATGCCACCCTAGACCACCAGGGATGCCAGTCAGTGCCCACAAATGGATGCCAATCAGTGCCCACAAATGGGAATCACTGATTGGCATGCATTATTGTTTGGCACTGATTGGCATCCATCAGTACAAAACAATACAATGCCGCCTATCAGTGCCCATCAATGCCCATCTGTGCCGCCTATCCATGCCCATCTGTGCCGCCTATCCATGACCATCTGTGCCGCCTATCCATGCCTATTCATGCCACCTATCCATGCCAATCCGTGCCAGCTATCAGTGCCAATTTGTGCCACCTATCAGTGTCCATCCATGTCGCCCATCAGTACCACATATCAGTGCCCATCAATGCCACCTCATCAGTGCCACTTCATTGGTGCCACCCCATCAGTGAAGGAGAAAACTTATTTACAAAGTTTTGAAACTGAAACAAAAAAAAACATATTTTTTTTTCAAAATTTTCGGTATTTTTTTATTTGTTTAGCAAAAAATAAAAACCGTCGAGGTGATCAAATACCACCAAAATAAAGCTCTATTTGTGGGAAAAAAATGATACAAATTTAATTTGGGTACAGTGTAGCACGACCGCGCAATTGTCATTCAAAGTGCGACAGCGCTGAAAGCTCAAAATTGGTCTGGGCAGGAAGGTGTCTAAGTGCCCCCCCCCCCCCCCCGGTATTGAAGTGGTTAAAATATTGGCCCTTAAAATATAGGTGCTTCCAATACGGGCCCTAGAGCCCAAATCCAGCCAATTGTTCCCCATACAGTGGAGCTGTGCCAGCACTGCTTGGGTTAGCTGGGTGAACACAGAGCCTCTACTCACCCAATCCTTCGATCCTCCAGAAATCGGCGCTCCCCCACGTCCAGCAGTGGTCTGATCCTGACATCTTCATGTCCAGAGCCCATCTTTGGGCGCGATGACGTCAGGAGTAGTCGACTGCTGGAGTGCAGGGGGAGGGGAGGAGGGGGTGAAGGGATTGGAGGATTAGGTGAGTGATCCATGGAGTGCCGGTAATGCCCCACTGTGTGGTACAAAAAAAAAAGTTCTACTTTAAAGTATTGTGAGCGGAACTATTGGGCCCTCAGAGGGTACTATGTTGGCAGAATTCGGGGCACTTCACCGTCACCTGTGTGAGCTTGTTGGACATCCATTTGCCCCTTTAACCCTTTCTTTGCCATTTTTTCAGGTTTCTTTTGCCGTCGTGTTTGAAAAATAATTTTAATCCCAAAGATTCCTTCAAACGCCGTAATATTTAATATTTTCCATCAATTATTTCCGCGCACAGTCTGATCCCATTAGGGGTGCGTGAGATAATATGGAATTTACAGATTCATTGTTACTCTAGTTTGTTACACCTTTTTTTTGGTTTCTTATGAGATGTAGGTATGCGACTAATATGACTCCATATATACGCATGTGTTGTTTAACCACTTTCAGACCGGACCATTTTGCTGGTCAAAGACCAGACCACTTTTTGCGATTCGGCACTGCGTCGCTTTTACTGACAATTGCGCGGTCGTGCGACGTGGCTCCCAAACAAAATTGACGTCCTTTTTTTTCCACAAATAGAGCTTTCTTTTGGTGGTATTTGATCACCTCTGCGGTTTTTATTTTTTGCGCTATAAACAAAAATAGAGCGACAATTTTGAAAAAAACGCATTATTTTTTACTTTTTGTTATAATAAATATCCCCCAAAAATATATAAAAAAACATTTTTTTTCCCTCAGTTTAGGCCGATACGTATTCTTCTACATATTTTTGGTAAAAAAAATCGCAATAAGCGATTATTGATTGGTTTGCGCAAAAGTTATAGCGTTTACAAAATAGGGGATAGTTTTATAGCATTTTTATTAATAATTTTTTATTATTTTAGTTTTTACTAGTAATGGCGGCGATCAGCGATTTTTATTGTGACTGCGACATTGTGGCGGAGACATCGGACATTTTTGACACATTTTTGGGACCATTGTCATTTATACAGCAATCAGTGCTATATAAATGCAGTGATTCCTGTGTAAATGACACTGGCAGTGAAGGGGTTAACCAGTGGGTGGCAGTGTAGGGGTTAAGTGTTCCTAGGGGTGTGTTACTAACTGTGGGGGGGGTTGGGCTTTCATTTAGTGTACACTGATCTCTGCTCCAATCACATGGAGCAGAGATCAGTGTCACTAGTTGCTAGGCAGAATGGAGAAATGTTGTTTACAACGGCACTTCTCCATTCGGCCGCTCCGTGAAACGATCGCGGGGATGCCCGCGGCCATCGAGTCCGCGGGTCCCGCGACCGGACTCACGGGGGTCCCGACCAGCGCGGGAGCGCGCCGCCGGCGGCGTGCTCCCGATGGCACGGCGGCATCGAATATTGAACGTACCTGTACGCCAATATGCCTGCCCGTGCCATTCTGTCGACGTACATCGTCGTGCGCTGGTCGGGAAGTGGTTAAATCAATTTTATCCAGCTTGGAGTAATTTCATCCATATGATCGATATTTAGAAGTGTGTTTTTTTTTTTTTGTTTAATTTTTATTTTATTGATCTATACATTTCTATCTTATGCCAAATATTAATTCATATTGTTGCTTTATTTTCAAATTCTGTATTTCATAATTACAATGATATTCAGATTTATGTTTTACTATGTGTATGTAACATGCAATCTTTGTTTTATCAATAATAATCAATAAAAACATTGAAACGATATTTTCCATCTCGGCCGTTCTTTCGGCTCTTTTGAAGCATTCCCTGTGGGGGGTGCGGAGCTCCTCCAATGAACCGGAACACAGAGATTGGCTGCATTCTATTAGGATATCATTGTGCCTTCTAGGTTTTTGTTTTTTTTTTCCTTCTGGGTATGTACTACAACCTCTGAGGGAGATTTACTAAAACCGCAGAGTGCAAAATCTGGTGCCGATCTGCATAGAAACCAATCAGCTTCCAGGTTTTATTGCCAAAGCTTCATTGGAGAAGCTGATTGGCTCCCATGTACAACGATAATAAATAATGGTGTTGCACCCCCAGCGTGAAAGTATCAATAATTGATATAGAGTGATAAATAAATAACCACAAAAAAATAATAATTAATGTGAAAAGAGAACAAATCTCAAATATAAAGTGAATGGCGCTATCCGTAAAATTGCTACTATGTTAATGATAGTCCCAATATGAATAAAGTGCTAAATCTTCACAGCGATCCTCACGTAATACTCACACTTAAAAATACCAATAAGGCTCCATGCACACTGAAGCTGATAAACTGCAGTTTATTGGAGTTTGGGCGTTTTTTGTAAAAGCCCATAAACTCCACTCTATGTTAGCCTATGTGTCCATGCACACATGGACGTTTTTCAGCTTTAATGAGCAGTGGAGTTTATGGGCTTTTTTCTGAACGCCAGAAATTCGCGTTCAAAGTGCCGTTTTTCAGCGGCAAAAAACGACAAACGCTCATTAACGCTCATTAACGCTCATTAACGCTCGTTCATTAGTGTTCGGCATTCTATTTTTCAATGCATTGTGGGATTTTTGGAGTGTCCTCTGTGTATTTTTATAAAAAACGCCCATTAACGCTAACGCTGTAAAACGCTCATTAACGCTCATTAACGCTAGTATAAAACGCTGTTAAAAGCAGGTTTTTCAACCAGCGTTTTCTGCCAGCAATCTGGCGTCCAGAAATAGCTTTTTTGAGCTTCAGTGTGCATGGAGCCTAAAAAAGTTATAAAGTACTAATCACACTTCAAAATATCACTAGAAAATAATAAATAAATATACGTGAAGGAAAAATGAAATAAAACAAAATAAAATAAATAAAATAAATAATAAAAATAATAAAAGAAAATCAATTTTTTCCTTCACGTAAATATCACAAAAGATAATCACTATCACCCACCACCTAAAAACAAAACAAAATACATTCTCCTACACCTGATATGCATGAGGACACCTCATAGCCCCTTGTACACACGGGTCGGACATTCCGACAGCCAAATCCCTCGGATTTTGCCCGTCGGATTTTGTCCGAAACTGTTGCATACACACGGGTCGGACGAAGTTGTCGGAAAATCCGATTGTACAGAACGTGATGACGTTATTTCGTTACGATGGGACTACGTTCAGACTAGTAGCCAATAGCTTTGATGTAGGAATTTGATCTGAGCATGCGTGGCACTTTGTCCGATCGGAATTCTCTACACATGATTGGAGTATGTCCGACCGGATCATGTTGTTGGAAGATTTTACCGACAAGTTGGAAAACTTGGTCCGTCGGATACTCTGACGGAAACAGTCCGATGGAGACCACACACAGTCGGAATATCCGACAAAACGCTCCGATTGGACACATTCCGATGGAATCTCCGACCGTGTGTACAGGGGCATACAGTATATATATATACACAGAGGGGAAATAACAATCCTCTCCGCTGCAGATGGGGTAAGTTTTGCCCACTTACATAGAAATGAAGGGTCTATAATTGTATTTTATATGATGGAGACAGAATATCAACCAAAAATCCAGAGAAATCACACAATACAAATGTTATAAATGGAATAAAATAAGTATTTGATCCCCAACCAAGAATAACCCTCCCCCACAGACTGGCTCCAGTAGGTGCTCATGTGGTACACAGATTAGTCCTGACAATGTAAGAAGGTTCTCCTAACGACAACTCGTTATGTGTATAGAAGACTCCTGTCCACAGAATCCCTTCCCTCCAATCCTCACCATCATGGGGAAGAGCAAAGATCTGTCAGAGGACGTCGGGGAGAAGATTGGAGACCTGCACAAGGCTGGAATGGGCTACAAGACCATCAGCAAGAAGCTTGGTGAGAGGAGACGAGTGCCGGAGAGATTATTCACAAATGGAAGAAATACAAAATCACCATCAATGGTCCTCAGTCTGGAGCTCCATGGAAGATTTCTCCTCATGGGGTGAGGATGGTCATGAGAAAAGTGAGGGATCCGCCCAGAACTACACATGACCAACGTACCCCAGATGTATAACTGCATGCTGCACCACCAACCCATTACCCCAACTAGACCTTACACAAAAAAATACCGACGCAACCGTTGCAGTAAGAGCCGGTTCACACAGCGGGCGATGTGAGGCGACACGACTCGCCTCGCCTCGCTCTCGCAAGTCGCCCCCGTTCTGTACAGTGGAACCGTTCTGAGAGGAGTGACTCGAGTCGCTCCGACTCAGAAAAAAGGTTCCTGTACTACTTCTGGGCGACCTCGGGGGCGACTTGCATTGACTTCTATACAGAAGTCATCTGCAAGTTGCCGCTAAGGTCGCGGCAGGTCGCGGCGAGGCAAGTCGGAGTCGCCTCGCCTCGCCTGCAGTGTGAACCGGCCCTTAAGTGGCCATTTCAGCCCCTTCATTCAAAACAAATAACAAATTATTTAACCAATATTTACCAAATAAAAAACATAACACTTTTTAAAGTTGCCGATCCTCGGAGGCACCAAGTATCAAAATGTTCCTTGTATCTGCGTAATTACTTCCATGGTCCCTGCCGCCCTGCACCCGCTCAGGGACGAACCACAATCTGTGATAGCTGTATGCCTGGGGGCCCCTGAGGAGGTTTTACTTGTATTCAGGTCCGTGTCCCCCCTCCCCCCAAGACACACAGACTCTGGATATGTAAATGCCATGTTAGCAATAGACTGAATCACACTATTGGGACACAAACTGTTAGATGCGAATGTCATCACCTCCAGCCACCCGTCTGTTGTCTTGTATAATGTAGATGAGTCTAGTCTGGCTTGACACAGATTCTAAAGAGTATTTCACCTATTGTTGTTTTGTTGTTTGTGCCAATTAACCTGAAGTTGAATGAAGGAGTCCAGTGTTGATTAGATAATTAGCTCATGCTAATTAGGTTAGGTTTTCGTCACCCCGCTGTATATATTTTGTGTGAGATCTCAAATAAAGGCGATTCCTGATGCACTTAGGGTTGCCACCTGTCCAGGATTCACCCGGACAGTTCGGGTTTGAAACCATGCATCCAGGTTTCAGACTGCCTGAAACCCGGACACATTATTCAGACTGGACCATGGCTTCCCAGCTGGGTTGCTGGCTGCAGTTATCTAAGCTGAGAGTGTCTGTTACACCCTCTTTCACACTGCCTAAAGCCAGCACCCCCCCCCCCCCCCCAAACACACAGACAGGAAAGGAGAGTTGGCTTGATCTGTATCTCTTACTCTCTTAATTAGAAGTCCAGCAGCCTCAGATACATCTGGGTGAGAGGTGCTGACTGCCAAGGGGTGAGTGAGTTCACCATCCATCCCTGTCTGTGACTGAAGTCTCCCCCCTTCTCTCTCCTGCCTCTGAGAGAGTACACTTAGGTAAATCAGGGTTCTCAGAGCACCCTTTACATCAGAGTTCCCCTTTCTACCAAAGGGCACAGTGTTCCTTCTTACATCAAAGTCCTCTCCATACATCAGAGTTCTTAATGTTCCCCCTTAACTCAGGGTTCCCAGAGCATCCCTTATGTTAGAGTCCCCAGAGTTCTCCCTTACATCAGAGTCTGCAGAGTCCCCCCTTAGAGTGAAAGGGAACTCTGCAAGTTCAGATGTAAAAGGGGAACTCTGGGGACTCTGATGTAAAGGGGAACTCTGTGGACTCTGATGTAAAGGGGAACTCTGTGGACTCTGATGTAAAGGGGAACTCTGTGGACTCTGATGTAAAGGGGAACTCTGTGGACTCTGATGTAAAGGGGAACTCTGTGGACTCTGATGTAAAGGGGAACTCTTGTTATTAATGTCATATGATTAGAAATGTTATTTAATAGCAAGATATATCTATAGTTTATACTATAAAAAAAAAAAAAATTGCAGTGCGCCGATAAAGTGTCCGGGTTTGACTTGAAGAAAAGGTGGCGACCCTAGATGCACCCCAAGACTGGTGGTGTCTGGTTCTTGGGGGTTCCTATAGCCAGATCCATTGGACTTGTGTTCCAGGACTTAGGAAGCGGGATATAGACGGAAGCATTCAAGCGGAGTGTGGGGGACGTTCTGTCTCAACTGCCATTCCACCGGGGACTCCATACCTTAAAGAGGAAGTAAACCCTGATGGGTGTTACTACTTCTGTGTCTCCCTGCAAAGGTAAAGCATAATGGACTACTATGCATCGCATCGCATCGCATTGCATAGTAGTCCATTATGTGTCACTTACCTGACACAGGAGCCAGCGATGTCCCCGCTGTCCCCTGTAGTCCAGAGCATCCATCTTCTTCCGGGTATCGCTGCTCCGGCCACTCAAAGCGCCGGAGCAGCGATGACGTCACTCCCGCGCATGCGCAGGGGACCCGCCACTAACGCCATATCGCCGTTAGCAGTGCACCTGCATGCCGCTGTCTACGGCGTCGTAGACAGCTGTGACTGTCTCTTAGTAAATATCTCCTAAACCATGTAGGTTTAGGAGATATTTTTGGACCTCCAGGTAAGCCTTAATCTAGGCCTTAATCTAGGCTCACCTGTAGGTCAAAGTGGTTTGTCAGGGTTTACAACCACTTTAAATGGGTCCCTAATAATCTAATAATAGCAGTGTGACGGGAGGGCGTGTGGAATCCCTTGGAAAGGTTGGGAAACCCTTCTTTCAGCTCTCCATGCACCTCTTATGTCTAAGCCACCCTGTGCCAGGACTGAGAAAATATATCTTGGATTACTTAAAATGGGGCAGTAATATTTATCCACATTATCTCCCTGTAAAGACTATTCTTGGTTTGTTTGATTCTGAGAGAGCTGATCACATTGTCCTCTGTACAATGTGGGAGACGGGCCGACTCCTGCTGGAGCTCCTGCTATTGTGAGAAGGTGTTCTGTGTTTATACCTATAATAATGTATAATCTACTGTGTGAAGCTCGGTGACATCCTGATTTATCATAGAATGCTCAGGAGGGCACGGAGGCACATCGGCTGCTTTAAGGGATTAGTTAATTATCTCATGTTAATTCTGTTTCTGGTTACCCACCTATGCTGACCCTGAAACCCCCCTACGCTGACCCCGACACCCACCTACGCTGACCCTGAAACCCCCCCTTACGCTGACCCCGACACCCACCTACGCTGACCCCGACACCCACCTACACTGACCCCGACACCCACCTACACTGACCCCGAAACCCCCCTACACTGACCCCGACACCCACCTACGCTGCCCCCGACACCCAGCTACAAAGACCCTAAAACCCCCCCTTACGCTGACCCCAACACTCACCTACGCTGACCCCGACACCCACCTACACTGACCCCGAAACCCCCCTACACTGACCCCAACACCCACCTATGCTGCCCCCGACACCCAGCTACAAAGACCCTGGCACCCACCTACGCTGACCCCAAAACCCCCCTACACTGACCCCGAAACCCCCCTACACTGACCCCAACCTGGCGACACCCACCTACAGTAACCCCGACACACACTTCCACAGACCCCAACACCCACCTACACAGACCCCAACACCCCCTACCCCAACACCTACCTACATTGACCCTGACACCCACCTACGCTGACCCCGAAACCCACCTACGCTGACCCCGAAACCCCCTTACACTGACCCCGACACCCACCTACGCTGACCCCTAAACCTACCTACGCTGACCCCGACACCTACCTACGCTGACCCCGAAACCCCCTTACACTGACCCCGACACCCACCTACAAAGACCACGACACCCCCCTACACTGACCCTGAAACCCCCCTACACTGACCCTGACCCAACAACACCCACCTACACTAACCCCGACACACACTTCCACAGACCCCAACACCCACCTACACAGACCCCAACACCTACCTACACTGACCCTGACACCCACCTACACTGACCACGACACCCCCCTACACTGACACGTTTTATGTGGTTTTGCCATGCTTCCAGTGCATTTTCTGTGTGCCATACACCTGTGAAATTTGAACATGTGATTCAAAAATCACACAAAAACGCAATGCAGGTGCATTTCTAAAGCATTTTTGCCATGTTTCCTATTATTTTCAATAAGATCTGTGTTTTTGGTGCATTTTCTGGTGTGTTTTCTGAGGGCCAATCACCTGTGATACTTGGACAAGTACCTTAAAAAAACTCAACAAAAACGCAATGCAGGTCGTTTTTTGATGTGTTTTTGCCACATCGTCAATTCATTTCAATGAGGACCTGTGTTTTTGACACATTTCCAGCGCATTTTCAGTACTTTTTTTGGGCACCTGTGAAGCTTGGATACGACTCAAAATTGCAACGTAGTTGTTTTTTATGCATTTTTGCCTCGTTTTCGCCATACTTTCTATTCACTTCAGTGGGGATCTGCGTTTTTGGGGGGGTTTTGCCATGGCTCTGGAGAATTTCCTGGGTGCCATGCACCTGTGAAACTTGGACATGTGGTTAAAAAAAAACGCACCAAAAACACAACGCAGGTGCATTTTTGATGCATTTTCGCAGAATTTTCTATTCATTTCAATGGGGACCTTCATACTTGGTACGGTTTTGAAAACTGCACCAAAGAGGCAACAAGCAGGACGGTTTTAAAGACACGGAACCCGCAGCGCAGCGGTGTGACGAGTCCCATAGGATATAAATGGATTGCGATTTTGCTGTTAGTAATTGTTTAGTACAGTAAAAACGCGTCGGCAGCCCCATATAGTCATATATAAAGTATATTTGAATATCAATGTTTAGTGTCACTTTAATGCTACAATGAATCCATTCTAATCCATTCTAATCCATTCCATATATACTATAAAGTGACTCCATATACAATTGGAGCTCCGTCATTGTCATATAGAGAAGACATGATAGAGTCTCATACTGACAATAGAGTGCAATATAATATTCTGCAAAATAAAAGAAAAGAAAAAAATTGTCAATGAAAGTCGATCTCTGATGGAAATCTCTAAAATTTGAAAGGATTGAACTTTCCAGGTGAGAAAAGTTCCTACCTATGGTCCAGGAGAATGTATAGAGGTCCAGGAGAATGTATAGAGGTCCAGGAGAATGTATAGAGGTCCAGGAGAATGTATAGAGGTCCAGGAGAATGTATAGAGGTCCAGGAGAATGTAGGGAGGTCCGTGTGAATGTGTGGAGGTCCGTGTAAATGTGTGGAGGTCCGTGTGAATGTGTGGAGGTTCAGGTGAATGTATAGAGGTCCATGTGAATGTAGGGAGGTCCGTGTGAATGTGTGGAGGTCCGTGTGAATGTGTGGAGGTTCAGGTGAATGTATAGAGGTCCATGTGAATGTAGGGAGGTCCGTGTGAATGTAGGGAGGTCCGTGTGAATGCAGGGAGGTCCAGGTGAATGTGTGGAGGTCCATGTCAATGTATGGAGGTCCATGTAAATGTAGGGAGGTCCGTGTGAATGTGTGGAGGTCCGTGTGAATGTGTGGAGGTCCAGGTGAATGTATAGAGGTCCATGTGAATGTAGGGAGGTCCATGTGAACGTAGGGAGGTCCAGGTGAATGTAGGGAGGTCCAGGTGAACGTAGGGAGGTCCAGGTGAATGTAGGGAGGTCCATGTGAATGTGTGGAGGTCCAGGTGAATGTAGGGAGGTCCAGGTGAATGTGTGGAGGTCCATGTGAATGTGTGGAGGTCCATGTGAATGTAGGGAGGTCCAGGTGAATGTGTGGAGGTCCAGGTGAATGTGTGGAGGTCCAGCTGAATGTATGGAGGTCCATGTGAATGTGTGGAGGTCCAGGTGAATGTAGGGAGGTCCAGGTGAATGTGTGGAGGTCCAGGTGAATGTGTGGAGGTCCATGTGAATGTGTGGAGGTCCATGTGAATGTGTGGAGGTCCAGGTGAATGTAGGGAGGTCCAGGTGAATGTGTGGAGGTCCATGTGAATGTGTGGAGGTCCATGTGAATGTGTGGAGGTCCATGTGAATATAGGGAGGTCCAGGTGAATGTAGGGAGAAGATGCTCACCTGGGTTCCTTGGTATCCTGAACCTGGGATTCGTCTACATCCAGCATTGTGCGGTGATCTCCGGGTCCTCTCAGGTCATGGATGGTTCTCCCGGGTTCTCTGGTCGGTAGAATGGGATTTGTTCACAGAGCACCTTGCTGCGTCTCCCTACCTCTCACCTGTCGCCTGGCTCGCTGCTCCCTCCCTACCTCTCACCTGTCGCCTGGCTCGCTGCTCCCTCCCTACCTCTCACCTGTCGCCTGGCTCGCTGCTCCCTCCCCACCTCTCACCTGTCGCCTGGCTCGCTGCTCCCTCCCTACCTCTCACCTGTCGCCTGGCTCGCTGCTCCCTCCCTACCTCTCACCTGTCGCCTGGCTCGCTGCTCCCTCCCCACCTCTCACCTGTCGCCTGGCTCGCTGCTCCCTCCCCTTTCCTGTGCTTTGACTGGACCAAGGGGAGGCTGAACTGGTTTTTTTCCAGATGAATCTGGCAGCCAGGTACCTGTCATCTTATCCCTCCCTCTCACCTGGGAGAACGGCTTCACCTCTCATCGTAAAAACAGGTGAAGTCAGCAGAGTTTAGGGCAGAGCTGCACACAGCAAGAAATGAGTAAGGGAAGCGCATGGCGTGGGATCGATCCCTTCATCAGATACATGGAAAGCTCTGACATTATCATCAGTCCAATAGCCGGGTGTCCCCCATGGGGGGAGGAAAGGTCCCCGTATCATGATGGGGAATTGGTTGCACCCCCCATATTGGCTATAATTGGCCACCTGGTGGGACTTCTGTATTTTTGGGAATTCCTGGAGTTGGATGCGGAGCGTTTGTAATACTTCCTAATTAGGAAGGAACCTTCACATCCAATGACAATCCCCTCATATGACTTTTGGACCAACTCATGTAATATAATTTTACGTTTTCCTAATAGAAGCTTCTTTTTCGGAGGGGGAAAGCCGGGGAGCTCATAGGTGGGCATTCGGGTGTACACCCCAAAGCTCAAACACACATCTGCACAGGGCAGTGAATGAATAGGAAGGGCTGAGTGTCTTCCTGTTCATTCACAAACTGAAGCATAGTAAATGCAGTTTACTATGCTTTGGTCATGAGTGGACAGAGTGAGCCAGTGTGTTCACTTTGTTCATTTAGAAAAGGAAAGGGGACGGTAAATTACATATTTACTAGCCCCTTCCCCCATTCTCCATCCTGGAATAACCCCCTCTGGCGCCAGGGCGAGAGGAAAAGAGGGAAATCAGCAGCACTGAGCGGCAAGGTCAACAAGGGGGGCAGAGCCTAGGCAGTAGGGGGCATCAGCATGCACATCGTGATTAGGGTGTGCCCAGGCACACCTTCCACACCCCCTGCGCACACCTATTCTGGTTGGTATTCCTCCTGATGTAATTAAGTGAGAACAATAGGCGGGTCTTTTTCCTTCCTGGTTGATACCGGCACGGTGCACCAGGCTTGTCCCCGGTTGTACGCAAGGTTCTCCCTACATTCTAATGCCTTTCCGGTAGGGATGGTGCTGCTCTTGTCTGTCCAGGGCCTGAGCTGAGAGAGGCCTGCAATGTATGTGCCCCTGGTGCCAGAAATTCTCACTGGGAGGTTAACCTCACTTTGTGTCTATTATAGCACCACGGTCACTGCACCATTGCACCTTTCCCTTTATTTGTGTCTTTTTTGCATGGCCCATGGGAGGGGGCATAGGAGGGGGCATGGGAGGGGGCTTGGGAGGGGGCTTGGGAGGGGGCATGGGAGGGGGCATGGTAAGGGGCTTGGAAGGGGGCATGGGAGGGGGCATGGTAAGGGGCTTGGGAGGGGGCATGGGAGGGGGCATGGTAAGGGGCTTGGAAGGGGGCATGGGAGGGGGCATGGTAAGGGGCTTGGGAAGGGGCATGGGAGGGGGCATGGGAGGGGGCTTGGGAGGGGGCATGGTAAGGGGCTTGGGAGGGGGCATGGGAGGGGGCATGGTAAGGGGCTTGGAAGGGGGCATGGGAGGGGGCATGGGAGGGGGCATGGTAAGGGGCTTGGGAGGGGGCATGGGAGGGGGCATGGTAAGGGGCTTGGAAGGGGGCATGGGAGGGGGCATGGGAGGGGGCATGGTAAGGGGCTTGGGAGGGGGCATGGGAGGGGGCATGGGAGGGGGCTTGGGAGGGGGCATGGGAGGGGGCATGGGAGGGGGCATGGTAAGGGGCTTGGGAGGGGGCATGGGAGGGGGCATGGGAGGGGGCATGGGAGGGGGCATGGTAAGGGGCTTGGGAGGGGGCATGGGAGGGGGCATGGGAGGGGGCATGTAACCTTTTGGTCGGGTTCTTCCCTTCCCACCTGATCTCCCTTTGGGGAGTTCTACCTAGTACTTGGGTAGGTCTTGCTTCGGTGGGTCTCCTGAAGAAAGAGGTCTTTCTAGTTTTGGCTGGGTGGACCATGAATTACCCCACTCCCTGTCTAGAGCCTTGTGCCCTGGGGTATCAGGGCCGGGGTTCTTTCTCTGCGGAGGAGGATGTACACATTTTTGCATATTTCACCCTCTCTTGCACCTGGTGTTCCATCTCAAGTATGTGCAGCACACTGCGGAGCTCCAAAAAGATTGTATGGACCTATCACATACCTGGCAGCGTCCTATCATATAGTGTCCCCCATCAGATAGTGTCCACTGTGTACTGCGCACGCAGATTCCAAAAATACCCGAAGATGAACAGCGCCTGCGCCGTGAGTCCAGGTTCTATCCCCACCATCCAAGTGGACATAGAGTCGGAATATAAAAGAGCCGAGCGCAGCGAGGGGCCCTCTAATTTTCCCAACCCTATGTCCGCTTGGATGGTGGGGCCACCACCTCCACTCAAGGCGCAGGCGCCGTTCATCTTCAGAGATTTTCCGAAGCTTCTTCTGCGCATGCGCAGTACGGAGCAGACACTATATGATGGCAGGACACTATCTGCCAGAACACCGGATATAATGAGGAAAGCTTCTCTTACACCTCTGTCTCGGGGCCCCTGATGGTGTAGACAGGAGTGGCACGATCGCCTGTAGGTCTTGGTAGCAGCAGGAGAAGTCATCAGATGGCTTCAGCAAGCAGGCAGGCAGCTGGTGACATCAGGCAATAGCAGAGCCAGGCACGCCAGGTCATACACAGACGGGATGGATCGGGTACAGGGCACAGACAGGAACGTGATCAGCAGACAAGCCAGGTCTGGAACCGATCAGTGGGAGGTCAGGGGACAAGCCGAGGTCAATGCAGGTGGAGTTCAGAAGAAAATGGTCAAGACAAGCTGGGTCAGCAACTGGAATCAGGATACAGATTCACAGGATGGCACGGGGCTGAAGGCAAAGCAGCTCTGATCCTGAGCACTGGCTGAGTTTAAATAGTCGGTTTGACACCAGAATCTATCACAGGTGCACGCAATTGCCGACGTGCACGAGAATGCACGATGGTTCGTGTGCACGCACGAGTTCGCGCATGCGCATATGTATTAGTCCGGGTCCAATTCTTGTGAGCACGAAAGGGAAGATATTTTAGCATGTGCACAGAAGAGTTATGTTGTTTGCTGGCATGCGCATCCTGACAGGGCCATAGTTCAGTTCCACACGTGTGCACAACCAGGGCAGGACTTACCATTGGGCTTGACTGGGCTCAAGCCCATGGGCCCCACCCAATAGGGGGCCCCGCCAAGATGCATAGCCGAGTATGTACCCGGCTCGGCTCCGCTCACAGTTATGCCCAGTCCCGCCCTATGATAGACATAACACAGGGACTGGGCGTAACTGTGAGCCGAGCCGAGTACACTCGACTACTCTCGGCTCCGCTCGGGACTGCAAGAGGGCCCGAGAGCCGCCGAGATACACAGGACTCTGTATCTCGGCTGCACCATTTTTAAACTTCAAGACTGCAATGACAAGCCTGCAAATTACACTGACAAGGCTGCAGATGGATGGGCAAGGCTGCAGATGGACACTGATAAGGCTGCAGATGGATGGGCAAGGCTGCAGATGGATGGGCAAGGCTGCAGATGGATGGGCAAGGCTGCAGATGGATGGGCAAGGCTGCAGATGGATGGGCAAGGCTGCAGATGGATGGGCAAGGCTGCAGATGGACACTGATAAGGCTGCAGATGGATGGGCAAGGCTGCAGATGGATGGGCAAGGCTGCAGATGGACACTGATAAGGCTGCAGATGGATGGGCAAGGCTGCAGATGGATGGGCAAGGCTGCAGATGGACACTGATAAGGCTGCATTGATGGGCATTTAAATGTAAGTTTCTTCCTTAAACTTCCCTCCTAAAAGTTTTTTCCTTAAAATTCCCTCCTAAACTTGGGGTGCGTGTTATATGCCGGCGCGTGTTATACCCCGATAAATACGGTAATGTATAGAAGGTAGGGCCCGAAAGTGACTCAAGCCCAGGGGCCCCCGCCACCCTAAGTCCTGCCCTGTGCACAACAATCTATTCGCCTTCGATATATAGTCACATTGATCTTGTACAACTATATGACTTCCTTTGTCTGCCGTACGTATTATGAGGTCAGTATTGTCCTCAGCAGAGCTTTCCTTTCTGATAAGGTACGATTATTGTCTGAAGTGGAGCTTCCCTTATTGGTCTGCATTTACGGATATAGAACGGCATAAAACGTTTTCATGAACTCGGTTTTCACATGTGAAGGATGAATGAGAGATTGTGGGCCAATAGGAGCATGACTGTAAAATATACCCCTCCTCCACCAGATCGTATGATGCTTCTAAGGCCAGTGCTTGACTGGAGGTGTCCAATGCCGAGTCGGCAAGCCCGGACTCCAATGGGCCCCTCTTAGGGTTGCCACCTGTCCAGGATTCACCCGGACAGTTCGGGTTTGGAATCATGTGTTCGGGTTTCAGACTGCCTGAAACCCGGACACATTATTTAAACTGGCCTATGGCCTCCCAGCAGGGTTGCTGCATGCAGTTGTCTAAGCTGAGAGTGTCTGTTACACTCTTTAACACTGCCCAAAGCCAACACTAGCAATCCTCCCAAACACACACACAGGAGAGGATAGAGGGCGCAATCTGCACCTCCCCCACCCCTACCCCTCTGTGTCTGCCCCACACTCCAATCCCTGGTGCTGAGCCCCAGAATAGGAAAGTAAGGCGGGCCGGAAATTTGAAGTTCAGCACACTCAGATACATCTGGATGATAGGTGGTGAGTGAGCTCACCATCCATCCCTGTCTGTGACTGAAGTCTCCCCCCTTCTCTCTCCTGCCTCTGAGTAAGTACACTAAGGCAAATCAGGGTTCTCAGAGCACCCCTTACATCAGATTTCCCTTTTACACCAGAGGCCACAGTGTTTCCCCTTTACATCAGAGTCTTCTCCGTACATCAGAGTTCTCAGGGTCCCCCCTTAAATCAGGGTTCCTAGAGCATCCCTTATGTTAGAGTCCCCAGAATTCTCCCTTACATCAGAGTCTGCAGAGTCCTCCCTTACAGTGAAAGTTCAGATGTAAAACGGGAACTCTGTGGACTGTGATGTAAAGGGGGACTCTTGTTCTTAACTTCATATGATTAGAAATGTTATTTAATAGCAAAATATATCTATAGTTTATACTATAAAAAAAATTGCCGTGCCGTGCCGTGTTCGGGTATGACTTGAAGAAAAGGTGGCAACCCTAGCCCCTCTTTGTTATAGTATTGGGCTATTTCCTCCTGCACGCTATAAAACTTCTTCACATTGAGGTTCCTGAAAAACGTTAGTAAATCTTTAGCCATCTGCTGACCGCAATACCAGTGGCAGCCCGTCCATAGGGGGCGCCGCCCCCTAAGTTAGAGCCCAGGTCCCAGAAGACAGCGGGACCGTTCAGAAAGAGCGGCCCGACTTGTGCAGCAGGAAACAGGCTGTGAATCCACAAGGCTTCACTTCCTGTCAGGGGCGGCCCGTCAAGAAATCACATGAATAGAAGCTGTCTGAGAAAGTGAAGCAGATCACAAAAAGAAACACATCGTGACACCATCGAAAAAAAATCAGGAACAGATTAGAAACAAAGTCATGTCCATGTATCAGCCTAGGAAGGATTACAAAGCCATTTCTAAGGCCGCGTACACACGGGCGGACTGTCTGACGGACTTGGTCCGCTGAAACGTGTTTCAGCGGACAATACGCTCGTGTGTGGGCTTCAGCTGACTTTTTCAGCGGACAGTCTGGCGGACTAAGTCTTTCGGAATTTCCGTAATATTGTCAAACTTGGTTTCAGCGGACAATCCGCTCGTGAGTAGGCTAGTTCAACGGACTAAGTATGGCGCATGCTCAGAAAGGATTTACACGGCGGAAGGTTGCATTGCTGTGTATTGGACTTCCTATTTCTAGTCCCGTCGTACGTGCTGTACACGTCATCGCGCAAGCTTTCGATGGACTGTTTGTGCATCCGTGTGTGGTCAAGTCCGTTCAGTCGAAAGTAGGACGGACTGTCCGTCGGATTGTCTGACGGACTTAGTTGGACAGACAGTCCGCCCGTGTGTACGCGGCCTAAGGCTTTGCAACTCCAGTGAACCCCGGGTGGGGGGAGGGGGGGCATTATCCACAAATGGAGATGACTTGGAAGAGTGGTGACCCTTCCCAGGAGGGGCCGACCTACAAAAATCTCTCCAAGAGCACAACAAGGACTCATCCAGGAGGTCATAAAAGATCCCGGAACATCTAAAGAACCGCAGGCCTCACCTGCCTCAGGTAAGATCGGTGTTCATGATTCACCAATAAGAAAGAGACCGGGCAAAAATGGCGTCCATGGGAGAGTTCCAAGGCCAAAGCCACCGCTGACCAAAAAGGCTCATCTCACATTTACCAAAAAACATCTTGATTATCCCCAAGACTTTTAGGCAAATATTCTGTGGACTGATGAGACAAAAATGTTACTTTTTGGAAGGTGTGAGTCCCGATACACCATTTCATAAGAAGAACATCATTCCAACAGTCAGACATGGTGGTGGTTGGGGGATGGTCTGGGGCTTATTTTCAGCTTCAGGACCTGGATGAGTTACCATAATTGATGGGAATTCTGAGCTCTACCATAAAATCTTAAAGGAGAATGTCCGGCCGTCAGTTCCCGGCCTCGAGCTCAAGTGCACTTGGGTTATGCAGCAGGACAATAATCCCAAACACAACAGCAAGTCCACCTCCAAATGGTTCAAACAAAGCAAAATTTAGGTTTTTGGAGTGGCCTAGTCAAAGCCCGGACCTAAATCCAATTGAGATGCTGTATCATGACCTTACACAGGCCCTTCATGCTGGAAATCCCTCCAATGTGGCTGAATTAAAACAATTCTGCACAGAAGAGTCGGCCAAAATCCCTCCACAGCGATGTGAAAGACTCATTGCCAGTTATCGCAAACGCTGGAGTGCAGTTGTTGCCGCCAAGGGTGGCCCAACCAGTTATAAGGTTTAGGGGGCAATTACTTTTTCACATAAAGCCTGGCAGGTTTGGACAGCTCCCCCTCCTAGGCTCACACATGAGGTCCCTCTCCTAGGTTCACATGGGAGGTCCCCCTCCTAGGCAAACATGTGAGGTCCCTCTCCTAGATTCACATGAGAGGTTCCCCTCCTAGGTTCACATGGGAGGTCCCTCTCCTAGGCAAACATGGGAGGTCCCCCTCCTAGGCTCACATGGGAGGTCCCCCTCCTAGGCAAACATGTGAGGTCCCTCTCCTAGGCTCACATGGGAGATCGCCCTCCTGGGCTCACATGTGAGGTCCCTCTCCTAGGCTCACATGTGAGGTTCCTCTCCTAGGCTCACATGTGAGGTCTCTCTCCTAGGCTCACATGTGAGGTTCCTCTCCTAGGCTCACATGTGAGGTCTCTCTCCTAGGCTCACATGTGAGGTTCCTCTCCTAGGCTCACATGTGAGGTCACTCTCCTAGGCTCACATGTGAGGTCTCTCTCCTAGGCTCACATGTGAGGTTCCTCTCCTAGGTTCACATGTGAGGTCCCTCTCCTAGGCTCACATGTGAGGTTCCTCTCCTAGGCTCACATGTGAGGTCTCTCTCCTAGGCTCACATGTGAGGTTCCTCTCCTAGGCTCACATGTGAGGTCACTCTCCTAGGCTCACATGTGAGGTCTCTCTCCTAGGCTCACATGTGAGGTTCCTCTCCTAGGTTCACATGTGAGGTCCCTCTCCTAGGCTCACATGTGAGGTCTCTCTCCTAGGCTCACATGTGAGGTCTCTCTCCTAGGCTCACATGTGAGGTCTCTCTCCTAGGTTCACATGTGAGGTCCCTCTCCTAGGCTCACATGTGAGGTCTCTCTCCTAGGCTCACATGTGAGGTCCCTCTCCTAGGCTCACATGTGAGGTCTCTCTCCTAGGCTCACATGTGAGGTCTCTCTCCTAGGCTCACATGTGAGGTTCTTCTCCTAGGTTCACATGTGAGGTCCCTCTCCTAGGCTCACATGTGAGGTCCCTTTCCTAGGTTCACATGTGAGGTCCCTCTCCTAGGCTCACATGTGAGGTCTCTCTCCTAGGCTCACATGTGAGGTCCCTTTCCTAGGTTCACATGTGAGGTCTCTCTCCTAGGCTCACATGTGAGGTCTCTCTCCTAGGCTCACATGTGAGGTTCCTCTCCTAGGTTCACATGTGAGGTCCCTCTCCTAGGCTCACATGTGAGGTCCCTTTCCTAGGTTCACATGTGAGGTCCCTCTCCTAGGCTCACATGTGAGGTCCCTCTCCTAGGCTCACATGTGAGGTCTCTCTCCTAGGCTCATATGTGAGGTCTCTCTCCTAGGCTCACATGGGAGGTCTCTCTCCTAGGCTCACATGTGAGGTCCCTTTCCTAGGTTCACATGTGAGGTCCCTCTCCTAGGCTCACATGTGAGGTCCCTCTCCTAGGCTCACATGTGAGGTCTCTCTCCTAGGCTCACATGTGAGGTCCCTCTCCTAGGCTCACATGTGAGGTCTCTCTCCTAGGCTCACATGTGAGGTCTCTCTCCTAGGCTCACATGTGAGGTCTCTCTCCTAGGCTCACATGTGAGGTTCCTCTCCTAGGCTCACATGTGAGGTCCCTCTCCTAGGTTCACATGTGAGGTCCCTCTCCTAGGTTCACATGTGAGGTCCCTCTCCTAGGTTCACATGTGAGGTCCCTCTCCTAGGCTCACATGTGAGGTCTCTCTCCTAGGTTCACATGTGAGGTCCCTTTCCTAGGCTCACATGTGAGGTCTCTCTCCTAGGCTCACATGTGAGGTCTCTCTCCTAGGCTCACATGTGAGGTCTCTCTCCTAGGCTCACATGTGAGGTTCCTCTCCTAGGCTCACATGTGAGGTCACTCTCCTAGGCTCACATGTGAGGTCTCTCTCCTAGGCTCACATGTGAGGTTCCTCTCCTAGGTTCACATGTGAGGTCCCTCTCCTAGGCTCACATGTGAGGTTCCTCTCCTAGGCTCACATGTGAGGTCTCTCTCCTAGGCTCACATGTGAGGTTCCTCTCCTAGGCTCACATGTGAGGTCACTCTCCTAGGCTCACATGTGAGGTCTCTCTCCTAGGCTCACATGTGAGGTTCCTCTCCTAGGTTCACATGTGAGGTCCCTCTCCTAGGCTCACATGTGAGGTCTCTCTCCTAGGCTCACATGTGAGGTCTCTCTCCTAGGCTCACATGTGAGGTCTCTCTCCTAGGTTCACATGTGAGGTCCCTCTCCTAGGCTCACATGTGAGGTTCCTCTCCTAGGCTCACATGTGAGGTCTCTCTCCTAGGCTCACATGTGAGGTCTCTCTCCTAGGCTCACATGTGAGGTCTCTCTCCTAGGCTCACATGTGAGGTCCCTCTCCTAGGCTCACATGTGAGGTTCCTCTCCTAGGCTCACATGTGAGGTCACTCTCCTAGGCTCACATGTGAGGTCTCTCTCCTAGGCTCACATGTGAGGTTCCTCTCCTAGGTTCACATGTGAGGTCCCTCTCCTAGGCTCACATGTGAGGTCTCTCTCCTAGGCTCACATGTGAGGTCTCTCTCCTAGGCTCACATGTGAGGTCTCTCTCCTAGGCTCACATGTGAGGTTCTTCTCCTAGGTTCACATGTGAGGTCCCTCTCCTAGGCTCACATGTGAGGTCCCTTTCCTAGGTTCACATGTGAGGTCCCTCTCCTAGGCTCACATGTGAGGTCTCTCTCCTAGGCTCACATGTGAGGTCCCTTTCCTAGGTTCACATGTGAGGTCTCTCTCCTAGGCTCACATGTGAGGTCTCTCTCCTAGGCTCACATGTGAGGTTCCTCTCCTAGGTTCACATGTGAGGTCCCTCTCCTAGGCTCACATGTGAGGTCCCTTTCCTAGGTTCACATGTGAGGTCCCTCTCCTAGGCTCACATGTGAGGTCCCTCTCCTAGGCTCACATGTGAGGTCTCTCTCCTAGGCTCATATGTGAGGTCTCTCTCCTAGGCTCACATGGGAGGTCTCTCTCCTAGGCTCACATGTGAGGTCCCTTTCCTAGGTTCACATGTGAGGTCCCTCTCCTAGGCTCACATGTGAGGTCCCTCTCCTAGGCTCACATGTGAGGTCTCTCTCCTAGGCTCACATGTGAGGTCCCTCTCCTAGGCTCACATGTGAGGTCTCTCTCCTAGGCTCACATGTGAGGTCTCTCTCCTAGGCTCACATGTGAGGTCTCTCTCCTAGGCTCACATGTGAGGTTCCTCTCCTAGGCTCACATGTGAGGTCCCTCTCCTAGGTTCACATGTGAGGTCCCTCTCCTAGGTTCACATGTGAGGTCCCTCTCCTAGGTTCACATGTGAGGTCCCTCTCCTAGGCTCACATGTGAGGTCTCTCTCCTAGGTTCACATGTGAGGTCCCTTTCCTAGGCTCACATGTGAGGTCTCTCTCCTAGGCTCACATGTGAGGTCTCTCTCCTAGGCTCACATGTGAGGTCTCTCTCCTAGGCTCACATGTGAGGTTCCTCTCCTAGGTTCACATGTGAGGTCCCTCTCCTAGGCTCACATGTGAGGTCTCTCTCCTAGGCTCACATGTGAGGTCCCTTTCCTAGGCTCACATGTGAGGTCTCTCTCCTAGGCTCACATGTGAGGTCTCTCTCCTAGGCTCACATGTGAGGTCACTCTCCTAGGCTCACATGTGAGGTCTCTCTCCTAGGCTCACATGTGAGGTCCCTCTCCTAGGTTCACATGTGAGGTCTCTCTCCTAGGCTCACATGTGAGGTCTCTCTCCTAGGCTCACATGTGAGGTTCCTCTCCTAGGCTCACATGTGAGGTCCCTCTCCTAGGCTCACATGTGAGGTTCCTCTCCTAGGCTCACATGTGAGGTCTCTCTCCTAGGCTCACATGTGAGGTTCCTCTCCTAGGCTCACATGTGAGGTCTCTCTCCTAGGCTCACATGTGAGGTTCCTCTCCTAGGCTCACATGTGAGGTTCCTCTCCTAGGCTCACATGTGAGGTTCCTCTCCTAGGCTCACATGTGAGGTCTCTCTCCTAGGCTCACATGTGAGGTCTCTCTCCTAGGCTCACATGTGAGGTCCCTCTCCTAGGCTCACATGTGAGGTCCCTTTCCTAGGCTCACATGTGAGGTCTCTCTCCTAGGCTCACATGTGAGGTCTCTCTCCTAGGCTCACATGTGAGGTCTCTCTCCTAGGCTCACATGTGAGGTTCCTCTCCTAGGTTCACATGTGAGGTCCCTCTCCTAGGCTCACATGTGAGGTCTCTCTCCTAGGCTCACATGTGAGGTCTCTCTCCTAGGCTCACATGTGAGGTCTCTCTCCTAGGTTCACATGTGAGGTCCCTCTCCTAGGCTCACATGTGAGGTCCCTCTCCTAGGTTCACAAGTGAGGTCTCTCTCCTAGGCTCACATGTGAGGTCTCTCTCCTAGGCTCACATGTGAGGTCTCTCTCCTAGGCTCACATGTGAGGTCTCTCTCCTAGGCTCACATGTGAGGTCTCTCTCCTAGGCTCACATGTGAGGTCTCTCTCCTAGGCTCACATGTGAGGTCCCTCTCCTAGGCTCACATGTGAGGTCTCTCTCCTAGGCTCACATGTGAGGTCTCTCTCCTAGGTTCACATGTGAGGTCTCTCTCCTAGGCTCACATGTGAGGTCTCTCTCCTAGGCTCACATGTGAGGTCTCTCTCCTAGGCTCACATGTGAGGTCTCTCTCCTAGGCTCACATGTGAGGTCCCTCTCCTAGGTTCACAAGTGAGGTCTCTCTCCTAGGCTCACATGTGAGGTCTCTCTCCTAGGTTCACATGTGAGGTCTCTCTCCTAGGCTCACATGTGAGGTCTCTCTCCTAGGCTCACATGTGAGGTCTCTCTCCTAGGCTCACATGTGAGGTCTCTCTCCTAGGCTCACATGTGAGGTCCCTCTCCTAGGTTCACAAGTGAGGTCTCTCTCCTAGGCTCACATGTGAGGTCTCTCTCCTAGGTTCACATGTGAGGTCCCTCTCCTAGGCTCACATGTGAGGTCCCTCTCCTAGGTTCACAAGTGAGGTCTCTCTCCTAGGCTCACATGGGCCAGGGTTCTGTGGGGCTGAGGATGGGGTTATGGACAATATCAGGGTTCTGTGGGGCTGAGGTTGGGGTTATGGACAATATCAGGGTTCTGTGGGGCTGAGGTTGGAGACGTTGCACACTTATTCTTCAAAGCAAGGACGTCATACTAAAAATGAAAGAGAGAAGGAGAATTAAGTGTAATAATAAGTGGCCTGATTATGGCGGCGGAGGTCACACCTATATAATGATCGCACGCTGGTGACATTATAGCAATAACTGCCGCCAGCAATACTTTATCCCGAGATAAATGGATCTATTTGGCTTCATGGACATTGGTCGCTTTTATTGTGGCCCTTGTACACACGGTTGGACATTCCGACGGAAAATGTCCGATCGGACCGTGTTGTCGGATAATCCGACCGCGTGTGGGCTCCATCGGACTATTTCCGTCGGAATATCCATGCATACCCCCAACCTCGACCCCATAGAACCCTGATATTGTCTATAACCCCAACCTCGGCCCCATAGAACCCTGATATTATCTATAACCGAACCTCAGCCCCATAGCACCATAACATTGTCTATATCCCCAACCTCGGCCCCATAGAACCATGATATTATCTATAACCCCAACCTCTGCCTCATAGAACCCTGATATTGTCTATAACCCCAACCTCGACCCCATAGAACCCTGATATTGTCTATATCCCCAACCTCTGCCCCATAGAACCCTGAAATTGTCTATAACCCCAACCTCTGCCCCATAGAACCCTGAAATTGTCTATAACCCCAACCTCAGCCCCATAGAACCCTGATATTATCTATAACCGAACCTCGGCCCCATAGAACCCTGATATTATCTATAACCGAACCTCAGCCCCATAGCACCCTAACATTGTCTATATCCCCAACCTCGGCCCCATAGAACCATGATATTATCTATAACCCCAACCTCTGCCTCATAGAACCCTGATATTGTCTATAACCCCAACCTCTGCCCCACAGAACCCTAATATTGTATATATCCCCAACCTCAGCCCCATAGAACCCTGAAATTGTCTATAACCCCAACCTCTGCCCCATAGAACCCTGAAATTGTCTATAACCCCAACCTCGGCCCCATAGAACCCTGATATTATCTATAACCCCAACCTCTGCCTCATAGAACCCTGATATTGTCTATAACCCCAACCTCGACCCCATAGAACCCTGATATTGTCTATATCCCCAACCTCTGCCCCACAGAACCCTAATATTGTCTATAACCACAACCTCAGCCCCATAGAACCCTGATATTGTCTATAACCCCAACCTCAGCCCCATAGAACCCTGATATTATCTATAACCGAACCTCTGCCCCATAGCACCCTAACATTGTCTATATCCCCAACCTCGGCCCCATAGAACCATGATATTATCTATAACCCCAACCTCTGCCTCATAGAACCCCGATATTGTCTATAACCCCAACCTCGACCCCATAGAACCCTGATATTGTCTATATCCCCAACCTCTGCCCCACAGAACCCTAATATTGTCTATAACCACAACCTCAGCCCCATAGAACCCTGATATTGTCTATAACCCCAACCTCAGCCCCATAGAACCCTGATATTATCTATAACCGAACCTCGGCCCCATAGCACCCTAACATTGTCTATATCCCCAACCTCGGCCCCATAGAACCATGATATTATCTATAACCCCAACCTCTGCCTCATAGAACCCTGATATTGTCTATAACCCCAACCTCGGCCCCATAGAACCCTGATATTGTCTATAACCCCAACCTCTGCCCCACAGAACCCTAATATTGTATATATCCCCAACCTCTGCCCCATAGAACCCTGAAATTGTCTATAACCCCAACCTCTGCCCCATAGAACCCTGAAATTGTCTATATCCCCAACCTCGGCCCCATAGAACCCTGAATTGTCTATATCCCCAACCTCTGCCCCACAGAACCCTAATATTGTATATATCCCCAACCTCTGCCCCATAGAACCCTGAAATTGTCTATAACCCCAACCTCTGCCCCATAGAACCCTGAAATTGTCTATATCCCCAACCTCGACCCCACAGAACCCTGAAATTGTCTATATCCCCAACCTCGGCCCCATAGAACCCTGAATTGTCTATATCCCCAACCTCGGCCCCATAGAACCATGATATTATCTATAACCCCAACCTCTGCCTCATAGAACCCTGATATTGTCTATAACCCCAACCTCGACCCCATAGAACCCTGATATTGTCTATATCCCCAACCTCTGCCCCACAGAACCCTAATATTGTCTATAACCACAACCTCAGCCCCATAGAACCCTGATATTGTCTATAACCCCAACCTCAGCCCTATAGAACCCTGATATTGTCTATAACCCCAACCTCAGCCCCATAGAACCCTGATATTATCTATAACCGAACCTCGGCCCCATAGCACCCTAACATTGTCTATATCCCCAACCTCGGCCCCATAGAACCATGATATTATCTATAACCCCAACCTCTGCCTCATAGAACCCTGATATTGTCTATAACCCCAACCTCGGCCCCATAGAACCATGATATTATCTATAACCCCAACCTCTGCCTCATAGAACCCTGATATTGTCTATAACCCCAACCTCGGCCCCGTAGAACCCTGATATTATCTATAACCCCAACCTCTGCCTCATAGAACCCTGATATTGTCTATAACCCCAACCTCTGCCCCACAGAACCCTAATATTGTATATATTCCCAAACTCTGCCCCATAGAACCCTGATATTATCTATAACCCCAACCTCTGCCTCATAGAATCCTCATATTGTCTATAACCCACACCTCAGCCCCATAGAACCCTGATATTGTCTATATCCCCAACCTCGGCCCCATAGAACCCTGATATTGTCTATATCCCCAACCTCGGCCCCATAGAACCCTTATATTGTCTATATCCCCAACCTCGGCCCCATAGAACCCTGATATTGTCTATATCCCCAACCTCGGCCCCATAGAACCCTGATATTGTCTATATCCCCAACCTCGGTCCTATAGAACCCTGATATTATCTATATCCCCAACCTCTGCCTTATAGAACCCTGATATTGTCTATATCCCCAACCTTGGCCCCATAGAACCCTGATATTGTCTATATCCCCAACCTCGGTCCTATAGAACCCTGATATTATCTATATCCCCAACCTCTGCCTCATAGAACAATGATATTGTCTATATCCCCAACCTCGGCCCCATAGAACCCTGATATTGTCTATATCCCCAACCTCGGCCCCATAGAACCCTTATATTGTCTATATCCCCAACCTCGGCCCCATAGAACCCTGATATTGTCTATATCCCCAACCTCGGCCCCATAGAACCCTGATATTGTCTATATCCCCAACCTCGGCCCCATAGAACCCTGATATTGTCTATATCCCCAACCTCGGTCCTATAGAACCCTGATATTATCTATATCCCCAACCTCTGCCTCATAGAACCCTGATATTGTCTATATCCCCAACCTCAGCCCCACAGAACCCTGATATTGTCCATAACCCCAACCTCAGCCCCATAGAACCCTGATATTGTCTATAACCCAACCTCAGCCCCATAGAACCCTGATATTATCTATAACCCAACCTTGGCCCCATAGCACCCTAACATTATCTATATCCCCAACCTCGGCCCCATAGCACCCTAACATTATCTATATCCCCAACCTTGGCCCCATAGAACCCTGATATTGTCTATAACTCCAACCTCGGCCCCACAGAACCCTGATATTGTCTATAACCCCAACCTCGGCCCCACAGAACCCTGATATTGTCTATAACTTCATCCTTGGCCCCATAGAACCCTGATATTGTCCATAACACCATCCTCAGCTCAAAGAACCCTGATATTGTCCATAACCTCAGTCGCAAAGAACCCTTATATTGAATAGCCAATCACAGCTGGATGGTCACTCAGGTTGGACAGTCCGTCTCTCACAAGGCCTAGCAGTCAACAAGGTGCTTCCTCAGGAACAAAGTCTTTGTCACAGACATTGTTGTAGAACATGTAGGGAAACTAATCTGTAGAACACTTATAGGATTCCTGGATCTTTCAGCCTGCTTGGTGATATCCACAAGACCGGATTCTCTCGGTTCTTTCAGCCCTTCCATGCTCTTACTAAGAAACCAACCCGTACGTGGCGTTCTTCTAAAGAGTCCTCCCCTGGAATGCTATGAAGTCACTGGGTCTCTCCCAAACCGGAGACGGCACCCAACCACCTCAGAATCCTTCCTTAGTTCCCTTGCCTTGGGCTAGCCAGCCCTGAGACATTAAAGTCGGGGGGAACCGCACCCCAGGCCATAACCTTCCTGGGGGCTGGTCAGGAGGACCAGGACCATGTAATCGGCACTTCATAATGGACCGGAACCCCCGAACCACGTGACCTCCGCATCTTAAATACCCTCTCCCAGAGGGCACAGCGAGAGGGCCACTCCCACTGACCTGACTCCGAAAGAGAGAAACTTAAGCGCCTGACCAGACCATAGTTCCATACCTGCCAGAACAGACAGCGCCCCCCTGTGGCCAGGCTGAACATCTCACAGTCCAGTCAGACTGATACAGAAGCCAAATTTAGACAAATAGACCCAAACCAAACTGTAGTTTAGGTAAAGTTTTAACTTTGAAAAGCACATAGCGAGTGCTCTTCAGGAGTCCGGCGCTACAGTGTTCATCCTCAGACTGTAAAATGCTTTCCAAGAAATTTCCATCCAAGGGTGGCAAATAAGGTTTTTCTTTATTTCTGTGTTATAAATCGTTATTTACACCCCACTGGGGCACATTCATTTCCCGCTCTCCTGGGTCTGAATTTTGTTTCTACACTCGGGTGACTCCTTCACATTTACCCCCAGCCTCATTCACTGTAATCGTACGGCCATGTCTGGCAGGCTAGTTGTACCCAAGTCCATCGATGGATTGATGTGCCACCAGCCTGCCCATAGATGCTTTGAATTTTGTCCGGTCCCTGATATCCCGGCTGAGATTCGATGGCCGATCGAGTCTTCCAATCCGCAGGCATCTATTGCTTTTGATAACATCAGCGAATGTGAAAACCCTGAAAAGATTTACAACAGGAATCGGGAAGGAGGATTGTAAATAAAAGACTTTCAGCCGCTAGACCTGAGACAATACTGCGCTACTACACTGGGTGCCGCCATATCCAGAGAGCAGGATTGGGGTGGGACGAGGACATCTAGTGGTGGAACACTATTAAAGCAGAAATAGACATATTATAGACATGGCTTTTCTTTTCTATTTGAGTTTATTTCTTATTATTTTGCAAGATTTATAGTTTAATGAGCCTATATTTTACCTTCCCTGGTTTTACTCCCCCCTTTATCAACATGATAATCAACATTTTAAATAAAACCTTTCTGTATTTAAAACAGGCCTTCTTTTAGACCCATCTCTGATCTCTGTGCTCCTCTTATTCATGGCTGGTATGGAAGGCTGGACAGCTTTCTGAAGATTAGAAAACCACTGGTGTGTAAGGCTGAGCTCCATGATAGAAAACTAAAATCTAAGGAGTAACAGGAGTGGGACACAAGCAGTGAGGCTGGGGAGGAAAGAGTTAGATGATACTGGACATCAGCCAGGAGGCTTCTGGTATATACTCGGTAAGGTTGAATAAAGACACCAGTCCATCCAGTTCCATCTGAGTGAAGAAAATCATATCCCTGTATATTATGCTTGCTAAGATGTCCTTGTACACACGGTCGGACATTCCGACGGAAAATGTCAGATCGGACCGTCGGACTGTTTCCGTCGCAATATCCGACGGACCAAGTTTTCCAGCTGGGCTATAAAATTTTCCGACAATGTGATCCGATTGGACAAAGTGCCACGCATGCTCAGATCAAATTCCTACACCAAAGCTATTGGCTACTAGCCTGACCGTAGTCCCATCGTAACGAAATAACGTCATCACGTTCTGAACGATCGGATTTTCCGACAACTTTGTCCGACCGTGTGTATGCAACAGTTTCGGACAAAATCTGACAGATTTGGTTGTCGGAATGTCCGACCCGTGTGTACAAGGGCTTAGAGTTTTTTGAAACTATCAGTACTTCCCGCTGACACCACCGATTGGTGGAAGAGAGTTCCACGTCCTTACTGCTCTGACAGTGAAAACCCCCTACACAGCTTAATGCTAAACCGCTTCTCATCCAATCTCACTGTGTGACCCGTGTCCTCTTACACTCCCTGAGACCAATCGTTTATTTCCCACCCTGAGATCGCCATTGAGGGATTTGTATATCGCTACCATATCTCCTCTCCACATTGAATAAGTTCAATGCTTGTCTCCTCCCCCATAGTTGAGCTCCTCCAGACCCTTTATTAGCTTTGTTCCCCTTCTTTGTAGTCGCTCCATTTCCAGTACATCCTTCCTGAGGACTGGAGCCCAGAACTGGACAGTATACTCCAGGTGCAGCCGGACCAGAGTCTTGTAGAGGGGAGAATTATCCTTTTATCTCTGGAGTTGATCCCTTTTTAATGCCAATATTCTGTTTGCTTTGTTAGCAGCAGCTTGGCATTGCTGAGCCCATCATCTACTAGGACCCCCAGGTCCTTCTCCATCCTACATCCCCCCAGAGGTTCCCCTCCCCCCAGGTCCTCCTCCATCCTAGATCCCCCCAGAGGTTCCCCTCCCCCCAGGTCCTTCTCCATCCTACATCCCCCCAGAGGTTCCCCTCCCCCCAGAGGTTCCCCTCCCCCCAGAGGTTCCCCTCCCCCCAGTCTATAGATTTCATTCAGATTTTCATTTGTTCAGATCTTCTTGCAACGTTTCCACATCCTGCGGAGAAGTTATTGTCCTGCTTAGCTTAGTATCGTCCACAATTACAGAGATTGGACTGACATCCCCATCCTCCTCCTCCAGGTCGTTTATGTACAAATTAAATAGGATTGGTCCCAGCACAGAACCCTGGGGGACCCCTCTACCCTCCCCCGACCATTCCGAGTACTCCCCATTTATCACCACCCTCTGAACTCACCCTTGTAGCCAGTTTTCAATCCATGTACTCACCCTATGGTCCATGCCAACCGACCTAACTTTGTACAGTAAACGTTTATGGGGAACTGTGTCAAATGCTTTTGCAAAATCCAGATACACCACGTCTACGGGCCTTCCTTTATCTAGATACACCACGTCTACGGGCCTTCCTTTATCTAGATATACCACGTCTACGGGCCTTCCTTTATCTAGATACACCACGTCTACGGGCCTTCCTTTATCTAGATACACCACGTCTACGGACCTTCCTTTATCTAGATACACCAGGTCTACGGGCCTTCCTTTATCCAGATACACCACGTCTACGGGCCTTCCTTTATCTAGATACACCACGTCTACGGGCCTTCCTTTATCTAGATACACCACGTCTACGGGCCTTCCTTTATCTAGATACACCACGTCTACGGGCCTTCCTTTATCTAGATACACCACGTCCACGGGCCTTCCTTTATCCAGATACACCACGTCTACGGGCCTTCCTTTATCTAGATACACCACGTCTACGGGCCTTCCTTTATCTAGATACACCACGTCTACGGTCCTTCCTTTATCTAGATACACCACATCTACGGGCCTTCCTTTACCTAGATACACCACGTCTACGGGCCTTCCTTTATCTAGATACACCACGTCTACGGGCCTTCCTTTATCTAGATACACCACGTCTACGGGCCTTCCTTTATCTAGATACACCACGTCTACGGGCCTTCCTTTATCTAGATACACCACATCTACGGGCCTTCCTTTATCTAGATACACCACGTCTACGGGCCTTCCTTTATCTAGATACATCACGTCTACGGGTCTTCCTTTATCCAGATACACCACGTCTACGGGCCTTCCTTTATCTAGATACACCACATCTACGGGCCTTCCTTTATCTAGATACATCACGTCTACGGGTCTTCCTTTATCCAGATACACCACGTCTACGGGCCTTCCTTTATCTGGATGGGAACTCACCTCCTCATAGAAGGTTAGTAGATTGGTTTGGCAAGAACGATTCTTCATGATTCCATGCTGATTACTGCTAATGATACCGTTCCCATTGGAGTTAAGCCATCCAGGACATTTGTTAGCTCTTTTAAATGTATTAACCAATGGAATGTACTGGCTAACGTCAATTTTGTTTGGGTGCAACATCACACGATTGCACTATTGTCAGTTAAAACGACACAATGCTGAATCACTAAAAGTGCTCTAGTCAGGAAGGGGGTAAAATTCCAGGGGTGAAGTGGTTAAAAGGTGACAGAAAAAGGTGTTAAAAAGCTACAAGGAAAAGCCCCAAAAAGAACCTAAAAATGCAACCCAGCAGTCAAAAACAAAACCTTGTTCACACTCTTCGCTTCCAACAAGCAGTCTTTTGGAATGCTGACAATGACCCCTCAGCCTTCTATTTTATAAAGGCCAATTTTGTGTGTGTGTATATGTGTATATATAATCATGCCAAAGTCCTGCATGGGAGGGAGAAGAGTTCAACATCATGTGCAGCCTGTAGTTGGGAGTAGGCTCTACCCTAGGTGGGCTCTCCTTCAGGGGTAGGGAGTTATTGCTCCCACCTTCAGTGGGCATGCTGAGGACTTTTATTGGAAGGAGCTGAGATCGAGGTTCCAGAGCAATTGCATGGAGTGAGAAGGCTCCTGAGTGTGGACCACTTATGGGGCCACTTTCAGGCTTTGGGTCTGTACAGCAGGGAAGAGATAGTATAGCACCATTGACGACTCCACATGTGAGCGCCACAGCACCCCCTCTTGTTACATTTGGGAAGTAGCCTAGGAGTAGATGACTATGTTCTGTTGCACTGTTATAGTTGCTATAATTTGGAACTGTTTTTACCGTAATATTGGAAGTCAAGTAAAGATGCCTCTTGCCTTACACCACCTCGTTTCTGGGTCAGTTATGGAAGTGGGTCTCATTAGGCAAAAGTACAGCCTACAGTACTAAAATGGGATAAAGTTATAGCAAGCAGCCAGCTCCGGACAGAGATGGTGGTGGTCGGGTGATGGAGGGGTCTGAGGAAGAGATGGTCCATGGGGTCGAGACACACTCTTCCTGGCAGATGGACTACCGTAATCAGTCCTCAGCTGCATTGCAGAGTCCAGCCAATGAACCTGCCTGGAAGCCCGATATAGAGAAACCTTACAAGAGACCATAATGAAGTGTGGGTTTCCACCCTGCCTTATGCTCTAAATGTGTTGTGGACCCTATTTGTGAAGAGAGCTGGTAGGAGAGCTTGGGCTATGACTTCTCCTGAAATGCATAAGTGAGAGGGGCAGTTCCATGCTTCGCATCCTGCCTTTAAGATTATAATTGGATACATAGTGGTGGTTCTGTTCCCATGTAAGGCCCTCTATATAAGTCTTGGCCATGACTACCTCCGAACACTAGGGGGAGCTAATTATACTTTGTCAAAGGTACTAGGATGTTTTTCACAGTGAGAGTGGGAGTGCCAACACTAACACACCACCCAACTTTTTGAGATAGGAATGAGGGACACCTATCAGCAAAAGTATGCAGGCACAGGACACACCCCCTTAAAGGAGAATTGTACAAAAAACAAGATTGGTTAAACCCACACATGCTTTTTTTTTAACACTACTGTTCTTTATATTGGCTTTTGGAGTTTACAAATGCAGCAATTTAGAAATCGGATGAAAGGTTTAGCTCTGAATAACACTTTTTGATAGATAATACGACCATTTTATATACAACTATAGAGATCAGACCAAAATTAAGGACAAATGAGGGACAGGGGGACATTGCTCCAAATCAGGGAGAGTCCCCCAAGATCAGAGACTGGTGGGAGCTATGCCACTAATGCAGCCAGTTTTGGTGATGCTGCCTGGCATGTGAGGATCAGATGAGGTTGGGGGAATGTAGAAATGTAATATTGATGGATTCTAACAAGGGGGGTGCACCTCCCCTTGGGCACTGTGGTGGGGTGGGTGCAGCTGGAATGGGAGTCTCTCCTGCCTCTGATCTCCCCCCAGCTTGGCACTATGTATATATATCTCATACCTGATGAACCACTACAGAAGGAGACAATCACTGTAGTAACTGGCATTACTACATTGATCACCAAGATCTTCCCATCACCGTCCTTCCTCTCCACTTCGCTTTGTATTTATTGAAAAAATACAAGACATCCTCTGAATGGTGGCAGTGCTGAGCAAGCGACCCTCTGTGGGTGGTGCAAACTTGGCACAGGACCCAGAAGATCATGGTGCCCACTGAAATAGCCTTGTCTAACACTGTGATTGTCACATTCCACGGCAGTCCATCAGGGATGAGATATATCAAGCCCCCATTCTTCTTCTGGTGTCACAGATGACATGAGGAGAAACCCCCAGTGGAGCCACAGAGAGTGAAAAAAGTACTTTCAATGGGACTTGTAAAATCCCTGCCAAGAATCCAGAACTCCCTAAACCAGACTAGGCGTGTCCTCCAACCCAAGGAGTAGTTAAGCATCATCCCAGGAAGTGGCTGGAGCTGTGTCCTCCCACCATCTACCCCTTACTACAAAGATCCATGATACTCACCACATTCCGTGACTGTTGCTGACCTGAATATTGACCTCTGTCTGGACCTGACTAGTCTTTATTGTCACCTGCCTCAACCTCTTCCTGGACCTGACTAGTCTTTATTGTCACCTGCCTCAACCTCTTCCTGGACCTGACTAGTCCTTTATTGTCACCTGCCTCAACCTCTTCCTGGACCTGACTAGTCTTTATTGTCACCTGCCTCAACCTCTTCCTGGACCTGACTAGTCCTTTATTGTCACCTGCCTCAACCTCTTCCTGGACCTGACTAGTCCTTTATTGTCACCTGCCTCAACCTCTTCTTGGACCTGACTAGTCTTTATTGTCACTTGCCTCAACCTCTTCCTGGACCTGACTAGTCCTTTATTGTCACCTGCCTCAACCTCTTCCTGGACCTGACTAGTCTTTATTGTCACCTGCCTCAACCTCTTCCTGGACCTGACTAGTCCTTTATTGTCACCTGCCTCAACCTCTTCCTGGACCTGACTAGTCTTTATTGTCACCTGCCTCAACCTCTTCCTGGACCTGACTAGTCCTTTATTGTCACCTGCCTCAACCTCTTCCTGGACCTGACTAGTCTTTATTGTCACCTGCCTCAACCTCTTCCTGGACCTGACTAGTCCTTTATTGTCACCTGCCTCAACCTCTTCTTGGACCTGACTAGTCTTTATTGTCACCTGCCTCAACCTCTTCTTGGACCTGACTAGTCCTTTATTGTCACCTGCCTCAACCTCTTCCTGGACCTGACTAGTCTTTATTGTCACCTGCCTCAACCTCTTCCTGGACCTGACTAGTCTTTTATTGTCACCTGCCTCAACCTCTTCCTGGACCTGACTAGTCCTTTATTGTCACCTGCCTCAACCTCTTCCTGGACCTGACTAGTCCTTTATTGTCACCTGCCTCAACCTCTTCCTGGACCTGACTAGTCTTTATTGTCACCTGCCTCAACCTCTTCCTGGACCTGACTAGTCTTTATTGTCACCTGCCTCAACCTCTTCCTGGACCTGACTAGTCTTTATTGTCACCTGCTTCAACCTCTTCCTGGACCTGACTAGTCCTTTATTGTCACCTGCCTCAACCTCTTCCTGGACCTGACTAGTGTTTATTGTCACCTGCCTCAACCTCTTCCTGGACCTGACTAGTCTTTATTGTCACCTGCTTCAACCTCTTCCTGGACCTGACTAGTCTTTATTGTCACCTGCCTCAACCTCTTCCTGGACCTGACTAGTCCTTTATTGTCACCTGCCTCAACCTCTTCCTGGACCTGACTAGTCTTTATTGTCACCTGCCTCAACCTCTTCCTGGACCTGACTAGTCTTTATTGTCACCTGCCTCAACCTCTTCCTGGACCTGACTAGTGTTTATTGTCACCTGCCTCAACCTCTTCCTGGACCTGACTAGTGTTTATTGTCACCTGCCTCAACCTCTTCCTGGACCTGACTAGTCTTTATTGTCACCTGCCTCAACCTCTTCCTGGACCTGACTAGTCTTTATTGTCACCTGCCTCAACCTCTTCCTGGACCTGACTAGTCTTTATTGTCACCTGCCTCAACCTCTTCCTGGACCTGACTAGTGTTTATTGTCACCTGCCTCAACCTCTTCCTGGACCTGACTAGTCTTTATTGTCACCTGCTTCAACCTCTTCCTGGACCTGACTAGTCTTTATTGTCACCTGCCTCAACCTCTTCCTGGACCTGACTAGTCCTTTATTGTCACCTGCCTCAACCTCTTCCTGACCTGACTAGTCCTTTATTGTCACCTGCCTCAACCTCTTCCTGGACCTGACTAGTCTTTATTGTCACCTGCCTCAACCTCTTCCTGGACCTGACTAGTCCTTTATTGTCACCTGCCTCAACCTCTTCCTGGACCTGACTAGTCTTTATTGTCACCTGCCTCAACCTCTTCCTGGATCTGACTAGTCTTTATTGTCACCTGCCTCAACCTCTTCCTGGACCTGACTAGTCCTTTATTGTCACCTGCCTCAACCTCTTCCTGGACCTGACTAGTCCTTTATTGTCACCTGCCTCAACCTCTTCCTGGACCTGACTAGTCTTTATTGTCACCTGCCTCAACCTCTTCCTGGACCTGACTAGTGTTTATTGTCACCTGCCTCAACCTCTTCCTGGACCTGACTAGTCTTTATTGTCACCTGCCTCAACCTCTTCCTGGACCTGACTAGTCCTTTATTGTCACCTGCCTCAACCTCTTCCTGGACCTGACTAGTCCTTTATTGTCACCTGCCTCAACCTCTTCCTGGACCTGACTAGTCTTTATTGTCACCTGCCTCAACCTCTTCCTGGACCTGACTAGTGTTTATTGTCACCTGCCTCAACCTCTTCCTGGACCTGACTAGTCTTTATTGTCACCTGCTTCAACCTCTTCCTGGACCTGACTAGTCTTTATTGTCACCTGCCTCAACCTCTTCCTGGACCTGACTAGTCTTTATTGTCACCTGCCTCAACCTCTTCCTGGACCTGACTAGTCCTTTATTGTCACCTGCCTCAACCTCTTCCTGGACCTGACTAGTCTTTATTGTCACCTGCCTCAACCTCTTCCTGGACCTGACTAGTCTTTATTGTCACCTGCCTCAACCTCTTCCTGGACCTGACTAGTCCTTTATTGTCACCTGCCTCAACCTCTTCCTGGACCTGACTAGTCTTTATTGTCACCTGCCTCAACCTCTTCCTGGACCTGACTAGTCTTTATTGTCACCTGCCTCAACCTCTTCCTGGACCTGACTAGTCCTTTATTGTCACCTGCCTCAACCTCTTCCTGGACCTGACTAGTCTTTATTGTCACCTGCCTCAACCTCTTCCTGGACCTGACTAGTCCTTTATTGTCACCTGCCTCAACCTCTTCCTGGACCTGACTAGTCTTTATTGTCACCTGCCTCAACCTCTTCCTGGACCTGACTAGTCCTTTATTGTCACCTGCCTCAACCTCTTCCTGGACCTGACTAGTCTTTATTGTCACCTGCCTCAACCTCTTCCTGGACCTGACTAGTCCTTTATTGTCACCTGCCTCAACCTCTTCCTGGACCTGACTAGTCTTTATTGTCACCTGCCTCAACCTCTTCCTGGATCTGACTAGTCTTTATTGTCACCTGCCTCAACCTCTTCCTGGACCTGACTAGTCCTTTATTGTCACCTGCCTCAACCTCTTCCTGGACCTGACTAGTCCTTTATTGTCACCTGCCTCAACCTCTTCCTGGACCTGACTAGTCTTTATTGTCACCTGCCTCAACCTCTTCCTGGACCTGACTAGTGTTTATTGTCACCTGCCTCAACCTCTTCCTGGACCTGACTAGTCTTTATTGTCACCTGCCTCAACCTCTTCCTGGACCTGACTAGTCCTTTATTGTCACCTGCCTCAACCTCTTCCTGGACCTGACTAGTCCTTTATTGTCACCTGCCTCAACCTCTTCCTGGACCTGACTAGTCTTTATTGTCACCTGCCTCAACCTCTTCCTGGACCTGACTAGTGTTTATTGTCACCTGCCTCAACCTCTTCCTGGACCTGACTAGTCTTTATTGTCACCTGCTTCAACCTCTTCCTGGACCTGACTAGTCTTTATTGTCACCTGCCTCAACCTCTTCCTGGACCTGACTAGTCTTTATTGTCACCTGCCTCAACCTCTTCCTGGACCTGACTAGTCCTTTATTGTCACCTGCCTCAACCTCTTCCTGGACCTGACTAGTCTTTATTGTCACCTGCCTCAACCTCTTCCTGGACCTGACTAGTCTTTATTGTCACCTGCCTCAACCTCTTCCTGGACCTGACTAGTCCTTTATTGTCACCTGCCTCAACCTCTTCCTGGACCTGACTAGTCTTTATTGTCACCTGCCTCAACCTCTTCCTGGACCTGACTAGTCTTTATTGTCACCTGCCTCAACCTCTTCCTGGACCTGACTAGTCCTTTATTGTCACCTGCCTCAACCTCTTCCTGGACCTGACTAGTCCTTTATTGTCACCTGCCTCAACCTCTTCCTGGACCTGACTAGTCTTTATTGTCACCTGCCTCAACCTCTTCCTGGACCTGACTGCTCTCTTGCTGATCCCCCCGGTGTACAGCCTTCCTTTCCTTGCTCACCCCCTTGGTAGGGTGATCCTGAGGTTGAGAACCAGCTGGTCCTTGGACTCTGCACCTTGGGAGAGCCAGGACTTATTACTGTAACAGGAGGTTAGTCATCACTAAGGGCTCATTGACGAGCGACAGACCTTGCTATGATGGATTGCTCTTCAGAGGTTTTTGGTGAGGCGGGAATCAGTCCTCCTCACTGCCTGATTTAACTTTGTAAATGGTGCACTACTGCACACAAACCCATACATTGCACGGGGTTGGGGCACGGCCCTATAGACTCGTGTAGCGCCGGCTCCTGACCAGCATGCACTATATGTTTTGAAAAATGAATATTCCTAAAACCACAGTTGGGTTTTAGGGCTAATTTTGCTAAATTATGGTTTCCGTACCAGTCTGGCTGGGTTGCTGCAGAGATGGGCCTGAATGGATTTGAGGCCCTAATGATCCCGGGGTGGTCCGGTGGCGTCTCATCTGAGGAGAGGCCCAGCAACTGGAGAAGCATCCAGGGGAGGACTCTTCGGGAGAAGGCCATTGCGGGAGGCTCAGTTGAAGGACATTTTGTGGATCTATATTCCTACGGTATCGCCGGACCGGCTGAGAGATACCGGTACCGTATGACGGTTCTCTGAATTTGTCTACGTCCCTCAGTTACATTCAAGTCTGTGGCAGAGACTTTGCTTTACTTAACACCCTACCGGCTGCTAGGCCTGGTGAGAGGAGGTCTGTCCGGGGGTGGTGAGAGGAGGTCTGTCCGGGGGTGGTGAGAGGAGGTCTGTCCGGGGGTGGTGAGAGGAGGTCTGTCCGGGGGTGGTGAGAGGAGGTCTGTCCGGGGGTGGTGAGAGGAGGTCTGTCTGGGGGTGGTGAGAGGAGGTCTGTCCGGGGGTGGTGAGAGGAGGTCTGTCCGGGGGTGGTGAGAGGAGGTCTGTCCGGGGGTGGTGAGAGGAGGTCTGTCCGGGGGTGGTGAGAGGAGGTCTATCCGGGGGTTGTGAGAGGAGGTCTGTCCGGGGGTGGTGAGAGGAGGTCTGCCCGGGGGTGGTGAGAGGAGGTCTGACCGGGGGTGGTGAGAGGAGGTCTGTCCGGGGGTGGTGAGAGGAGGTCTGTCCGGGGGTGGTGAGAGGAGGTCTGTCCGGGGGTGGTGAGAGGAGGTCTATCCGGGGGTTGTGAGAGGAGGTCTGTCCGGGGGTGGTGAGAGGAGGTCTGCCCGGGGGTGGTGAGAGGAGGTCTGTCCGGGGGTGGTGAGAGGAGGTCTGTCCGGGGGTGGTGAGAGGAGGTCTATCCGGGGGTTGTGAGAGGAGGTCTGCCCGGGGGTGGTGAGAGGAGATCTGTCCGGGGGTGGTGAGAGGAGGTCTATCCGGGGGGTGGTGAGAGGAGGTCTGTCCGGGGGTTGTGAGAGGAGGTCTGTCCGGGGGTGGTGAGAGGAGGTCTGTCCGGGGGTGGTGAGAGGAGGTCTATCCGGGGGTGGTGAGAGGAGGTCTATCCGGGGGTGGTGAGAGGAGGTCTATCCGGGGGTGGTGAGAGGAGGTCTGTCCGGGGGTGGTGAGAGGAGGTCTGTCCGGGGGTGGTGAGAGGAGGTCTATCCGGGGGTTGTGAGAGGAGGTCTATCCGGGGGTGGTGAGAGGAGGTCTATCCGGGGGTGGTGAGAGGAGGTCTGTCCGGGGGTGGTGAGAGGAGGTCTGTCCGGGGGTGGTGAGAGGAGGTCTGTCCGGGGGTGGTGAGAGGAGGTCTATCCGGGGGTTGTGAGAGGAGGTCTATCCGGGGGTGGTGAGAGGAGGTCTATCCGGGGGTGGTGAGAGGAGGTCTGTCCGGGGGTGGTGAGAGGAGGTCTGTCCGGGGGTTGTGAGAGGAGGTCTGTCCGGGGGTGGTGAGAGGAGGTCTGTCCGGGGGTGGTGAGAGGAGGTCTATCCGGGGGTGGTGAGAGGAGGTCTGTCCGGGGGTGGTGAGAGGAGGTCTGTCCGGGGGTGGTGAGAGGAGGTCTGTCCGGGGGTGGTGAGAGGAGGTCTGTCCGGGGGTGGTGAGAGGAGGTCTATCCGGGGGTGGTGAGAGGAGGTCTATCCGGGGGTGGTGAGAGGAGGTCTATCCGGGGGTGGTGAGAGGAGGTCTGTCCGGGGGTGGTGAGAGGAGGTCTGTCCGGGGGTGGTGAGAGGAGGTCTGTCCGGGGGTGGTGAGAGGAGGTCTGTCCGGGGGTGGTGAGAGGAGGTCTATCCGGGGGTGGTGAGAGGAGGTCTGTCCGGGGGTGGTGAAAGGAGGTCTGTCCGGGGGTGGTGAGAGGAGGTCTGTCCGGGGGTGGTGAGAGGAGGTCTGTCCGGGGGTGGTGAGAGGAGGTCTGCCCGGGGGTGGTGAGAGGAGGTCTGTCCAGGGGTTGTGAGAGGAGGTCTGTCCGGGGGTGGTGAGAGGAGGTCTGCCCGGGGGTGGTGAGAGGAGGTCTGTCCGGGGGTGGTGAAAGGAGGTCTGTCCGGGGGTGGTGAGAGGAGGTCTGTCCGGGGGTTGTGAGAGGAGGTCTGTCCGGGGGTGGTGAAAGGAGGTCTGTCCGGGGGTGGTGAGAGGAGGTCTGTCCGGGGGTTGTGAGAGGAGGTCTGTCCGGGGGTGGTGAGAGGAGGTCTATCCGGGGGTGGTGAGAGGAGGTCTATCCGGGGGTGGTGAGAGGAGGTCTATCCGGGGGTGGTGAGAGGAGGTCTGTCCGGGGGTGGTGAGAGGAGGTCTGTCCGGGGGTGGTGAGAGGAGGTCTGTCCGGGGGTGGTGAGAGGAGGTCTGTCCGGGGGTGGTGAGAGGAGGTCTATCCGGGGGTTGTGAGAGGAGGTCTATCCGGGGGTGGTGAGAGGAGGTCTATCCGGGGGTGGTGAGAGGAGGTCTGTCCGGGGGTGGTGAGAGGAGGTCTGTCCGGGGGTGGTGAGAGGAGGTCTGTCCGGGGGTGGTGAGAGGAGGTCTATCCGGGGGTTGTGAGAGGAGGTCTATCCGGGGGTGGTGAGAGGAGGTCTATCCGGGGGTGGTGAGAGGAGGTCTGTCCGGGGGTGGTGAGAGGAGGTCTGTCCGGGGGTTGTGAGAGGAGGTCTGTCCGGGGGTGGTGAGAGGAGGTCTGTCCGGGGGTGGTGAGAGGAGGTCTATCCGGGGGTGGTGAGAGGAGGTCTGTCCGGGGGTGGTGAGAGGAGGTCTGTCCGGGGGTGGTGAGAGGAGGTCTGTCCGGGGGTGGTGAGAGGAGGTCTGTCCGGGGGTGGTGAGAGGAGGTCTATCCGGGGGTGGTGAGAGGAGGTCTATCCGGGGGTGGTGAGAGGAGGTCTATCCGGGGGTGGTGAGAGGAGGTCTGTCCGGGGGTGGTGAGAGGAGGTCTGTCCGGGGGTGGTGAGAGGAGGTCTGTCCGGGGGTGGTGAGAGGAGGTCTGTCCGGGGGTGGTGAGAGGAGGTCTATCCGGGGGTGGTGAGAGGAGGTCTGTCCGGGGGTGGTGAAAGGAGGTCTGTCCGGGGGTGGTGAGAGGAGGTCTGTCCGGGGGTGGTGAGAGGAGGTCTGTCCGGGGGTGGTGAGAGGAGGTCTGCCCGGGGGTGGTGAGAGGAGGTCTGTCCAGGGGTTGTGAGAGGAGGTCTGTCCGGGGGTGGTGAGAGGAGGTCTGCCCGGGGGTGGTGAGAGGAGGTCTGTCCGGGGGTGGTGAAAGGAGGTCTGTCCGGGGGTGGTGAGAGGAGGTCTGTCCGGGGGTTGTGAGAGGAGGTCTGTCCGGGGGTGGTGAAAGGAGGTCTGTCCGGGGGTGGTGAGAGGAGGTCTGTCCGGGGGTTGTGAGAGGAGGTCTGTCCGGGGGTGGTGAGAGGAGGTCTATCCCGGGGGTGGTGAGAGGAGGTCTATCCGGGGGTGGTGAGAGGAGGTCTATCCGGGGGTGGTGAAAGGAGGTCTATCCGGGGGTGGTGAGAGGAGGTCTGTCCGGGGGTGGTGAGAGGAGGTCTGTCCGGGGGTGGTGAGAGGAGGTCTATCCGGGGGTTGTGAGAGGAGGTCTGTCCGGGGGTTGTGAGAGGAGGTCTGTCCGGGGGTGGTGAGAGGAGGTCTATCCGGGGGTGGTGAGAGGAGGTCTATCCGGGGGTGGTGAGAGGAGGTCTATCCGGGGGTGGTGAGAGGAGGTCTGTCCGGGGGTGGTGAGAGGAGGTCTGTCCGGGGGTGGTGAGAGGAGGTCTGTCCGGGGGTGGTGAGAGGAGGTCTATCCGGGGGTGGTGAGAGGAGGTCTATCCGGGGGTGGTGAGAGGAGGTCTGTCCGGGGGTGGTGAGAGGAGGTCTATCCGGGGGTGGTGAGAGGAGGTCTATCCGGGGGTGGTGAGAATCCAGCTGTGAGACTCTCCGGATTTCCTCTATAAGAGATTTTCTATTTTTGCAGTTCCAAAAGTACCTGAATTTATTCCCCCCCCCCCCCCCCCCTCCATATAAGAGACGGTGTTCTCTTCTAAATAAATAACCCAAAAGAAGATCCAGTGTCAGTTTCTGCATTTCTTTGGGCCATCTACCACGGGAACCCCAAGACGGAGAAGAGGTGAAGAAGGTAAAGGTAAGCCCAACAAAACCAGCAGCTCCTTGGGGGGGGGGAGGGGGGGTCAGTGCTACACTAGCATTGGCTGTGGTCAGCGGCGGTAATGCCATATGCAAAATGCTGTTTCATTTTAGCTATAACCATGAAGCCCAGGATTATGAATGCAGCGTGTGCACAGCCCTGAGTGACTTCATATCTGTGTCCAGGGGGTGTAGCACCCTCTAGTGTGATAGAAATGGGGAGCAGGTACATTTATGCAGTCTTGTTTGTTTGCTTGTTTGTTTCCTGGGTTGGGCAGAAATCCAGGGAGAGCTGGATGACTCACAGGCAGCATCACTGAGACCTCCCACTTACTTCTCAAATGTTCTAGTGCCTTCTAGAAGAATGGGGGGGGGGGGAAGGTGGAGCCACATGGAGTGTCCTGAGGCCCTGACCAATCCCCCACTTGCGGCTTTTGAGGGAGCGCCCCAGTCTGGGGGTGACCTTGGGCCTGTCCGGACAGACGGGACTTTCCTCAAACCACGGAGGTGTCCTGAACAGAAGGCACGGGAGTAAGAGCGACAGCGGGAGAACACTGCCAGGCAAGTCCCCAGGAGGAACAGCGGAGAAGGCTGGTGAGTGACAGAGTCAGGAGGAGGCACACCGGAGAGGACAGGGATGGGTGCAGAGCCAGTCAGGAAGACGGTGGTGGCACGGGCAGTAGAAAGAGGCAGCTGCAGCCAGGAGGGCTGGCAGGGCCTGAGGAGGTGGTACTGGGAGCGGTAGCCACATGTAGGACAGCTACAGGGCTGGTGCTACCACTAGGCAAACTAGGCAGCCGCCATGCGTCTGCATGCTCTGCAGGCTGCAACATGTAACTAACTTAGTTCGACCGGTGCTGTAATTCGAGGAGCAGCGCAGCACTGGAACCAGGGCTAGAGGAAGCAGAGCCAATGCTTCCTGTATAATGGCACCTTCTGTCACATGGGCAGGGTAAAGGGGGTGGGGCCAATGGGGGCGGCAAAATTAGGTTTTGCCTAAGGTGCCAAAAATCCTTGCACCAGCCCTGGACAGCGAGCGCTAAGAACTACCACCATTTTTGGGCCTGTGGTCCCTGCCTGCAAAGGGCATTTGCATTGGGCCTGGCTGAGCCAGTGTCAGGCCTTAAATTCAATGCTAGCTGGTCCTAGGAGTGATAGATGAAGAGAAGAGGTTGTCTATACCTGAGGTGAAGAGAAGAGGTTGTGTATAGCGGAGGTGAAGAGAAGAGGTTGTCTATACCTGAGGTGAAGAGAAGAGGTTGTGTATACCTGAGGTGAAGAGAAGAGGTTGTGTATAGCGGAGGTGAGGAGAAGAGGTTGTGTATAGCTGAGGTGAGGAGAAGAGGTTGTGTATAGCGGAGGTGAAGAGAAGAGGTTGTGTATAGCGGAGGTGAGGAGAAGAGGTTGTGTATACCGGAGGTGAAGAGAAGAGGTTGTCTATACCGGAGGTGAAGAGAAGAGGTTGAGTATACCGGAGATGAGAAGAGGTTGTGTATAGCGGAGGTGATGAGAAGAGGTTGTGTATAGCGGAGGTGAGGAGAAGAGGTTGCGTATACAGTGCTGTGTTTGGAAATTCATGTGCCTGGCTGTGCCGGGTGGGAAACACTCCAATCACCAGAAGCCTCTATTGGGGAATCACCACAGGGGGGCAGCAGAGAATCTGCAAAACTGGGACTCAACCACACCTTCCACAGCTGTCCAGAAAGAGCAACCTGAGAGAGGAGAGGAGACAAGAAGAGAAGAAAAAAGGAGAGGAGAGGAAAGATGAGGAGGAGAGGAGAGGTGAGGATATGAGGCGGGAAGAGATGAGGATAGGAGAGATGAGGAAGAGAGGAGAGGAGAGATGGGGAGAGATGAGGATGAGAGGACAGGAGAGGTGAAAAAGAGAGGAGAGGAGAGATGAGGATGCGAGGAGAGCAGAGATGAGGATGCGAGGAGAGATGAGGATGCGAGGAGAGGAGAGGAGAGACAAGGATATGAGGGGAGGAGAAGAGAGATGAGGATGAGAGGAGATATGAGGATGAGAGGAGAGGAGAACAGAGATATGAGGATGAGAGGAGAGGAGAACAGAGATATGAGGATGAGAGATGAGGATGAGAGGAGAGAAGAGACGAGGGTACGAGGAGAGGAGATGAGGATGAGAGGAGAGGAGGATGAGAGGAGATATGAGGATGAGAGGAGAGATGAGGATGAGAGGAGAGGAAAGATGAGGAGGAGATGAGAGATGAGGAGGAGAGGAGAGGTGAGGATATGAGGAGGGGAGAGATGAGGATAGTAGAGATGAGGAAGAGAGGAGAGGAGAGACAAGGATATGAGGGGAGGAGAAGAGAGATGAGGATGAGAGGAGATATGAGAGGAGAGGAAATGTGAGGATGAGAGGAGAGGAGAAGAGAGATATGAGGATGATAGATGAGGATGAGAGGAGAGAAGAGACGAGGATAAGAGGAGAGCAGAAGAGAAAAGAGATGAGAATGAGAGGAGAGAGGAGGATGAGAGGAGAGGAGAGAGGAGGATGAGAGGAGAGGAGAGATGAGGATGAGAGGAGAGGAGAGATGGAGAGGAGAGACAAGGATATGAGGGGAGGAGAAGAGAGATGAGGATGAGAGGAGAGGAGAGGAGATATGAGAGGAGAGGAGATATGAGGATGAGAGGAGAGGAGAAGATAGATATGAGGATGAGAGATGAGGATGAGAGGAGAGAAGAGATGAGGATGAGAGGAGAGGAGAGGAGATATGAGGATGAGAGGAGAGGAGAAGAGAGATATGAGGATGAGAGATGAGGATGAGAGGAGAGAAGAGATGAGGATGAGAGGAGAGAAGAGATGAGGATGAGAGGAGAGAAGAGATGAGGATGAGAGGAGAGGAGAGAGGAGGATGAGAGGAGAGGAGAGATGAGGAGGAGAGGAGAGGTGAGGATATGAGGAGGGGAGAGATGAGGATAGCAGAGATGAGGAAGAGAGGAGAGGAGAGATGGAGAGGAGAGACAAGGATATGAGGGGAGGAGAAGAGAGATGAGGATGAGAGGAGAGGAGAGGAGATATGAGAGGAGAGGAGATATGAGAGGAGAGGAGATATGAGGATAAGAGGAGAAGAGAGATATGAGGATGATAGATGAGGATGAGAGGAGAGAAGATATGAGGAGAGGAGAGGAGAAAAGAGATGAGAATGAGAGGAGAGAGGAGGATGAGAGGAGAGGAGAGAGGAGGATGAGAGGAGAGGAGAGATGAGGATGAAAGGAGAGGAGGGATGGAGAGGAGAGACAAGGATATGAGGGGAGGAGAAGAGAGATGAGGATGAGAGGAGAGGAGATATGAGGATGAGAGGAGATATGAGGATGAGAGGAGAGGAGAAGATAGATATGAGGATGAGAGATGAGGATGAGAGGAGAGAAGAGATGAGGATGAGAGGAGATGAGGATGAGGAGAGATGAGGATGAGTAGAGATGAGGATGAGAGGAGAAATATGGAGAGGAGAGATGAGGATGAGAGGAGAGATGAGGATGAGTAGAGATGAGGATGAGAGGAGAGATGAGGATGAGAGGAGAGATGAGGAGAGGAGAGATGAGGATGAGTAGAGATGAGGATGAGAGGATAGATGAGGATGAGAGGAGAGATGAGGATGGGGATGAGTAGAGATGAAGATGAGAGGAGAGATGAGGATGAGAGGAGAGATGAGGATGAGAGGAGAGATGAGGATGGGGATGAGTAGAGATGAGGATGAGAGGAGAAATATGGAGAGGAGAGATGAGGATGAGAGGAGAGATGAGGATGAGTAGAGATGAGGATGAGAGGAGAGATGAGGATGAGTAGAGATGAGGATGAGTAGAGATGAGGATGAGAGGAGAAATATGGAGAGGAGAGATGAGGAGAGGAGAGATGAGGATGAGAGGAGAGATGAGGATGAGTAGAGATGAGGATGAGTAGAGATGAGGATGAGAGGAGAGATGAGGATGAGTAGAGATGAGGATGAGTAGAGATGAGGATGAGAGGAGAAATATGGAGAGGAGAGATGAGGAGAGGAGAGATGAGGATGAGAGGAGAGATGAGGATGAGAGGAGAGATGAGGATGAGTAGAGATGAGGATGAGAGGAGAGATGAGGATGAGAGGAGAGATGAGGATGAGAGGAGAGATGAGGATGGGGATGAGTGGAGATGAGGATGAGAGGAGAGATGAGGAGAATGCAGCCAGCACATCTTGGTAGACTGCAGTATATGGCAGTAGAAGAAGTCGATCACAATGGTCCGGTATGTCCAGTAGGTGGGGGTGCTGATAGTAAATATCGATTGGCGGAGGTTCTCTGTTCTCGGGGCTCCTCCCACCTCGCACTTCCTCTAAGTTTATCTTTTAATTCTCTTCCCATAAAGGGAGAACTTCCTGATTTCCTCCTGGGAACGTTCTATTAGAGAAGGATCGATGTGCCCGGATTGATCTGGATTGGCATCTCCTGGCAGAACTCTCCCTGCACTGAGCTGATGCCACCTCACCAGGACCTACAAGCTGGTAGCCACATTATAGGAAGCCAAAGTCATGGGTGTATCGTCAATGTGTGGGGTGCATAGGGGCCCGAAGGGGGAGGGGCACTCACTGACTGACTTCATAGTGGGCCAGCAGCTTAGCACCTAATAACACTGCTTGGCCTACACAGGGCCCGGTCCAGTGCTTGCCCCGGTATTCAGAAGGAGATGGATATGAGGACCTGGGTCTGATCATGTGACCTCTGCTGGGTCTGGAGGAGAATCTTCTTGCTGGACAGGATCCGGGACGATTCCTTCCATGACTCTGCCTTGAATCTTGTCTCCTGTTCTGTGATCTCTCCAGCCAATATCTTGTCATTCCTGCTGCCATCCGTATCTCTGCCACCACTCCGTACCAACCTCTGGCCGGTTCCTCAACTGTGCTCCTGCTTGATCCCTACCTGTTATATCTGCTACTGGACCCCGGCTTGCTCACCTTCTGGTGGGGCAATCCTGAGGGTACTAACACACACCGCAAAAACCCATCACCACCACCAGGAGCTCTGGTGAACACCGGTTATGTTTAGACCCCATGCCTCGGGCGGGGCCCTGTCATTTGCCAGGGGGACCCGCTGCTGTACTTACCCAGCTGGTCAGTGGGAGCCTCTCTACTGCTATAGAAACGGGTCTCTGGGCCTGACCCCTAATGGTGATAGTGGTCCACCTCCGTCCAGTAATGCCCCATCTTCTGGCTCCACCATTGTAGTGAAAAATCTTCCTCAAACAAGATGAAGGTGTTCCAATCGCAGGCCAGTTGAGGGGGTTATCCTTTTACTAACCCGATATGCTGGTGGTGTCACAAGAAGTACTTCCCGAGGCCGAGATGCCGATGGCGGTTCACCCTTGCCACTACGTGCGCCCCGGCCCTCGGAGGTGGTGCAGACACTCAAACACTTGTAAGCAAGTTGAGCAAGCAGGCCGAGGGTCAAACACGCGTAGGCAGATCAGGCAAAGTCCGTTGAGCAGGCCGAGGGTCAAACACGCGTAGGCAGATCAGGCAAAGTCCGTTGAGCAAGCCGAGGGTCAGATCCAGGAGAACAGCAGCCTAGTAAAAAACAGTCCGGGCCACAGCAACCCCGTTTGGACGCCAGAGCCGTCTGAAATAGCCACGCCTTGTGCCACTGCGTACACTCGCGAGCCACGCACCATCGGGCCGGAGCGCCAATCCACCACGCATGCGCGCAGGAGCATGGTGAACATGGGTAGAAAAAGTCCTTCTCTGACAGGTGGACATGACTGGTGTATCTTCTGAGGACTCGATTTGAAGGTTCCACATGATTGGTTACATTCAATGTCTCTGATTGGAACAAATATATCCTCCTTTATAATCGCTCCCACTGTTACCCTCAATCCAGCCATACCCACCGTCCGCCATGGCATGCCACACTTGCCATAGAACGTGATTCTTTCATCTGTCCCAGGGTGCCCAGGCCTTCCATTACCCTTGCCATGCTCACATTTGGTCCACAGTTCTCACCTGTAACTGTAAAGTTGGGCAGATTACCCTCATGGGCATTTCAATTGGATTTATATTGTATAACCGTTGAGTGACATGGGCATCAACACAGGAAGGGGTAGGAGAAGCCCGAACCATGACCATGCAACCAGGCCCAGTGCATTCCCAACCCCCCCATGCTGGAAGTCTTTGATTCTGAATATTGTACTGTTCAGCAGCGCGGGAAGATCGAGGGGTCGGCATTTACCATGTTCTTTGCCTGGAACTGCTCCATTCAGATGGAGGAAAGGGGATGACCGCCATCTTGGAGCTTGCCCAGGTTGAGGACTCTCTTTCACCTGTAAGAGGGGCTTTGCGATTGGCTAGTAATGGAGCTCCTCTCCTGCTGGAACCCTGCCCCCCCCCCCCCCCCCCATAGTGTGCTCCACTCCATGCCAGAGGCCTCCACAGCACATTCCTGGCCAGTGATCTTTATATCCCAAGGAAGGAACGTCCACACACACAAAAAGATTTGTTGCACTTTACTGATGGAATTTAGGGACTGGCATAACAGTCACATCGACATTCTGGAGTTACGTGACAATACACGGCCAACCACAGTTAGTGGATGGTCCACAGCAGTCACATGTGAAAGCATATGCAGAATTTTAAGCAGCCATTTCCCTCTAATGCCGCAACCGGACTTTCCGGCAGACTAGGTCCGACGGTCTTCCCGACGGATTTTCGGCAGAGTTCCGGTGGACTTTTCCGAACGAACGGACTTGGCCACACTTGGGCACAGTCCGTTCCTTTAGAACATGACGACATAAGACGGGACTAGAAAAGGAAGTTCAATAGCCAGTAGCCAATAGCTGCCCTGGCATTGTATTTGGTCCGTTGGACCATCACACAAACAAACGGTTTTCCCGATAGGAATTGAGTCCCCAGGACAGATTTGAAACATTTTCTATTTCTACGTCCGCCTGATTTTTTTTTAATGAAGAAAAACGATCGGATTTGCCCCACACACGATCCGATTGTCTGACGCACTGATTCTGTTGGACCTGGTCTGCCAGAAAATCCTGTCGGCATAACCGTTTCTTTCCACTCAACAGGGTTCTGTGCTGGGACCAATCCTATTTAATTTGTTCTTAGATGATCTGGAGGAGGGGGATGGGGGAAACAGTCCAATCTCTGTATTTGCGGAGGATAATAAGCTAAGCAGGGCAATAACTTCTCCGCAGGATGTGGAAACCTTCCAAGAAGATCTGAACAAATGAATGGGGGGAGGGGCAACTACATGGCAAATGAGGTTCAATGTAGAAAAATGTAAAATAATGCATTTAGGTGGTAAAAATCTGAATGCAATCTATAGACTGGGGGGAGGGGAACCTCTGGGGGGATCTAGGATGGAGAAGGACCTGGGGGGAGGGGAACCTCTGGGGGGATCTAGGATGGAGGAGGACCTGGGGGGAGGGGAACCTCTGGGGGGGATCTAGGATGGAGGAGGACCTGGGGGGAGAACCTCTGGGGGGATCTAGGATGGAGGAGGACCTGGGGGGAGGGGAACCTCTGGGGGGATCTAGGATGGAGGAGGACCTGGGGGGAGGGGAACCTCTGGGGGGGATCTAGGATGGAGGAGGACCTGGGGGGAGGGGAACCTCTGGGGGGATCTAGGATGGAGGAGGACCTGGGGGGAGGGGAACCTCTGGGGGGGATCTAGGATGGAGGAGGACCTGGGGGGAGGGGAACCTCTGGGGGGGATCTAGGATGGAGGAGGACCTGGGGGGGGAGGGGAACCTCTGGGGGGATCTAGGATGGAGAAGGACCTGGGGGTCCTAGTAGATGATGGGCTCAGCAATGCCAAGCTGCTATTAACAAAGCAAACAGAATATCGGCATTAAAAAGGGATCAACTCCAGAGATAAAAGGATAATTCTCCCCTCTACAAGACTCTGGTCCGGCCGCACCTGGAGTATACTGTCCAGTTCTGGGCTCCAGTCCTCAGGAAGGATGTACTGGAAATGGAGCGACTACAAAGAAGGGCAACAAAGATAATAAAGGGTCTGGAGGATATTAGTTATGAGGAAAGGTTGTGAGCTCTGAACTTATTCTCTCTGGAGAAGAGATGCCTGAGAGGGGATATGATTTCATTATATAAACACCGGACTGGTGACCCCACAATATATAAATACCGGACTGGTGACCCCACAATATATAAATACCGGACTGGTGACCCCACAATATATAAATACTGGACTGGTGACCCCACAATATATAAATACCGGACTGGTGACCCCACAATATATAAATACCGGACTGGTGACCCCACAATATATAAATCCCGGACTGGTGACCCCACAATATATAAATACCGGACTGGTGACCCCACAATATATAAATACCGGACTGGTGACCCCACAATATATAAATCCCGGACTGGTGACCCCACAATATATAAATACCGGACTGGTGACCCCACAATATATAAATACCGGACTGGTGACCCCACAAAATACAAATACCGGACTGGTGACCCCACAATATATAAATACCGGACTGGTGACCCCACAATATATAAATACCGGACTGGTGACCCCACAAAATACAAATACCGGACTGGTGACCCCACAATATATAAATACCAGACTGGTGACCCCACAATATATAAATACCGGACTGGTGACCCCACAAAATACAAATACCGGACTGGTGACCCCACAATATATAAATACCGGACTGGTGACCCCACAATATATAAATACCGGACTGGTGACCCCACAATATATAAATCCCGGACTGGTGACCCCACAATATATAAATACCGGACTGGTGACCCCACAATATATAAATACCGGACTGGTGACCCCACAAAATACAAATACCGGACTGGTGACCCCACAATATATAAATACCGGACTGGTGACCCCACAATATATAAATACCGGACTGGTGACCCCACAAAATACAAATACCGGACTGGTGACCCCACAATATATAAATACCAGACTGGTGACCCCACAATATATAAATACCGGACTGGTGACCCCACAAAATACAAATACCGGACTGGTGACCCCACAATATATAAATACCGGACTGGTGACCCCACAATATATAAATACCGGACTGGTGACCCCACAAAATACAAATACCGGACTGGTGACCCCACAATATATAAATACCGGACTGGTGACCCCACAATATATATATATATACCGGACTGGTGACCCCACAATATACAAATACAGGACTGGTGACCCCACAATATACAAATACAGGACTGGTGACCCCACAATATACAAATACAGGACTGGTGACCCCACAATATACAAATACAGGACTGGTGACCCCACAATATATAAATACCGGACTGGTGACCCCACAATATATAAATACCGGACTGGTGACCCCACAATATACAAATACCGGACTGGTGACCCCACAATATATAAATACCGGACTGGTGACCCCACAATATATAAATACCGGACTGGTGACCCCACAATATATAAATACTGGACTAGTGACCCCACAATATACAAATACTGGAACTGGTGACCCCACAATATACAAATACCGGACTGGTGACCCCACAATATATAAATACCGGACTGGTGACCCCACAATATATAAATACCGGACTGGTGACCCCACAATATATAAATACCGGACTGGTGACCCCACAATATATAAATACCGGACTGGTGACCCCACAATATATAAATACTGGACTAGTGACCCCACAATATACAAATACTGGAACTGGTGACCCCACAATATACAAATACCGGACTGGTGACCCCACAATAGGGAGAAAACGTTTTCACGGAAAGGAGTTTAACAATTAAAATTAGAAGAAATTAGGTTTAACCTTCTTTACTGTAAGAGCGGCAAGGAGGTGGAATTCCCTTCCACAGGCGGTGGTCTCAGCGGGGGGTTGGGAATCGATGGTTTCAAGAAACTATTAGATAATCACCCGAACGACCACAACATACATGATATACAATGTAATACTGACATATAATCACACACATAGGTTGGACTTGATGGACTTGTGTCTTTTTTCGACCTCACCTACTACCCTGTTTCTTCGAAAATAAGACCTAGCGTGATTGTCAGTGATGGCTGCAATATAAGCCCTACCCTGAAAATAAGACCTACAAGGACTTTAATTAGGGCTTATTTGGGGGGGGGGGGTAGGACTTATATTGCAGCCATCACCGACAATCACGCTAGGTCTTATTTTTGGGGAAACAGGGTGTGTAACTATATATGTACTATGTGACTCACAGGACTCACCTCTCATGCAACCCTACAGAGGAACAGCCTCAGTTTTGGCCTGGCCTATAAGGCTATTTGAAATGTGCCCTAGCCCCCACCTCTATAAGGGTCAGAAAGTCTATAGCCGGCTCTCCTGGTTGTTGGTCTAGTCCTCCTCGCTGTATAAGACCTCCACATGCTGATGTGGGGTGTTTGGCTCCCATTCCCCAATAGCACTAAGGCTCCTTCCATCCTGGCTTATAGCTGGACATTGACTCACTCTATGACATCACTGCACTAAGGCTCCTCCCATCCTGGCATACAACTGAGCATTGACTCACCTATGACATCACTGCAGGAGGACTCCATCTAAAAGAGGCCTAGCACCTGATGACTCTACTTTCTGTAACCAGACACTATTCTGAAACAGAGCCATCTAGTGGCAGAACAGGTAACTGCACCTGCCTACACACTGCCATGTAGGTGCCTGAGCAGCCACTTACCAAGAGCCACTTCTTTCATGTTCGAAGAGGGGAACAAGTCTCTTATGGCTCTCCATACCTGGAAGTACCGGGTATTTCTCTTAGATACTGAGCAAAGGTAGGTATCATTTCTAAAATATTGTAGGTACCCCCTGCTGGGGTATATGCATCACACATCCCAGAAGGCAGTGCTGTGCTGAGGGGGGCATGTCTGCAGACACGAGGGGGATGTCTGTGCATGCGCACACATGGGGCAGGTGAGAGGAGGAACCAGTGAGAGCTGGGAGACTAGAAGATTGTCCTTCCCGGAGTTGTCCACTTCCCAGCAGACTTCATGTGAAAAGTTCTGTAGAGCAGAGCTGACACCAGCGGTAAGTAGTCAGCCTCTTTGCACAGGTATGTGCTCTGTTGCAAAGGCTTTCCTGTGTACACTTCCATACTCTGGCTCCATATTTTATGTAGGATCTCTGTGCTCATTAAAAAAAGTTCAAACACTCTGGATGACAATTCAAAAGATAAGAATCCAAATTCATTTATTGATGTGTTTTAAAAGACAGCCAACGCGTTTCGGGGGGTCAAAGGAACACCCCCTTCATCAGGGCTTCAGTTAAAAAGGAGACCCTTGTGTGGACTCAAAGTAAGGCTTTCCTGTCTACTTCTCATCGGTGAATCTGTGGAGGCATTATGTGGAGAGACTGAGGGTCCCCCTTTCTACAGCAAGAATTCACCGCAGGGACTGGTGAGAGGACACTGCCCCCTCATTTTTCACACTGCAAGCAGGGACTGAGTTACTGGAGGCAGGATATTCAGTATACTGCACCAATATTGCCCTATAGCACACTAAGGGCACTTTCACACTGGGGCGGGGGCAGTCGGCGGTAAAGTGCCACTATTTTTTAGCAGTGTTTTTCAGCTGCTAGCGGGGCGCTTTTAACCCCCGCTAGTTACTGAAAAAGCGGTTTCCGCCGCTGCAGAAAGAGTGCTTTGCGGGCTCTTTGGCAGCGCTGGCCAATGATTTCAATGGCAAGGGCGATTTAGAAGTGGTGTATTCACGGCTCCCGCGACACCCCAAAGATCCTGCCTGCAGTGTGTAAGCAATTCGGCTCGCACACTGGGGAGGCATTTTTCAGGCGCTTTACAGGCGCAATTTTTAGCCCTTTGGCACCTGAAAAACGCCTCAGCGTGAAAGGGGTCTTATACCGCGCCTTTACTGTATATTCACCATACGTCTAATGCGTTCTGCTTTACTAAAACTGTCATTAAGTCACCAACACTTCTCGAAGGGCTCCAAAGATAGCTGGCAAAAAAAAACCCCCCACAAAGCACTGGCCCTCCTGTAAAACCACCCTGAAAGTCCCCTTTGTTCCCTTCCCCCATTTCCTTCATTTCTATGGGCGGTGCACATCCAGTCGGTCTAGGCCTAGTATAGTCACCATCAATGCGCTTTGGCAGTATAGTTCCTGTGTTGGGTAAATCAAGCTTTATTACTCCTCACTGCGGCACTTCAGGTGACCTTCCTACGGCTTCTGCTGGTCTTCTTACTAATCACCATGCATGCCGAATGGTGTTATTACCATCTCTATCCTTCGTTACAAGCCGTAGCAGGAGATAAAGTATTACAAAAATTTGGGAAAAAAAATACCGCGCTAAAGAAATCTCTCAACAATCAGTCTAAATATCTAAAGGCTGCGATTGATACGATGTGATGCACACCTATAAAGCATAAAAGTCAGGAATTTCAACCGAGCTCACAATTATAAAAACCTAAAAAAATATATCTAAAACCTATAACAGAATAATATGCACACACTATAACTAGTCAAAAATTATAATGCAAAAAACCCAACTAATAAAAATATACTCTATAACTCATACGATAATCAAGTGTACAAAAAAATATATATATAAAGTGCTCTAAAAATTATACTGTATATAAGCAACAGTTCCTCATAAAGACGTAGTCATGAGCATACAGTGGTAAAGTGCACAGAATTTTTATGAACAATCAAAGATATTATAAATAAAGTGCTCAAAAATTATATATAAGAAAACAGTTCTTCATCAAGATGTAATCGTGGGCATAACAGTCCAATAATCATAAGTGTTTCTTCTCAAGAAATCCTATGCGGGTGCGAGAGAGAGAATTTCCTTCACCAACACCGTGCTGATAAATGGTAGAAAATGCGCGCTTACCAAATCCCAGAATCAGAAAGGCATTTGATATCAGGAATCCTCGCGGTCATCACACAGGGAACATCACCTCGTTTCCACGTGGTTGGACCATTCATAAAAGGCAAGCAAAGACTCCCATAGCGTAAAACCGTAAACCAAAATCTTTTATTCCATAATAAAAAAAAAAAACATACCACATATGGCGAAACGTACGTAGGGTGGTCTCGACGTGCTTGACGCAAATCACGTGACATTTGGGCGTTCGATTTGCCGGCCGGCTTTTCTTAACGCTGATTTGACTTTTATGTTTGTGAGTGTGTTTTTTTATTATGGAATAAAAGATTTTGGTTTACGGTTTTACGCTATGGGAGTCTTTGCTTGCCTTTTATGAATGGTCCAACCACGTGGAAACGAGGTGATGTTCCCTGTGTGATGACCGCGAGGATTCCTGATATCAAATGCCTTTCTGATTCTGGGATTTGGTAAGCGCGCATTTTCTACCATTTATCAGCACGGTGTTGGTGAAGGAAATTCTCTCTCTCGCACCCGCATAGGATTTCTTGAGAAGAAACACTTATGATTATTGGACTGTTATGCCCACGATTACATCTTGATGAAGAACTGTTTTCTTATATATCATTTTTGAGCACTTTATTTATAATATCTTTGATTGTTCATAAAAATTCTGTGCACTTTACCACTGTATGCTCATGACTACGTCTTTATGAGGAACTGTTGCTTATATATAATTTTTAGAGCACTTTATATATATTTTTTTTTTTGTACACTTGATTATTGTATGAGTTATAGAGTATATTTTTATTATTCACTTAGTTGGGTTTTTTGCATTATAATTTTTGACTAGTTATAGTGTATACATATTATTCTGTTATAGGTTTTAGATATATTTTTTTTAGATTTTTATAATTGTGAGCGCAGATAAAGTATTACGTTTGCCTTTTTCTAATGGGTTCAGCGATTGTTTTCTATGATCATTTCCCATTCTCTGCTCCCTTTACCTATTCCACCAAAGCAAAAAAAAATGCAAAATGCAAAAGAAACAGCCCCGTTTTTTGGGAAAAACTTTATTATAATCAAGAAAATATTTCCAGACACTTTTGATTTTCGGGGGTTATTTTGGGAATCTGGACATGCTGAGTGCAATTCTTTTGTTTTATATGTAATTGCAATCAGAAGTCAGGATGTGATGTTCTCACGAGCGCCGTACATTTCTCTCCTCTGTGGACTTCTGGCTATTGATTCTTGGAGGATGCACATGGATGACTTTTGCCCGCAGTAGGAAATGGTCTGAGATGGAGTTCCTGCCGTCTACTCGGGAACAGTCTTCCCTAAGGAACACCATCCACCCAGCGGAATGTTTGATGTCCGCCATTCCTGAACAGGCGCCAAACCCCGAGCTGTAGGTTTACTAGTTGACTTGACGGTGATGGTTTCCCAACATGGGACTTCGGCATCAGAAACTTCAGATATAATAAGACCCGGATTTTACCACCCCATTGTTCCCACGCACAGAGAAATTAGCGGCTCCCATTTCCCACACCTCGGCCTCGCTTGGGAAGAAGAAAGAATTATGTTAAAATCAAAGAGCAGCCAAATAAAATAGAATATTGAAAAACATCCAGTGTGTGTACGTTTGTGGGCAGTGGATCATTGCACCTTCAGGAACTTGGTGAACATCCCAATCTAAAACCATTAAAGTGGCTTTTCCGCCCTTCTTTTTTGGCTGTAACGGCCCCCGCTCCTCCTGGAAGGCTTTCCACAACTTGTTTGAGGAAACTTGTCACATCCAATCAAAGGACCCTTTGTAAAGTTAGGTACCAGAGCTGGAGAAGGCCTAGCGAGCATTCCAATCCACCCCAAAGGAGTTCTCGAAGGTTGAGGTCAGGGCTCTGTGAAGGTCACTTGAATTCCCCCACACCAAACTTAATAAACCAAGTCTATGAGGACATACCTGGGAACTGCCTAGTCTCTCCTAGCAATGCCAGCTTTTCTTTATGGTTTTGGACTCCTGTGTGACTACTCCAGTGTGACTACTCCAGTGTGACTACTCCTGTGTGACTACTCCAGTGTGACTACTCCTGTGTGACTACTACAGTGTGACTACAGCAGTGTGACTACTCCTGTGTGACTACTCCAGTGTGACTACTCCAGTGTGACTACTCCAGTGTGACTACAGCAGTGTGACTACTCCAGTGTGACTACAGCAGTGTGACTACTCCAGTGTGACTACAGCAGTGTGACTACTCCTGTGTGACTACTACAGTGTGACTACAGCAGTGTGACTACTCCAGTGTGACTACTCCTGTGTGACTACTACAGTGTGACTACTCCACTGTGACTACAGCAGTGTGACTACTCCTGTGTGACTACTACAGTGTGACTACAGCAGTGTGACTACTCCAGTGTGACTACTCCTGTGTGACTACTACAGTGTGACTACTCCACTGTGACTACAGCAGTGTGACTACTCCTGTGTGACTACTACAGTGTGACTACTCCAGTGTGACTACTCCTGTGTGACTACTACAGTGTGACTACAGCAGTGTGACTACTCCAGTGTGACTACTCCAGTGTGACTACAGCAGTGTGACTACAGCAGTGTGACTACTCCAGTGTGTCTACTCCTGTGTGACTACTACAGTGTGACTACTCCACTGTGACTACAGCAGTGTGACTACTCCAGTGTGACTACTCCTGTGTGACTACTACAGTGTGACTACTCCAGTGTGACTACTCGAGTGTGACTACTCCAGTGTGACTACAGCAGTGTGACTACTCCAGTGTGACTACTCCAGTGTGACTACTCCAGTGTGACTACAGCAGTGTGACTACTCCAGTGTGACTACAGCAGTGTGACTACTCCAGTGTGACTACTCCAGTGTGACTACTCCAGTGTGACTACTCCTGTGTGACTACTACAGTGTGACTACTCCACTGTGACTACAGCAGTGTGACTACTCCAGTGTGACTACTCCTGTGTGACTACTCCAGTGTGACTACTCCAGTGTGACTACTCCTGTGTGACTACTCCTGTGTGACTACTACAGTGTGACTACAGCAGTGTGACTACTCCAGTGTGACTACTCCTGTGTGACTACTACAGTGTGACTACTCCACTGTGACTACAGCAGTGTGACTACTCCTGTGTGACTACTACAGTGTGACTACTCCAGTGTGACTACTCCTGTGTGACTACTACAGTGTGACTACAGCAGTGTGACTACTCCAGTGTGACTACTCCAGTGTGACTACTCCAGTGTGACTACAGCAGTGTGACTACTCCAGTGTGTCTACTCCTGTGTGACTACTACAGTGTGACTACTCCACTGTGACTACAGCAGTGTGACTACTCCAGTGTGACTACTCCTGTGTGACTACTACAGTGTGACTACTCCAGTGTGACTACTCGAGTGTGACTACTCCAGTGTGACTACAGCAGTGTGACTACTCCAGTGTGACTACTCCAGTGTGACTACAGCAGTGTGACTACTCCAGTGTGACTACAGCAGTGTGACTACTCCAGTGTGACTACTCCAGTGTGACTACTCCTGTGTGACTACTACAGTGTGACTACTCCACTGTGACTACAGCAGTGTGACTACTCCAGTGTGACTACTCCTGTGTGACTACTCCAGTGTGACTACTCCAGTGTGACTACTCCTGTGTGACTACTCCAGTGTGACTACTCCAGTGTGACTACAGCAGTGTGACTACTCCAGTGTGACTACTCCAGTGTGACTACAGCAGTGTGACTACTCCTGTGTGACTACTCCAGTGTGACTACAGCAGTGTGACTACTCCAGTGTGACTACAGCAGTGTGACTACTCCAGTGTGACTACTCCAGTGTGACTACAGCAGTGTGACTACTCCAGTGTGACTACTCCTGTGTGACTACTACAGTGTGACTACTCCACTGTGACTACAGCAGTGTGACTACTCCTGTGTGACTACTACAGTGTGACTACTCCAGTGTGACTACTCCTGTGTGACTACTACAGTGTGACTACAGCAGTGTGACTACTCCAGTGTGACTACTCCAGTGTGACTACAGCAGTGTGACTACAGCAGTGTGACTACTCCAGTGTGACTACTCCTGTGTGACTACTACAGTGTGACTACTCCACTGTGACTACAGCAGTGTGACTACTCCAGTGTGACTACTCCTGTGTGACTACTACAGTGTGACTACTCCAGTGTGACTACTCCAGTGTGACTACAGCAGTGTGACTACTCCAGTGTGACTACAGCAGTGTGACTACTCCAGTGTGACTACTCCAGTGTGACTACTCCAGTGTGACTACAGCAGTGTGACTACAGCAGTGTGACTACTCCAGTGTGACTACTCCTGTGTGACTACTACAGTGTGACTACTCCACTGTGACTACAGCAGTGTGACTACTCCAGTGTGACTACTCCTGTGTGACTACTACAGTGTGACTACTCGAGTGTGACTACTCCTGTGTGACTACTCTACTGTGACTACTCCTGTGTGACTACTCCTGTGTGACTACTACAGTGTGACTACTCCTGTGTGACTACTCCAGTGTGACTACTCCAGTGTGACTACTCCTGTGTGACTACTCCAGTGTGACTACTCCTGTGTGACTACTCCAGTGTGACTACTCCTGTGTGACTACTCCAGTGTGACTACTCCTGTGTGACTACTCCAGTGTGACTACTCCAGTGTGACTACTCCTGTGTGACTACTCCAGTGTGACTACTCCTGTGTGACTACTCCAGTGTGACTACTCCAGTGTGACTACTCCTGTGTGACTACTCCAGTGTGACTACTCCTGTGTGACTACTCCAGTTTGACTACTCCTGTGTGACTACTCCTGTGTGACTGTAAGGTGAACCTACTCTTTCTTTCCTTCACAGGTCCCTAATGTTACTCATGCTCTCTCCCTCACCATCGGGAGATTTGTTCTTATCTTACTCCCACACTGTGAACACACAGAATCTCCTATTGACATATAATTATTCTGAGTGCAGAAGGCTGTCCAAATCTTGTGGGATTTTGTTATTCAATAGGACCCCTGTCTTCCCCAAGATGGCTGCCTGGAGCTTCTAGTAGGAGACAAAGAAACTGCAATGAGCTCCTGCCAAGACATTGCATAGTGCCACCTTCAGGTTGGAAGGGAATACTGCAATGAGCTCCTGCCAAGACATTGCATAGTGCCACCTTCAGGTTGGAAGGGAATACTGCAATGAGCTCCTGCCAAGACATTGCATAGTGCCACCTTCAGGTTGGAAGGGAATACTGCAATGAGCTCCTGCCAAGACATTGCATAGTGCCACCTTCAGGTTGGAGGGAATACTGCAGCGTCCATCTTTCAGACACATGGATGGCTGGATGGGGGGAGGGCACAGCTACAAAAGACACAAGGGAAGGAAAACGCACAGGAGAGCATGTGGTGTCCGGGGACAGCTGGAGAGACTGGGAAGTTCTTTGCCGGATAGTTCCCATGGCATATTAGAGTGATTGTGGTTTATATGAAGCAACCAGCATTTGCTATCCTGCAGCTTTGATTGCTTAATGATCACATTGTGCAATAATTGTACGAATCATGAATGTAGGGAATAAGAACTTTTGCAAATGTATTTTCCTTTCTGCATGCTTTGCATAAATATCTATATCACCCTCACACTGGATGGGTGTTGTGTCTATGGGCAACTTCACACTGCCAGCGCCCGGCGTCAGCGGCAAAGCGCCACTGTTTTTTCAATTTGTATGCAACCAGGCCGGCCCTTGTACTTCATATTATTATTATTATACAGGATTTATAGAGTGCCAGCAGTTTGTGCAGCGCTTTACAACATGATCCTCCCAACGTTCTGAGATAGGAATGAGGGACACCTATCAGCAAAAGTATGCAGGCAAAGGACACACCCCTTTCCACGCCCCCTTAAAGTGGCTGTAAACCCTTACAGCACACTTTGACCTACAGGTAAGCCTAGATGAAGGCCTAGATTAAGGCTTACCTGTAGGTCCAAGAAATATCTCCTAAACCTACACGGTTTAGGAGATATTTGCCGAAAGACAGCCACCGTCAATGGCGACTCAGTTACTTTTTCAAGGTAATATCTGGGTTTGCAGAGGCATTTGGTGCACACAAAGTGGATTTATATTTGTTTTGTTATTCTGGAGAAATCCCTGAGTGTTTCTCTGTGTCCATGTGCGGAGTGAATGGGAGTGACGTTACTATTAGTTGCCGCACCTGCAGGGCTCTAATGAGGAAAGTGGCGGGGCCTGCATCCCATTAGACGTAATTTCCCTTTGTGAGTCTCTCACCAAAAAAATGACATTTGTGTTGCAGGGGATGCCCAAAATCTGACTTGTAGCTTAGTGCAGACTTCTGAGAAAATCAGCGAGCCAATCACACAAGCAGGAAATGACATTTCTGGGGGGCGGGGCTCTGTGTACCCTCTGTGTGCAGAGCGCCTCCAGGTGGCCATATTGTATTTGACAGGAAATGACATTTCTGGGGGGCGGGGCTCTGTGTACCCTCTGTGTGCAGAGCGCCTCCAGGTGGCCATATTGTATTTCACAGGAAATGACATTTCTGGGGGCGGGGCTCTGTGTACCCTTTGTGTGCAGAGCGCCTCCAGGTGGCCATATTGTATTTGACAGGAAATGACATTTCTGGGGGGCGGGGCTCTGTGTACCCTCTGTGTGCAGAGCGCCTCCAGGTGGCCATATTGTATTTGACAGGAAATGACATTTCTGGGGGGCGGGGCTCTGTGTACCCTCTGTGTGCAGAGCGCCTCCAGGTGGCCATATTGTATTTGACAGGAAATGACATTTCTGGGGGGCGGGGCTCTGTGTACCCTCTGTGTGCAGAGCGCCTCCAGGTGGCCATATTGTATTTGACAGGAAATGACATTTCTGGGGGGCGGGGCTCTGTGTACCCTCTGTGTGCAGAGCGCCTCCAGGTGGCCATATTGTATTTGACAGGAAATGACATTTCTGGGGGGCGGGGCTCTGTGTACCCTCTGTGTGCAGAGCGCCTCCAGGTGGCCATATTGTATTTGACAGGAAATGACATTTCTGGGGGGCGGGGCTCTGTGTACCCTCTGTGTGCAGAGCGCCTCCAGGTGGCCATATTGTATTTGACAGGAAATGACATTTCTGGGGGCGGGGCTCTGTGTATCCTCTGTGTGCAGAGCGCCTCCAGGTGGCCATATTGTATTTCACAGGAAATGACATTTCTGGGGGCGGGGCTCTGTGTACCCTTTGTGTGCAGAGCGCCTCCAGGTGGCCATATTGTATTTGACAGGAAATGACATTTCTGGGGGGCGGGGCTCTGTGTACCCTCTGTGTGCAGAGCGCCTCCAGGTGGCCATATTGTATTTCACAGGAAATGACATTTCTGGGGGGCGGGCTCTGTGTACCCTCTGTGTGCAGAGCGCCTCCAGGTGGCCATATTGTATTTGACAGGAAATGACATTTCTGGGGGGCGGGGCTCTGTGTACCCTCTGTGTGCAGAGCGCCTCCAGGTGGCCATATTGTATTTCACAGGAAATTACATTTCTGGGGGGCGGGGCTCTGTGCACCCTCTGTGTGCAGAGCGCCTCCAGGTGGCCATATTGTATTTGACAGGAAATGACATTTCTGGGGGGCGGGGCTCTGTGTACCCTTTGTGTGCAGAGCGCCTCCAGGTGGCCATATTGTATTTAACAGGAAATGACATTTCTGGGGGGCGGGGCTCTGTGTACCCTCTGTGTGCAGAGCGCCTCCAGGTGGCCATATTGTATTTGACAGGAAATTACATTTCTGGGGGGCGGGGCTCTGTGCACCCTCTGTGTGCAGAGCGCCTCCAGGTGGCCATATTGTATTTGACAGGAAATGACATTTCTGGGGGGCGGGGCTCTGTGTACCCTCTGTGTGCAGAGCGCCTCCAGGTGGCCATATTGTATATTACAGGAAATGACATTTCTGGGGGGCGGGGCTCTGTGTACCCTCTGTGTGCAGAGCGCCTCCAGGTGGCCATATTGTATATTACAGGAAATGACATTTCTGGGGGGCGGGGCTCTGTGTACCCTCTGTGTGCAGAGCGCCTCCAGGTGGCCATATTGTATATTACAGGAAATGACATTTCTGGGGGGCGGGGCTCTGTGTACCCTCTGTGTGCAGAGCGCCTCCAGGTGGCCATATTGTATATTACAGGAAATGACATTTCTGGGGGGCGGGGCTCTGTGTACCCTCTGTGTGCAGAGCGCCTCCAGGTGGCCATATTGTATTTGACAGGAAATTACATTTCTGGGGGGCGGGGCTCTGTGTACCCTCTGTGTGCAGAGCGCCTCCAGGTGGCCATATTGTATTTTACAGGAAATGACATTTCTGGGGGGCGGGGCTCTGTGTACCCTCTGTGTGCAGAGCGCCTCCAGGTGGCCATATTGTATTTGACAGGAAATGACATTTCTGGGGGGCGGGGCTCTGTGTACCCTCTGTGTGCAGAGCGCCTCCAGGTGGCCATATTGTATTTGACAGGAAATTACATTTCTGGGGGGCGGGGCTCTGTGTACCCTCTGTGTGCAGAGCGCCTCCAGGTGGCCATATTGTATATTACAGGAAATGACATTTCTGGGGGGCGGGGCTCTGTGTACCCTCTGTGTGCAGAGCGCCTCCAGGTGGCCATATTGTATTTGACAGGAAATGACATTTCTGGGGGGCGGGGCTCTGTGTACCCTCTGTGTGCAGAGCGCCTCCAGGTGGCCATATTGTATATTACAGGAAATTACATTTCTGGGGGGCGGGGCTCTGTGTACCCTCTGTGTGCAGAGCACCTCCAGGTGACCATATTGTATTTGACAGGAAATGACATTTCTGGGGGGCGGGGCTCTGTGTACCCTCTGTGTGCAGAGCGCCTCCAGGTGGCCATATTGTATATTACAGGAAATGACTTTTCTGGGGGGCGGGGCTCTGTGTACCCTCTGTGTGCAGAGTGCCTCCAGGTGGCCATATTGTATTTGACAGGAAATGACATTTCTGGGGGGCGGGGCTCTGTGTACCCTCTGTGTGCAGAGCGCCTCCAGGTGGCCATATTGTATTTCACAGGAAATGACATTTCTGGGGGCGGGGCTCTGTGTACCCTTTGTGTGCAGAGCGCCTCCAGGTGGCCATATTGTATTTAACAGGAAATGACATTTCTGGGGGGCGGGGCTCTGTGTACCCTCTGTGTGCAGAGCGCCTCCAGGTGGCCATATTGTATTTGACAGGAAATGACATTTCTGGGGGGCGGGGCTCTGTGTACCCTCTGTGTGCAGAGCGCCTCCAGGTGGCCATATTGTATTTGACAGGAAATTACATTTCTGGGGGGCGGGGCTCTGTGTACCCTCTGTGTGCAGAGCGCCTCCAGGTGGCCATATTGTATATTACAGGAAATGACATTTCTGGGGGGCGGGGCTCTGTGTACCCTCTGTGTGCAGAGCGCCTCCAGGTGGCCATATTGTATTTGACAGGAAATGACATTTCTGGGGGGCGGGGCTCTGTGTACCCTCTGTGTGCAGAGCGCCTCCAGGTGGCCATATTGTATTTGACAGGAAATTACATTTCTGGGGGGCGGGGCTCTGTGTACCCTCTGTGTGCAGAGCGCCTCCAGGTGGCCATATTGTATTTTACAAGAAATGACATTTCTGGGGGGCGGGGCTCTGTGTACCCTCTGTGTGCAGAGCGCCTCCAGGTGGCCATATTGTATTTGACAGGAAATGACATTTCTGGGGGGCGGGGCTCTGTGTACCCTTTGTGTGCAGAGCGCCTCCAGGTGGCCATATTGTATTTGACAGGAAATGACATTTCTGGGGGGCGGGGCTCTGTGTACCCTCTGTGTGCAGAGCGCTTCCAGGTGGCCATATTGTATTTCACAGGAAATGACATTTCTGGGGGCGGGGCTCTGTGTACCCTTTGTGTGCAGAGCGCCTCCAGGTGGCCATATTGTATTTAACAGGAAATGACATTTCTGGGGGGCGGGGCTCTGTGTACCCTCTGTGTGCAGAGCGCCTCCAGGTGGCCATATTGTATTTGACAGGAAATTACATTTCTGGGGGGCGGGGCTCTGTGCACCCTCTGTGTGCAGAGCGCCTCCAGGTGGCCATATTGTATTTGACAGGAAATGACATTTCTGGGGGGCGGGGCTCTGTGTACCCTCTGTGTGCAGAGCGCCTCCAGGTGGCCATATTGTATATTACAGGAAATGACATTTCTGGGGGGCGGGGCTCTGTGTACCCTCTGTGTGCAGAGCGCCTCCAGGTGGCCATATTGTATATTACAGGAAATGACATTTCTGGGGGGCGGGGCTCTGTGTACCCTCTGTGTGCAGAGCGCCTCCAGGTGGCCATATTGTATTTGACAGGAAATGACATTTCTGGGGGGCGGGGCTCTGTGTACCCTCTGTGTGCAGAGCGCCTCCAGGTGGCCATATTGTATTTGACAGGAAATGACATTTCTGGGGGGCGGGGCTCTGTGTACCCTCTGTGTGCAGAGCGCCTCCAGGTGGCCATATTGTATTTGACAGGAAATTACATTTCTGGGGGGCGGGGCTCTGTGTACCCTCTGTGTGCAGAGCGCCTCCAGGTGGCCATATTGTATATTACAGGAAATGACATTTCTGGGGGGCGGGGCTCTGTGTACCCTCTGTGTGCAGAGCGCCTCCAGGTGGCCATATTGTATTTGACAGGAAATGACATTTCTGGGGGGCGGGGCTCTGTGTACCCTCTGTGTGCAGAGCGCCTCCAGGTGGCCATATTGTATATTACAGGAAATTACATTTCTGGGGGGCGGGGCTCTGTGTACCCTCTGTGTGCAGAGCACCTCCAGGTGACCATATTGTATTTGACAGGAAATGACATTTCTGGGGGGCGGGGCTCTGTGTACCCTCTGTGTGCAGAGCGCCTCCAGGTGGCCATATTGTATATTACAGGAAATGACTTTTCTGGGGGGCGGGGCTCTGTGTACCCTCTGTGTGCAGAGTGCCTCCTGGTGGCCATATTGTATTTGACAGGAAATGACATTTCTGGGGGGCGGGGCTCTGTGTACCCTCTGTGTGCAGAGCGCCTCCAGGTGGCCATATTGTATTTGACAGGAAATGACATTTCTGGGGGGCGGGGCTCTGTGTACCCTCTGTGTGCAGAGCGCCTCCAGGTGGCCATATTGTATTTGACAGGAAATTACATTTCTGGGGGGCGGGGCTCTGTGTACCCTCTGTGTGCAGAGCGCCTCCAGGTGGCCATATTGTATTTTACAGGAAATGACATTTCTGGGGGGCGGGGCTCTGTGTACCCTCTGTGTGCAGAGCGCCTCCAGGTGGCCATATTGTATTTGACAGGAAATGACATTTCTGGGGGGCGGGGCTCTGTGTACCCTCTGTGTGCAGAGCGCCTCCAGGTGGCCATATTGTATTTGACAGGAAATGACATTTCTGGGGGGCGGGGCTCTGTGTACCCTTTGTGTGCAGAGCGCCTCCAGGTGGCCATATTGTATTTGACAGGAAATGACATTTCTGGGGGGCGGGGCTCTGTGTACCCTCTGTGTGCAGAGCGCTTCCAGGTGGCCATATTGTATTTCACAGGAAATGACATTTCTGGGGGCGGGGCTCTGTGTACCCTTTGTGTGCAGAGCGCCTCCAGGTGGCCATATTGTATTTAACAGGAAATGACATTTCTGGGGGGCGGGGCTCTGTGTACCCTCTGTGTGCAGAGCGCCTCCAGGTGGCCATATTGTATTTGACAGGAAATTACATTTCTGGGGGGCGGGGCTCTGTGCACCCTCTGTGTGCAGAGCGCCTCCAGGTGGCCATATTGTATTTGACAGGAAATGACATTTCTGGGGGGCGGGGCTCTGTGTACCCTCTGTGTGCAGAGCGCCTCCAGGTGGCCATATTGTATATTACAGGAAATGACATTTCTGGGGGGCGGGGCTCTGTGTACCCTCTGTGTGCAGAGCGCCTCCAGGTGGCCATATTGTATATTACAGGAAATGACATTTCTGGGGGGCGGGGCTCTGTGTACCCTCTGTGTGCAGAGCGCCTCCAGGTGGCCATATTGTATTTGACAGGAAATGACATTTCTGGGGGGCGGGGCTCTGTGTACCCTCTGTGTGCAGAGCGCCTCCAGGTGGCCATATTGTATTTGACAGGAAATGACATTTCTGGGGGGCGGGGCTCTGTGTACCCTCTGTGTGCAGAGCGCCTCCAGGTGGCCATATTGTATTTGACAGGAAATTACATTTCTGGGGGGCGGGGCTCTGTGTACCCTCTGTGTGCAGAGCGCCTCCAGGTGGCCATATTGTATATTACAGGAAATGACATTTCTGGGGGGCGGGGCTCTGTGTACCCTCTGTGTGCAGAGCGCCTCCAGGTGGCCATATTGTATTTGACAGGAAATGACATTTCTGGGGGGCGGGGCTCTGTGTACCCTCTGTGTGCAGAGCGCCTCCAGGTGGCCATATTGTATATTACAGGAAATTACATTTCTGGGGGGCGGGGCTCTGTGTACCCTCTGTGTGCAGAGCACCTCCAGGTGACCATATTGTATTTGACAGGAAATGACATTTCTGGGGGGCGGGGCTCTGTGTACCCTCTGTGTGCAGAGCGCCTCCAGGTGGCCATATTGTATATTACAGGAAATGACTTTTCTGGGGGGCGGGGCTCTGTGTACCCTCTGTGTGCAGAGTGCCTCCAGGTGGCCATATTGTATTTGACAGGAAATGACATTTCTGGGGGGCGGGGCTCTGTGTACCCTCTGTGTGCAGAGCGCCTCCAGGTGGCCATATTGTATTTGACAGGAAATGACATTTCTGGGGGGCGGGGCTCTGTGTACCCTCTGTGTGCAGAGCGCCTCCAGGTGGCCATATTGTATTTGACAGGAAATTACATTTCTGGGGGGCGGGGCTCTGTGTACCCTCTGTGTGCAGAGCGCCTCCAGGTGGCCATATTGTATTTTACAGGAAATGACATTTCTGGGGGGCGGGGCTCTGTGTACCCTCTGTGTGCAGAGCGCCTCCAGGTGGCCATATTGTATTTGACAGGAAATGACATTTCTGGGGGGCGGGGCTCTGTGTACCCTCTGTGTGCAGAGCGCCTCCAGGTGGCCATATTGTATTTGACAGGAAATTACATTTCTGGGGGGCGGGGCTCTGTGTACCCTCTGTGTGCAGAGCGCCTCCAGGTGGCCATATTGTATATTACAGGAAATGACTTTTCTGGGGGGCGGGGCTCTGTGTACCCTCTGTGTGCAGAGCGCCTCCAGGTGGCCATATTGTATTTGACAGGAAATGACATTTCTGGGGGGCGGGGCTCTGTGTACCCTCTGTGTGCAGAGCGCCTCCAGGTGGCCATATTGTATTTGACAGGAAATGACATTTCTGGGGGGCGGGGCTCTGTGTACCCTCTGTGTGCAGAGCGCCTCCAGGTGGCCATATTGTATTTGACAGGAAATTACATTTCTGGGGGGCGGGGCTCTGTGTACCCTCTGTGTGCAGAGCGCCTCCAGGTGGCCATATTGTATTTTATAGGAAATGACATTTCTGGGGGGCGGGGCTCTGTGTACCCTCTGTGTGCAGAGCGCCTCCAGGTGGCCATATTGTATTTGACAGGAAATGACATTTCTGGGGGGCGGGGCTCTGTGTACCCTCTGTGTGCAGAGCGCCTCCAGGTGGCCATATTGTATTTGACAGGAAATTACATTTCTGGGGGGCGGGGCTCTGTGTACCCTCTGTGTGCAGAGCGCCTCCAGGTGGCCATATTGTATTTGACAGGAAATTACATTTCTGGGGGGCGGGGCTCTGTGTACCCTCTGTGTGCAGAGCGCCTCCAGGTGGCCATATTGTATATTACAGGAAATGACTTTTCTGGGGGGCGGGGCTCTGTGTACCCTCTGTGTGCAGAGCGCCTCCAGGTGGCCATATTGTATTTGACAGGAAATGACATTTCTGGGGGGCAGGGCTCTGTGTACCCTCTGTGTGCAGAGCGCCTCCAGGTGGCCATATTGTATTTGACAGGAAATGACATTTCTGGGGGGCGGGGCTCTGTGTACCCTCTGTGTGCAGAGCGCCTCCAGGTGGCCATATTGTATTTGACAGGAAATTACATTTCTGGGGGGCGGGGCTCTGTGTACCCTCTGTGTGCAGAGCGCCTCCAGGTGGCCATATTGTATTTTATAGGAAATGACATTTCTGGGGGGCGGGGCTCTGTGTACCCTCTGTGTGCAGAGCGCCTCCAGGTGGCCATATTGTATTTGACAGGAAATGACATTTCTGGGGGGCGGGGCTCTGTGTACCCTCTGTGTGCAGAGCGCCTCCAGGTGGCCATATTGTATTTGACAGGAAATTACATTTCTGGGGGGCGGGGCTCTGTGTACCCTCTGTGTGCAGAGCGCCTCCAGGTGGCCATATTGTATTTTACAGGAAATGACATTTCTGGGGGGCGGGGCTCTGTGTACCCTCTGTGTGCAGAGCGCCTCCAGGTGGCCATATTGTATTTGACAGGAAATGACATTTCTGGGGGGCGGGGCTCTGTGTACCCTCTGTGTGCAGAGCGCCTCCAGGTGGCCATATTGTATTTGACAGGAAATGACATTTCTGGGGGGCGGGGCTCTGTGTACCCTCTGTGTGCAGAGCGCCTCCAGGTGGCCATATTGTATATTACAGGAAATGACAGCGGCTGCAGATTGGAAAGGGAATTTTCAATGACCTCCAATGACAATCTGACTTGTGTAATGATTGTATACGATAGATTATTATTTCTTTATTTGCTATTTTTCCCATTTAAGGATTTGTGAGATGATTGGGACTTGCTGAAATATACGCTCCCTTGTCTCTGGTCAGCACCGGGAAGTCCTGAAGCCAAAGGGCCGGCCAGGCAGAGAGCATCTTCAGGGTTATCTTGGCAAACAGGAAATAAGAAAATCGTAGAATTTCTGTCCAGTAGAAGAACGAGAAACCATCAAAAGATACCGACAGCCCGAGAGATTTATAACTTTACAAATACGGCCCAATAAAGCCCTAGTTAGAAAATCTCTGTAAGGATTTCCTGGGACTCGTCTCAGGATCTGCCTTATCTGTGTGCAATTCCATCCACAGACCTCATAAAATACCCCTCCCCCTCCCCGCTGGGGCATATATGGTGAAATGAACCCTATATAGTATCATGTGGCTCTTTTATTGTGTTTTTCTGGGTAATAAAATCTGTACTGAGAACGCAGATTGTAAGATTAATTATTCACAGGAAAACTATCTATACTTTTTCTAAATATAATATGTTGAGTGTATATAAAGAGATGTCCCTTCAGAACCAGCAGACTTTGTCTGGCATCAGTTTGTATTATTTTTGCACTATTATTGTATTATTTGTAGCCCCCTCCTCCAGACTACGTTTAGTTATCGGCCTCGCTTAGGCTTGTGCAATTCGTTTCGTAACGAATCGAAATTCGGCCGAATTTTGCATCTTTCGGACATTCGGATGCATCCGAATAAAAAAATAACAAATTACAACGAATACGAAAGAAATATAACAAATGAATTCGACATGATTCGAAATTATTTCAACCGCATTCGAAAATATTTTGTGACCCGACTTTAGGGCCATGTATCTCGGGGTCACTTGGTGCTAGAAACTCCAAATTTGGATATGTTGTAGTGCTAGTACTATTGTGTTGACATACCAAATTAATTTCGTTTACTTATATTCGTTAACTTCCTTAAATTCGTTTTCGGATTTCGTTTAGTTTTCTACCGAATTCGAAAAATCGGCCACATTCGACATTATTTCAACCACATTCGAAAATATTTTGTGACCCGACTTTAGGGCCATGTATCTCGGGGTCACTTGGTGCTAGAAACTCCAAATTTGGATATGTTGTAGTGCTAGTACTATTGTGTTGGCATACCAAATTAATTTCGTTTAGTTATATTCGTTAACTTCCTTAAATTCGTTTTCGGATTTCGTTTAGTTTTCTACCGAATTCGAAAAATCGGCCACATCCGAAAATATTTCAACCAAATTCGAAAATATTTTGTGACCTGACTTTAGGGCCATGTATCTCGGGGTCACTTGGTGCTAGAAACTCCAAATTTGGATATGTTGTAGTGCTAGTACTATTGTGTTTGCATACCAAATTTGAGGTTTCTAGCTATAAGTGACCCAGAGATATGTGGCCCCAAAATCGGGTCGCAAAATGTTATTAGTTATTAGAGCAGAGAATAACATTTTGCGACCCGATTTTGGGGCCACATATCTCGGGGTCACTTATAGCTAGAAAGTTTGGTACCAAATTTGGTATGCAAACACAATAGTACTATCACTACAACATATCCAAATTTGGAGTTTCTAGCACCAAGTGACCCCAAGATACATGGCCCTAAAGTCGGGTCACAAAATATTTTCGAATGTGGTGGAAATAATATCGAATCATGTTGAAATCATTTCGAATCCGGTAGAAATATTTTCGGATGTGGCCGATTTTTCGAATTCGGTAGAAAACTAAACGAAATCCGAAAACGAATTTAAGGAAGTTAACGAATATAACTAAACGAAATTAATTTGGTATGCCAACACAATAATACTAGCACTACAACATATCCAAATTTGGAGTTTCTAGCACCAAGTGACCCCGAGATACATGGCCCTAAAGTCGGGTCACAAAATATTTTCGAATGCGGTTGAAATCATTTAGAATCCGGTAGAAATATTTTCGGATGTGGCCGATTTTTCGAATTCGGTAGAAAACTAAACGAAATCCGAAAACGAATTTAAGGAAGTTAACGAATATAACTAAATGAAATTAATGAATTAACGAATTAAAACGAAACAAAACTAAACACATTTTTTCCTTTTGCACATGCCCTCGCTATAGCCAGTGGATCAGCGATCTATTGTTTTGTCTGATCAGGGTTTGCTAGCTCCGTGTTTGATTTCTCTTACCTGCTTCTGGGAGAAGTTTCCAGAATATAGAGCAGGCACAGTCAAATGCCCAGCCAATCCCTTGAAGGAGATATCCAGAAGATGGCTGGGAAGGTGATACATGTTTGAGAGAACTTTCCAGAGTGTTCCAGACGTTCTTCTCTGGGGAGGGCTCCGGTTCTTCTAGGGTTACTGCCCCTGGCAGATAGCAAGTGAGAAAAGAATTGCAGTCTGGGCCTCAGCAGGAACTGAGCTGAAGGCTTGGAGAAGGTTGCTTACAGATTCTAGCTGGAAGGCACTATTCTGAAGTCCTGGTCTGGAGAAGGATCTTTTTATCTCCCTCAATGACCTGCAGATGCTGGGTGACAGACAGCTACTGGGACATTGTAAGTAAAACCTGATTTTGGACTGTAAAGTGCGCCTGCTCCTATATGGCTTTTTTCTGCTAAGAAGTTTGTCCTCCTATTGGCTGCTACTATCACTTTTCCTGAACCATTAAACCTCTCTTTTGCTTTAAGTTACTCAGCAATAAATTCTAAAAAGACATCCCAAGACTAGGCCTGTATTGTCGGCGTGCATGGAGCCAGGGCCGGTGCTACCACTAGGCAAACTAGGCAGCTGCCTAGGGCGCCCGGCAACTGGTGTTCCTACTCTCTTCTCTCTGCAGCAAGCAACTAAGTCTCAGCATTAGCAAGCAGCTGCTCCTCCATTCGCACATTAGTGTCAGAGGTGCCGAGGCAACGGAGGACTGTGTCTGTGTCCTGAGTCCCGAATGAGTGGAAGCAAGCAAACATTCATTGATGGGCGTTGGTAGGCTGCATTTGACAGGCACTTCATTAAAAAGGTGGGGTATACATGGGCAGGGCAAAGGGGGTGGAGCCAAGGGGGACAACAAAATGAGGTTTCGCCTAGGGTGCCAAAACTCCTTTCACCGGCCCTGCATGGAGCTGTGCTTGTGGTTGGCAGCCTCTGTACTATTGTGGGAGAACCGATGTCAATCTCGGTGCCCCCCCTCCCCTCCCCCCCCCCCCGGGGGCTGAAGGCTACATAATTATAACTTTGCAAAAAATACATCTAGAAGAACATGGATTTCACAGAAAGAAATTCAAGAACAAATTCCTAAAGCAGCCACCTGAGATCCACAATTGCCAAATAATGATAACCACTGGCCGGCCGGAGAAAGACCGGCTGCTGCTTCTCTCGGGAAGGCTCAAGCTGTTGTTGGTGATGGGCAGAGCTCAGTGATGTTCGGCCCGGATGCCAGCCGGTCCACTGGGAAGTAAACTGAAAAGTCAGTGGCCTTGCACACATCCTCCAGAGTCACCAATTGTTGCAGGCAGAGGTCAGGTGGCAGAGGTCAGGTGGCAGAGGTCAGGTGGCAGAGGTCAGGTGCACTGGGCCCAGTGCCAGCGGTGATTTATAATCCATACCATCCATGGGTGCCGGGGCACACCGCTGACCTTTGTCAAACTGTTTTTTATGTGCTTGTTCCAGTTCTTTCTCAATCCGAGCCCACTGTGACATTCCAACTTCCTAAAATCTTGGATGTCCCCCCATTTCCAATCAATCCACTCTAATCATAGCCTTCTATGGGATCGCTGTTCTTCATCCATGGGTAGCATACCATTGCAGCGCCTGATAACCATCGTCCAGCACCATTTCCGTCTAAAGGACGAGCCTTTCCAGCTCCGTAAGCCATTCCTCCTGAGGATGCTCTCCGAGGAATGGTATACACAAGTCCAACTGCAGCCAGTACCACTCCATGGGCGGAGGAAGGACCTTTCCGTAATAGTCTTTCTCCACACAACTAAGAATGGGAGAGGCATATTTAAAGCGGAGCTCCGCCCAAAAATTGAACTTCCGCTGATCCGGTTCCCAGTGATTTTAATGACGCTTAAAGTGAAAAATAAAAGTGAAATATTCCTTTAACCACTTAACAACCGGCCCATAGCCGAATGACCGCTACAGGGTGGTTGCTTAACTCTGGGAGGCCTTCATATGACATCCTCCCAGAATTCCGCTCTCGAGCGCCCCCTGGGGCGCGCACTCGGGAGCATCCGTGACCGCCGGGTCCACAGGACCCTGCGCGTCACGGTAAACGGCCGCTCATCTGCAGTGCCCACAGTGCTGCTCACCGACAATTAACCCTAAAATTCCCTGCCAATACTCTGCAATACCCAGCAATGCCCTGCCAATACTCTGCATTGTCTTGCCAATACTCGGCAATGCCCTGCCAATACTCTGCAATGTCCTGCCAATACTCGGCAATGCCCAGCAATGCCCTGCCAATACTCTGCAATACCCAGCAATGCCCTGCCAATACTCTGCAATGTCCTGCCAATACTCGGCAATACCCAGCAATGCCTTGCCAATACTCTGCAATGTCCTGCCAATACTCGGCAATGCCCTGCCAATACTCAGCAATACCCAGCAATGCCCTGCCAATACTCTGCAATACCCAGCAATGCCCTGCCAATACTCGGCAATACCCAGCAATGCCCTGCCAATACTCTGCAATACCGAGCAATGCCCTGCCAATACTCTGCAATGTCCTGCCAATACTCGGCAATGCCCTGCCAATACTCTGCAATACTCGGCAATGCCCTGCCAATACTCTGCAATGTCCTGCCAATACTCTGCAATGCCCTGCCAATACTCGGCAATACCCAGCAATGCCTTGCCAATACTCTGCAATGTCCTGCCACTACTCGGCAATGCCCTGCCAATACTCGGCAATACCCAGCAATGCCCTGCCAATACTCTGCAATGTCCTGCCACTACTCGGCAATGCCCTGCCAATACTCTGCAATACCCAGCAATGCCCTGCCAATACTCTGCAATGCCCTGCCAATACTCTGCAATACCCAGCAATGTCCTGCCAATACTCTGCAATGCCCTGCCAATACTCGGCAATACCCAGCAATGCCGTGCCAATACTCTGCAATGTCCTGCCACTACTCGGCAATGCCCTTCCAATACTCGGCAATACCCAGCAATTCCCTGCCAATACTAGATAGAGAGTATATACTCTGCAATACCCTGACAATACTCTGCAATGCCCTGCCAATACTCGACAATACCCAGCAATGCACTGCCAATACTCGGCAATACCCAGCAATGCCCTGCCAATACTCGGCAATACCCAGCAATGCCCTGCCAATACTAGATAGAGAGTATATACTCTGCAATACCCTGACAATACTCTGAAATGCCCTGCCAATACTCTGCAATACCCAGAAATGCCCTGCCAATATTCGTCGATGCCCTGCCAATACTCTGCAATACCCTGCCAATACTCTATTATCTATTAATTATCTATCTATAGGAGAATCAATTTTGGGGTGTCATTTTTGGAATGTACATGCTATGTGTTAGAAATATTGTATAAATGGACAACTTTGTGTTAAAAAAATAAATAAATAAAAAAAAGCATTTTGACCATTACCCGCCTGCCGGACGTCATATGCCGTCCTTGCCTTTGTGCGGGGATATCTGAATGATGTCAGCTTTTTCAGCCGGCGATTCCCTACACCATAAGAATGATCTTAATGACTGTTCCACTGCTTGATCGTTCTTACAGGAGGTGAGAGGGGACGTCCCCCCCTCCCGCCGTCCTCCGGTGCTTCTACCGACTCACCAATACGATCAAAGACAGAATCTTTTTTTTTTTTTATTTCAGGCTTCCCAGCCTAGAGGTGAGATGCGGGGTCTTATTGACCCCCCATATCTCACTGTAAAGAGGACCTGTCATGCCATATTCCTATTACATGGGATGTTTACATTCCTGTAATAGGAATAAAAGAGATCAAAAAATGTATTTTTGGAGAAAAAAATTTCAAACTAAAATAAATAAAGTAAAATGAACAATAAAAAAAAAAAGCGCCCCTGTCCCCATGTGCTCGCATGCAGAAGCGAACGCATACGTAAGTCCCACCCATATATGAAAACGGTGTTCAAACCACACATGTGCGGTATCGCTGCGAACGTTAGAGCGAGAGCAATAATTCTGGCCCTAGACCTCCTCTGTAACTCAAAACATGTAACCAGTAAAAAAATTGAAAGCCTATGGGGATTTGTAAGTAGTGACGTTTGGCGCCCTTCCACAAGCGTGTGAAATTTTGAAGGGTGACATGTTGGGTATCTATTTACTCAGCGTAACTTCATCTTTCACATTATGCAAAAACATTTGGCTAACTTTACTGCTTTGTTTTTTTTTTTTTTAAAGCACAAAACTTTTTTTTTCCCCAAAAAAAACGCGTTCGAAAAATTGCTGCGCAAATACCGTGAGAGATAAAAAGTTTCAACGACCACCATTGTATTCTCTAGGGTCTTTGCTAAAAAACATATATAATGTTTTCGGGTTCTACGTTATTTTCAAGCGTGTCCCATGGCCATGTGCTGATGACAATGCACCGTGTCCACGACCAGCACTGTTGCCTCTAGGCACAGAGCCTGCTTGCCCTCTTTTATTGGCTCGTGACTGTCTGCCTATCCTTGTTGGCCTTCCAGACATACTAATGTCCTGCAGGGAGATGTAGCTGCACAAAGCTGGGACGTATAATATATATACTGATTATACTGCAGCTAGCAGAATCAACTGCCTGCCTGTAGTATTATTAGTATGAGAACATCGGCAATTGTATTCAGGTAAAGCTTTAGGTGCACACTGTGCAAAGGACACTAAAACAAAATACTGCAGCTCCCTGCCTGTATTTGTATGAGAACACCGGTAATTGTATTCAGGTAAAGCTTTAGATGCACACTGTGTAAAGGACACTAAAACAAAATACTGCAGCTCCCTGCCTGTATTTGTATGAGAACACCAGTAATTGTATTCAGGTAAAGCTTTAGGTGCACACTGTGCAAAGGACACAAAAAATACTGCAGCTCCCTGCCTGTATTTGTATGAGAACACCAGTAATTGTATTCAGGTAAAGCTTTAGGTGCACACTGTGCAAAGGACACAAAAAATACTGCAGCTCCCTGCCTGTATTTGTATGAGAACACCAGTAATTGTATTCAGGTAAAGCTTTAGGTGCACACTGTGCAAAGGACACAAAAAATACTGCAGCTCCCTGCCTGTATTTGTATGAGAACACCGGTAATTGTATTCAGGTAAAGCTTTAGGTGCACACTGTGCAAAGGACACAAAAAATACTGCAGCTCCCTGCCTGTATTTGTATGAGAACACCGGTAATTGTATTCAGGTAAAGCTTTAGGTGCACACTGTGCAAAGGACACAAAAAATGCTGCAGCTCCCTGCCTGTATTTGTATGAGAACACCGGTAATTGTATTCAGGTAAAGCTTTAGGTGCACACTGTGCAAAGGACACAAAAAATACTGCAGCTCCCTGCCTGTATTTGTATGAGAACACCGGTAATTGTATTCAGGTAAAGCTTTAGGTGCACACTGTGCAAAGGACACAAAAAATACTGCAGCTCCCTGCCTGTATTTGTATGAGAACACCGGTAATTGTATTCAGGTAAAGCTTTAGGTGCACACTGTGCAAAGGACACAGTACACCAAGTGAAAATAGTGCAGCTCCCTGCCTGTCAGTATATTATGAAGAGAAGAACAGGAACGGATCGAGCTAAACTGAATACAGTGTATAAATATATATACAACACACCTGGGATGCATATATATCCTCTACACACTGTAACTGAAGCTAACTGACTCGCCTGCCTGCTCTATCTAACTCAAATTAAATGACGCTGTCTCTCTCTCTCTCTCTCTCTCTCTCTGTCCATCTTTAACCATCGCTGCAACACACTACACAAGGCCAGCACGCAGGCGGCCTTATACAGTGTGGGGCGTGTACTAAACCCCCTGATACTGATCTCCGTTTTTTCTGCGCTGTGATTGGCCAAAGCATGCGGGCCAATCAGCAGCCAGCAATGCCGCAGTGAATTATGGGCCGTAACACGCCACTCGAATTTGGCGCGAACAGCCCATAACGTTCGGAATTCGGGCGAAAGGCCGAACAGACGACGTTCGACAGAAACACGAAGCTCATCCCTACTACAGACACACCAAATGCTGGACCCCGGGGGAAGGGGAGGGAAACCGACACTAAAAACACCAGGGAACCAAAAGTAAAAAAACATGGAGAACGTGGCATGCTGGGTACAAGCTGGAGAGACGAGGAGAGCCGGGCATTTCACATGGCATACTGAAGCTATTGCAGTTTATATGAAGCAACCAGCATTGGCTATCTTGCAATCCTTGATTGCTTAATAAATACATTGTGCAATCATTGTACAAATGGGTGAAGAATATTTGCAAATTATTTTTCTTCTGCCCGCTTTGCATAAATATATATATCACTGAGGAATGAGCATCTTATTTGTTTGTTTGGTTAGAGGGGGATTTAAAGAGGAAGTAAACCCTGATGGGTGTTACTTCCTCTTTCATTCCCTGCAAAGGCAAAGCATAATGGACTACTGTGCATCGCATCGCATCGCATCACATAGTAGCCCATTATGTGTCACTTACCTGACACAGGAGCCAGCGAAGTCACCGCTGTCCCCTGTAGTGCGCCGCATCCATCTTGCTGGTGGCGTCTCGCAGCTCCGCCGCTGTCATTCGGCGAAGCCGCGATGACGTCACTCCCGCGATTGCGCACGGGAGTCGACACGCGCGGCAGCTCCATTCTTGGAAATGGCGCGCTCAGTGCGCCTGCGCGCCGCTGTCTACGGCGCATGCGCCGTAGACAGCGGTGCCCGTTTTCGGGCAAATATCTCCTAAACCATATAGGTTTAGGAGATATTGCTTGGACCTACAGGTAAGCCTTAATCTAGGCTTACCTGTAGGTCAAAATGGTTTGTAAGGGTTTACAACCACTTTAAAGGGAAATTTCTCTAGAAATATGTGAACTGCTATCCCTGACTTCTTTGATGCCCGTGTCACCAGGGCTGTCACCCTAATCCTGGCCTCAACCATTGGGGTTCATTTATACTAGTATTAGCCCTCCTAAGAGCAATCCACAGGCAGTTGTGGCACAGCCACATTCACTTCAATAGGTCGCGTTCAATGAACGTGACGGAGGGGCGGGGGGTTCATTTTTGATGTGCTGCAATGCAAAGCATTTATATTTAGAGTACATTATCTGTTCCGAACGTCTCAGGATTTGCTCCGCCAACGCAAATAATACCTGTAATATGTTTATTGCTTATGATCAGCACTTCCACCTAGTGGCCAAAAGATTGTATTTTTCTGAAATACCTCAAACAGGAAAATACCACATTATGTCCACTAGATGGAGTTGGCAATCATAGGAAATATTAGACACATTACAAGGATTATTCAATGAAGTTGTGCGAATGATGAGACCTCAAGAGAGCATTTTTTTTTTAAATAATTAGACCCCTTTTTGTTTTATAAATCTATGTAGCTGACATATTTCACAGAGAACAATGAGCCATTCATATCAGTCTCAGCACCAGAGGAGCTTATACTCTAATGTCCCACCAACCTTACAGACATTGACAGACACAACCAAGACAGGGGCTTTTGGCGGGGACTGCAGGGTAGCCTCCTACCCACTGACTATGGGCCCTGGCTTTTGAGAGGGCTCTATTCTTGGGAGGTGTGTGCCTGGGAGACCCTTGGAGTGGCCTTGTTTCAAATTCGGGATTGTCTCCCCAAAACGCACAGACTCTGGGAATCTAGGCCCTGGAAACAGATGTGGGGACTCTATGCCCAAACAAGCAATGACTGCTGTAGACTGTGAGACTCAATATAATCAGCTCAAACCAACCTGAATCTGGGGTCTCCGGAATCTGGGGTCTCCTGAATCTGGGGTCTCCTGAATCTGGGGTCTCCTGATTCTGGGGTCTCCTGAATCTGGGGTCTCCTGAATCTGGGGTCTCCTGATTCTGGGGTCTCCTGAATCTGGGGTCTCCTGAATCTGGGGTCTCCTGATTCTGGGGTCTTCTGATTCTGGGTTATCCTGAATCTGGGGTCTCCTGATTCTGGGGTCTCCTGATTCTGGGTTCTCCTGATTCTGGGGTCTCCTGTTTCTGGGGTCTTCTGATTCTGGGGTCTCCTGATTCTGGGTTCTCCTGATTCTGGGGTCTCCTGATTCTGGGGTCTCCTGAATCTGGGGTCTCCTGTTTCTGGGGTCTCCTGATTTTGGGGTCTTCTGATTCTGGGTTCTCCTGAATCTGGGGTCTCCTGATTCTGGGTTCTCCTGATTCTGGGGTCTCCTGTTTCTGGGGTCTCCTGATTCTGGGGTCTCCTGATTCTGGGTTCTCCTGATTCTGGGGTCTCCTGTTTTTGGGGTCTCTGGATTCTGGTGTCTCCTGAATCTGGGGTCTCCTGATTCTGGGGTCTTCTGATTCTGGGTTCTCCTGATTCTGGGGTCTCCTGAATCTGGGGTCTCCTGATTCTGGGGTCTCCTGCTATAATCTGTTTATTAAGGTGTTATATGTTTATTGTTAAAGGGGTTGTAAACCTTTGTGCATCCTATGCATTAAGGTGAAAAAACACCTGTCAGTGACCGGCCCCCCAGCACCCCCATTTTACTTGCCTGAGCCCTCGAAATTGACCCGGCGGGGACACGCTATCTCTCTGCCCGGGGTTCTCTGCTCTTGATTGGATAGATTGATAGCAGCGCAGCCATTGGCTCCTGCTGCTGTCAATCAAATCCAGTGACACGAGCGTCGGGGGGGGGGGGGGGGGTCCTGTATATGGCTTCTATGGACATTGAATGCTGGACTTGGGAGCGTGTCCGCAGGGTGACCCTCTCAGGGAAGCGCTTCTCCAAAGGGGTTATCAGATATGGGGAGGAGCCGTGAGAGCCGCCGGGGGACCCAAGAAGACCAGGTTCAGTGCAAACGAGCTGCACAGTGGAGTATATGTTTGTTATTTTTTATTTTATTGTTTTAATTTACCTTCACAATCACTTTAAGTATGTCTCTCACATTGTGTGCCTCCTAGGTAATCGAGTCACCTATTGTTTCTGTCTGTCTGATCATCTCTAGGTGATGTGATTAATATTGTGACCTCTTTACCTTGAGATCAAACCATTGTGGGATGTTATATGTTTATGATAATGTGTAATATACTTTGTGTATCCAGAGTCATGGGCTGGGTAGTGAACAGTCTGGGCACCTAGGCTCGTTTAAGTGGCTAGTGGTTTGATTAGCTGAATGTTTATGTTGGCTGCTCCTTGGCTATGTTAATTATAGTCCTGTTTATAGTTATTGTATATGATAATGTGATCAGGCTGTTTGATCCTGTGTGCAATATATTCTGTGTGAATTTTCAATAAAGTGAGTTCCAGTTTGCATCTAAGCTAGTGTCGTCTAGTTTTGGGTGCTCAGCTACAATACCCACATTCCATAGATCTGTATATGGAACACTGAACCAATCACATCAGTCTCTGCACCAGAGAAGCTTACACTTCTATAACCTCTCCAGAGTCAATATTAAAAAATATACCCCAACATTTCATATCCCTGAGCATGAGAGCACATCCATCTCAGCCTGCCTCTCCTCTAATGATCCCACTTGTGGACACGCCCCCTGTACACCCATTCACTGGGAGGATCAGTGTGCTGCTGTTTCTCCTCTCCCCCATCACTCTAAGCCTCTTGTGCAGCTGAGAAGAAAGGGAATGTGATCACTTATAATAAAAAAAAGCTATTTATATTATAATAAATATATATTCAAACGTTTTGCCTTTCATTTCTATTTTACACTAAAGGGCTGTTTTCCGAGGTGAGGGGTCCCCTATACTTTATACCAATATTCATTCATTCAGTTCTGAGCCGTCTTGCAGGCTGTCTGGAGGATTCAATATCTTGTCCCATCGAAGTTTCTACTCAAATATTTCTGCTTCAGTCTCCAAGATAATAAATAATATTGTCTTTATCGCTCCTCGGGCGTGTCATGAAATGTTACACGAGTCATTAGTCACGCGTGTCCGGGGAACATGGCTGTGACTCGGAATTTCTCTTTGTGGCTCTTTATGTAAATTTGTGGTTTTCATTTTCAGAACTGTATAAAACCCGACAAGAGATAATGAACAGACCTTATCAACTTGCATCTCCAATAGATTAAAGTGCACTTGTGTCCGGACTGCGAATATTAAACGATTTATTATACTTACAGTGGAGCTACAATCTCTCAATCGACATATATTTACTGCTTTCAATCCTTATGCTGCTAGCATTAGTAAATAGATAGGAAGGTATATTATATATATATTTTTTTTTTACATTTCTACAGTTGCTTCCTGTTTTCTGGCCTAAAATGATGTCATATATCCCAGGAGTCTTCATGGGAGGAGGGGCTTTCCCAGGTAAGCACACCCCCCTGTCTGCCTGATCTAAGAGCAGATGGATTCCATGAAGTAAATGGTATATGAATCATTTGCCCTTACTCAAAAGGGCCATGGCTAGAGGGGGGGGTTCAAAGTGATTTCTCAACAAAATAAAACATGAAGAAATTGATGGATGGATAGATGAATGGAATATTAAAAATGAATCAAATGATGTTTTCAGATTATGGGGCTCAGATAGAAAGTTAAGTTACACTTTAGCAGTCCAATAGTATTAAGCCAGGGTCCTGGTGGTGAGATCCTGATGATTTGAGATACAGTAACTTGTCCAAGTGGTGACCGAGGTCCAGGCAGAGGTCCAGGCAGAGGTCCAGGCAGAGGTCCAGGCAGAGGTCCAGGCAGAGGTCCAGGCTGAGGTCCAGGCTGAGGTCCAGGCAGAGGTCCAGGCAGAGATCCAGGCAGAGGTCCGGGAGTGAAGAAGGTTGGATGGGGACTGGGATGATGGAAAACCTTCACTTTGGCAGCTCTCTGCATCCTAGTCCAAGTAGTGACCGAGGTCCAGGCTGAGGTCCAGGCTGAGGTCCAGGCAGAGGTCCAGGCAGAGGTCCAGGCTGAGGTCCAGGCAGAGGTCCAGGCAGAGGTCCAGGAGTGAAGAAGGTTGGATGGGGACTGGGATGATGATGGAAAACCTTCACTTTGGCAGCTCTCTGCATCCTAGTCCAAGTAGTGACCGAGGTCACAAGGGAAATAGATTGGCAAAAGTAAAGCAGATTTGCTTACGCTGGGGACTCTGGTTAAGGTGAAGCAGAGACCAACAACCAGTCAGGATTCCAGGGGAAGCTACTGGGTCCAGAAGAACTAGTCCCAAGGGGTAAGAGTAAGAATATTTTGGCCACAGTCATCAGAAGTATGGACAGGTCAGCAGTGCATATTGGTTTGGCAGACAGTTGCAGGTCAGAAGAGCCCAGGGCCGGCAGTCAACCATTGAGACACCTGGTAGGCAGAGGCATAGTCAGAGAAAAGTCAAGGGTAACAATAGACTGTCAGCTAAATGCCAAGTTGGGTGTCAGGTGCAAAAGGCAGAGCTCCCATTTGAAATTTTAATTCTGCATGCAGCTTAAAAAATGAATATGTTTTACTAATATGTGAGCTATTTTTAGTTAAAGGTGTAGCCTTGGTATCAGGACCTTGGTCTGAACCTGCGACCTCTGCTGTGTCTGGCAATGTCCCTTTTTTTCTGAGCCACTTGAAATGCTGGAGAGCGTCTGATTCATTGTACAATCCTGCCTTGTTTCTGCTGATCCTTGAATTCGTTGCTCCTCTCATCAACTTGCTATTTAAAGCCATGCTTTTGCACTTCCTGTTTGCCAGATTATTGTTCTCTTTCCAGCCAGTATCTGGCTCTTGTCACTCCGGCTGCTGTCCGTATCTCCGCTTCCACTCGTTACAGATTTTTGGCTTGTTCCTTGACTACATTTCTGCTGAATCCCAATCTGTCACCACTTGTTACTGAGATTTGGCTTGTTTACTGACCACGCTCCTGTTTGATCGCTACCTGCTATATCGGAAACCTGCATTACATCAGAGGGGGGCGGGGTCACCCGCACGTCACTGGGGAAGCCCGGGTTGCCCCTTGCATCAGAGGGGGTGGGGGTCACCTGACAGGTGCCCCGTTCTCAGCTAAGGGACCCGTCAGGCTGCCGGGATTCCCACGTGGAGACAGGATGCGCTGCGCTGGACATCATCGTTGGACCCTGGAGCTGGAGAGATTATCCATCGCTGGACCCCCGAGAGATGATCACTCTTCGCAGGATACCGAGAGTGGATTACCACCGCTGAAATCTTTTTTTGTTATATTTTTAATAAAGGACTTATCCCAACGGTGTCTGTGTGTTTTTTTTACAATTTTTTTACACTTTCTTTGTGAAATGGTAGGGGTACAATATACCCATTACCATTTCAAACAGGGGGGGGCCGGACTCTGGGGGTCCCCTTGTTAAAGGGGACTTCCAGATTCCAATAAGCGCCCCGCCCACAGACCCCCACAATCACAGGGCAAGGGTTGTGGGGATGAGGCCCTTGTCCTCATCAACATGGGGACAAGGTGCTTTGAAGGGATACCCCCAAAGCATCCTCCCCATGTTGAGGGCATGTGGCCTGGCATGGTTCAGGGGGGGGGCGCTCTCTCGTCCCCCTCTTTTCCTGCGGCCTGCCAGGTTGCGTGGCCAGATAAAGGGTCTGGTATGGATATTTGGGGGGAACTCCACACTATTTTTTTTTTAAATTTGGCGTGGAGTTCCCCTTAAAATCCATACCAGACCCGAATCCATACCAGACCTGAAGGGTCTGGTATGGATATTTGGGGGGAACCCCACAGAATTTTTTTTTAAATTGACGCAGGGTTCCCCTTAATATCCATACCAGACCTGAAGGGCCTGGTAATTGAATTTGGGGGGACCCCCACGCTTTTTTTAATTTTTTTTTTATCAATGACTTTCAGTGACTGTTCTCTGTATTACCGGGAGCCGACAATTTAGCCGCGAGTGATTTTAAATGACTTTTTTTCCTGCAGAAATGACACTTTGTGCAGGGACAGTTCTAAGCATGGGAAACATGCGCCCCTTCACAGGCATACTATAGATACCCCCCAGGTACGAAATTTAAAGGAATATTACACTTTTATTGTTTCACTTTAATCATTATTAAAATCACTGCTCCCGAAAAAAACTGCCGTTTTGAAAACTTTTTTTTGCATTGATCCATGTCCCCTGGGGCAGGACCCGGGTCCCCAAACACTTTTTAGGACAATAACTTGCATATTACCCTTTAAAATGAGCACTTTAGATTTCTCCCATAGACTTGTACAGGGTGTTCCGGCTTTTCGAATTTGCCGCAAACACCCCAAATTGTTCACTGTTCGGTGAAGGGGCAAACAGGCAATGTTCGAGTCTAACTCGAAGCTCATCCCTACTCTTGACCTCCAGTGGTATAGAAGTATCTAGAAGAGTGAGCCGTTGTTCAGCCATCATTACCCAGCTTGGGGGATCTTGGGGCCAGTTGGTGCCTCCATCATCATTTGATGAGGCAGTTGATAGACTGGTGACTGCTGAAGGACATCCGAGAAGGACCTTTTGCCACCTGTTTATTACTGTGGGACATTGCTGTTGCCAGCGGAACTCAAGTTACATAGTTAGTAAGGTTGAATAAAGACACCAGTCCATCCAGTTCATCCTGAGTGAGTGTCTACAATTGTCCCTATCCCTGTACTTTGCACTCACATCGGTCCCTACCCTCAAGGAGCCCACAATCCAAGGTCCCCATTCATATACTAGAGCCAATTTTGGACAGAAGCCAATTAACCTTCCTGCATGTCTTTGGATTGTGGGAGGAAACCGGAGTACCCGGAGGAAACCCACACAGGGAGAACATGCAAACGCCACCCACTACACCACTGTGCCGCCCACTACACCACTGTGCTGCCCACTACACCACTGTGCCACCCACTACACCACTGTGCCGCCCACTACACCACTGTGCCGCCCACTACACCACTGTGCCACCCACTGCACCACTGTGCCGCCCACTACACCACTGTGCCGCCCACTACACCACTGTGCCGCCCACTACACCACTGTGCCGCCCACTACACCACTGTGCCGCCCACTACACCACTGTGCCGCCCACTACACCACTGTGCCGCCCACTACACCACTGTGCCGCCCACTACACCACTGTACTGCCCACTACACCACTGTGCCACCCACTACACCACTGTGCCGCCCACTACACCACTGTGCCGCCCACTACACCACTGTGCCGCCCACTACACCACTGTGCCGCCCACTACACCACTGTACTGCCCACTACACCACTGTGCCGCCCACTACACCACTGTGCTGCCCTCAGTAGTTAAAGGGGTCCTCCTCCTTCCCCAATGTTCTGTCATCCTTTCCTGGATTACAAATATCTTCATTTGAAGGTGGAGTCCTCCAACACCAAGTAAGAAAGTCTCTCTGCCGGCCGACTTTGCATTTCTTAGCTCACAGGAGAGACATCGGTGTAGGAGGTCGTCCACATTCTTTATTACATTTCTATATATTTCAGCCATTTTCACCTTTTCCTTATTTTCAGTAGAAGCGCCCCACTTATCTTTTGCCTGAGGAGTTCTGGCCGAGTTCTTTACAGGAAATTAAGAGGAAGGAACATCATTATTTTTTACTGAGCTTTTGACTGTTCTGGTGTTTGTTGACAGGATAACCCCGGAACCTTCAGATCCATTTCATCAGCATTCTAATTAAAGGGCTTGTTCCAGCCACATGAAAGCCCCCGGGGTGGTCAGTCACTGGGGGGGTCAGTTACTGGGGTGGTCAGTCACTGGGGGGGTCAGTTACTGGGGGGGTCAGTCACTGGGGGGTCAGTCACTGGGGGGTGTCACTGGGGGGGTCAGTTATGGGGGGTCACGGCTGGAAGAAGTAGGAGAACCCAACATTTCAGCAGAATCTTAAACCTCCTTCACATGTGCTTTGGTCTCTGAAGAGCGACCTGCATTTTGATCACCCTTCAGAGAGCATTTGACAGGTGGTGAGGAGTCATTGCATCACCTGCTTTAACCCATTTGACCCCCCCCCCACTATTGTGCTGCAACCACATGCATTGCATGCAGCTGCACATTCGTAGAGGGTCTGGTGAAAGCGTCAGGGCAGTGGTTGGGGGGTGGTAAAACCACAGCTCAACTGTGGGCCTTACCCACCCCCTGAACTCAGGTGAGAAGAATTCCTTAATGGCAGTGGTTGTCAACTTATGAGTGAAAGAGGGCCTCAAATGTGGCCCCTGTCATCGCCAAAGGGCCCCACATAATGTTCAGAATATGTAATGCTGGAGAGGAGTATCAGAGACTGCAGACCTAATAGAGGAAGTGAGGGTCAGAGAGGGAGGAGATGGCGGGGGGGGGGGGGGAGGGGGTATGGTAGGGGAGGGTGCTGTGGATATGCTACATTGTTGGCTGGGCAGATGCTGCAGAAGACAACATGAAGCTGGGAAGATATTACATGAGGCCAGCAGAGATCAATGACGTCCCCCAATCAATGTTCCCAACAAGAACCCAACACAACACTCTGAACCTTTCACCATCCCTCAGCGAAGGACTTACCCGATACTAATATTCCAGCAATAAAATTCAGGACCGCTCCAATGATTGGTCATGTGACCAACACTGACCCACAAATCATGTGACCAACACTGACCCACAGGTCATGTGACCAACACTGACCCATAGGTCATGTGACTTTCGGAAGGGGTAGACACATTGGTGTTTGGGTAGAAGCGTCCAGTCTACGATTGTAGCTGATCAGGGACTTCCCAAATTCAGTACACAAGACCAACTCCATGACCAACTCCATGACCAACTCCATGACCAACGTCAAGACCAAAGCCAGGACCAACACCATGACCAACATCAGGACCAGCTCCATGACCAACTCCAAGACCAACTCCAAGACCAACTCCAAGACCAACTCCAAGACCAACTCCATGACCAGCTCCATGACCAGCTCCATGACCAACTCCATGACCAACGTCAAGACCAACGCCAGAGCCAACTCCATGACCAACGCCAAGATCAACGTCAGGACCAACACAGGATGAACTCCATGACCAATGCCAAAATCAACACCATGACCAACGCTATGACCGATTACTGACCAACGTCAGGACCAACACCAGAATCAACACCATGACCAATGCCAGGACCAATTCCATGACACGTGCCAAGAATGCAGAGAATAAAGTGCCCATCTAGCCAATGATTTTCATTTTTATGTAGTAGGGAATGTAGTAGGGAATGATTGTGTGTAGTAGGGAATGTAGTAGGGAATGTAGTAGGGAATAATTATGTGTAGTAGGGAATGTAGTAAGGAATGATTACGTGTAGTAGGGAATGTAGTAGGGAATGATTATGTGTAGTAGGGAATGTAGTAGGGAATGATTATGTGTAGTAGGGAATGATTACGTGTAGTAGGGAATGTAGTAGGGAATGATTGTGTTTAGTAGGGAATGTAGTAGGGAATAATTATGTGTAGTAGGGAATGTAGTAGGGAATGATTACGTGTAGTAGGGAATGTAGTAGGGAATGATTATGTGTAGTAGGGAATGTAGTAGGGAATGATTACGTGTAGTAGGGAATGTAGTAGGGAATGATTATGTGTAGTAGGGAATGTAGTAGGGAATGTAGTAGGGAATAATTATGTGTAGTAGGGAATGTAGTAGGGAATGATTATGTGTAGTAGGGAATGTAGTAGGGAATGATTACGTGTAGTAGGGAATGTAGTAGGGAATGATTACAAGCCTCGCCTCTTATACTGATGTCTGTAGACTCGCACTGGGTGATCTCCTCACTTCTCTATTAGAAGATAAAGTTTGCCGGCGGTAGTCCAGTTAGAATCTGACGCTGAACTTTATGGGCACTGCCACCCCTTCCTGCCCAGGGCCAATTTCCAGCTTTCAGCGCTGTCACAATTTGAATGACAATTACTTGGTTATGGGACACACAAGACATTTCTATCACAAGCAGAGCTTGGGGGGGGGGGGGGGGGGGGTTATATTTTGCTAAAGAAATGAAAATAGATTGAAAATTTCAGGGGGGGGGGGACCTTTTCTACTCTTATGAGGCGGCACTGACGGGCACCAATGGGCATTGATTGGCACCGATGATCGGTATCCTGATTATCTGTGTACACGTCCCTGCTACTACACCGCTACTACACCACTACTACATCGCTATTTCACTGATACTGCACAGCTACTACACCACCAGTACACTGCTACTACACCGCTATTTCACCACTACTACACTGCTACACCACTACTACATGTTACTACACAGCTACTACACCACTACTACACAGCTACTACAGTAATCTCCACCAGCGTCCCGTACCAAGCAGCCATGATGTACATTGTCAGCCCATTTCTTCAATAACTGTGAGGCGGAGCGGTAGGGCAGTGATGTCACTCTCCACCTCATCCAATCAGAGAATGCACAGAGGCTGGTGGAGATCCTCGGGGTCTCACAGGAGGGCCGAGGTTGTCCTGAGAGATCCCAACAATGTAACTATATCATTCTTCTCATGGAGAGTGAAGTGTCAGCTCCTCTGCCAAGCACTCCTCCCTGGGCCACTCATCACTCCCATGTCCTGCTATGGAAGATCCCTGCTGTCACCAGGCCTTGCGGGTGGAGGGGTGACGGCACCGATTTCAGTGCCAGCTGTTATAGATGGGCTGTCGGGTGGTGGTTTCAGCTTTGGCCAATGAGAGGAGAATGGAAAGGCAGCACAATTTGCCCACCGTGGTCTGCTAGAGCTGTCAATCACAGGCTGTGTGCTGGAGCTCCCTCCCCTGTCACCTTTTATCTCTTGGTGTCAGAAGAGACTCATGAAGATAGCAGAGGGGGAGAAGGAGGAGTCTCATAGAAGAGGGGGAGGAGTCTCATAGCAGAGGGGGAGGGGTATCATAGCAGAGGGGGAGGAGTCTCATAACAGAGGAAGGAGGGGGAGGAGTCTCATAGCAGGAGGAGGGGGAGGAGTCTCATAGCAGAAGAAGGAGGGGATGGAGTCTCATAGCAGAAGAAGGAGGGGAGGAGTCTCATAGCAGAAGAAGGAGGCGGAGGAGTCTCACAACAGAAGGAGGGAGGGGAGGAGTCTCATAGCAGAAGGAGGGGGAGGAGTCTCATAGCAGAAGAAGGAGCGGGAGGAGTCTCATAACAGAAGGAGGGGAGGAGTCTCATAGCAGAAAGAGGGGGAGGGGTCTCATAACAGAAGAAGGAGGGGAGGAGTCTCATAGCAGAAGAAGGAGGGGGAGAAGTCTCACAACAGAAGGAGGGATGGGAGGAGTCTCATAGCAGAAGAAGGAGGGGGAGGAGTCTCATAGAAGAAGAAGGAGGGGGAGAAGTCTCATAACAGAAGGAGGGGAGGAGTCTCATAGCAGAAAGAGGGGGAGGGGTCTCATAACAGAAGAAGGAGGGGAGGAGTCTCATAGCAGGGGAGGAGTCTCATAGCAGAAGAAGGAGGGGGAGGAGTCTCATAGCAGAAGAAGGAGGGGGAGGAGTCTCATAACAGAAGGAGAGGGAGGAGTCTCATAACAGAAGGAGGGAGGGGAGGAGTCTCATAGCAGAAGAAGGAGGGGGAGGAGTCTCATAGCAGAAGAAGGAGGAGGAGGAGTCTCATAGCAGAAGAAGGAGGGGTGGAGTCTCATAGCAGAAGGAGGGGGAGGAATCTCATAACATAATAAGGAGGGGAGGAGTCTCATAACAGAAGGAGGGGGGGGAGTCTCATAGCAGAAGAAGGAGGGGGAGGAATCTCATAGCAGAAGAAGGAGGGGGAGGAGTCTCATAGCAGAAGAAGGAGGGGGAGGAGTCTCATAACAGAAGAAGGAGGGGGAGGAATCTCATAGCAGAAGAAGGAGGGGAGGAGTCTCATAGCAGAAGGAGGAGTCTCATAACAGAAGAAGGAGGGGGAGGAATCTCATAACGGAAGGAGGGGAGGAGTCTCATAGCAGAAGAAGGAGGGGGAGGAGTCTCATAACGGAAGAAGGAGGGAAGGAGTCTCATAGCAGAAGGACGGGGAGGAATCTCATAACGGAAGGAGGGGAGGAGTCTCATAGCAGAAGAAGGAGGGGAGGAGTCTCATAGCAGAAGGAGGGGGAGGAGTCTCATAGCGGAAGAAGGAGGGGAGGAGTCTCATAACAGAAGAAGGAGGGGGAGGAGTCTCATAGCAGAAGGAGGGGAGGAGTCTCATAGCAGAAGGAGGGGAGGAGTCTCATAGCAGAAGGAGGGGGAGGAGTCTCATAGCGGAAGAAGGAGGGGAGGAGTCTCATAACAGAAGAAGGAGGGGGAGGAGTCTCATAGCAGAAGGAGGGGGAGGAGTCTCATAGCAGAAAAAGGAGGGGAGGGGTCTCATAACAGAGGAAGGAGGGGAGGAGTCTCATAGCAGAAGGAGGGGAGGAGTCTCATAGCAGAAGAAGGAGGGGGAGGAGTCTCATAGCAGAAGAAGGAGGGGGAGGAGTCTCATAGCAGAAAGAGGGGGAGGAGTCTCAAAACAGAAGGAGGAGGGGAGGAGTCTCATAGCAGAAGAAGGAGGGGGAGGAGTCTCATAGCAGAAGAAGGAGGGGGAGGAGTCTCATAACAGAAGGAGGAGGGGAGGAGTCTCATAGCAGAAGAAGCAGGCGAGGAGTCTCATAGCAGAAGAAGGAGGGGGAGGAGTCTCATAACAGAAGAAGGAGGGGAGGTGTCTCATAGAAGAAGAAGGAGGAGTCTCAAAGCAGAAGAAGGAGGGGGAGGTGTCTCATAACAGAAGAAGGAGGGGAGGTGTCTCATAGCAGAAGAAGGAGGGGGAGGAGTCTCATAACAGAAGGAGGGGGAGGAGTCTCATAGCAGAAGCAGGAGGGGAGGAGTCTCATAGCAGAAGGAGGGGAGGAGTCTCATAGCAGGAGGGGGAGGAGTCTCATAACAGAAGGAGGGAAGGAGTCTCATAGCAGAAGAAGGAGGGGAGGAGTCTCCTAACAGAGGAAGGAGGGGAGGAGTCTCATAACAGAGGAAGGAGGGGAGGAGTTTCATAGCAGAAGAAGGAGGGGGAGGAGTCTCATAACAGAGGAAGGAGGGTAGGAGTTTCATAGCAGAAGAAGGAGGGGAGGAGTTTCATAGCAGAAGGAGGGGGAGGAGTCTCATAGCAGAAGAATGAGGGGGAGGAGTCTCATAGCAGAAGAAGGAGGGGAGGAGTCTCATAACAGAAGGAGGGGGAGGAGTCTCATAACAGAGGAAGGAGGGGAGGAGTTTCATAGCAGAAGGAGGGGAGGAGTTTCATAGCAGAAGGAGGGGGAGGAGTCTCATAGCAGAAGAAGGAGGGGGAGGAGTCTCATAACAGAGGAAGGAGGGGAGGAGTTTCAGAGCAGAAGAAGGAGGGGAGGAGTTTCATAGCAGAAGGAGGGGGAGGAGACTCATAGCAGAAGAAAGAGGGGGAGGAGTCTCATAACAGAGGAAGGAGGGGAGGAGTTTCATAGCAGAAGAAGGAGGGGAGGAGTTTCATAGCAGAAGAAGGAGGAGAGGAGTTTCATAGCAGAAGGAGGGGGAGGAGTCTCATAGCAGAAGAAGGAGGGGGAGGAGTCTCATAACAGAGGAAGGAGGGGAGGAGTTTCATAGCAGAAGAAGGAGGAGAGGAGTTTCATAGCAGAAGGAGGGGGAGGAGTCTCATAGCAGAAGAAGGAGGGGGAGGAGTCTCATAACAGAAGAAGGAGGGGGAGGAGTCTCATAACAGAGGAAGGAGGGGAGGAGTTTCATAGCAGAAGGAGGGGGAGGAGTCTCATAGCAGAAGAAGGAGGGGGAAGAGTCTCATAACAGAAGAAGGAGGGGGAGGAGTCTCATAACAGAGGAAGGAGGGGAGGAGTTTCATAGCAGAAGAAGGAGGGGAGGAGTTTCATAGCAGAAGGAGGGGGAGGAGTCTCATAGCAGAAGAAGGAGGGGGAGGAGTCTCATAACAGAAGACGGAGGGGGAGGAGTCTCATAACAGAGGAAGGAGGGGAGGAGTTTCATAGCAGAAGAAGGAGGAGAGGAGTTTCATAGCAGAAGGAGGGGGAGGAGTCTCATAGCAGAAGAAGGAGGGGGAGGAGTCTCATAACAGAAGAAGGAGGGGGAGGAGTCTCATAACAGAGGAAGGAGGGGAGGAGTTTCATAGCAGAAGGAGGGGGAGGAGTCTCATAGCAGAAGAAGGAGGGGGAAGAGTCTCATAACAGAAGAAGGAGGGGGAGGAGTCTCATAACAGAGGAAGGAGGGGAGAAGTTTCATAGCAGAAGAAGGAGGGGAGGAGTTTCATAGCAGAAGGAGGGGGAGGAGTCTCATAGCAGAAGAAGGAGGGGGAGGAGTCTCATAACAGAAGAAGGAGGGGGAGGAGTCTCATAACAGAGGAAGGAGGGGAGGAGTTTCATAGCAGAAGAAGGAGGAGAGGAGTTTCATAGCAGAAGGAGGGGGAGGAGTCTCATAGCAGAAGGAGGAGTCTCATAACAGAAGAAGGAGGGGGAGGAGTCTCATAACAGAGGAAGGAGGGGAGGAGTTTCATAGCAGAAGGAGGGGGAGGAGTCTCATAACAGAAGAAGGAGGGGGAGGAGTCTCATAACAGAGGAAGGAGGGGAGGAGTTTCAGAGCAGAAGGAGGGGGAGGAGTCTCATAGCAGAAGAAGGAGGGGGAAGAGTCTCATAACAGAAGAAGGAGGGGGAGGAGTCTCATAACAGAGGAAGGAGGGGAGGAGTCTCATAACAGAGGAAGGAGGGGAGGAGTTTCATAGCAGAAGAAGGAGGGGAGGAGTTTCATAGCAGAAGGAGGGGGAGGAGTCTCATAGCAGAAGAATGAGGGGGAGGAGTCTCATAGAAGAAGAAGGAGGGGAGGAGTCTCATAACAGAAGGAGGGGGAGGAGTCTCATAACAGAGGAAGGAGGGGAGGAGTTTCATAGCAGAAGAAGGAGGGGAGGAGTTTCATAGCAGAAGGAGGGGGAGGAGTCTCATAGCAGAAGAAGGAGGGGGAGGAGTCTCATAGCAGAAGAAGGAGGGGGAGGAGTCTCATAACAGAGGAAGGAGGGGAGGAGTTTCATAGCAGAAGAAGGAGGAGAGGAGTTTCATAGCAGAAGGAGGGGGAGGAGTCTCATAGCAGAAGAAGGAGGGGGAGGAGTCTCATAACAGAAGAAGGAGGGGGAGGAGTCTCATAACAGAGGAAGGAGGGGAGGAGTTTCATAGCAGAAGGAGGGGGAGGAGTCTCATAGCAGAAGAAGGAGGGGGAAGAGTCTCATAACAGAAGAAGGAGGGGGAGGAGTCTCATAACAGAGGAAGGAGGGGAGGAGTTTCATAGCAGAAGAAGGAGGGGAGGAGTTTCATAGCAGAAGGAGGGGGAGGAGTCTCATAGCAGAAGAAGGAGGGGGAGGAGTCTCATAGCAGAAGAAGGAGGGGGAGGAGTCTCATAACAGAGGAAGGAGGGGAGGAGTTTCATAGCAGAAGAAGGAGGAGAGGAGTTTCATAGCAGAAGGAGGGGGAGGAGTCTCATAGCAGAAGAAGGAGGGGGAGGAGTCTCATAACAGAAGAAGGAGGGGGAGGAGTCTCATAACAGAGGAAGGAGGGGAGGAGTTTCATAGCAGAAGGAGGGGGAGGAGTCTCATAGCAGAAGAAGGAGGGGGAAGAGTCTCATAACAGAAGAAGGAGGGGGAGGAGTCTCATAACAGAGGAAGGAGGGGAGGAGTTTCATAGCAGAAGAAGGAGGGGAGGAGTTTCATAGCAGAAGGAGGGGGAGGAGTCTCATAGCAGAAGAAGGAGGGGGAGGAGTCTCATAACAGAAGAAGGAGGGGGAGGAGTCTCATAACAGAGGAAGGAGGGGAGGAGTTTCATAGCAGAAGAAGGAGGGGGAGGAGTTCGATAAAACGTCAGAGAAACGTCCGATGAAACGTCAGAGAAACGTTCGATGAAAGGTCAGAGAAACGTCCGATGAAACGTCAGAGAAACGTTCGATGAAAGGTCAGAGAAACGTCCGATGAAACGTCAGAGAAACGTTCGATGAAACGTCGGAGAAACGTTCGATAAAACGGCAGAGAAACGTTCGATGAAACGTCAGAGAAACGTTCGGTGAAACGTCAGAGAAACGTTCGATGAAACGTCGGAGAAACGTTCGATAAAACGGCAGAGAAACGTTCGATGAAACGTCGGAGAAACGTTCGATGAAACGTCGGAGAAACGTTCGATAAAACGGCAGAGAAACGTTCGATGAAACGTCAGAGAAACGTTCGGTGAAACGTCAGAGAAACGTTCGATGAAACGTCGGAGAAACGTTCGATAAAACGGCAGAGAAACGTTCGATGAAACGTCGGAGAAACGTTCGATGAAACGTCGGAGAAACGTTCGATGAAACGTCGGAGAAACGTTCGATAAAACGTCAGAGAAACGTTCGATGAAACGTCAGAGAAACGTTCGGTGAAACGTCAGAGAAACGTTCGATGAAACGTCAGAGAAACGTTCGATGAAACGTCAGAGAAACGTTCGATGAAACGTCAGAGAAACGTTCGATGAAAGGTCAGAGAAACGTCCGATGAAACGTCAGAGAAACGTTCGATAAAACGTCAGAGAAACGTTCGATGAAACGTCGGAGAAACGTTCGATAAAACGTCAGAGAAACGTTCGATGAAACGTCGGAGAAACGTTCGATGAAACGTCGGAGAAACGTTCGATGAAACGTCGGAGAAACGTTCGATGAAACGTCGGAGAAACGTTCGATGAAACGTCGGAGAAACGTTCGATGAAACGGCAGAGAAACGTTCGATAAAACGTCAGAGAAACGTTCGATAAAACGTCAGAGAAACGTTCGATAAAACGTCAGAGAAACGTTCGATGAAACGTCAGAGAAACGTTCGATGAAACGTCAGAGAAACGTTCGATGAAACGTCAGAGAAACGTTCGATGAAACGTCAGAGAAACGTTCGGTGAAACGTCAGAAGAAGGAGGGGAGGAGTCTCATAACAGAAGAAGGAGGGGGAGGAGTCTCATAACAGAGGAAGGAGGGGAGGAGTTTCATAGCAGAAGAAGGAGGAGAGGAGTTTCATAGCAGAAGGAGGGGGAGGAGTCTCATAGCAGAAGAAGGAGGGGGAGGAGTCTCATAACAGAAGAAGGAGGGGGAGGAGTCTCATAACAGAGGAAGGAGGGGAGGAGTTTCATAGCAGAAGGAGGGGGAGGAGTCTCATAGCAGAAGAAGGAGGGGGAAGAGTCTCATAACAGAAGAAGGAGGGGGAGGAGTCTCATAACAGAGGAAGGAGGGGAGGAGTCTCATAACAGAGGAAGGAGGGGAGGAGTTTCATAGCAGAAGAAGGAGGGGGAGGAGTCTCATAACAGAGGAAGGAGGGTAGGAGTTTCATAGCAGAAGAAGGAGGGGAGGAGTTTCATAGCAGAAGGAGGGGGAGGAGTCTCATAGCAGAAGAATGAGGGGGAGGAGTCTCATAGAAGAAGAAGGAGGGGAGGAGTCTCATAACAGAAGGAGGGGGAGGAGTCTCATAACAGAGGAAGGAGGGGAGGAGTCTCATAACAGAAGGAGGGGGAGGAGTCTCATAACAGAGGAAGGAGGGGAGGAGTTTCATAGCAGAAGGAGGGGGAGGAGTCTCATAGCAGAAGAAGGAGGGGAGGAGTCTCATAACAGAAGGAGGGGGAGGAGTCTCATAACAGAGGAAGGAGGGGAGGAGTTTCATAGCAGAAGGAGGGGGAGGAGTCTCATAGCAGAAGAAGGAGGGGGAGGAGTCTCATAACAGAAGAAGGAGGGGGAGGAGTCTCATAACAGAGGAAGGAGGGGAGGAGTTTCATAGCAGAAGAAGGAGGGGGAGGAGTTCGATAAAACGTCAGAGAAACGTCCGATGAAACGTCGGAGAAACGTCCGATGAAACGTCGGAGAAACGTTCGATGAAACGTCGGAGAAACGTTCGATGAAACGTCAGAGAAACGTTCGATAAAACGTCAGAGAAACGTTCGATGAAAGGTCAGAGAAACGTTCGATGAAACGTCAGAGAAACGTTCGATGAAACGTCAGAGAAACGTTCGATAAAACGTCAGAGAAACGTTCGATGAAACGTCAGAGAAACGTTCGATAAAACGTCAGAGAAACGTTCGATAAAACGTCAGAGAAACGTTCGATAAAACGTCAGAGAAACGTTCGATGAAACGTCAGAGAAACGTTCGATAAAACGTCAGAGAAACGTTCGGTGAAACGTCGGAGAAACGTTCGATGAAACGTCGGAGAAACGTTCGATGAAACGTCGGAGAAACGTTCGATGAAACGTCGGAGAAACGTTCGATGAAACGTCGGAGAAACGTTCGATGAAACGTCAGAGAAACGTTCAATAAAACGGCAGAGAAACGTTCAATGAAACGTCAGAGAAACGTTCGATGAAACGTCGGAGAAACGTTCGATGAAACGTCAGAGAAACGTTCGATAAAACGGCAGAGAAACGTTCGATGAAACGTCGGAGAAACGTTCGGTGAAACGTCAGAGAAACTTTCGATAAAACGTCAGAGAAACGTTCGATGAAACGTCAGAGAAACGTTCAATGAAACGTCAGAGAAACGTTCGATGAAACGTCGGAGAAACGTTCGATGAAACGTCGGAGAAACGTTCGATGAAAGGTCATTGGAAGGCAGAGAAAGGTTGGGTGAGGTGACGATCGTCAGGTGATGGAGAAGAGTTTCCCGGAGAGTTTCTCGCACTCTTCTATTTTAGTTCCTCCTCCAGCCTCTCCCTTTTCCTTGAAATGACAACTTCTGCCGCCACCTTCCGCATTCCCCCCTCCCCCCCCCCCCATGTATTACTGGAATAGCAGGAAGAGATGCCGTTTCTTTTTTCACCAATAGGAAAGAAGAGCCTTAGAAAAACAATCGCTGTACAGAGAGCCAGCGTGCCGATCGTAGACAATCTTGGACCCCAAACAGAACAGACTGGACCGCAGAGAAGGGATCTTTGTGCTCATGGAGGAGACCCGAAGGCTGAAGTCCCTTTAATGGATCTTTAAATTCCAACAACTTCCCGGGAACTAATATGTGATCTGATCGAATCTAACCGAACGTGATCGAATGTGGAAGGATGAAGATCCTGCCAAAAATCCAGCTCTGTCTCCTGCTTCTTATCACTCTTCTGGAAAAAGCCCAGCAGGTAAGGGGGGAGGGGGGAGAAAGTCCAGCAGGTAAAGGGGGAGGGGGAGAAAGGCCAGAAGGTAATGTGTGGGGGAGCCCAGCGGGTAGGGTGGGGGGGTGCCCCAGCGGGTAATGTGTGGGGGAGCCCAGGGGGTAACGTGGGGGGGAGCCCAGCGGGTAGGGTGGGGGGGAGCCCAGTGGGTAAGGTGGGGGCGAGCCCAGCGGGTAACGTGGGGGGGAGCCCAGCAGGTAGGGTGGGGGGGGGCCCAGCGGGTAACGTGGGGGGAACCCAGCGGGTAACATGGGGGGGGACCCAGCGGGTAACGTGGGAGGAGCCCAGCGGGTAACGTGGGGGGAGCACAGTGGGTAACGTGGGGGGAACCCAGCGGGCAACGTGGGGGGAGCCCAGCAGGTAACGTGGGGGGAACCCAGCGGGCAACGTGGGGGGGTGCCCAGCGGGTAACGTGGGGGGAGCCCAGCGGGTAGGGTGGGGGGAAACCCAGCGGGTAACGTGGGGGGAGCCCAGCGGGTAGGGTGGGGGGGAGCCCAGTGGGTAAGGTGGGGGCGAGCCCAGCGGGTAACGTGGGGGGAACCCAGCGGGCAACGTGGGGGGGTGCCCAGCGGGTAACGTGGGGGGAGCCCAGCGGGTAGGGTGGGGGGAAACCCAGCAGGTAACGTGGGGGGAGCCCAGCGGGTAGGGTGGGGGGGGAGCCCAGTGGGTAAGGTGGGGGCGAGCCCAGCGGGTAACGTGGGGGGGTGCCCAGCGGGTAAGGTGGGGGGAGCCCAGCGGGTAAGGTGGGGGGAGCCCAGCGGGTAAGGTGGGGGGGTGCCCAGTGGGTAAGGTGGGGGTGGGGAAGCCCAGATATCTTCTTACAATGTAATGAGGGTGTTTAGCGGAAAGGATGAAGGTTCCTCAGCCTAAAGTGAAGGCAATGAGAATTGGAAAGCAGGAAATAAGAGGGATCGATCCCACAGAATTTATATTTTCTTGTTCAATATTTTTTATTGTCTAGAGAGATTGTATTGTATATGTAGTGCTTGAAGATTCACAAAGTGCCTAAACAACATGACAAGCAGGGCTCAGGTCCTGCGGGAACGCATGGGAACGGAGTTCCTGCACTTTTTCCACAGCAGGAACTCAGTTCCCATTAGCAGCCGCGTCCTGCAAGACTTTGAAGTATGTGAGGTGTGTGGCAGGTGCTACACCAGCAGCTCACAATAGTAAGTGCCGCACACCTGACCATTCAGGCTTTCCCAGTAGGGGGCCCCATGACAGCTTCCGCTTCGCTCTACCTGTCAATCACAGCTCAGGTCTAGGTCTAGCTGATGGGTAGATCAGGTCTAGGTCTGGCTGACGGGTAGATCAGGTCTAGGTCTAGGTGACGGGTAGATCAGGTCTAGGTCTAGCTGATGGGTAGATCAGGTCTAGGTCTAGGTGACGGGTAGATCAGGTCTAGGTCTGGCTGACGGGTAGATCAGGTCTAGGTCTAGGTGACGGGTAGATCAGGTCTAGGTCTGGCTGACGGGTAGATCAGGTCTAGGTCTAGGTGACGGGTAGATCAGGTCTAGGTCTAGGTGACGGGTAGATCAGGTCTAGGTCTAGGTGACGGGTAGATCAGGTCTAGGTCTAGGTGACGGGTAGATCAGGTCTAGGTCTAGGTGACGGGTAGATCAGGTCTAGGTCTAGGTGACGGGTAGATCAGGTCTAGGTCTGGCTGACGGGTAGATCAGGTCTGGCTGATGGGTAGATCAGGTCTAGGTCTGGCTGACAGGTAGATCAGGTCTAGGTTTGGCTGATGGGTAGATCAGGTCTAGGTCTAGCTGACGGGTAGATCAGGTCTAGGTCTGGCTGACGGGTAGATCAGGTCTAGGTTTGGCTGATGGGTAGATCAGGTCTAGGTCTAGCTGACGGGTAGATCAGGTCTAGGTCTGGCTGACGGGTAGATCAGGTCTAGGTCTAGCTGACGGGTAGATCAGGTCTAGGTCTGGCTGACGGGTAGATCAGGTCTAGGTCTGGCTGACGGGTAGATCAGGTCTAGGTCTGGCTGATGGGTAGATCAGGTCTAGGTCTGGCTGACGGGTAGATCAGGTCTAGGTCTGGCTGACGGGTAGATCAGGTCTAGGTCTAGGTGACGGGTAGATCAGGTCTAGGTCTGGCTGACGGGTAGATCAGGTCTAGGTCTAGGTGACGGGTAGATCAGGTCTAGGTCTAGCTGACGGGTAGATCAGGTCTAGGTCTGGCTGATGGGTAGATCAGGTCTAGGTCTAGGTGACGGGTAGATCAGGTCTAGGTTTGGCTGACGGGTAGATCAGGTCTAGGTCTAGCTGACGGGTAGATCAGCTCTAGGTCTGGCTGATGGGTAGATCAGGTGTAGGTCTAGCTGACGGGTAGATCAGGTCTAGGTCTGGCTGACGGGTAGATCAGGTCTAGGTCTGGCTGACGGGTAGATCAGGTCTAGGTCTGGCTGACGGGTAGATCAGGTCTAGGTCTGGCTGACGGGTAGATCAGGTCTAGGTCTGGCTGACGGGTAGATCAGGTCTAGGTTTGGCTGATGGGTAGATCAGGTCTAGGTCTAGCTGGCGGGTAGATCAGGTCTAGGTCTGGCTGACGGGTAGATCAGGTCTAGGTCTAGCTGACGGGTAGATCAGGTCTAGGTCTGGCTGACGGGTAGATCAGGTCTAGGTCTGGCTGACGGGTAGATCAGGTCTAGGTCTGGCTGATGGGTAGATCAGGTCTAGGTCTGGCTGACGGGTAGATCAGGTCTAGGTCTGGCTGACGGGTAGATCAGGTCTAGGTCTAGGTGACGGGTAGATCAGGTCTAGGTCTGGCTGACGGGTAGATCAGGTCTAGGTCTAGGTGACGGGTAGATCAGGTCTAGGTCTAGCTGACGGGTAGATCAGGTCTAGGTCTGGCTGATGGGTAGATCAGGTCTAGGTCTAGGTGACGGGTAGATCAGGTCTAGGTTTGGCTGACGGGTAGATCAGGTCTAGGTCTAGCTGACGGGTAGATCAGCTCTAGGTCTGGCTGATGGGTAGATCAGGTGTAGGTCTAGCTGACGGGTAGATCAGGTCTAGGTCTGGCTGACGGGTAGATCAGGTCTAGGTCTGGCTGACGGGTAGATCAGGTCTAGGTCTGGCTGACGGGTAGATCAGGTCTAGGTCTGGCTGACGGGTAGATCAGGTCTAGGTCTGGCTGACGGGTAGATCAGGTCTAGGTCTGGCTGACGGGTAGATCAGGTCTAGGTCTAGGTGACGGGTAGATCAGGTCTAGGTCTGGCTGATGGGTAGATCAGGTCTAGGTCTGGCTGACGGGTAGATCAGGTCTGGCTGATGGGTAGATCAGGTCTAGGTCTGGCTGACAGGTAGATCAGGTCTAGGTTTGGCTGATGGGTAGATCAGGTCTAGGTCTAGCTGACGGGTAGATCAGGTCTAGGTTTGGCTGACGGGTAGATCAGGTCTAGGTCTAGCTGACGGGTAGATCAGCTCTAGGTCTGGCTGATGGGTAGATCAGGTGTAGGTCTAGCTGACGGGTAGATCAGGTCTAGGTCTGGCTGACGGGTAGATCAGGTCTAGGTCTGGCTGACGGGTAGATCAGGTCTAGGTCTGGCTGACGGGTAGATCAGGTCTAGGTCTGGCTGACGGGTAGATCAGGTCTAGGTCTGGCTGACGGGTAGATCAGGTCTAGGTCTGGCTGACGGGTAGATCAGGTCTAGGTCTAGGTGACGGGTAGATCAGGTCTAGGTCTGGCTGATGGGTAGATCAGGTCTAGGTCTGGCTGACGGGTAGATCAGGTCTGGCTGATGGGTAGATCAGGTCTAGGTCTGGCTGACAGGTAGATCAGGTCTAGGTTTGGCTGATGGGTAGATCAGGTCTAGGTCTAGCTGACGGGTAGATCAGGTCTAGGTCTGGCTGACGGGTAGATCAGGTCTAGGTTTGGCTGATGGGTAGATCAGGTCTAGGTCTAGCTGACGGGTAGATCAGGTCTAGGTCTGGCTGACGGGTAGATCAGGTCTAGGTCTAGCTGACGGGTAGATCAGGTCTAGGTCTGGCTGACGGGTAGATCAGGTCTAGGTCTGGCTGACGGGTAGATCAGGTCTAGGTCTGGCTGATGGGTAGATCAGGTCTAGGTCTGGCTGACGGGTAGATCAGGTCTAGGTCTGGCTGACGGGTAGATCAGGTCTAGGTCTAGGTGACGGGTAGATCAGGTCTAGGTCTGGCTGACGGGTAGATCAGGTCTAGGTCTAGGTGACGGGTAGATCAGGTCTAGGTCTAGCTGACGGGTAGATCAGGTCTAGGTCTGGCTGATGGGTAGATCAGGTCTAGGTCTAGGTGACGGGTAGATCAGGTCTAGGTTTGGCTGACGGGTAGATCAGGTCTAGGTCTAGCTGACGGGTAGATCAGCTCTAGGTCTGGCTGATGGGTAGATCAGGTGTAGGTCTAGCTGACGGGTAGATCAGGTCTAGGTCTGGCTGACGGGTAGATCAGGTCTAGGTCTGGCTGACGGGTAGATCAGGTCTAGGTCTGGCTGACGGGTAGATCAGGTCTAGGTCTGGCTGACGGGTAGATCAGGTCTAGGTCTGGCTGACGGGTAGATCAGGTCTAGGTCTGGCTGACGGGTAGATCAGGTCTAGGTCTAGGTGACGGGTAGATCAGGTCTAGGTCTGGCTGATGGGTAGATCAGGTCTAGGTCTGGCTGACGGGTAGATCAGGTCTAGGTCTGGCTGACGGGTAGATCAGGTCTAGGTCTGGCTGACGGATAGATCAGCTATTCTGCTCACAGGACATGCAGGGAGAGAGGTGAGCTGAGGGAGGAACATCAGTTTGGGGTGGTAAGCTGGGCACAATACCCGGCAAAGTTTATTGCCAGGAGGGAAGTTTATGTGGAAATATATGAAGGGTTGGAATAGCAGCGAGTGTGTGTTGGAGCCCCTGCAGAGTTTGCCGCCCCCCGAAGCTAATATACATCTCCTAAGCAGGAACACATCACTATCCCCCCAACATTCTGTCCAGATAATGTGCAGCTCATTTATGATCTTTCCGTTTAACCCTGTGTTATCCAAACTCTGTTCAATGAAAAGTGTAAACTCCCCACATAAACACTCTATATACAAAACATCCCCAATAAAGATCAGAAGATGAGGGTCACATGACATGGAAGCACAATGAATGAATGCCGATTATTCAGAGAATTACCGGATTCATGGTATTTATGTAATAACAGTGAATCTTCATACACACAATACGAAAATTGGATGAAAAATACAATTTCTGAAGCGTTCGTGTATATGAGCGTATCATTTATTTATTTTGTTTGGTGGGGGAGGGGATCTTGGGTGGGAGTTCCCACACTTTTTTCCCCGATGAGAAGTATATATAAAAACAAAGATATAAAAGAAAGCGGGCAGAAGAATGGTGCGACACCCGGAGATTATTCGGTATAATGGGAGCGGAGGGTGGAGCCCTCATAGAACACACGTTGGAGGTCCATGGAGCTGTCCTGAAATAATTCAGCATGTGAGACACAAAAAAAAAAAAGGTATTAAATAAAAAAACACGTAAATTTAAAAATAAAAAAATCCCATATTGTATGGTGTATGGGCTTCGTACAATCGATAATAAGGATTTCACGTATATAAATGCAACCACCGTAATCTCAATCAATAAAGTGCAAAGAATTCACCTATTGTATATTATATGAACTTCATACCATTAATAAAGTGAAGTGAAGTGTCAGTTCCCTTGAAAACGTCACGTGACCTGTGATGCAACGCGTCGGGAGGAGGAGCCAAAGTGACGTGAAGCCTTTCGGTGGCACGGGAAGGCTGTGAACCTGATGCTCGATCTATACATGTATATGTCATCTGGTGGTGTGACCGGCAGCAAATAAGGTGTAATCGCAGTGTCACGCGATCGCTGCTCTTTGCGTGTTTTTCTTGCACGATCGGAGAAAAAGGTGGATATGAAGTGAAGGGAAATCTCCACTCAGAAGCAATCGAATAACACTGAGATATACAGGAGAAGAAATGGAAGTCGTCTGCTGTGAATAGCGGCGATCTGAATGAAGTGCCGCCGATTGTTTTATGACACTTTTTACGCACAAGAGCACTTTATATATTTGGTTTATTCTTTATATTGATGCACATGATCAGTTTATTGATGGTATGAAGCTCATATAATATACAATAGGTGAATTCTGTGCACTTTATTGATTGAGATTACGGTGGTTACATTTATATACGTGAAAACCTTATTGATTGTACGAAGCCCATACACCATACAATATGGGATTTTTTTATTTTTACATTTACGTGTTTTTTTTTATTTAATACCTTTTTTTCTCATTAACTGTGTAATTTTGTTGAAAGTGTATCTAAGGAATTTTTTTTGGCACTTTATATTTATTTTTATTTGTATGTTTTGCACATAATCATGCACAAGGGCGCTTTATCATGGATATAGGAAAAGGGTAAATTCATGTAAAGTGAAGACACAATATTGTGTTTAAATTATTGTTTGATCATCCTTGTTTTTTAGCGCACTAATATTTATATTTATTTACTTTGCTTAGTGAGGGATCATTATCATTGGGGCAGCTATCTTCTTCAGATACTAGGTTTATTTATATCAGAGCTTGAGTATTTTGTATACTAATCTATATGCAGGGCGCCGCCCCCTAATCCATGTGCCCGACCCCAATATATATATGCAGGGCACCGCCCCCTAATCCATGTGCCCGACCCCAATATATATATGCAGGGCACCACCCCCTAATCCATGTGCCCAGCCCCAATATATATGCAGGGCACCACCCCCTAATCCATGTGCCCGACCCCAATAAATATATGCAGGGCACCACCCCCTAATCCATGTGGCCAACCCCAATATATATATGCAGGGCGTCACCCCCTAATCCATGTGCCCGACCCCAATATATATATGCAGGGCGTCACCCCCTAATCCATGTGGCCGACCCCAATATATATGCAGGGCACCACCCCCTAATCCATGTGCCCGACCCCAATATATATATATATATGCAGGGCACCACCCCCTAATCCATGTGGCCGACTCCAATATATATGCAGGGCACCACCCCCTAATCCATGTGCCCGACCCCAATATATATATATATATGCAGGGCACCACCCCCTAATCCATGTGGCCGACCCCAATATATATGCAGGGCACCACCCCCTAATCCATGTGGCCGACCCCAATATATATGCAGGGCACCACCCCCTAATCCATGTGCCCGACCCCAATATATATATGCAGGGCACCACCCCCTAATCCATGTGGCCGACCCCAATATATATGCAGGGCACCACCCCCTAATCCATGTGTCCGACCCCAATATATATATGCAGTGCACCACCCCCTAATCCATGTGCCCGACCCCAATATATATATATATGCAGGGCACCACCCCCTAATCCATGTGGCCGACCCCAATATATATGCAGGGCACCACCCCCTAATCCATGTGGCCGACCCCAATATATATGCAGGGCACCACCCCCTAATCCATGTGCCCGACCCCAATATATATATGCAGGGCACCACCCCCTAATCCATGTGCCCGACCCCATTATATATATGCAGGGCACCACCCCCTAATCCATGTGGCCGACCCCAATATATATGCAGGGCACCACCCCCTAATCCATGTGGCCGACCCCAATATATATGCAGGGCACCACCCCCTAATTCATGTGCCCGACCCCAATATATATATGCAGGGCGCCGCCCCCTAATCCATGTGCCCGACCCCAATATATATATGCAGGGCACCACCCCCTAATCCATGTGGCCGACCCCAATATATATGCAGGGCACCACCCCCTAATCCATGTGCCCGACCCCAATATATATATGCAGGGCACCACCCCCTAATCCATGTGGCCGACCCCAATATATATGCAGGGCACCACCCCCTAATCCATGTGCCCGGCCCCAATATATATGCAGGGCGCCGCCCCCTAATCCATGTGCCCGACCCCAATATATATGCAGGGCGCCACCCCCTAATCCATGTGACCGACCCCAATATATATGCAGGGCGCCGCCCCCTAATCCATGTGGCCGGCCCCTAATCTATGTGCAGGGCGCCGCCCCCAATCCATGTGCCCGACTCCAATATATATGCAGTGCGCCGCCCCCTAATCCATGTGCCCGACCCCAATATATATATGCAGGGCGTCACCCCCTAATCCATGTGCCCGACCCCAATATATATATGCAGGGCACCACCCCCTAATCCATGTGGCCGACCCCAATATATATGCAGGGCACCACCCCCTAATCCATGTGTCCGACCCCAATATATATATGCAGGGCACCACCCCCTAATTCATGTGGCCGACCCCAATATATATATGCAGGGCACCAACCCCTAATCCATGTGGCCGGCCCCTAATCTATGTGCAGGGCGCCGCCCCCTAATCCATGTGCCCGACTCCAATATATATGCAGTGCGCCGCCCCCTAATCCATGTGCCCGACCCCAATATATATATGCAGGGCGTCACCCCCTAATCCATGTGCCCAACCCCAATATATATATGCAGGGCACCACCCCCTAATCCATGTGGCCGGCCCCTAATCTATGTGCAGGGCGCCGCCCTCAATCCATGTGCTCGGCCCCTAATCTATGTGCAGGGCGCCGCCCCCTAATCCATGTGCCCGACCCCAATATATATGCAGGGCGCTGCCCCCTAATCCATGTGCCTGGCCTCTAATCTATGTGCAGGGCGCCGCCCCCTAATCAATATGCAGGACACCGCCCCTAATCTATGTACAGGGATCCGCCCCCTAATCCATGTGCCGGCCCCTAATCAATATGCAGGGCACTGCCCCCTAACCCATGTGCCCGACCCCTAATCAATATGCAGGGCACCGCCCCCTAATCCATGTGCCTGGCCTCTAATCTATGTGCAAGGTGCCGCCCCCTAATCAATATGCAGGACACCACCCCCTAATCAATATGCAGGACACCACCCCCTAATCTATGTGCAGGGCGCCACCCCCAATCCATGTGCCCGGCCCCTAATCAATATGCAGGGTGCATGATTAGAGCCTGAGGCTTTAATTGGCTTCAAAAAAAGGTGTCCTTAGTATTTCCCCAATTTCCACAGGAGAAATGGCTTTCAGATATTTGGATATGGCAGAACTAAACCCTTCTCTCCTTTACAGCCATGGGAGCCGCCATCTTAGCCTCTGATCTGCGGTTACCACAGTGCAGCACATGTGATCAGTTATGACAGCAGCCATTGGATGGATTGACAGTTAAGAGCCCAAGTATCAGTGACAGTTATCATTCCCAGCATTCCATGAAGATAAATATTTGGGGGAAATTGATGGGCGGAGCTAAGGGCTGAAAAAAAGATGGTGAACAAGCGGTGTATTGCAGGAGGGACATCCAATCAGTCTTCTGCAATCCTCCTCAGAATGGAAATGTGCCGACACAGTGCCAGTGCCAGCTGGTTTTGGTGCCAGGCTGGAGTCTGAGCTGGGTTTGGTGCCAGGCGGGCGTCTGAGCTGGGTTGGGTGCCAGCTGGGAGTCTGAGCTGGGTTTGGTGCCAGGCGGGAGTCTGAGCTGGGTTTGGTGCCAGGCGGGAGTCTGAGCTGGGTTTGGTGCCAGGCGGGAGTCTGAGCTGGGTTTGGTGCCAGACGGACGTCTGAGCTGGGTTTGGTGCCAGGCGGGTGTCTGAGCTGGTTTTGGTGCCAGGCGGGTGTCTGAGCTGGGTTTGGTGCCAGGCGGGAGTCTGAGCTGAGTTTGGTGCCAGGCGGGAGTCTGAGCTGGTTTTGGTGCCAGGCGGGCGTCTGAGCTGGTTTTGGTGCCAGGCGGGAGTCTGAGCTGGTTTTGGTGCCAGGCGGGCGTCTGAGCTGGGTTTGGTGCCAGGCGGGAGTCTGAGCTGGGTTTGGTGCCAGGAGGGAGTCTGAGCTGGGTTTGGTGCCAGGCGGGAGTCTGAGCTGGGTTTGGTGCCAGGAGGGAGTCTGAGCTGGGTTTGGTGCCAGGAGGGAGTCTGAGCTGGTTTTGGTGCCGGGAGGGAGTCTGAGCTGGTTTTGGTGCCAGGCTGGAGTCTGAGCTGGTTTTGGTGCCAGGCTGGAGTCTGAGCTGGTTTTGGTGCCAGGCTGGAGTCTGAGCTGGTTTTGGTGCCAGGCTGGAGTCTGAGCTGGGTTTGGTTCGAGGCTGGAGTCTGAGCTGGTTTTGGTGCCAGGCTGGAGTCTGAGCTGGTTTTGGTGCCAGGAGGGAGTCTGAGCTGATTTCGTGCCAGGAGGGAGTCTGAGCTGGGTTTGGTGCCGTGAGGGAGTCTGAGCTGGGTTTGGTGCCGGGAGGGAGTCTGAGCTGGGTTTGGTGCCGGGAGGGAGTCTGAGCTGGGTTTGGTGCCAGGAGGGAGTCTGAGCTGGGTTTGGTGCCAGGCGGGCGTCTGAGCTGGGTTTGGTGCCAGGCGGGAGTCTGAGCTGGGTTTGGTGCCAGGCGGGAGTCTGAGCTGGGTTTGGTGCCAGGCGGGAGTCTGAGCTGGGTTTGGTGCCAGACGGACGTCTGAGCTGGGTTTGGTGCCAGGCGGGTGTCTGAGCTGGTTTTGGTGCCAAGCGGGAGTCTGAGCTGGTTTTGGTGCCAGGCGGGCGTCTGAGCTGGTTTTGGTGCCAGGCGGGAGTCTGAGCTGGTTTTGGTGCCAGGCGGGCGTCTGAGCTGGGTTTGGTGCCAGGCGGGAGTCTGAGCTGGGTTTGGTGCCAGGAGGGAGTCTGAGCTGGGTTTGGTGCCAGGCGGGAGTCTGAGCTGGGTTTGGTGCCAGGAGGGAGTCTGAGCTGGGTTTGGTGCCAGGAGGGAGTCTGAGCTGGTTTTGGTGCCGGGAGGGAGTCTGAGCTGGTTTTGGTGCCAGGCTGGAGTCTGAGCTGGTTTTGGTGCCAGGCTGGAGTCTGAGCTGGTTTTGGTGCCAGGCTGGAGTCTGAGCTGGTTTTGGTGCCAGGCTGGAGTCTGAGCTGGGTTTGGTTCGAGGCTGGAGTCTGAGCTGGTTTTGGTGCCAGGCTGGAGTCTGAGCTGGTTTTGGTGCCAGGAGGGAGTCTGAGCTGATTTCGTGCCAGGAGGGAGTCTGAGCTGGGTTTGGTGCCGTGAGGGAGTCTGAGCTGGGTTTGGTGCCGGGAGGGAGTCTGAGCTGGGTTTGGTGCCGGGAGGGAGTCTGAGCTGGGTTTGGTGCCAGGAGGGAGTCTGAGCTGGGTTTGGTGCCAGGCGGGTGTCTGAGCTGGGTTTGGTGCCAGGCGGGAGTCTGAGCTGAGTTTGGTGCCAGGCGGGAGTCTGAGCTGGTTTTGGTGCCAGGCGGGCGTCTGAGCTGGTTTTGGTGCCAGGCGGGAGTCTGAGCTGGTTTTGGTGCCAGGCTGGAGTCTGAGCTGGTTTTGGTACCGGGAGGGAGTCTGAGTTGATTTTGGTGCCGGGAGGGAGTCTGAGCTGGTTTTGATGCTGGGAGGGAGTCTGAGCTGGTTTTGGTGCCAGGCTGGAGTCTGAGCTGGTTTTGGTGCCAGGCTGGAGTCTGAGCTGGTTTTGGTGCCAGGCTGGAGTCTGAGCTGGTTTTGGTGCCAGGCTGGAGTCTGAGCTGGTTTTGGTGCCGGGAGGGAGTCTGAACTGGTTTTGGTGCTGGGAGGGAGTCTGAGCTGGGTTTGGTGCCAGGCTGGAGTCTGAGCTGGTTTTGGTGCCAGGCTGGAGTCTGAGCTGGTTTTGGTGCCAGGCTGGAGTCTGAGCTGGTTTTGGTGCTGGGAGGGTGTCTGAGCTGGTTTTGGTGCCAGGTTGGAGTCTGAGCTGGTTTTGGTGCTGGGAGGGTGTCTGAGCTGGGTTTGGTGCCAGGCTGGAGTCTGAGCTGGTTTTGGTGCCAGGCTGGAGTCTGAGCTGGTTTTGGTGCCAGGAGGGAGTCTGAGCTGATTTCGTGCCAGGAGGGAGTCTGAGCTGGTTTTGGTGCCAGGAGGGAGTCTGAGCTGATTTCATGCCAGGAGGGAGTCTGAGCTGGGTTTGGTGCCGGGAGGGAGTCTGAGCTGGGTTTGGTGCCGGGAGGGAGTCTGAGCTGGGTTTGGTGCCGGGAGGGAGTCTGAGATGATTTCGTGCCAGGAGGGAGTCTGAGCTGATTTCGTGCCAGGAGGGAGTCTGAGCTGGGTTTGGTGCCGGGAGGGAGTCTGAGCTGGCTTTGGTGCCGGGAGGGAGTCTGAGCTGGCTTTGGTGCTGGGAGGGAGTCTGAGCTGGGTTTGGTGCCAGGTAGGAGTCTGAGCTGGGTTTGGTGCCAGGCCGGAGTCTGAGCTGGGTTTGGTGCCAGGCGGGCGTCTGAGCTGGGTTTGGTGCCAGGCGGGCGTCTGAGCTGGGTTTGGTGCCAGGCCGGAGTCTGAGCTGGGTTTGGTGCCAGGCGGGCGTCTGAGCTGGGTTTGGTGCCAGGCAGGAGTCTGAGCTGGTTTTGGTGCCAGGCGGGCGTCTGAGCTGGGTTTGGTGCCAGGTAGGAGTCTGAGCTGGGTTTGGTGCCAGGCGGGAGTCTGAGCTGGGTTTGGTCCAAGGCAGGAGTCTGAGCTGGGTTTGGTGCCAGGTGGGAGTCTGAGCTGGGTTTGGTGCCAGGCGGGAGTCTGAGCTGGGTTTGGTCCAAGGCAGGAGTCTGAGCTGGGTTTGGTGCCAGGCAGGAGTCTGAGCTGGTTTTGGTGCCAGGAGGGAGTCTGAGCTGATTTCGTGCCAGGAGGGAGTCTGAGCTGGTTTTGGTGCCAGGAGGGAGTCTGAGCTGATTTCATGCCAGGAGGGAGTCTGAGCTGGGTTTGGTGCCGGGAGGGAGTCTGAGCTGGGTTTGGTGCCGGGAGGGAGTCTGAGCTGGGTTTGGTGCCGGGAGGGAGTCTGAGATGATTTCGTGCCAGGAGGGAGTCTGAGCTGATTTCGTGCCAGGAGGGAGTCTGAGCTGGGTTTGGTGCCGGGAGGGAGTCTGAGCTGGCTTTGGTGCCGGGAGGGAGTCTGAGCTGGCTTTGGTGCTGGGAGGGAGTCTGAGCTGGGTTTGGTGCCAGGTAGGAGTCTGAGCTGGGTTTGGTGCCAGGCCGGAGTCTGAGCTGGGTTTGGTGCCAGGCGGGCGTCTGAGCTGGGTTTGGTGCCAGGCGGGCGTCTGAGCTGGGTTTGGTGCCAGGCCGGAGTCTGAGCTGGGTTTGGTGCCAGGCGGGCGTCTGAGCTGGGTTTGGTGCCAGGCAGGAGTCTGAGCTGGTTTTGGTGCCAGGCGGGCGTCTGAGCTGGGTTTGGTGCCAGGTAGGAGTCTGAGCTGGGTTTGGTGCCAGGCGGGAGTCTGAGCTGGGTTTGGTCCAAGGCAGGAGTCTGAGCTGGGTTTGGTGCCAGGTGGGAGTCTGAGCTGGGTTTGGTGCCAGGCGGGAGTCTGAGCTGGGTTTGGTCCAAGGCAGGAGTCTGAGCTGGGTTTGGTGCCAGGCAGGCGTCTGAGCTGGGTTTGGTGCCAGGTAGGAGTCTGAGCTGGGTTTGGTGCCAGGCGGGAGTCTGAGCTGGGTTTGGTCCAAGGCAGGAGTCTGAGCTGGGTTTGGTCCCAGGTGGGAGTCTGAGCTGGGTTTGGTGCCAGGCGGGAGTCTGAGCTGGGTTTGGTGCCAGGCGGGAGTCGGAGCTGGGTTTGGTCCAAGGCAGGAGTCTGAGCTGGGTTTGGTGCCAGGCAGGCGTCTGAGCTGGGTTTGGTGCCAGGTCGGAGTCTGAGCTGGGTTTGGTGCCAGGCGGGAGTCTGAGCTGGGTTTGGTCCAAGGCAGGAGTCTGAGCTGGGTTTGGTGCCAGGTAGGAGTCTGAGCTGGGTTTGGTGCCAGGTGGGAGTCTGAGCTGGGTTTGGTGCCAGGAGGGAGTCTGAGCTGGGTTTGGTGCCAGGCGGGCGTCTGAGCTGGGTTTGGTCCAAGGCAGGAGTCTGAGCTGGGTTTGGTGCCAGGCAGGCGTCTGAGCTGGGTTTGGTGCCAGGTAGGAGTCTGAGCTGGGTTTGGTGCCAGGCGGGAGTCTGAGCTGGGTTTGGTCCCAGGTGGGAGTCTGAGCTGGGTTTGGTGCCAGGCGGGAGTCTGAGCTGGGTTTGGTGCCAGGCGGGAGTCGGAGCTGGGTTTGGTCCAAGGCAGGAGTCTGAGCTGGGTTTGGTGCCAGGCAGGCGTCTGAGCTGGGTTTGGTGCCAGGTCGGAGTCTGAGCTGGGTTTGGTGCCAGGCGGGAGTCTGAGCTGGGTTTGGTCCAAGGCAGGAGTCTGAGCTGGGTTTGGTGCCAGGTAGGAGTCTGAGCTGGGTTTGGTGCCAGGCGGGAGTCTGAGCTGGGTTTGGTGCCAGGCGGGAGTCTGAGCTGGGTTTGGTGCCGGGAGGGAGTCTGAGTTGGTTTTGGTGCCAGGCTGGAGTCTGAGCTGGGTTTGGTGCCAGGCGGGAGTCTGAGCTGGGTTTGGTGCCGGGAGGGAGTCTGAGTTGGTTTTGGTGCCAGGCTGGAGTCTGAGCTGGGTTTGGTGCCAGGCTGGAGTCTGAGCTGGGTTTGGTGCCCAGGATCTGCCCAGGAGCTCTGAGCTTGGCCGGCTCCTCCATAGACACATAACACGCTGTTTCCTCAGAGCCTCGGAGGGGTTTTCCTCAGAATGCAGAAACATTTTTCTTGGATTTGTCTGATGTGTTTTTTCTGCGTCTCTGTAAATTCCCTACGAAGCATCCCGTCCAGAATACACAGAGCGCGGACTCTGTGCGGGGGGAGGGCGGTGCAAAGGTACATCAGACGTCTTATAGTACAATAGTCCAGACGCAGGGACATGCGTTATGCTGGGAGACCCTTTACAATTTAAATCTGAGCTCTCCTCCATTCTCGCACAGGTATACCGGCTCTTCTTTAGGACTGAAAAGGCTTCCTCTGATTTCACTGCACACTGTAAGCTCCTCACAATATGCATTAGAAGCTGCAGATAGAGCTTCCCCTCAGTTCCTGGCTGGATGATATCCAGCATCATCTAGCCCTTTTCTCCCCAGCCTGACTGTCCCTGGCCCACCTCCTTCATTGATAGGATTTCTCATTCAGTAATGTTATTGATTTTTGAAGAAGAAAGTTATGACCAACTGGATAGCCCCGGCACTGCATTCACCATTCATCCACCTCCGGCTCCAATGGGGTTGGGGTTGCGCACTGTGGATAGCACACTGCTAAACTCTGCACTCTGTACACAGCACACTCCTGAACCCTGCACTCTGTACACAGCACATCCCTGACCACTGCACCCTGTACACAGCACACTCCTGAACTCTGCACTCTGTACACAGCACATCCCTGACCACTGCACTCTGTACACAGCACACTCCTGAACTCTGCACTCTGTACACAGCACACTCCTGAACTCTGCACTCTGTACACAGCACACTCCTGAACTCTGCACCCTGTACACAGCACACTCTTGAACTCTGCACCCTGTACACAGCACATCCCTGACCACTGCACTCTGTACACAGCACATCCCTGACCACTGCACTCTGTACACAGCACATCCCTGACCACTGCACTCTGTACATAGCACATCCCTGACCACTGCACTCTGTACACAGCACACTCCTGAACTCTGCACTCTGTATACAGCACACTCCTGAACTCTGCACTCTGTATACAGCACACTCCTGAACTCTGCACTCTGTACATAGCACACTCCTGAACTCTGCATTCTGTACACAGCACACTGCTAAACTCTGCACTCTGTACACAGCACACTCCTGAACTCTGCACTCTGCTAAATACTCTACTCTACTAAATATAGCTCATCCCTGAAGCCCACACGCGGTATGTAGAGCACTCCTGAACTCTGCACTCTGTACATGGCTCACTCCTGAACCCTGCACTCTGTACGTATTTTAATCCTGAACCCTGCACTCTGTACATGGTGCACTCCTGAACCCTGCACAATTGCATTTGACACCCCTGTTTTAAGTGGAAAAAATAAGTTAGGGTTGGAGAACAAAAAGATGGTAAAAGGGAGTAGAGGGAAAAAGAGGAGGCAAAGGGTAAAGAAGGGTTGGAGAAGAGTCCCTACAGACTTGGGTTCCTGTCCAAACATAAGGCTAGAAATAAGATAGACTTGCCACGGTTCCCATAGCTTCAAAACGTGTTTGAAGTCATTAAGGATGCTCGGCACTTTTTCCTTGACTAACATCAGATTCAAACGTTCTCTGACTTCTTGTAAAAAAAACTGAGGGCTTCTCCAGGCTTTGCCTGTCGTCTGTTTGGCAGGAAAAGAAGAGATACATAGCTATGAGTAAGCGCTAATTTTAGCGTGAAACGCGTCAGCATTTTTTGTTCTGTATTTTTTCCCTTTGCTGTTGTGATTTTTGTGATGTGAAGGTTTTTTAGTGGAAACAATAAAGGCACAATTCACTTTATCTGATCCGGAGTGCGGCGAACCAGAGTTCTTCTGTTTTTTATCCATTTGACAAGATTGGGGATGTCGCTCAGGACAGAGTTGTGAATGGCTTTGTATGTTGTGGTTAGTATGAGGAGAGGGGTTGCGGACAATGAATGGAGGTCAGTGTAGGGATTGGAGGAGAGGGTTGGCAGACACAGAATGGAGGTCAGTGTAGGGATTGGAGGAGAGGGGTGGTGGACAATGAATGGAGGTCAGTGGAGGGATTGGAGGAGAGGGGTGGCGGACAATGAATGGAGGTCAGTGGAGGGATTGGTAGAGAGGGGTAGAGGACACTGAATGGAGGTCAGTGGAGGGATTGGAGGAGAGGGGTGGAGGACAATGAATGGAGGTCAGTGTAGGGATTGGAGGAGAGGGTTGGCAGACACAGAATGGAGGTCAGTGTAGGGATTGGAGGAGAGGGGTGGCGGCCAATGAATGGAGGTCAGTGTAGGGATTGGTAGAGAGGTGTGGAGGACACTGAATGGAGGTCAGTGGAGGGATTGGTAGAGAGGGGTGGCGGACAATGAATGGAGGTCAGTGGAGGGATTGGTAGAGAGGGGTGGAGGACAATGAATGGAGGACAGTGGAGGGATTGGAGGAGAGGGGTGGCGGACAATGAATGGAGGTCAGTGGAGGGATTGGTAGAGAGGGGTGGAGGACACTGAATGGAGGTCAGTGGAGGGATTGGTAGAGAGGGGTGGAGGACACTGAATGGAGGACAGTGGAGGGATTGGAGGAGAGGGGTGGCGGACAATGAATGGAGGTCAGTGGAGGGATTGGTAGAGAGGGGTAGAGGACACTGAATGGAGGTCAGTGGAGGGATTGGTAGAGAGGGGTGGAGGACAATGAATGGAGGTCAGTGTAGGGATTGGAGGAGAGGGTTGGAGGACAATGAATGGAGGTCAGTGTAGGGATTGGAGGAGAGGGTTGGCAGACAATGAATGGAGGTCAGTGTAGGGATTGGAGGAGAGGGTTGGCAGACAATGAATGGAGGTCAGTGTAGGGATTGGAGGAGAGGGTTGGCAGACAATGAATGGAGGTTAGTGTAGGGATTGGAGGAGAGGGTTGGCAGACAATGAATGGAGGTCAGTGTAGGGATTGGAGGAGAGGGTTGGCAGACACTGAATGGAGGCCAGTGTAGGGATTGGAGGAGAGGGTTGGCAGACACTGAATGGAGGTCAGTGTAGGGATTGGAGGAGAGGGTTGGCAGACACTGAATGGAGGTCAGTGTAGGGATTGGAGTAGAGGGTTGGCAGACAATGAATGGAGGTTAGTGTAGGGATTGGTAGAGAGGGGTGGAGGACACTGAATGGAGGTCAGTGTAGGGATTGGAGGAGAGGGTTGGCAGACAATGAATGGAGGCCAGTGTAGGGATTGGAGGAGAGGGTTGGCAGACACTGAATGGAGGTCAGTGTAGGGATTGGAGGAGAGGGTTGGCAGACACTGAATGGAGGTCAGTGTAGGGATTGGAGTAGAGGGTTGGCAGACAATGAATGGAGGTCAGTGGAGGGATTGGAGGAGAGGGTTGGAGGACACTGGATGGAGGTCAGTGTAGGGATTGGAGGAGAGGGTTGGACGACAATGAATGGAGGTCAGTGTAGGGATTGGAGGAGAGGGTTGGCAGACACTGAGTGGTTGGTAAGGTGGATAAGTCTGGCAGCAGCATTCATGATAGACTGAAGAGGGGAGGAGCCTATGGAGAGACAGGCCAATGAGAAGGGAGTTGCAATAGTCAAGGCGGGATATAACGAGGGAGTGAATGAGGAGCTTGGTGGCTACCAATAGAACCAAAATACATTTTTCGGTGAAGTTGGGTTCACCAGGGCAAGCTAAGCCGGTACCCCCGGAAGAGAACTCTATAGGTGATTCCAACACAGTTATTGAAGGAGAGTTTTGCCACCATGAAGCAGATTTTGCTCCAATCTTCTGGGCTGATAGGAGCAGCCGGTCTGGTGCCCAGCTAATCATACAGGAGAGAGGGATTCTTTATATATATTTTCTTTATTTAGAAGAATCAGCATGACAGTGCAGGAGAAACATTGAGGCAGAACATATATAAGAGGCGAGGGACCTCATTCTATAGTGTGGAGGGACTCTGAAGGGTTTTGCCTGTTGGAGTAAAGAGTAGAAACTCCTTTAGGAGACCTCGGAGTGTGGAAGCAGACAGACAGACAGACAGACAGTACAGACCTGAAGACTGTTTTTGTAAATTGGAAATTTAGAAAGTTTACACAGGGGGCGGGGTCCAGTGACGAAGTGGGAGGTATCTGTAATATTCAGTAGTGGGAGCTTCGTGGATAGAACGAGAGTTCAAATAAAAATGAAGTATATGTGTGATTCCATGCGGGGTCCACCATAAGAACGACCTTGCTGATCCCGCCCCGGAGGAAAGAGTTGACTGTTGAGAATAAGCAATAAGGGGAAGTAGAAGAACAAGAGTTTGCCAGAATAGCGTCACGTCATTTCAGACTGTGCATCATTAAAGGGCTCGGGAAGGTGGAGCAGCCACAGTAAAGCTGTGAAGGGGCGGAGTCACTATTGGGAGGAAAGCCCTTAGTGGCATGTCGGAAGTGGCATGTCGGAAGTGGCATGTCGGAAGTGGCATGTCGGAAGTGGCATGTCGGAAGGGGCATGTCGGAAGTGGCGTGTCGGAGGTGGCATGTCGGAAGTGGCATGTCGGAAGAGGCATGTCGGAAGTGGCGTGTCGGAGGTGGCATGTCGGAAGTGGCATGTCGGAAGGGGCATGTCGGAAGTGGCATGTCGGAAGTGGAATGTCAGAAGGGGCATGTCAGAAGGGGCATGTCGGAAGGGGCATGTCGGAAGTGGCATGTCGGAAGTGGCATGTCGGAAGTGGAATGTCAGAAGTGGCATGTCGGAAGGGGCATGTCGGAAGTGGCATGTCGGAGGTGGCATGTCGGAAGTGGCATGTCAGAAGTGGCATGTCGGAAGTGGCATGTCAGAAGTGGCATGTCGGAAGGGGCATGTCGGAAGTGGCATGTCGGAAGGGGCATGTCGGAAGTGGCATGTCGGAAGTGGCATGTCGGAAGTGGCATGTCGGAAGTGGCATGTCGGAAGTGGCATGTCGGAAGTGGAATGTCAGAAGTGGCATGTCGGAGGTGGCATGTCGGAAGTGGCATGTCGGAAGGGGCATGTCAGAAGTGGCATGTCAGAGGTGGCATGTCGGAGGTGGCATGTCGGAAGTGGCATGTCGGAAGTGGCATGTCGGAAGTGGAATGTCAGAAGTGGCATGTCGGAGGTGGCATGTCGGAAGTGGCATGTCGGAAGTGGCATGTCGGAAGTGGCGTGTCGGAGGTGGCGTGTCGGAAGTGGCGTGTCGGAAGTGGCATGTCGGAGGTGGCATGTCGGAAGTGGCATGTCGGAAGTGGAATGTCGGAAGTGGCATGTCGGAAGTGGCATGTCGGAAGTGGCATGTCGGAAGTGGAATGTCAGAAGTGGCATGTCGGAGGTGGCATGTCGGAGGTGGCATGTCGGAAGTGGCATGTCGGAAGGGGCATGTCGGAAGTGGCATGTCAGAGGTGGCATGTCGGAGGTGGCATGTCGGAAGTGGCATGTCGGAAGTGGCATGTCGGAAGTGGAATGTCAGAAGTGGCATGTCGGAGGTGGCATGTCGGAAGTGGCATGTCGGAAGTGGCATGTCGGAAGTGGCGTGTCGGAGGTGGCGTGTCGGAAGTGGCGTGTCGGAAGTGGCATGTCGGAGGTGGCATGTCGGAAGTGGCATGTCGGAAGTGGAATGTCGGAAGTGGCATGTCGGAAGTGGCATGTCGGAAGTGGCATGTCGGAAGTGGAATGTCAGAAGTGGCATGTCGGAAGTGGCATGTCGGAAGTGGCACGCAATAGGGAGAGTTGTGAGATTTGGTACACTTGGAAATATTTAGCTGTTTTGGGGAATCCCCGGCCTCCCTGTAGACTATGAATGAAGAGAATAGTGTGGGAACCCTAGGGCGTTTGTAGGCCCAAATATGCAGAAGTAGTATAAAACTTTTGGGAGAATGTTCATTCATAATAGAGAAGGAAATGTCCAAGACTGTATAAGGGAGGTGAGAATACATAATAAAGGATAATAGCCGCAGATAAAAATAAAATGACGCCAGCTAAAGTAGACCTCCGCTTCCAAGGTGCATTAAACATCACTGCAGTTCTCTGCTGCGCTATAATAAAAAAAAGGCCCAAAACATGTTTTGTTTTGTTTGTTATTATTATTATTATTTTTTAAGTTCAGACCCCCCCACCCCCCACCGCCAGGCAAGAATGAGGTCTCCTCTGCTCAGAGGCCTTGCTTATCCCAGGATGTTACGGGTTGTATACAGGGTCCGGTGGCGGACAGACCTCGTGGCGCATTATCAGGGGGGCCTCAACCTGGAAGAGACAGCCGGCTCCCGATTATGTCAAAAATGAAGGTGTAGGTTCACCTTTTCACTAAATAAAATGTGAATGAACGTCGTCCACGGTATTTTTAAACCTTTTCAATATAGAGAAACCCTTGAAATAACGTTCCGGTCTCAAAATTGGCCTCCTTTTTTCCCCACAAATAGAGATTTCTTTCGGTGGTATTTGATCACCTCTGCGGTTTTTATTCTTTGCTCTATAAACAAAAAAAGAGCAACAATTTTGTAAAAAAAACGCATTATTTTTTACTTTTTGCTATAATAAATATCCCCCCAAAAAAATATATCAAAAATTTTTTTTTCCTCAGTTTAGGCCGATACGTATTATTCTTCTACATATTTTTGGTAAAAAAATAAAAATAAAATTGCAATAAGCGTTCATTGATTGGTATTGCACAAAAGTTATCGCATCTATAAAATAGGGGATAGTTTTATGGCATTTTTAATATTTTATTTTTATTAGTAATTTATTAGTAATCTGCGATATTTTTATTGGGACTGCGACATTGCGGCGGACAGATCAGACACTTTTGCCACATTTTTGGGACCATTGTCATTTATACAGCGATCAGTGCTATAAAAATGCACTGATTACTGTGTAAATGACACTGGCAAGTGAAAGGGTTAAGTGCTTCCTAGAGAGTGATTCTTACTGTGGGGGGGGGGATGACAGTGATCTTTGCAGTGACAGCTGGTGCTCCAAATTTATGGGTCCAGTATATGCAGCCACCTGTGCCCATCAAATGCAGCCACTGTGCCCACCAACCCCCCTCCCCCCCGGCGGATTGCGGCTCTGGCACCCCCCACCCCCCCCGCACGGGTCTGACAAAGCCGAGGGGACTTACCGCAGCACTTTCTGCAGCAGATCCTCTCAGAGCATCGATGACCTCCGCTCCAGCGCGAGTCTCCTCGATCCTCTTCCTGCCAGGCATCCAATAGGGTAGCCTGACACTTTGGCCAATCAGGAAGCAGGTCTGATGTCCTGCCTTCTGATTGGCAGGGAGGGTTAGTGTGAAAATAGTGATAATGAATTCGCTATGGTCACACAATTGGGTGGGATCAGGGAGCACTCTCTGCGCCCCGAGCCCACCCTATTTTGAAGCATATTAGAGCCTCTGGCTCTAATCGGGTCCTTCAAAAAATACCACCCCTCCCCCGCCATGTATCCATGCATCCAGAGTCCTGAAAGGGGCCGGTGGCATGGATGGGGGGGGGGGCCGCGCCCGTGTGCTCACAGTGCACGGGCCGCCACTGGATCTCTGTCATGACACTAGGCAGAATGGGGAAATGCCTCGTTTATATAGGCACTTCCCCGTTCTGCAGCTCCGTGACAGGATTGCTGGGAGTCCGCCAGTCCCGCGGGCACGGTCACGCATGTACGCGGTGGGCGCATGAGCTAACCCCACCAATTAAAGGGGACGTACATTTACGGCCATTTACCCACCACCGCCATTGTGCAGCAATCGACAAGTGGTTAAATTATGGTTTCATTTATTAAGGAAAAAAAGCTGTCCAAACCTGCCAGGCTTTATGTGAAAAAGTAATTGCCCCCTAAACCTAACAACTGCTTGTGCCACCCTTGGCGGCAACAACTGCACTCCAGCGTTTGCGATAACTGGCAATGAGTCTTTCACATCGCTGTGGAGGGATTTTGGCCGACTCTTCTTTGCAGAATTGTATTAATTCAGCCACATTGGAGGGATTTCCAGCATGAAGGGCCTGTGTAAGGTCATGATACAGCATCTCAATTGGATTTAGGTCCGGGCTTTGACTAGGCCTCTCCAAAACCTAAATTTTGCTTTGTTTGAACCATTTGGAGGTGGACTTGCTGTTGTGTTTCGGATTATTGTCCTGCTGCATAACCCAAGTGCACTTGGGCTCGAGGCCGGGAACTGACGGCCGGACATTCTCCTTTAGGGATTTCTGGTAGAGCTCAGAGTTCCCTCAATTATGGTAACTCATCCAGGTCCTGAAGCTGAAAATAAGCCCCAGACCATCCCCCAACCACCACCATGTCTGACTGTTGGAATGATGTTCTTCTTATGAAATGCTGTATTAGTTTTATACCAGATGTATCGGGACGCACACCTTCCAAAAAGTAACATTTTTGTCTTATCAGCCCACAGAAATATTCACCTAAAAGTCTTGGCTTTGGCCTTGGAACTCTCCCATGGACGCCATTTTTGCCCGGTCTCTTTCTTATTGGTGAATCATGAACACCGATCTTACCTGAGGCAGGGGAGGCCTGCAGTTCTTTAGATGTTCCGGGATCTTTTATGACCTCCTGGATGAGTCCTCGTCGTGCTCTTGGAGTCATTTTGGTCGGCCGGAGACTCTTGGAAAGGTTCACCACTCTTCCAAGTTTCCTCCATTTGTGGATAATGGCTCCCCCCGGTGGTTCACTGGAGTTCCAAAGCCTTAGAAATGGCTTAGTAATCCTTTCCAGACCGATACATGGACATGACTTTGTTTCTGGTCTGTTCTTGAATTTCTTTAGTTTAGGGCATGACGTGCGGCTTTTTGAGATCTTTTAGCGTGCTTCACGTTGTCAGACGGCTTCTATTTAAGTGATATTTTGATTCAACAGGTCTGGCAGTAATCAGGCCTGGGTGTGGCAAGTGAAATTTAACTGAGCTTTCCAAATAATTATGGTTAATCAGAATTCATTCACGATTCAGCATGGGAGGGGGCATTTACTTTTTCACATAGGGCCAGGCAGGTTTTTTCCCTTAATAAATGAAATAATAATTTAAAAACGACATCTTGGATTTACTTGGGTTATCTTTGTGTGATATTAAAATGTGTTTGAGGATCTGAATCATTTAAGTGTGAGAAATATGTAAAAAAAAGAAAAAATCAGGAAGGTGGCAAATACTTTTTCACAGCACTGTAGTAAGAGTGTTGAAAACCCCCCCGGGGGTGGCGAAGTTCCTCTTTAATGTTTTGCAATGTCTGGAATAAGATCGGCACGTTGTACACAAAAGTACACAATCCCGTTTTCTCTTTCACTTTCACACCTGTGTGGAAATTCTTGTTGTTAAGAAACACGAGAGAAATGTCCCCCGAAAGGTTTGCTGTCCCTGCACAAGATTAACAACACGATAAAAGCCGCTATTTATTGTCCAAAGGTCCTTCTATGTTGTCACCAGTGATGTAAGTAACTTAGTTTAAATAAACGGAGTTACTTTAGAGGGTAACGAGTAATCTAACTTACTGCGCATGCGCGATGCGTTCCACACACTTTATCATCAGATGCAGACATCTTACTACACCCAGCTACGTCTTGAATTTCAGAGTAATTTTAGCAATAAAGTGAGCGTGTATGTATATATATGTATATATATATATATATATATATATATATATAGTGACAAATGTGATACTGTTTGGATGTTGAATTTTGAAAGCCTGAATGTTTAGCACTGAGCAGTGCGGGGTGTACCAACACAGCCTCCGCCACCTTCCTACTGCGGGGTGTACCAACACGGCCTCCTCCACCTTCCTACTGTGGGGTGTACCAACACGGCCTCTTCTAACTTCCTACTGCGGGGTGTACCAACACGGCCTCCTCCACCTTCCTACTGCGGGTGTACCAACACGGCCTCCTCCACCTTCCTACTGCGGGGTGTACCAACACGGCCTCTTCCAACTTCCTACTGCGGGGTGTACCAACACGGCCTCCTCCACCTTCCTACTGTGGGGTGTACCAACACAGCCTCTTCCACCTTCCTACTGCGGGGTGTACCAACATGGCCTCCTCCACCTTCCTACTGCGGGGTGTACCAACACGGCCTCTTCCAACTTCCTACTGTGGGGTGTACCAACACGGCCTCCTCCACCTTCCTACTGTGGGGTGTACCAACACAGCCTCTTCCACCTTCCTACTGCGGGGTGTACCAACATGGCCTCCTCCACCTTCCTACTGCGGGGTGTACCAACACAGCCTCTTCCACCTTCCTACTGCGGGGTGTACCAACATGGCCTCCTCCACCTTCCTACTGTGGGGTGTACCAACACGGCCTCCTCCACCTTCCTACTGCGGGGTGTACCAACACGGCCTCCACCACCTTCCTACTGCGGGGTGTACCAACACGGCCTCTTCCAACTTCCTACTGCGGGGTGTACCAACACGGCCTCTTCCAACTTCCTACTGCGGGGTGTACCAACACGGCCTCCTCCACCTTCCTACTGCGGGGTGTACCAACACGGCCTCCTCCACCTTCCTACTGCGGGGTGTACCAACACGGCCTCTTCCACCTTCCTACTGCGGGGTGTACCAACATGGCCTCCGCCACCTTCCTACTGCGGGGTGTACCAACACGGCCTCTTCCACCTTCCTACTGCGGGGTGTACCAACATGGCCTCCGCCACCTTCCTACTGCGGGGTGTACCAACACAGCCTCTTCCACCTTCCTACTGCGGGGTGTACCAACATGGCCTCCTCCACCTTCCTACTGCGGGGTGTACCAACATGTCCTCCGTCACCTTCCTACTGCGGGGTGTACCAACACGGCCTCCTCCACTTCCTACTGCAGGGTATACCAACATAGCCTCCGCCACCTTCCTACTGTGGGGTGTACCAACATGGCCTCCACCAAATTCCTACTGCGGGGTGTACCAACATGGCCTCCACCACCTTCCTACTGCGGGGTGTACCAACACGGCCTCCACCACCTTCCTACTGCAGGGTGTACCAACACGGCCTCCACCACCTTCCTACTTCGGGGTGTACCAACATGGCCTCCGCCACCTTCCTACTGCTACTGCGGGACGTACCAAGATGTGCCATTTTTATTGATTTTAAATATCTGTGTTATTGCTGAATAAACTTTGTTATATCTTTAGAAGTTATATGGTTTCTTTGCCTGTGTATTTGGCACCCAGAAAGCCCCATTAAACTACCTCCTGAAATCCTTGGGGGGGTGTATTTTTTTCCATTATCTGCGCCCCTTTCTGATGATCCTGTGCTGGTCGGAGGGAATATTTTTTTCAGTATCGGCTCATGTTCTTCTGCCTTGGCTCAAGTCCCCGCCAGCCACCTACCTGCCCATCTCCTCGCCTTCCCTGGCGGAGTGATCTTCCTCCGCTCCCCACCCAGTAGTAGCCGGGGGCCCAGAGAGTAAGACTTGAGAGGGTGTGAGGCGGCAGCGGCGCCGGGCAGAGAGTCGCTGATTGCCGCAATTACTAGTAAAAAAAAAATATGTCCCCGGATTTCATTTTAAAAATATGGTCACCTTAATCTAAATGCGCTACACGTATTTCCAGGCGGCAAGTGTACGGAAGTCACGGCGTTGTGTTGTAAATCACGCCGCTGCCAGGAGGAAAGGCGCCCAAGAGAAGCAGCAGGACGTCCTGCATGTAGGAGGCCTTCATGTCCACGTTCCGGTGGATACAAGTCTTCAGCCGTTAGGTGGGAGGTCTTGATTAAGTTGGGTACAGCTCTGCACAGAAATGGGGATCCTCCCTGGACACGGGGTCACCAGGCTTCAGAAGTCATATATATATAAGAAGCGCCGCACACGTGAGACTCCATGACGTGCGTTTAGCATTCCCTCAACAATAGTTAGACTTCCCACATGCCCCTCGCGTGTTCTCATTGGATCCAGGCTTCACGCTCTGCACGCCGTACCCTCCTCCCCTCCTCCACACACTGATCAGCAGAGCCAAAATATAAACCGAATCCCTCATTGAAGTGCATTAAGTCAATGCATCGCTTTTTACGTGGATTTTCATTTTGTGGTCCAATTTGTGGTTTGGTGTCACTGTGGAAGATGTTCTGACTTGGGACTGCCACTGCTTCTTAGAACTGTGATGGAGCAAATAAAAGCTATTCTGAGTCTGAAGGCCGCACACACCATCCGACTTTTTGACAACAAACATGCAAATTAGCTGTTTTAAGGCGACATCCGACCCGCGTGTACGCTCCATCGCACAAACTTTTTCAGTTTTCATCGGAATTTTGTTGGCTGTGTGACCGGAGAAACTTTCTGGCAACAAAAGTCCGATGGAGCAAAGTCCGATCGTGTGTACAGAAAACCATCGGACATTTGTACAAAGTACAAACGCGTATGCTCAGAACCAATGCAAAATATCAGACAATACAGAAGTTGACCAAAGGTGGCGGTAAAGAGCAGAAAAAAAAAACACTTGATTTGGTGAAAGTTGGCTGAAAAAGTCCTGCCATGTGTATGCAATACAAGTTCACGGCCGACGCCCTTTGTACAAAAATCCACAGGAAAGTTTGTACAATGTCCGATCGTGTGTACGAGGCTTTAGACTCACACCTAGACATAGGCATGTTATTGGAGTGGAGGGAGGTCCATTCACCTGAATGGTACGACTCTATAAACACGCTATAAAAGTCTGACTGGGGCCTTACACCCAAGAGTCACCCAAGAAAAAACTAAACACTCACACCTGAGGACTGAGGATGCAAATGTTATAGTAATGAGATAAAGTATAAAATCATTATCCCCAATTTACTTAGTGTGTGGTGTCAGAAAATGATCTGCCCTAGGCGGGGCACTCTAAGTACGCCACATTCTTTCCGGGGCATTTTAAAAAGAACAATATTACAGTATTTTGGAATAGTGGGGGACCTCAAGTGAGGCTCTAGCAGAGCCTCAATATCTAACCCTAATCAGTATAACGATGCAAGGCGTTCTTTATTCTCTTTCTATGACTTTCTGACCACACACATGGACTGTGATAGGTGGGTATAATCCTTGTAGGCGGGGCTCCCAAGGGTAAAGAAGAAAGTGGAAAATACGTGGGGCGATTGCTTTGATGTGTTGATGTTGGTGATCTGGATCCTGGGCAGACACGGCTTCTACACCCCCAGAGGGTATCTACATTCTCCTCGGTTTGTAGTATAATGTAGTACCACTGCTATGAGGTCCAGTAGCCAACGCATTTCGGGGGTCCAAGAGCGCCACCTTTCATCGAGGCTTGAAAGAACATATATTGTTATCTTATTTGTAGCCCCAAAGAAGGGGGCGCTCCTGGGCCCCCCAAAACACATTGGCTGCTTTTTGTAATGTCCCTGTGACTTTTATGGGAATACAGTTGTATGTGACCCTCTCAGTGGTGTGACCCTCCAGTTTTCAGTGAATGGATAGGCTGCCGCCTCCGTCTATAGAAGACATGTGATGATGTCTTCTATAGACAATGATGCTACAGAAGCATGGGGGTTTGTCATTTCCATTAGTTCTGCTCAATAACTTTCTATAGGCTAGAAGACTGCTGTGGAATGGAGGAAGAGCACTTGTCTTGGTCTAGCAATTGATGATACGATTTTCATTCCTTCCACCAGAGATTCCCCTTTTGTTTTATGTCATAAAACTGCAATAAAATATCGGATTCCCCTTCACCACTGACAATGCCTCCCGCTGCACTCTTGTATTCTGCCAGAAGGGGGCACAGGGGGCATCTGCGGCCGGCAGAATACAGTGGTTACTGCTAGCAGCTATAGCCGCTGGTATACACCATATGCAGAGTGCTGTGCTGCCATAGTGACTCCCATGTGCATGCACAGGAGTGATGTCATCGCAGACCGGCCAATCAAACCTGAAAGGAAGACTGTGGACCACTTACCGCTGGAGGGCTCCATTTGTAAGGTAAGTCTGCCATAATGTGCTAGTATGCAGTGTATACTAGCACATTATGACTCAAATCTGCAGGGGGGGCCCAATTCAACCACTTCAGCCCCGGAAGATTTGGCTGCTCAATGACCAGGCCATTTCTTGCGATTCGGGACACTGCGTCTCTTTAACTGACAATTGCGCGGTCGTGCGACGCTGTACCCAAACAAAAATGAATGTCCTTTTTTTTCCCACAAATAGAGCTTTCTTTTGGTGGTATCTGATCCTCTCAGTGTTTTTTTTATTTTTTGTGCTATAAACAAAAAAAAGAGCAACAATTTTGAGGAAAACACAATATTTTGTAGTTTTTGCTATAATAAATAGCTTTTTTTTTTTAAAAAAGGGGATTTTTTTTTTCCTCAGTTTAGGCCGATACGTATTCTTCTATATATGTTTGGTAATAAAAATCGCAATAAGTGTATATTGATTGGTTTTCACAAAAGTTATAGTGTCTACAAAATAGAGGATAGATTTATGGCATTTTTATTATTATATATTTTTTTACTACTAATGGCGGCGATCTGCGATTTCTATCGAGACTGCGACATTATGGCGGACACATCGGACACTTTTGACACATTTTTGGGATGATTGATAATTATACAGCGATCAGTCTATAAAAATAACCACTGATTACTGTGTAAATGGGAGCGATCAAGGGGTTAACTGTGTTCCCCTGTGTGTGTTCTGTGGGGGGAGGGGACTGACTATAGGAGAGATGACAGATCGTGGTTCCTAGTTATTAGAAACTCACGATCTGCCTGTCCTCTCCTCACAGAACAGGGATGTGTTACACCCACACACACACGTCCCTGGTCTGCCTCTCGTGCCTGCGATCGCGCATAGGCGGCCGCTGATCACGAGCATCGTCACCCCCGCAGTGCAGCCCGCTATCCCGCTTAAAGAAGCCAACGTACAGCTACAGCGGCTTGCGGGATCGTGCCGACCTGCCGCAGTATAATGACGGCCGCTGGTCGGCAAGTCGTTATGAAAAAAAGTTTGACAGTTTACTACGGCTTCAGAAACCACCATATTACAATGGCAGCGTTTTGGGATAGTCGGGAAACTTCAAGTGATATCCAGTTTGCATCAACCCCATAGGAAGTGAACTGTGTTCACGAAACGCGTCAGTTCACTAGGATGTATTCTTGTACGTATTCTTGACCTGTATCATGGAAAATCGTATTTTACTGCAATACTCCGTGTACAACATTACAAATCTGTTCATATACCTGACATCTGTTTGTGGCTACTGTAGACCAATAAATTCATCAATACCGGTGTCACACCTCATTCCGGGTCCGAAGGGAAAACATTTCTGTATTTGTAGGAAACCTCAAGTGAGTCTCCGGATATCTACCATGGTGACATTCCTAACTACATACAGATTCTAAATGTCCCCACATGTCCTCATTGACCACAGATCCCGGGTGCTGCACCGTCTGCTCCTCCATGCTGAGAACCGCAAATCGATCGGCACAATATAAAATCCTTTATTAGAATTCATCCGCCTTTCATTCTTTCTAAAAGGATTCAAAATAAAAGATGTGCTCTGAGCTGGAGCTGCCATTCCTTCTTGGAGTTGTGTAATAGCAGATAAAAGGTTTCCTGTTCACCCGACAATCCGAAATCCACGACACGCCCGTAATGAGGAGCGCAAAGTTCACTCAGGAAGTACAAAGTATATTATCATACCTTATCATCAGGACAAAACTCAACCAGGACTCCGGAGTGTGGAGTCTACAAGGTCTCACTATTCACCGGTGGACAATTTCACCTCCGACCCCACCGATATTATATCACCTGAGACCTTCCATCTCCACCCATATTATATCACCTGAGACCTTCCATCTCCACCCATATTATATCACCTGAGACCTTCCATCTCCACCCATATTATATCACCTGAGACCTTCCATCTCCACCCATATTATATCACCTGAAACCTTCCATCTCCACCCATATCATATCACCTGAGACCTTCCATCTCCACCCATATTATATCACCTGAGACCTTCCATCTCCACCCATATTATATCACCTGAGACCTTCCATCTCCACCCATATTATATCACCTGAGACCTTCCATCTCCACCCATATTATATCACCTGAAACCTTCCATCTCCACCCATATCATATCACCTGAGACCTTCCATCTCCACCCATATCATATCACCTGAGACCTTCCATCTCCACCCATATTATATCACCTGAGACCTTCCATCTCCACCCATATTATATCACCTGAGACCTTCCATCTCCACCCATATTATATCACCTGAGACCTTCCATCTCCACCCATATTATATCACCTGAGACCTTCCATCTCCACCCATATTATATCACCTGAGACCTTCCATCTCCACCCATATTATATCACCTGAGACCTTCCATCTCCACCCATATTATATCACCTGAGACCTTCCATCTCCACCCATATTATATCACCTGAGACCTTCCATCTCCACCGATATTATATCACCTGAGACCTTCCATCTCCACCCATATTATATCACCTGAGACCTTCCATCTCCACCCATATTATATCACCTGAGACCTTCCATCTCCACCCATATTATATCACCTGAGACCTTCCATCTCCACCCATATTATATCACCTGAGACCTTCCATCTCCACCCATATTATATCACCTGAGACCTTCCATCTCCACCGATATTATATCACCTGAGACCTTCCATCTCCACCCATATTATATCACCTGAGACCTTCCATCTCCACCAACATTATATCACCTGAGACCTTCCATCTCCACCCATATTATATCACCTGAGACCTTCCATCTCCACCCATATTATATCACCTGAGACCTTCCATCTCCACCCATATTATATCCCCTGAGACCTTCCATCTCCACCGATATTATATCACCTGAGACCTTCCATCTCCACCCATATTATATCACCTGAGACCTTCCATCTCCACCAACATTATATCACCTGAGACCTTCCATCTCCACCCATATTATATCACCTGAGACCTTCCATCTCCACCCATATTATATCACCTGAGACCTTCCATCTCCACCCATATTATATCACCTGAGACCTTCCATCTCCACCAACATTATATCACCTGAGACCTTCCATCTCCACCCATATTATATCACCTGAGACCTTCCATCTCCACCCATATTATATCACCTGAGACCTTCCATCTCCACCCATATTATATCACCTGAGACCTTCCATCTCCACCCATATTATATCACCTGAGACCTTCCATCTCCACCCATATTATATCACCTGAGACCTTCCATCTCCACCCATATTATATCACCTGAGACCTTCCATCTCCACCAACATTATATCACCTGAGACCTTCCATCTCCACCAACATTATATCACCTGAGACCTTCCATCTCCACCCATATTATATCACCTGAGACCTTCCATCTCCACCCATATTATATCACCTGAGACCTTCCATCTCCACCCATATTATATCACCTGAATCCTTCCATCTCCACCCATATTATATCACCTGAGACCTTCCATCTCCACCCATATTATATCACCTGAGACCTTCCATCTCCACCCATATTATATCACCTGAGACCTTCCATCACCACCCATATTATATCACCTGAGACCTTCCATCTCCACCCATGTTATATCACCTGAGACCTTCCATCTCCACCCATATTATATCACCTGAGACCTTCCATCTCCACCCATATTATATCACCTGAGACCTTCCATCTCCACCCATATTATATCACCTGAGACCTTCCATCTCCACCCATGTTATATCACCTGAGACCTTCCATCTCCACCCATATTATATCACCTGAGACCTTCCATCTCCACCGATATTATATCACCTGGGACCTTCAGTCTCCACCCATATTATATCACCTGAGACCTTCCATCTCCACCCATATTATATCACCTGAAACCTTCCATCTACACCAACATTACAGCAATGACCCCAAACCTTCCATCTCCACCAACATTACAGCAATGACCCCAAACCTTCCATCTCCACCAACATTACAGCAATGACCCCAAACCTACCATCTCCACCCACATTACAGCAATGACCCCAAACCTTCCATCTCCACCAACATTACAGCAATGACCCCAAACCTTCCATCTCCACCAACATTACAGCAATGACCCCAAACCTTCCATCTCCACCAACATTACAGCAATGACCCCAAACCTTCCATCTCCACCAACATTACAGCAATAACCCCAAACCTTCCATCTCCACCCACATTACAGCAATGACCCCAAACCTTCCATCTCCACCAACATTACAGCAATGACCCCAAACCTACCATCTCCACCCACATTACAGCAATGACCCCAAACCTTCCATCTCCACCAGCATTACAGCAATGACCCCAAACCTTCCATCTCCACCAACATTACAGCAATGACCCCAAACCTTCCATCTCCACCAACATTACAGCAATGACCCCAAACCTTCCATCTCCACCCACATTACAGCAATGACCCCAAACCTTCCATCTCCACCAACATTACAGCAATGACCCCAAACCTTCCATCTCCACCAACATTACAGCAATGACCCCAAACCTTCCATCTCCACCCACATTACAGCAATGACCCCAAACCTTCCATCTCCACCCACATTACAGCAATGACCCCAAACCTTCCATCTCCACCCACATTACAGCAATGACCCCAAACCTTCCATCTCCACCCACATTACAGCAATGACCCCAAACCTTCCATCTCCACCAACATTACAGAAATGACCCCAAACCTTCCATCTCCACCCACATTACAGCAATGACCCCAAACCTTCCATCTCCACCCACATTACAGCAATGACCCCAAACCTTCCATCTCCACCCACATTACAGCAATGACCCCAAACCTTCCATCTCCACCCACATTACAGCAATGACCCCAAACCTACCATCTCCACCCATATTATATCACCTGAGACCTTCCATCTCCACCCATATTATATCACCTGAGACCTTCCATCTCCACCCATATTATATCATCTGAGACCTTCCATCTCCACCCATATTATATCACCTGAGACCTTCCATCTCCACCCATGTTATATCACCTGAGACCTTCCATCTCCACCCATATTATATCACCTGAGACCTTCCATCTCCACCGATATTATATCACCCGAGACCTTCCATCTCCACCCATATTATATCACCTGAGACCTTCCATCTCCACCCATATTATATCACCTGAGACCTTCCATCTCCACCCATATTATATCACCTGAGACCTTCCATCTCCACCGATATTATATCACCTGAAACCTTCCATCTCCACCCATATTATATCACCTGAGACCTTCCATCTCCACCCATATTATATCACCTGAAACCTTCCATCTCCACCCATATTATATCACCTGAAACCTTCCATCTCCACCCATATTATATCATCTGAGACCTTCCATCTCCACCCATATTATATCACCTGAGACCTTCCATCTCCATCCATGTTATATCACCTGAGACCTTCCATCTCCACCCATATTATATCACCTGAGACCTTCCATCTCCACCCATATTATATCACCTGAGACCTTCCATCTCCATCCATGTTATATCACCTGAGACCTTCCATCTCCACCCATATTATATCACCTGAGACCTTCCATCTCCACCGATATTATATCACCTGAGACCTTCCATCTCCACCCATATTATATCACCTGAGACCTTCCATCTCCACCCATATTATATCATCTGAGACCTTCCATCTCCACCCATATTATATCACCTGAAACCTTCCATCTCCACCCATATTATATCACCTGAAACCTTCCATCTCCACCCATATTATATCATCTGAGACCTTCCATCTCCACCCATATTATATCACCTGAGACCTTCCATCTCCACCCATATTATATCACCTGAAACCTTCCATCTCCACCCATATTATATCACCTGAGACCTTCCATCTCCACCAACATTATATCACCTGAAACCTTCCATCTCCACCCATATTATATCACCTGGGACCTTCAGTCTCCACCGATATTATATCACCTGAGACCTTCCATCTCCACCCATATTATATCACCTGAGACCTTCCATCTCCACCCATATTATATCACCTGAGACCTTCCATCTCCACCCATATTATATCACCTGAGACCTTCCATCTCCACCAACATTATATCACCTGAGACCTTCCATCTCCACCCATATTATATCACCTGAGACCTTCCATCTCCACCCATATTATATCACCTGAGACCTTCCATCTCCACCCATATTATATCACCTGTGACCTTCCATCTCCACCCATATTATATCACCTGAGACCTTCCATCTCCACCCATATTATATCATCTGAGACCTTCCATCTCCACCCTTATTATATCACCTGAGACCTTCCATCTCCACCCATGTTATATCACCTGAGACCTTCCATCTCCACCCATATTATATCACCTGAGACCTTCCATCTCCACCCATATTATATCACCTGAGACCTTCCATCTCCACCCATATTATATCACCTGAGACCTTCCATCTCCACCCATATTATATCACCTGAGACCTTCCATCTCCACCGATATTATATCACCTGAAACCTTCCATCTCCACCCATATTATATCACCTGAGACCTTCCATCTCCACCCATATTATATCACCTGAAACCTTCCATCTCCACCCATATTATATCACCTGAAACCTTCCATCTCCACCCATATTATATCATCTGAGACCTTCCATCTCCACCCATATTATATCACCTGAGACCTTCCATCTCCATCCATGTTATATCACCTGAGACCTTCCATCTCCACCCATATTATATCACCTGAGACCTTCCATCTCCACCCATATTATATCACCTGAGACCTTCCATCTCCATCCATGTTATATCACCTGAGACCTTCCATCTCCACCCATATTATATCACCTGAGACCTTCCATCTCCACCGATATTATATCACCTGAGACCTTCCATCTCCACCCATATTATATCACCTGAGACCTTCCATCTCCACCCATATTATATCACCTGAGACCTTCCATCTCCACCCATATTATATCATCTGAGACCTTCCATCTCCACCCATATTATATCACCTGAAACCTTCCATCTCCACCCATATTATATCACCTGAAACCTTCCATCTCCACCCATATTATATCATCTGAGACCTTCCATCTCCACCCATATTATATCACCTGAGACCTTCCATCTCCACCCATATTATATCACCTGAAACCTTCCATCTCCACCCATATTATATCACCTGAGACCTTCCATCTCCACCAACATTATATCACCTGAAACCTTCCATCTCCACCCATATTATATCACCTGGGACCTTCAGTCTCCACCGATATTATATCACCTGAGACCTTCCATCTCCACCCATATTATATCACCTGAGACCTTCCATCTCCACCCATATTATATCACCTGAGACCTTCCATCTCCACCCATATTATATCACCTGAGACCTTCCATCTCCACCAACATTATATCACCTGAGACCTTCCATCTCCACCCATATTATATCACCTGAGACCTTCCATCTCCACCCATATTATATCACCTGAGACCTTCCATCTCCACCCATATTATATCACCTGTGACCTTCCATCTCCACCCATATTATATCACCTGAGACCTTCCATCTCCACCCATATTATATCATCTGAGACCTTCCATCTCCACCCTTATTATATCACCTGAGACCTTCCATCTCCACCCATGTTATATCACCTGAGACCTTCCATCTCCACCCATATTATATCACCTGAGACCTTCCATCTCCACCCATATTATATCACCTGAGACCTTCCATCTCCACCCATGTTATATCACCTGAGACCTTCCATCTCCACCTATATTATATCACCTGAGACCTTCCATCTCCACCCATGTTATATCACCTGAAACCTTCCATCTCCACCCATATTATATCACCTGGGACCTTCAGTCTCCACCGATATTATATCACCTGAGACCTTCCATCTCCACCCATATTATATCACCTGAGACCTTCCATCTCCACCCATATTATATCACCTGAGACCTTCCATCTCCACCCATATTATATCACCTGAGACCTTCCATCTCCACCAACATTATATCACCTGAGACCTTCCATCTCCACCCATATTATATCACCTGAGACCTTCCATCTCCACCCATATTATATCACCTGAGACCTTCCATCTCCACCCATATTATATCACCTGTGACCTTCCATCTCCACCCATATTATATCACCTGAGACCTTCCATCTCCACCCATATTATATCATCTGAGACCTTCCATCTCCACCCTTATTATATCACCTGAGACCTTCCATCTCCACCCATGTTATATCACCTGAGACCTTCCATCTCCACCCATATTATATCACCTGAGACCTTCCATCTCCACCCATATTATATCACCTGAGACCTTCCATCTCCACCCATGTTATATCACCTGAGACCTTCCATCTCCACCCATATTATATCATCTGAGACCTTCCATCTCCACCCTTATTATATCACCTGAGACCTTCCATCTCCACCCATGTTATATCACCTGAGACCTTCCATCTCCACCCATATTATATCACCTGAGACCTTCCATCTCCACCCATATTATATCACCTGAGACCTTCCATCTCCACCCATAATATATCACCTGAGACCTTCCATCTCCACCCATATTATATCACCTGAGACCTTCCATCTCCACCCATATTATATCACCTGAGACCTTCCATCACCACCCATATTATATCACCTGAGACCTTCCATCTCCACCCATGTTATATCACCTGAGACCTTCCATCTCCACCCATATTATATCACCTGAGACCTTCCATCTCCACCCATATTATGTCACCTGAGACCTTCCATCTCCACCCATGTTATATCACCTGAGACCTTCCATCTCCACCCATATTATATCACCTGAGACCTTCCATCTCCACCGATATTATATCACCCGAGACCTTCCATCTCCACCCATATTATATCACCTGAGACCTTCCATCTCCACCCATATTATATCACCTGAGACCTTCCATCTCCACCCATATTATATCACCTGAGACCTTCCATCTCCACCCATATTATATCACCTGAGACCTTCCATCTCCACCCATATTATATCACCTGAGACCTTCCATCTCCACCCATGTTATATCACCTGAGACCTTCCATCTCCACCTATATTATATCACCCGAGACCTTCCATCTCCACCCATATTATATCATCTGAGACCTTCCATCTCCACCCATATTATATCACCTGAGACCTTCCATCTCCATCCATGTTATATCACCTGAGACCTTCCATCTCCACCCATATTATATCACCTGAGACCTTCCATCTCCACCCATATTATATCACCTGAGACCTTCCATCTCCATCCATGTTATATCACCTGAGACCTTCCATCTCCACCCATATTATATCACCTGAGACCTTCCATCTCCACCGATATTATATCACCTGAGACCTTCCATCTCCACCCATATTATATCACCTGAGACCTTCCATCTCCACCCATATTATATCACCTGAGACCTTCCATCTCCACCCATATTATATCATCTGAGACCTTCCATCTCCACCCATATTATATCACCTGAAACCTTCCATCTCCACCCATATTATATCATCTGAGACCTTCCATCTCCACCCATATTATATCACCTGAGACCTTCCATCTCCACCCATATTATATCACCTGAAACCTTCCATCTCCACCCATATTATATCACCTGAGACCTTCCATCTCCACCAACATTATATCACCTGAAACCTTCCATCTCCACCCATATTATATCACCTGGGACCTTCAGTCTCCACCGATATTATATCACCTGAGACCTTCCATCTCCACCCATATTATATCACCTGAGACCTTCCATCTCCACCCATATTATATCACCTGAGACCTTCCATCTCCACCCATATTATATCACCTGAGACCTTCCATCTCCACCAACATTATATCACCTGAGACCTTCCATCTCCACCCATATTATATCACCTGAGACCTTCCATCTCCACCCATATTATATCACCTGAGACCTTCCATCTCCACCCATATTATATCACCTGTGACCTTCCATCTCCACCCATATTATATCACCTGAGACCTTCCATCTCCACCCATATTATATCATCTGAGACCTTCCATCTCCACCCATATTATATCACCTGAGACCTTCCATCTCCACCCATGTTATATCACCTGAGACCTTCCATCTCCACCCATATTATATCACCTGAGACCTTCCATCTCCACCCATATTATATCACCTGAGACCTTCCATCTCCACCCATGTTATATCACCTGAGACCTTCCATCTCCACCTATATTATATCACCTGAGTCCTTCCATCTCCACCCATATTATATCACCTGAGACCTTCCATCTCCACCCATATTATATCACCTGAGACCTTCCATCTCCACCCATAATATATCACCTGAGACCTTCCATCTCCACTCATATTATATCACCTGAGACCTTCCATCTCCACCCATATTATATCACCTGAGACCTTCCATCACCACCCATATTATATCACCTGAGACCTTCCATCTCCACCCATGTTATATCACCTGAGACCTTCCATCTCCACCCATATTATATCACCTGAGACCTTCCATCTCCACCCATATTATATCACCTGAGACCTTCCATCTCCACCCATATTATATCACCTGAGACCTTCCATCTCCACCCATGTTATATCACCTGAGACCTTCCATCTCCACCCATATTATATCACCTGAGACCTTCCATCTCCACCGATATTATATCACCTGGGACCTTCAGTCTCCACCCATATTATATCACCTGAGACCTTCCATCTCCACCCATATTATATCACCTGAAACCTTCCATCTACACCAACATTACAGCAATGACCCCAAACCTTCCATCTCCACCAACATTACAGCAATGACCCCAAACCTTCCATCTCCACCAACATTACAGCAATGACCCCAAACCTACCATCTCCACCCACATTACAGCAATGACCCCAAACCTTCCATCTCCACCAACATTACAGCAATGACCCCAAACCTTCCATCTCCACCAACATTACAGCAATGACCCCAAACCTTCCATCTCCACCCACATTACAGCAATGACCCCAAACCTTCCATCTCCACCCACATTACAGCAATGACCCCAAACCTTCCATCTCCACCAACATTACAGCAATGACCCCAAACCTTCCATCTCCACCAACATTACAGCAATGACCCCAAACCTTCCATCTCCACCCACATTACAGTAATGACCCCAAACCTTCCATCTCCACCCACATTACAGCAATGACCTGGTCAATGACATCATTAGATGTACCCCTTCCCTTACCTATTTAAGAACTGTCACCTGTGGTGGAGTAGGCCTTCTCTGTGGGCTGAGCTCTGTCTGTAATGTCTGTAAAAATGGCTTAGAGATGGTGCTGATGGTGACTATGGCTTCTCCCAGAGACTAAAAGCTACACAGTTACTAACTGTCCAGCACTTGGGTCATCTACTCACACAGCCACAGGTTCATTGGTTGCCTCCTTCCGCTATCCACCAGGTTCTTCCTAGTGAGGGAGACTCACGCCACCATCAGACAATTTGACACTTTCCCACAAACTTCCTCCTGACTCTCTCCCATACCCAAGCCGGTTCCAGGACTAACCTTGCGAATAAACCCCCAGTTAAGGCTTAGTTGGAAACTCTGTGTGTTTGTATTTGCAGCTCTAGCACTTCTGCCCCAGGTCAAAGCCCCTACTCAGGGGTCTCCGCCAGTAGGACTGGGCCCAAGAAGTCTCTTCTTTGCCTCAGACTATTAATGGGTTCTCCAACCACCCACTGGACACACCTTCCCAGGGATTGGCTGGGGTCTCATAGATATTAAGGCTGCTCACTTTAGAATATAGGCAGAAGCAATCAGAGCAACAGCCTGTGAGACACCGAGCAAGCCTGAACAATCAGCCCCCGCTCCACCGATTACAGAGGATAGTATAATCTACACCAAGGAGTACTTTCATTAGAAGTGCTGCTTCCTGCTTTTTGTTGGATCCCTGCGACTGGTTCAGTAACATAAGTCACAGCCGTGCATGCTGCAGATGACGGAGAAGTGCTTTAGTGGGACTTGTCCTCAGTTTACACACAAATGGGTTGTTATTGGGAAATGTTGTGACTCAAACATGATAAAATAAGAAGAATTAAAAATACCTTCAAGTAGCAGAATCTATTTATGTTACAGAATGTCAGAGATGGCAATCTGCACTCCAGAGCGTAACCGTACATCACAATAAAGGCGGGGCCAACCGGGCCCATCTCAGTGATGTCACCGCTCTCTAGTGATTGGATAGGCTGCATTCTCAGTGATGTCATTGCTCTCTAGTGATTGGATAGGTTGCATTCTCACTGATGTCATCACTCTCTAGTGATTGGATAGGCTGCATTCTCAGTGATGTCATCACTCTCTAGTGATTGGATAGGCTGCATTCTCAGTGATGTCATCGCTCTCTAGTGATTGGATAGGCTGCATTCCCAGTGATGTCACCGCTCTCTAATGATTGGATAGGCTGCATTCTCAGTGATGTCACCGCTCTCTAGTGATTGGATAGGCTGTATTCCCAGTGATGTCACCGCTCTCTAGTGATTGGATAGGCTGCATTCTCAGTGATGTCACCGCTCTCTAGTGATTGGATAGGCTGCATTCCCAGTGATGTCACCGCTCTCTAATGATTGGATAGGCTGCATTCTCAGTGATGTCACCGCTCTCTAGTGATTGGATAGGCTGTATTCCCAGTGATGTCATCGCTCTCTAGTGATTGGATAGGCTGCATTCTCAGTGATGTCACCGCTCTCTAGTGATTGGATAGGCTGTATTCTCAGTGATGTCACCGCTCTCTAGTGATTGGATAGGCTGCATTCTCAGTGATGTCATCGCTCTCTAGTGATTGGATAGGCTGCATTCTCAGTGATGTCATCACTCTCTAGTGATTGGATAGGCTGCATTCTCAGTGATGTCATCGCTCTCTAGTGATTGGATAGGCTGCATTCCCAGTGATGTCACCGCTCTCTAATGATTGGATAGGCTGCATTCTCAGTGATGTCACTGCTCTCTAGTGATTGGATAGGCTGCATTCTCAGTGATGTCACCGCTCTCTAGTGATTGGATAGGCTGCATTCTCAGTGATGTCACCACTCTCTACTGATTTGATAGGCTGCATTCTCAGTGATGTCATCGCTCCCTAGTGATTGTATAGGATGCATTCTCAGTGATGTCATCGCTCTCTAGTGATTGGATAGGCTGCATTCCCAGTGATGTCACCGCTCTCTAATGATTGGATAGGCTGCATTCTCAGTGATGTCACCGCTCTCTAGTGATTGGATAGGCTGCATTCTCAGTGATGTCACCGCTCTCTAGTGATTGGATAGGCTGCATTCTCAGTGATGTCATCGCTCTTTAGTGATTGGATAGGCTGCATTCTCAGTGATGTCACCGCTCTCTAGTGATTGGATAGGCTGCATTCTCAGTGATGTCATCGCTCTTTAGTGATTGGATAGGCTGCATTCTCAGTGATGTCACCGCTCTCTAGTGATTGGATAGACTGCATTCTCAGTGATGTCATCGCTCTTTAGTGATTGGATAGGCTGCATTCTCAGTGATGTCACCGCTCTCTAGTGATTGGATAGGCTGCATTCTCAGTGATGTCACCGCTCTCTAGTGATTGGATAGGCTGCATTCTCAGTGATGTCATCACTCTCTAGTGATTGGATAGGCTGCATTCTCAGTGATGTCATCGCTCTCTAGTGATTGGATAGGCTGCATTCCCAGTGATGTCACCGCTCTCTAATGATTGGATAGGCTGCATTCTCAGTGATGTCACCGCTCTCTAGTGATTGGATAGGCTGTATTCTCAGTGATGTCACCGCTCTCTAGTGATTGGATAGGCTGCATTCTCAGTGATGTCATCACTCTCTAGTGATTGGATAGGCTGCATTCTCAGTGATGTCATCGCTCTCTAGTGATTGGATAGGCTGCATTCCCAGTGATGTCACCGCTCTCTAATGATTGGATAGGCTGCATTCTCAGTGATGTCACCGCTCTCTAGTGATTGGATAGGCTGCATTCTCAGTGATGTCACCGCTCTCTAGTGATTGGATAGGCTGCATTCTCAGTGATGTCATCGCTCTCTAGTGATTTGATAGGCTGCATTCTCAGTGATGTCATCGCTCCCTAGTGATTGTATAGGATGTATTCTCAGTGATGTCATCGCTCTCTAGTGATTGGATAGGCTGCATTCTCAGTGATGTCACCGCTATCTAGTGATTGGATAGGCTGTGTTCTCAGTGATGTCACCACTCTCTAGTGATTGGATAGGCTGTATTCTCAGTGATGTCATCGCTCTCTAGTGATTGGATAGGCTCCATTCTCAGTGATGTCATCGCTCTCTAGTGATTGGATAGGCTGCATTCTCAGTGATGTCACCGCTCTCTAGCGATTGGATAGGCTGTGTTCTCAGTGATGTCACCACTCTCTAGTGATTGGATAGGCTGCATTCTTAGTGATGTCATCGCTCTCTAGGGATTGGATAGGCTGTGTTCTCAGTGATGTCATCGCTCTCTAGGGATTGGATAGGCTGCATTCTCAGTGATGTCATCGCTCTCTAGGGATTGGATAGGCTGCATTCTCAGTGATGTCACCGCTCTCTCTAGTGATTGGATAGGCTGCATTCTCAATGATGTCACCGCTCTCTAGTGATTGGATAGGCTGTGTTCTCAGTGATGTCACCACTCTCTAGTGATTGGATAGGCTGTGTTCTCAGTGATGTCATTGCTCTCTAGTGATTGGATAGGCTGCATTCTCAGTGATGTCACCACTCTCTAGTGATTGGATAGGCTGCATTCTCAGTGATGTCATCGCTCTCTAGTGATTGGATAGGCTGTGTTCTCAGTGATGTCACCACTCTCTAGTGATTGGATAGGCTGCATTCTCAGTGATGTCATCGCTCTCTAGTGATTGGATAGGCTGTATTCTCAGTGATGTCACCGCTCTCTAGTGATTGGATAGGCTGCATTCTCCGTGATGTCATCGCTCTCTAGGGATTGGATAGGCTGCATTCTCAGTGATGTCACCACTCTCTAGTGATTGGATAGGCTGCATTCTCAGTGATGTCACCGCTCTCTAGTGATTGGATAGGCTCCATTCCCAGTGATGTCACCGCTCTCTAGTGATTGGATAGGCTGCATTCTCAGTGATGTCATTGCTCTCTAGTGATTGGATAGGCTGCATTCTCAGTGATGTCACCGCTCTCTAGTGATTGGATAGGCTCCATTCCCAGTGATGTCACCGCTCTCTAGTGATTGGATAGGCTGCATTCTCAGTGATGTCACCGCTCTCTAGTGATTGGATAGGCTGTGTTCTCAGTGATGTCACCACTCTCTAGTGATTGGATAGGCTGTGTTCTCAGTGATGTCACCGCTCTCTAGTGATTGGATAGGCTGTATTCTCAGTGATGTCATCCCTCTCTAGTGATTGGATAGGCTCCATTCTCAGTGATGTCATCCCTCTCTAGTGATTGGATAGGCTCCATTCTCAGTGATGTCATCCCTCTCTAGTGATTGGATAGGCTCCATTCTCAGTGATGTCATCCCTCTCTAGTGATTGGATAGGCTGCATTCCCAGTGATGTCACCGCTCTCTAGTGATTGGATAGGCTGCATTCTCAGTGATGTCATCTCTCTCTAGTGATTGGATAGGCTGCATTCCCAGTGATGTCACCACTCTCTAGTGATTGGATAGGCTGCATTCTCAGTGATGTCACCGCTCTCTAGTGATTGGATAGGCTGTGTTCTCAGTGATGTCACCACTCTCTAGTGATTGGATAGGCTGTATTCTCAGTGATGTCATCCCTCTCTAGTGATTGGATAGGCTCCATTCTCAGTGATGTCATCCCTCTCTAGTGATTGGATAGGCTCCATTCTCAGTGATGTCATTGCTCTCTTGTGATTGGATAGGCTGCATCCTCAGTGATGTCACCGCTCTCTAGTGATTGGATAGGCTGCATTCTCAGTGATGTCACCGCTCTCTAGTGATTGGATAGGCTGTGTTCTCAGTGATGTCACCACTCTCTAGTGATTGGATAGGCTGTATTCTCAGTGATGTCATCCCTCTCTAGTGATTGGATAGGATGCATTCTCAGTGATGTCATCCCTCTCTAGTGATTGGATAGGCTCCATTCTCAGTGATGTCATTGCTCTCTAGTGATTGGATAGGCTGCATTCTCAGTGATGTCACCGCTCTCTAGTGATTGGATAGGCTGCATTCTCAGTGATGTCACCGCTCTCTAGTGATTGGATAGGCTGTGTTCTCAGTGATGTCACCACTCTTTAGTGATTGGATAGGCTGTATTCTCAGTGATGTCATCCCTCTCTAGTGATTGGATAGGATGCATTCTCAGTGATTTCATCGCCCTCTAGTGATTGGATAGGTTGCGTTCTCAGTGATGTCACCGCTCTCTAGGGATTGGATAGGCTGTGTTCTCAGTGATGTCATCGCTCTCTAGGGATTGGATAGGCTGCATTCTCAGTGATGTCACTGGTTCCAGGTGAATATGTTGGTCTTCCATAAGAATTTGTAAAGTCTTTTTGAGAACAAAAAGCCAAGGAAAAGAAAAAAAGGCAAACATTCTTTATTTTGTTGGCAGATGTTTAGTATTGCGTCCCTTCAGTGAGATGACGAATCACTCGCTTTATTTATATAATTCGGGACAAATGGCTTTTCCTTGTGAAATATTTATTGCGAAGCCAAATAGCTCAGAAATATTTGCACGGGTTTATTTTTTTAAACTTGTGATTAATTTCCTTAATATTTACAAGAGAAAGACACGGGCTTTGTAAGTGTACCAATCATACGCAGAATGCGCAAGACGACGTTCTATGGTTTTATGTAAATAAGTACAACTTGGGTGATCAGCTGATAGATCCAGAACAATGACTCAAAGACGATTGGTGGATCAAGAACAACGGTACATTGATTGTTAATGGCCCATTGATCAATGGTGGATCCAGAACACTGGAACAATGATTCTTGGGGGGTCCAGAACACTGGAACAATGATTCTTGGGGGGTCCAGAACAATGACACATTGATTATTGAGAGATCTGGACCACCAACACCAATTATTGGTAGATCCAGAACAGTGACATTTAGGCTCCATTCATAAAGCGACATCTCACTGCTAAAATACTGCAGAGGTTTTTTTATGAAGTCATGCAGTATGTTAGCAGTGAAAGTCTGCGGTAATTTACCTCCGGTGGTAGTCGCGTCTTTAGCATTTACCCCCTTCCTGACCAGAGCACTTTTTGCGATTCGGTGCTGCGTCGCTTTAACTGACAATTGCGCGGTCGTGCGACGTGGCTTCCAAACAAAATCAACGTCCTTTTTTCCCCACAAATAGAGATTTATTTTGGTAGTATTTGATCACCTCTGCAGTTTTTATATTTTGCGCTATAAATAAAAAAAAGAGCGACAATTTTGAAAAAAAAAACACATTTTTTACATTTTGCCATAATAAATATCCCCCAAAAAATATATATATATATAATTTTTTTTTCCCTTAGTTTAGGCCGATACGTATTCTACATATTTTTTGGTAAAAAAAAAAAAAATTGCAATAAGAGTTTATTGATTGGTTTTATTGAAAAGTTATAGCGTCTACAAAATAGAGATCGTTTTATGGCATTTTTATGAATAATTTATGTCTCCATCCATCCATGTCTCCTTCCATGTCTCATCCATCATGTCTCCATCCATCCATCCCTCCATGCAGGTCTTCTTCCATCCCTCCATCCATCCATGTCTCCTTCCATCCATCCATGTCTCCTTCCATCCACCATCTCTCCATCCATCCATGTCTCCATCCATCCATCCATCCCTCCATGTCTCCTTCCATCCACCATCTCTCCATCCATCCATCCATGTCTCCATCCATCCACCCCTCCATGCAGGTCTTCTTCCATCCCTCCATCCATCCATGTCTCCTTCCATCCATCCATGTCTCCTTCCATCCACCATCTCTCCATCCATCCATGTCTCCATCCATCCATCCCTCCATGTCTCCTTCCATCCACCATCTCTCCATCCATCCATCCATGTCTCCTTCCATCCACCATCTCTCCATCCATCCATGTCTCCATCCATCCATCCCTCCATGTCTCCTTCCATTCACCATCTCTCCATCCATCCATGTCTCCATCCATCCATCCCTCCATGTCTCCTTCCATCCACCATCTCTCCATCCATCCATGTCTCCATCCATCCATCCCTCCATGTCTCCTTCCATCCACCATCTCTCCATCCATCCATCCATGTCTCCATCCATCCACCCCTCCATGCAGGTCTTCTTCCATCTCTCCATCCATCCATGTCTCCTTCCATCCATCCATCCATGTCTCCATCCCTCCATGTCTCCTTCCATTCACCATCTCTCCATCCATCCATGTCTCCATCCATCCATCCCTCCATGTCTCCTTCCATCCACCATCTCTCCATCCATCCATCCATGTCTCCATCCATCCACCCCTCCATGCAGGTCTTCTTCCATCTCTCCATCCATCCATGTCTCCTTCCATCCATCCATCCATGTCTCCATCCATCCATGTCTCCTTCCATCCACCATCTCTCCATCCATCCATGTCTCCATCCATCCATCCATGTCTCCATCCATCCATCCCTCCATGCAGGTCTTCTTCCATCTCTCCATCCATCCATGTCTCCTTCCATTCACCATCTCTCCATCCATCCATCCATGTCTCCTTCCATGTCTCCTTCCATGTCTCCTTCCATGTCTCCATCCATCCATCCATGTGTCCTTCCATCCACCATCTCTCCATCCATCCATGTCTCCATCCATCCATGTCTCCATCCATCCATCCATCCATGTCTCCATCCATCCATGTCTCCATGCATCCATCCCTCCATCCATGTCTCCATCTGTGTCTCTATCCATCCATCTATGTCTCCATTCATGTCTCCATCCATCCATGTCTCCATCCGTGTCTCCATCCATCCATCATCTCCAACCATCCATCCATCCATGTCTCCATCCATCCATCCATGTCTCCATCCATCCATCCATGTCTCCATCCATCCATCATCTCCAACCATCCATCCATCCAGGTCTCCATCCATCCATCCATGTCTCCATCCATCCATGTCTCCATGTTTTATTCTGCTGATAAATCACTTTAAAAAACACGCCCCTGTCATTTCTAGCGGTGGCCATCTTGAGTAAGGGCAGATGTCTCGTGTAACATTTATTTGCTGGAATTCCTCTGCCCTTAGCTTAGACAAGCAGGTGTAATGACATATTCGGCAACCCATCACAGTTTGCTACGGAAGTGACGTTACGTTGCCACCATCTTGCTACACCCCACACTCCTCCATAGTAAGGATACACTAAGAAGGGGGAAAGCGGACATCTTGTTACACCCACCGGTGCATTTTACACATATTTATAACAGTAAAGTGAGTTTATATAGTGATATGGAGGACTGGGAACTCCGTCTGATTGGTTAGATGTTGAATTTTAAAAGCAGCGGCATCCCCGCTCATCTCACAGGTTTGCTAATCTGACAGAAGATCGCTGCTTGTAAAATTTAACATCTAACCCCTCAGACGGAGTTCTCAGTCCTCTATATCACTATATAAACTCACTTTACTGTTATAAATACGTGTAAAATGCACCGGTGGGTGTAACAAGATGTCCGCTTTCCCCCTTCTTAGTGTATCCTTACTATGGAGGAGTGTGGGGTGTAGCAAGATGGCGGCGACAGAATGTCACTTCCGTAGCAAACTGCGATGGGTCGCCGAATATGTCGTTACATCGGCAGGTGGGTGTGCTTAGCTGAGGGGGATGGAGAGTGAAGTATGGGGGATGGAAATGTCTGATGGAGGATGGAGACGACTGATGGGGGGTGGAGGTGACTGATGGGGGATGGAGATGACCGATGGGGGATGGAGACGGCCGATGGGGGATGGAAATGACTGATGGGGGATGGAGAAGACCGATGGGGGATGGAGATGACTGATGGGGGATGGAAATGACTGATGGGGGATGGAGGTGACTGATGGGGGATGGAGGTGACTGATGGGGGATGGAGACGACCGATGGGGGATGGAGATGACTGATGGGGGATGGAAGTGACTGATGGGGGATGGAGACGACTGATGGGGGATGGAAATGACTGATGGGGGATGGAAATGACTGATGGGGGATGGAGAGTGACTGATGGGGGATGGAGAGTGAAGTATGGGGGGATGGAAATGTCTGATGGGGGGTGGAGATGGCCGATGAGGGGTGGAGACGACCGATGAGGGGTGGAGATGACCGATGGGGGGTGGAGACGACCGATGGGGGGTGGAGACGACCGATGGGGGGATGGAAAGTGAAGTATGGGGGATGGAAAGGACTGATCCCATAGTCTGTTCAGCCTGGGCCAAGATTCATGCTGTGCTTGAGCAGGGGGTGTGTTCAAGAAGTAGGCTGTGATTGGGACGGGGTGTGTGCCAGAGGCAGGCAGTGATTGGTTGGGGAGCGTGGTGGCTGAACATACTACCCCGTGTGTCTGCACAGTGTCCTGTACCTCTGAATGGCCAGCCAGATCAGCTTGTGGGCTTTGTATGGTCAGTTTAGAAGAAGGGAGAAAGGTGACCGGTGGGATTAACCAGATTCTTCCGACGGAAGAAGTACATTAAATCTCCATTTATAAAATACAAATACTGCATAGGAACACTCACAGAAAATACATATTTAGGGTAAAACTGTAAATGAAGAACAATTGCATGCGGAGAAATGTTGGTGAATTGGCGTTTGCTGGTTTATTTCAGGTCACATCGAACGATAATCAGACTTGCAATGAGCAGCAATACTTGGAAGAAACGTTGGGAAGGTGCTGCTCCCGCTGTGAGCCAGGTAAGACGATCGCTCCTTCTTGTCTGCCTTTATATATTAGTCATAGCTGTTAATCAGAGCCACTCTTACATTTGCAACCTGCTCAACAACCTTGAAAGCTCGAATCTCATTGGTTCTGGTGGACAATGCATATTTCCCAATGAATTCCACGATGATGCGGTGACCCCAAGAATGACGTGCTTGTCATAGGGTGCCACGATGATGCGGTGACCCCAAGAACGACGTGCTTGTCATACGGTGCCACGATGATGCGGTGACCCCAAGAACGACGTGCTTGTCATAGGGTGCCACGATGATGCGGTGACCCCAAGAATGACGTGCTTGTCATACGGTGCCACGATGATGCGGTGACCCCAAGAACGATGTGCTTGTCATAGGGTGCCACGATGATGCGGTGACCCCAAGAACGATGTGCTTGTCATAGTGTGCCACGATGATGCGGTGACCCCAAGAACGATGTGCTTGTCATAGGGTGCCACGATGATGCGGTGACCCCAAGAACGACGTGCTTGTCATAGGGTGCCACGATGATGCGGTGACCCCAAGAACGATGTGCTTGTCATAGGGTGCCACGATGATGCGGTGACCCCAAGAACGATGTGCTTGTCATACGGTGCCACGATGATGCGGTGACCCCAAGAACGACGTGCTTGTCATAGTGTGCCACGATGATGCGGTGACCCCAAGAACGATGTGCTTGTCATAGGGTGCCACGATGATGCGGTGACCCCAAGAATGACGTGCTTGTCATACGGTGCCACGATGATGCGGTGACCCCCAAGAACGACGTGCTTGTCATAGGGTGCCACGATGATGCGGTGACCCCAAGAACGACGTGCTTGTCATAGGGTGCCACGATGATGCGGTGACCCCAAGAACGACGTGCTTGTCATAGGGTGCCACGATAATGTGGTGACCCCAAGAACGATGTGCTTGTCATAGGGTGCCACGATGATGCGGTGACCCCAAGAACGACGTGCTTGTCATAGGGTGCCACGATGATGCGGTGACCCCAAGAATGATGTGCTTGTCATGGGGTGCCACAATGATGCGGTGACCCCAAGAACGATGTGCTTGTCATAGGGTGCCACGATGATGCGGTGACCCCAAGAACGATGTGCTTGTCATAGGGTGCCACGATGATGCGGTGACCCCAAGAACGATGTGCTTGTCATAGGGTGCCACGATGATGCGGTGACCCCAAGAACGATGTGCTTGTCATAGGGTGCCACGATGATGCGGTGACCCCAAGAACGACGTGCTTGTCATAGGGTGCCACGATGATACGGTGACCCCAAGAACGACCTGCTTGTCATACGGTGCCACGATGATGCGGTGACTCCAAGAACAATGTGCTTGTCATAGGGTGCCATGACGATGCGGTGACCCCAAGAACGATGTGCTTGTCTCAAGCGTCACCCTCACCTCTCTGCTGGGTCCAGAGCTTGGCACTCCGGATACTTCTCAAGCTTCACCCCACTGGCATGCTCGGTCTCTGCCTTGGCACACAAGACTGCTCTGTGCCACCTCTGCTGGTTGGGTCCCTGGCTTGGCACCTGCTGAAGTTTCCCGATTCTCCACTGTCCCGGGTTGGTGAGAACACTGCTCTAGAACTTGCTTCAATCACTCATTGAGGTTCCTGGTAATAAGGTGGATGGTCCCTTACGGGCAACAGCTTCCCCTCTACCTCCGACCACCACAGGTTCTCCAGCTGGCAGAACCGTCACTTCTGGTTGGACTGCAAGTCACAATCCCAACCCTGTGCTGCTCTCTTACTTCTGGATAGGCCCTCAGACAGCCTGGCAGCCAGATGTGCCCGGTATAAGCCCAATCTCTGGTCTAGCAGCCCCGGGGCAACACAACACACGTCCACCCAGACAGCCGTCCGGGTGGCATAGAACATAGATGACCCGACTCCACCTGAATATATAGGCTCTCCAAGCAGGGAGCCCATTGGCTGAGATACCCCATATACCCATAACCTGACCTTGGGTTGCCCTTCTCATATCTAGTACCACCAAGTACCCGGCCACCTAGTGGTAGAAGAGAAAAGTGCAATAAGGCCAAACTTAGGGAGAAATCAATAGATCCCTAACAAATCAACCAGGATAACTTCTCCTGGCAAGAAAATTTGTGAGGAGCTCCCTGACTAAACTTCAGGGTGCTACATACCAAAGGGGCACAGGTTGGGCATGAGGGATGTACAGAGTCGTGGTCTCTGGGAACTTGGGGGGCCGGAGATAATAGCAGCACCTTTGGGGGGGCCGGGTGTCATATACCAAAGGGCCACAGGTTGAGCACCAGGGATGTACAGAGTCGTGGTCTCTGGGAACCAGGGGCCAGAGAAAATAGCACCACCTATGGGGGGCCGGGTGTCATATACCAAAGGGCCACAGGTTGGGCACGAGGGACGTACAGAGTCGTGGTCTCTGGGAACCAGGGGCCAGAGAAAAAAGCACCACCTATGGGGGGCCGGGTGTCATATACCAAAGGGCCACAGGTTGGGCATGAGGGATGTACAGAGCCATGGTCTCTGGGAACTTGGGGGGCCGGAGATAATAGCACCACCTATGGGGGGCCGGGTGTCCTATACCAAAGGGCCACAGGTTGGGCACGAGGGACATACAGAGTCGTGGTCTCTGGGAACCAGGGGCCAGAGAAAAAAGCACCACCTATGGGGGGCCGGGTGTCATATACCAAAGGGCCACAGGTTGGGCATGAGGGATGTACAGAGCCATGGTCTCTGGGAACTTGGGGGGCCGGAGATAATAGCAGCACCTTTGGGGGGGCCGGGTGTCATATACCAAAGGGCCACAGGTTGGGCACGAGGGATGTACAGAGTCATGGTCTCTGGAAACCAGGGGCCAGAGAAAATAGCACCACCTATGGGGGGGCCGGGTGTCCTATACCAAAGGGCCGCAGGTTGGGCATGAGGGATGTACAGAGTCGTGGTCTCTGGGAACTTGGGGGGCCGGAGATAATAGCAGCACCTTTGGGGGGGCCGGGTGTCATATACCAAAGGGCCACAGGTTGGGCACGAGGGACGTACAGAGTCGTGGTCTCTGGGAACCAGGGGCCAGAGAAAAAAGCACCACCTATGGGGGGCCGGGTGTCATATACCAAAGGGCCACAGGTTGGGCATGAGGGATGTACAGAGCCATGGTCTCTGGGAACTTGGGGGGCCGGAGATAATAGCACCACCTATGGGGGGCCGGGTGTCCTATACCAAAGGGCCACAGGTTGGGCACGAGGGACGTACAGAGTCGTGGTCTCTGGGAACCAGGGGCCAGAGAAAAAAGCACCACCTATGGGGGGCCGGGTGTCATATACCAAAGGGCCACAGGTTGGGCATGAGGGATGTACAGAGCCATGGTCTCTGGGAACTTGGGGGGCCGGAGATAATAGCAGCACCTTTGGGGGGGCCGGGTGTCATATACCAAAGGGCCACAGGTTGGGCACGAGGGATGTACAGAGTCATGGTCTCTGGAAACCAGGGGCCAGAGAAAATAGCACCACCTATGGGGGGGCCGGGTGTCCTATACCAAAGGGCCGCAGGTTGGGCATGAGGGATGTACAGAGTCGTGGTCTCTGGGAACTTGGGGGGCCGGAGATAATAGCAGCACCTTTGGGGGGGCCGGGTGTCATATACCAAAGGGCCACAGGTTGAGCACCAGGGATGTACAGAGTCGTGGTCTCTGGGAACCAGGGGCCAGAGAAAATAGCACCACCTATGGGGGGCCGGGTGTCATATACCAAAGGGCCACAGGTTGGGCACGAGGGACGTACAGAGTCGTGGTCTCTGGGAACCAGGGGCCAGAGAAAAAAGCACCACCTATGGGGGGCCGGGTGTCATATACCAAAGGGCCACAGGTTGGGCATGAGGGATGTACAGAGCAATGGTCTCTGGGAACCAGGGGCCCGGAGATAATAGCACCACCTATGGGGGGCCGGGTGTCATATACCAAAGGGCCACAGGTTGGGCACGAGGGACGTACAGAGTCGTGGTCTCTGGGAACCAGGGGCCCGGAGATAATAGCACCACCTATGGGGGGCCGGGTGTCATATACCAAAGGGCCACAGGTTGGGCACGAGGGACGTACAGAGTCGTGGTCTCTGGGAACCAGGGGCCCGGAGATAATAGCACCACCTATGGGGGGCCGGGTGTCATATACCAAAGGGCCACAGGTTGGGCACGAGGGACGTACAGAGTCGTGGTCTCTGGGAACCAGGGGCCCGGAGATAATAGCACCACCTATGGGGGGCCGGGTGTCATATACCAAAGGGCCGCAGGTTGGGCATGAGGGACGTACAGAGTCGTGGTCTCAGGGAACTTGGGGGGCCGGAGATAATAGCAGCACCTTTGGGGGGGCCGGGTGTCATATACCAAAGGGCCGCAGGTTGGGCACCAGGGACGTACAGAGTCGTGGTCTCAGGGAACTGGGGGCCGGAAATAATAGCGGCACCTTTGGGGGGCCGGGTGTCATATTTTGCTGTATGGGTTTATTTGCCATGAGAAAACTTTACCAAACAGGAAACCTGCAGAGTCAGAGGCTTGTTATTTCCTGAACTGAAAGGGGAAATGTCCACTTCTACTTTCCACGCTGGCTGCGGTTCTAGGAGGCGTCAGAGATTCTTGTGACGGAGATCGGGGGCTGTAGGGGAGGACGGGCTCCATACAATGAAACGATCGGCTTGCTGCAGACACTCATTTCTGAAGAAGTAGCTCTTCTTGGCACCGTGTTGTGTCCACACCGAGGAACGCCGCGGTTCCCATAATTAGGGGAGGGGTCTGTGCAGGAAATATCTCATTATACGCAATTGCCCTTTAAAGGGGAGCTCCACCCAATTAAAAGTCACATAACAATAAGTGTAGCTGCTGAATTGTAATGCTCAGACACTCAGGCCCAGCGATGCGAGTGAAGGAAGCGCCGCTACTCTCCGCTGTGCCGGGATTCTATCTGTGGGCATCACAACTGGGTGCACACTGCGCATGCGCGAGCCGCGCTGCGTGATGTGATTGGCCGGGTAATCTACAGGTCCCAGAAGATTGCAGGGAGGGAGGGGGAGAGGTGAACTTCTGTTGCCGTGGCACCAGGGGAGGAAGTGGGAGCTGGGTGCGTGTAAAAACTGGGTGCCCGCTCCCCCCCCCCCCCCCAAAAAAAATGACATGCCAAATGTGCCGTGTCACGGGGTCACCGGCACTCAAAGCGGAAGTTCCATTTTTGGGAGGAACTCCGCTTTAAGGACGGATCATAAGAGATCGGGAGATGTCAGTGAATACGGGATGGTTTATTAATGGTAATTAGGCTCAAAGGGAATTTTCTCATTAAAGAGTAACTCCCCTTTTGGGTAGGATAACCCCTCCCCCTCGGGGTGATCTCTGTGCAGGGATTATAACAAACGTTGTAGCAGATTCCTACCTTTTGTAATTGTGAAGAGATCGCTGTTTGTTTCTCTGTGTCCATGTGCGGAGTGAATGGGAGGGACTTTATAATTATCAATCAGCTGCCGCACCTGCAAAGTGGAAAGGAAAAGGGAATTTTTAATAACATTCAAATACAATAGGATGTCCCAATTGGATGTATTATATTTTTTATGTGATAATTTTTTAGTCGAGTTCCCCTTTAACTTAGGGAATGTGGAGAACATTCACTTTGCAAAGAACACCCAATCCCAGATAAGGAAAAATAAAAAGTATCTTAGGCAGGATAATGCAAGTCAATGGAGCTTCATCTCATTCCCTAAGCTAAGGCAAAATTCCCTTAGAACAGCCCATTTGTCTTTAGCAAATCAACCTCCTAGACTCAGGTTTGTGGTACCAATAATCCTGTTACAGCGACCAATGGCGTAGCTCATGCACTTCCGGCACCCGAGCCTGGCCTCCCCCCCCCTGCCCGGCACCCGAGCCTGGCCCTCCCCCCACCAAAGAAAAATAGTATGTGGCAATATAGCAGCGCCACGCCCAAAACCCTGGGTGTGGTCAGATTGCATCAACAGTGGGAGGGGCTTATAAAGCCATATGCTTTAATGACTTTAAAGAGAACGTAAACCCTGATGGGTGTTGCTACTACTTTGTCTCCCTGCAAAGGTAAAGCATAACGGGCTACTGTGCATCGCATCGCATCGCATTGCATAGTAGTCCATTATGTGTCACTTACCTGACACAGGAGCCAGCGATGTCACCGCTGTCCCCTGAAGTCCAGAGCCTCCATCTTCTTCCGGATATTGCTGCTCTGGCCACTCACAGCGCCGGAGTAGCGATGACGTCACTCCCGCGCATGCGCATGGGAGCCGCCACTAATGGCATATTGCCGTTAGCAGCGGCATGCTGCTAACAGTGATAGTGCGCCTGCGTGTCGATGTCTATGGTGCATGTGCTGTAGACAGCTGTGACTGTCTTTTAGTAAATATCTCCTAAACCGTTTAGGAGATATTTCTTGGACCTCCAGATAAGCTTTAATCTAGGCTCCCCTGTAGGTCAAAGTGCTCTGTAAGGGTTTAAAGCCACTTTAACAGACAGTACAAACCTCACTACATTCATTTTAATAAAATAAACCGGTTTTATTGCATTTACTTTACTACACACAGCTAACCCTGAAGTGATATCACCCCTTGCGGGCCGCCCGCCGTCGCTATGCGGCGGTACTTTGAAGAGGGATATCGTTGTTATGGCAGCAGCTTGCTAAGCCCATTATCCTCTTCTTCAGCGGGCGGTCTGCTTTCAGAGAAAAGTGGTCTCAGCGACAGATTCGCTGTGAATCTGCACTGATGTGATCAACAGGAGAAGTTCAACTAAACCGGCTCAGACTGTACTTCTCCTACAAGAAATCCATCACATGATCTCTCCGCTTCTGCTTGCCGTTACTTGTGACAATTTGTAAATGTCCCCATTTATGTTGTGAACTCAGGCAGGGTCTTCCTTCATCCAGGCTCTGAAGCTGGAAGGTCCTTCAGGCACCCCCTTTCCTAGTCCAGAGGGTCTCCATGATCCTCCTCTCCTAACCTGGAACCTCCACACTCCCCCTCTCCTAACCTGGAACCTCCACACTCCCCCTCTCCTAACCTGGAACCTCCACACTCCCCCTCTCCTAACCTGGGACCTCCACACTCCCCCTCTCCTAATCTAGGACCTCCACACTCCCCATCTCCTAACCTGGGACCTCCACACTCCCCATCTCCTAACCTGGGACCTCCACACTCCCCCTCTCCTAACCTGGGACCTCCACACTCCCCCTCTCCTAATCTGGGACCTCCACACTCCCCATCTCCTAACCTGGGACCTCCACACTCCCCCTCTCCTAACCTGGGACCTCCACACACCCCCTCTCCTAATCTAGGACCTCCACACTCCCCCTCTCCTAATCTGGGACCTCCACACTCCCCATCTCCTAACCTGGGACCTCCACACTCCCCCTCTCCTAACCTAGGGCCTCTACACTCCCCCTCTCCTAACCTGGGACCTCCACACTCCCCCTCTCCTAACCTGGGACCTCCACGATCCCCCTCTCCTAACCTGGGACCTCCACACACCCCGTCTCCTAACCTGGGGCCTCCACACACCCCATCTCCTAATCTGGGACCTCCACACTCCCCCTCTCCTAACCTGGGACCTCCACACTCCCCCTCTCCTAATCTGTGGCCTCCACACACCCAGTCTCCTAATCTGGGGCCTCCACACTCCCCGTCTCCTAATCTGGGACCTCCACACTCCCCGTCTCCTAATCTGGGACCTCCACACTCCCCCTCTCCTAACCTGGGACCTCCACACTCCCCCTCTCCTAACCTGGGACCTCCACACACCCCCTCTCCTAACCTGGGACCTCCACACTCCCCCTCTCCTAACCTGGGGCCTCTACACTCCCCCTCTCCTAACCTGGGACCTCCACACACCCCGTCTCCTAACCTGGGGCCTCCACACTCCCCCTCTCCTAACCTGGGACCTCCACGATCCCCCTCTCCTAACCTGGGGCCTCCACACACCCCCTCTCCTAACCTGGGACCTCCACACTCCCCCTCTCCTAACCTGGGACCTCCACGATCCCCCTCTCCTAACCTGGGGCCTCCACACACCCCATCTCCTAATCTGGGACCTCCACACTCCCCCTCTCCTAATCTGTGGCCTCCACACACCCCCTCTTCTAATCTGGGGCCTCCACACTCCCCGTCTCCTAATCTGGGACCTCCACACACCCCCTCTCCTAACCTGGGACCTCCACACTCCCCCTCTCCTAACCTGGGGCCTCCACACTCCCCCTCTCCTAACCTGGGACCTCCACACTCCCCCTCTCCTAACCTGGAACCTCCACACTCCCCCTCTCCTAACCTGGGACCTCCACACTCCCCCTCTCCTAACCTGGAACCTCCACACTCCCCCTCTCCTAACCTGGGACCTCCACACACCCCCTCTCCTAACCTGGGGCCTCCACACTCCCCCTCTCCTAACCTGGGACCTCCACACTCCTCCTCTCCTAACCTGGGACCTCCACACTCCCCCTCTTCTAACCTGGAACCTCCACACACCCCCTCTCCTAACCTGGAACCTCCACACACCCCCTCTCCTAACCTGGGGCCTCCACACTCCCCCTCTCCTAACCTGGGGCCTCCACACACCCCCTCTCCTAACCTGGGACCTCCACACTCCCCCTCTCCTAACCTGGAACCTCCACACTCCCCCTCTCCTAACCTGGGACCTCCACACTCCCCCTCTCCAAACCTGGGACCTCCACACACCCCCTCTCCTAACCTGGAACCTCCACACTCCCCCTCTCCTAACCTGGGACCTCCACACTCCCCCTCTCCCAACCTGGGACCTCCACACACCCCCTCTCCTAACCTGGGGCCTCCACACACCCCATCTCCTAATCTGGGACCTCCACACTCCCCCTCTCCTAACCTGGAACCTCCACACTCCCCGTCTCCTAATCTGGGACCTCCACGGTCCCCCTCTCCTAATCTGGGACCTCCACGATCCCCCTCTCCTAACCTGGAACCTCCACACTTCCCCTCTCCTAATCTGGGACCTCCACACACTCCGTCTCCTAACCTGGGACCTCCACACTCCCCCTCTCTTAATCTGGAACCTCCACACACCCCCTCTCCTAATCTGGGGCCTCCACACTCCCCGTCTCCTAATCTGGGACCTCCACACACCCCCTCTCCTAATCTGGGACCTCCACACTCCCCGTCTCCTAACCTGGGACCTCCACACTCCCCCTCTCTTAATCTGGGACCTCCACACACCCCCTCTCCTAATCTGGGGCCTCCACACTCCCCGTCTCCTAATCTGGGACCTCCACACACCCCCTCTCCTAATCTGGGACCTCCACACTCCCCGTCTCCTAATCTGGGACCTCCACACACTCCGTCTCCTAACCTGGAACCTCCACACTCCCCCTCTCCTAACCTGGGGCCTCCACACACCCCCTCTCCTAACCTGGGACCTCCACACTCCCCCTCTCCTAACCTGGGGCCTCCACACTCCCCCTCTCCTAACCTGGGACCTCCACACTCCCCCTCTCCTAACCTGGGACCTCCACACTCCCCCTCTCCTAACCTGGGACCTCCACACTCCCCCTCTCCTAACCTGGGACCTCCACACTCCCCCTCTCCTAACCTGGGACCTCCACACTCCCCCTCTCCTAACCTGGAACCTCCACACTCCCCCTCTCCTAACCTGGGACCTACACACACCCCCTCTCCTAACCTGGGACCTCCACACTCCCCCTCTTCTAACCTGGGACCTCCACACACCCCATCTCCTAATCTGGGACCTCCACGATCCCCCTCTCCTAATCTAGGACCTCCACACTCCCAATCTTCTAATCTAGGACCTCCACACTCCCCCTCTCCTAATCTAGGACCTTCACACTCCCCATCTCCTAACCTGGGACCTCCACACTCCCCCTCTCCTAATCTAGGACCTCCACACTCCCCATCTCCTAACCTGGGACCTCCACACTCCCCCTCTCTTAATCTGGGACCTCCACACACCCCCTCTCCTAACCTGGGACCTCCACACTCCCCCTCTTCTAACCTGGGGCCTCCACACTCCCCCTCTTCTAACCTGGGGCCTCCACACACCCCCTCTCCTAACCTGGGACCTCCACACTCCCCCTCTCCTAACCTGGAACCTTCACACTCCCCCTCTTCTAACCTGGGACCTCCACACACCCCATCTCCTAATCTGGGACCTCCACGATCCCCCTCTCCTAATCTGGGACCTCCACACTCCCCCTCTCCTAACCTGGGACCTCCACACTCCCCGTCTCCTAATCTGGGACCTCCACGGTTCCCCTCTCCTAATCTGGGACCTCCACGATCCCCCTCTCCTAACCTGGAACCTCCACACTTCCCCTCTCCTAATCTGGGACCTCCACACACTCCGTCTCCTAACCTGGAACCTCCACACTCCCCGTCTCCTAATCTGGGACCTCCACACTCCCCCTCTCCTAACCTGGAACCTCCACACTCCCCGTCTCCTAATCTGGGACCTCCACGGTCCCCCTCTCCTAATCTGGGACCTCCACGATCCCCCTCTCCTAATCTGGGACCTCCACACTCCCCCTCTCCTAACCTGGAACCTCCACACTCCCCGTCTCCTAATCTGGGACCTCCACGGTCCCCCTCTCCTAACCTGGAACCTCCACACTTCCCCTCTCCTAATCTGGGACCCCCACACACCCCCTCTCCTAACCTGGGGCCTCCACACTCCCCCTCTCCTAACCTGGGACCTCCACACACCCCCTCTCCTAACCTGGAACCTCCACACTCCCCCTCTCCTAACCTGGGGCCTCCACACACTCCGTCTCCTAACCTGGGACCTCCACACTCCCCCTCTCTTAATCTGGGACCTCCACACACCCCCTCTCCTAACCTGGAACCTCCACACTCCCCCTCTTCTAACCTGGGGCCTCCACACACTCCGTCTCCTAACCTGGGACCTCCACACTCCCCCTCTCTTAATCTGGGACCTCCACACACCCCCTCTCCTAACCTGGAACCTCCACACACCCCCTCTCCTAACCTGGAACCTCCACACTCCCCCTCTCCTAACCTGGGACCTCCACACTCCCCCTCTCCTAACCTGGGACCTCCACACTCCCCCTCTCTTAATCTGGGACCTCCACACTCCCCCTCTCCTAACCTGGAACCTCCACACTCCCCCTCTTCTAACCTGGGACCTTCACACACCCCATCTCCTAATCTGGGACCTCCACGATCCCCCTCTCCTAATCTAGGACCTCCACACACTCCCTCTCCTAACCTGGGGCCTCCACACACCCCATCTCCTAACCTGGAACCTCCACGATCCCCCTCTCCTAACCTGGAACCTCCACACTCCCCCTCTCCTAACCTGGAACCTCCACACTCCCCCTCTCCTAACCTGGGGCCTCCACACACTCCGTCTCCTAACCAGGGACCTCCACACTCCCCCTCTCCTAACCTGGAACCTCCACACTCCCCCTCTCCTAACCTGGAACCTCCACACTCCCCCTCTCCTAACCTGGGGCCTCCACACACTCCGTCTCCTAACCTGGGACCTCCACACTCCCCCTCTTCTAACCAGGGACCTCCACACTCCCCCTCTCCTAACTTGGAACCTCCACACACCCCCTCTCCTAATCTAGGACCTCCACACTCCCCATCTCCTAACTTGGAACCTCCACACACCCCCTCTCCTAATCTAGGACCTCCACACTCCCCCTCTTCTAACCTGGGACCTCCACACACCCCATCTCCTAATCTGGGACCTCCACGATCCCCCTCTCCTAATCTAGGACCTCCACACACTCCCTCTCCTAACCTGGGGCCTCCACACACCCCCTCTCCTAACCTGGGACCTCCACACTCCCCCTCTCCTAACCTGGGGCCTCCACACACCCCCTCTCCTAACCTGGAACCTCCACACTCCCCCTCTCCTAACCTGGGGCCCCACACACTCCGTCTCCTAACCTGGGACCCCCACACACCCCCTCTCCTAACCAGGGACCTCCACACATTCCCTCTCCTAACCTGGAACCTCCACACTCCCCCTCTCCTAACTTGGAACCTCCACACACCCCCTCTCCTAATATAGGACCTCCACACTCCCCATCTCCTAATCTAGGACCTCCACACTCCCCATCTCCTAACCTGGGACCTCCACACACCCCCTCTTCTAACCTGGAACCTCCACACACCCCCTCTCCTAACCTGGAACCTCCACACTCCCCCTCTCCTAACCTGGGACCTCCACACTCCCCCTCTCTTAACCTGGGACCTCCACACTCCCCCTCTTCTAACCTGGGACCTCCACACACCCCATCTCCTAATCTGGGACCTCCACGATCCCCCTCTCCTAACCTGGGACCTCCACACTCCCCCTCTCCTAACCTGGGACCTCCACACATTCCCTCTCCTAACCTGGAACCTCCACACTCCCCATCTCCTAACTTGGAACCTCCACACACCCCCTCTCCTAATCTAGGACCTCCACACTCCCCCTCTCCTAACCTGGAACCTCCACACTCCCCCTCTTCTAACCTGGGACCTCCACATACCCCATCTCCTAATCTGGGACCTCCACGATCCCCCTCTCCTAATCTAGGACCTCCACACACTCCCTCTCCTAACCTGGGGCCTCCACACACCCCATCTCCTAACCTGGAACCTCCACACTCCCCCTCTCCTAACCTGGGGCCCCACACACTCCGTCTCCTAACCTGGGACCCCCACACACCCCATCTCCTAACCTGGAACCTCCACACTCCCCCTCTCCTAACCTGGGGCCCCACACACTCCGTCTCCTAACCTGGGACCTCCACACTCCCCCTCTCCTAACTTGGAACCTCCACACTCCCCATCTCCTAATCTAGGACCTCCACACTCCCCATCTCCTAATCTAGGACCTCCACACTCCCCATCTCCTAATCTAGGACCTCCACACTCCCCATCTCCTAACCTGGGACCTCCACACACCCCCTCTCCTAACCTGGGACCTCCACACTCCCCCTCTCCTAACTTGGAACCTCCACACTCCCCATCTCCTAATCTAGGACCTCCACACTCCCCATCTCCTAACCTGGGACCTCCACACTCCCCCTCTCCTAACCTGGGACCTCCACACTCCCCCTCTCCTAACCTGGGACCTCAACACTCCCCCTCTCCTAACCTGGAACCTCCACACACCCCTTCTCCTAATCTAGGACCTCCACACTCCCCCTCTTCTAACCTGGGACCTCCACACACCCCCTCTCCTAACCTGGGACCTCCACACACCCCCTCTTCTAACCTGGGACCTCCACACTCCCCCTCTCCTAACCTGGGACCTCCACACTCCCCCTCTTCTAACCTGGGACCTCCACACACCCCATCTCCTAATCTGGGACCTCCACGATCCCCCTCTCCTAATCTAGGACCTCCACACTCCCAATCTTCTAATCTAGGACCTCCACACTCCCCCTCTCCTAACCTGGGACCTCCACACTCCCCCTTTCCTAATCTAGGACCTCCACACTCCCCCTCTCCTAATCTAGGACCTCCACACTCCCCCTCTCCTAACCTGGGGCCTCCACACTCCCCCTCTCCTAACCTGGGACCTCCACACACCCCCTCTCCTAACCTGGAACCTCCACACTCCCCCTCTCCTAATCTGGGACCTCCACACACCCCCTCTTCTAACCTGGGATCTCCACACACCCCGTCGCCTAATCTGGGGCCTCCACACTCCCCATCTCCTAACCTGGGGCCTCCACACTCCCCCTCTCCTAACCTGGGACCTCCACACTCCCCCTCTCCTCCACACACCCCGTCTCCTAACCTGGGACCTCCACACACCCCCTCTCCTAACCTGGGGCCTCCACACTCCCCCTCTCCTAACCTGGGACCTCCACACACCCCCTCTCCTCCACACACCCCCTCTCCTAACCTGGGACCTCCACACACCCCCTCTTCTAACCTGGGATCTCCACACACCCCGTCGCCTAATCTGGGGCCTCCACACTCCCCATCTCCTAACCTGGGGCCTCCACACTCCCCCTCTCCTAACCTGGGACCTCCACACACCCCCTCTCCTAACCTGGAACCTCCACACTCCCCCTCTCCTAATCTGGGACCTCCACACACCCCCTCTTCTAACCTGGGATCTCCACACACCCCGTCGCCTAATCTGGGGCCTCCACACTCCCCATCTCCTAACCTGGGGCCTCCACACTCCCCCTCTCCTAACCTGGGACCTCCACACTCCCCCTCTCCTCCACACACCCCGTCTCCTAACCTGGGACCTCCACACACCCCCTCTCCTAACCTGGGGCCTCCACACTCCCCCTCTCCTAACCTGGGACCTCCACACACCCCCTCTCCTCCACACACCCCCTCTCCTAACCTGGGACCTCCACACACCCCCTCTTCTAACCTGGGATCTCCACACACCCCGTCGCCTAATCTGGGGCCTCCACACTCCCCATCTCCTAACCTGGGGCCTCCACACTCCCCCTCTCCTAATCTAGGACCTCCACACTCCCCCTCTCCTAATCTAGGGCCTCCACACACCCCGTCTCCTAACCTGGGACCTCCACACTCCCCATCTGCTAATCTGGGACCTCCACGATCCCCCTCTCCTAATCTGGGACCTCCACGATCCCCCTCTCCTAACCTGGAACCTCCACACTCCCCATCTCCTAACCTGGGACCTCCACAATCCCCCTCTCCTAACCTGGGACCTCCACACTCCCCCTCTCCTAACCTGGGGCCTCCACACTCCCCCTCTCCTAATCTAGGACCTCCACACTCCCCCTCTCCTAATCTAGGACCTCCACACTCCCCCTCTCCTAACCTGGGGCCTCCACACACCCCGTCTCCTAACCTGGGACCTCCACACTCCCCATCTGCTAATCTGGGACCTCCACGATCCCCCTCTCCTAATCTGGGACCTCCACGATCCCCCTCTCCTAACCTGGAACCTCCACACTCCCCATCTCCTAACCTGGGACCTCCACAATCCCCCTCTCCTAACCTGGGACCTCCACACACCCCCTCTCCTAACCTGGGGCCTCCACACACCCCGTCTCCTAACCTGGGACCTCCACACTCCCCATCTGCTAATCTGGGACCTCCACGATCCCCCTCTCCTAATCTGGGACCTCCACGATCCCCCTCTCCTAACCTGGAACCTCCACACTCCCCATCTCCTAACCTGGGACCTCCACAATCCCCCTCTCCTAACCTGGGACCTCCACACTCCCCCTCTCCTAACCTGGGGCCTCCACACACCCCGTCTCCTAACCTGGGACCTCCACACTCCCCATCTCCTAACCTGGGACCTCCACAATCCCCCTCTCCTATCCTGGGACCTCCACACTCCCCCTCTCCTAATCTAGGACCTCCACACTCCCCCTCTCCTAATATGGGGCCACCACACACCCCCTCTCCTAATATGGGGCCTCCACACACACCTCACCTAGTCCAGTATCTCCCTTGTACCCCCCTTATCCAGGGGCCTTTGCCACACCAACCACCATTTCCTAGTCCAAGGCCTCCTCTGCATCCTGCTCTCCAAATCTAGGTCCTTTATCAACCCCACTTTTCAAGTCCAGGGCCTCCTCTACAACCCGCCCCCCCCCCCCCCCCCAGCCCATTACCTCCTCTACATCCGCTAAGCCCAGGGTCTCCTCTGCACCCCCCCAGCCCATTACCTCCTCTACATCCGCTAAGCCCAGGGTCTCCTCTGCACCCCCCCAGCCCATTACCTCCTCTACATCCCCCCTAAGTCCAGGGTCTCCTCTGCACCCCCCCAGCCCATTACCTCCTCTACATCCCCCCTAAATCCAGGGTCTCCTCTGCACCCCCCCCCAGCCCATTACCTCTTCTACATCCCCAAAGTCCAGGGACTCCTCTGCACCCCCCCAGTCCATTTCCTCCTCTACATCCCCTAAGTTCAGGGTCTCCCCTGCACTCGCCCCCTGCCCATTACCTCTTCTACATCCCCAAAGTCCAGGGTCTCCTCTGCAGTCCCCCCGCCCCCCCCCCCCCCAGGTCAGGGCCTCTCCCAGCCTCCTCCAGCCCAGTACCTCCTCTGCATTCCGAGTCCAGAGTCTCCTCTGCACCCCCCCCCCCCAATTCCACAACTGTGGGGGGTGCGCCGCTTCTAATTTTGGCTGTCCTATGATCCTGGACCACAAACCTTCCTCACTGTGCCATATGTTTTCTGCTGCACCATTAGCATGGTTATATCTTCTTAGTCCTCTCCATAAAATTAACAGAAATTTGTGTTAAAGTAGAACTATAGCATAGTTGCCAACTGTCCCGAATTTCCCGGGACATTCCCGGGATTTGGACCCTTTTCCCCGTTTTAATAGTTTCCCGGAAAATGTCCCGGGAAATTTGATTACTCGCGATTTTCGCTGCGGGCCGCTAAAGGTCAGTGGCCGGCAGAGACAATGTCTCCGCTGGCCACCATTTTCAAGAAGACCAGAAGTAGGCTTGGAGGATGGCTACAATAGAGATTCTGTGGCGCCGCCCACCCCCCGCCCCGCTGCCAGTGTCTGTGAGCTGTAATTGGAAGGGGCGGAGGGTGGGCGGTGCCGCAGCTCAATCTCTTTCCGCACGGCAACTTCTGGATGTCAGATGGGGGCCAGTCTGGATGTCTTGGGGGGCAGTCTGGATGTCTTGGGGGGGGGGAGTCTGGATGTCTTGGGGGCACCAGATGCAAGGACTGATGGGGACACCAGATGTAAGGAGGGGCTCCGCTGATGGAGACAGAGATTTGAGGAACCAAAACCTAAATATACTACTGGTCAGGGGTGCACGTTGGGGGTGGGAGGGTGTCAGTTATGGGGGGTGTTGAAGTGACTGGGCAGGTTGCTTCCATGTGACAGATTTACACGCACTGCGGAAGGAAGGTGCAGAGGATTATAGTGCTGTCCATGCAATTCAGAGATATATAAGAATAAGAACAAATGATTGCAACACTTAGTTCTTCTTTATTGTGGAAAGAACTCATTACATTATGAAATCATTTTGCCGACACGTTGGAGCCTTAAAAAGTGAGGCCTCATGTATAGCTACATGCTGTACTCCGCTTCAGGCTTCGCCCACGCTACCCGCTGTACTCCGCTTCAAGCTTCGCCCACGCTACCCGCTGTACTCCGTGTCATGCTTCGCCCACGCTACCCAGTGTACTCCGCTTCAAGCTTCACCCACGCTACCCGCTGTACTCCGTGTCATGCTTCGCCCACGCTACCCAGTGTACTCCGCTTCAAGCTTCGCCCACGCTACCCACTGTACTCCGCTTCAAGCTTTGCCCGCGCTACCCACTGTACTCCGCGTCATGCTTCGCCCACGCTACCCGCTGTACTCCGCTTCAAGCTTTGCCCGCGCTACCCGCTGTACTCCGCTTCAAGCTTTGCCCGCGCTACCCGCTGTACTCCGCTTCAAGCTTTGCCCACGCTACCCGCTGTACTCCGCTTCAAGCTTTGCCCACGCTACCCGCTGTACTCCGCTTCAAGCTTTGCCCACGCTACCTGCTGTACCTCGCTTTAAGCTTCACTTACAGCTACCCGCTGTACTCTGCTTCAAGCTTCGCCCACACTACCCACTGTACTCTGCTTCAAGCTTTGCCCATGCTACCCGCTGTACTCCGCTTCAAGCTTTGCCCACGCTACCCGCTGTACTCCGCTTTAAGCTTTGCCCACGCTACCCGCTGTACTCCGCTTCAAGCTCCGCCCCCGCTACCTGCTGTACCTCGCTTTAAGCTTCACTCACAGCTACCCGCTGTACTCGGCTTCAAGCTTCGCCCCCCCCCCCCACCTGCTGTATTTCACTTCAAGCTTCGCCCCCGCTACCCGCTGTACTCCGCTTTAAGCTTCACTCACAGCTACCCCCTGTACTCCGCTTCAAGCTTTGCCCACGCTACCCACTGTACTCTGCTTCAAGCTTCGCCCACACTACCCGCTGTACTCTGCTTCAAGCTTCGCCCATGCTACCCGCTGTACTCCGCTTCAAGCTTCGCCCCCGCTACCTGCTGTACCTTGCTTTAAGCTTCACTCACAGCTACCCGCTGTACTTGGCTTCAAGCTTCGCCCCCCCCCACCTGCTGTATTTCGCTTCAAGCTTCGCCCCCGCTACCTGCTGTACTCCGCTTTAAGCTTCACTCACAGCTACCTGCTGTACTCTGCTTCAAGCTTCACTCACAGCTACCCTCCGTACATCTGGGATGAGTTCTCTCCTAAAGCTTTCCCAGCTCTTTCACCATCCCCGGCTGATGAAGAATCTCCTCTGGTACTCCTTCAGAACTCCATTCTTTTACATCTGCCTCCGGCAACAAGACTGGTTGACCGTCTGGCAACTTCTCCCTTGCCTCCTGGCAGCGATCAGGCTCCCCTCAGGCCGAGCCCCCTTATACGTGGTTAGGCCCCAGGCTTCAGGGCTACACCTTGACTGCTGCTCCACACACACCCACCCAGGCTTCGGCCTGGGTGGAAAAAACCCCGATCACCCGACTCTCTCCAAATAGTCTTTCCCAGCAGCCTCAGCGGCCAAAGAAACTCCTGCTGATAGACTGAGAAAAGCATATCCACTCATAATCTGAATTCACTGCAATCCATCATCCTAATGCCAAAGGTAACAGTGCCACCTATTGACAAAATAGAGAAATCACAAGATTAGGAGAAACCCTAAACTACAAATTAGCCAGGCTAGTTACCATCTAGCCCAACTAAATTTACTAGCAGCCTCGTTTAGGACCAGGGTGCTACGCACAATCAAATATATATATATACACACACACACACACACACACACACACACACACACACACACACACACACATAGAGATATATACACACACACACACCGTATCTGACAAAAGTAAGTACACCCCTCAGTGACATTTGTGTAAATCTTTTCATGTGACAACACTGAAGAAATTACACTTGTCTACAATGTAAAGTAGTGAGTGTACAGCTTGTATAACAGTGTAAATTTCCTGTCCCCTCAAAATAACTCAACACACAGCCATTAATGTCTAAACCGCTGGCAACAAAAGTCAGTAGACCCCTAAGTGAAAAGTTCCAAATTGGGCCCAAAGTGTGAGTATTTAGTGTGGCCGCCATTATTTTCCAGCACTGCCTTCACCCTCTTGGTCATGGAGGTCAGCAGAGCTTCACAGGTCACCACTGGAGTCCTCTTCCCCTCCCCCATGATGACATCACGGAGCTTGTGGATGTTGGAGACCTTCCCCTCCTCCACCTTCCCTCTGAGGATGTCCCACAGATGATCAATAGGGTTTAGGTCTGGAGACATGCTTGGCCAGTCCATCACCTTTACCCTCAGCTTCTTTAGAAAGGCAGTGGTGGTGTTGGAGGTGTGTTTGGGGTGGTTATCATGTTGGAATACTGCCCTGCGGCCCAGTCTATTTTGAGGGGACAGGAAATTTACACTGTTATACAAGCTGTACACTCACTACTTTACATTGTAGACAAGTGTCATTTCTTCAGTGTTGTCACATGAAAAGAGAAAAGAAAAGATTTACACAAATGTCACTGAGGGGTGTACTTACTTTTGTGATATACTATATAAATATATGACATATATTTTATGATATCGGGATGTTTAGCTCAAGTGGATAGATGTGTTTTGGTGCGGTGAGTCAACATCAGACAGGCATTAATGGTTAAGGGCCTGGTAGCCCACGTTTATTAAAAGGGGAAAAAAAAGGTCCATCCAGAAGTCTCACGCAGGGGTTTAACTTCATTCAGCACTCATAAATGAAAACATACCAAGCCACCTGGCTCTCGTCAGCAGGTCCTCTGCTTGCTCAACAGATTTGATTCTTTCCAGCCCCCTGGACTCACTGTTTTCCTTAGTCTTCCCGACTCTCAAGGGTGGTCAGCCAGTCCCTGGGCAAAGAATCCCCCCTTACACGGGCTACAGTCTCCCACAGGGCAGACCACTCTCCAGACACAGGTCTGTCTTCACACAACCGCAGCACGCTGCTCACACTCCACCATCCTCCACCCTCTGCTCTCATCATCCCCTCGTTATATGGGCTGGGTGCACCCGGGCACACGACCTGCTGGCTATCCAAAAGACCCGGACACAGGGTTGGAGATCCCGCCCCACCCAAGACTCTGAAGGATCTCCAAACTACAGAGCCCCATAGAGAACTGGCAAAACCTGGATAGAGCCTCGCTCTGCCACAAATATATATATATATATATATATATATATATATATATATATATATATATTTACACCAAATATACTCTTCGCCTAACAGGTAAATGTTTTCCAATCATGAAGTCTCATGAGATCCTAACCTACATAAAAAAATATATTGAAATCCAAGTCGGTAATAAGCCCCATAGGGAGCATTTTATTGGGATCATGGATGCACTTCACCTTATTTTGCTTTAATAACACCTGATTGCACGCCACCGCCTCCAAAATTGTCCAAGTTTAGACTTACCTGTTAGGTGGCATTAAACAGGCAGTGAGGAGGCCTATATATATATATATATATATATATATATATATATATATATATATATATATATTTATATAACGTCTCCTTACCACCTGTAAACCAACACATGCATTGCACACAGCATGGAAAGGTAAGTCAGATGTGTCCGGACTTTTTTTTTTTTAACATAGATTTTATTTATTTGTGACAGTCAAAAAAAACAATAGATCCGGGTGCAAGAACATACAGAGATATACATTTGATAAAATGTTCTGTTTGGTAGCCAGTTGATTACAATATTTATAGCAGTCATATATCTTCCGGGTAGTATTCCCGAGAAAGGAGGGGGCGAGGTCCGTGGGGGGGATGGGACCAGGACGGTCAGGGTCCACGGAGTCAACCAGATTTTTCAGTACCTATTTGCCAGAGAGAGGTCAACGGCAAACGGCACAGACTTTGGTAGCCAATGGACCTGGGGGGACAAGGGGTCGCCTGATCCTACTCCAGGGTCAGCTCTCGTGCCTCCATCCAGGCCCCCCAGATTTTATGGAATTTTTTCGGACAGTTTCTTCCCAGATAAGTTAATTTATAAAAAGGTAGAGCATTATTGATTAGGGACATCCATAGTTGGTTGGGGGCTGAGTTTGATTCCATCTTAGCAGAATTGCCCTCCTAGCATAGAAAAGATGTATAGAAAACAAATCATTTTTTCCTTTGAGGAGCCTCCAGGGAGTCACAGATCCCGAAAAGAAGAGGGATAGGGCTGTATGGGACCTGTAAATGCCCTATAGAGTTAATATCTTCAAAGATTACCTTCCAGAGCTCTTCTAATTTGGGGCAGGACCAAACCATATGGAAGAAATCTGCACCATCCGATCCGCATTTGGGGCATCTACCGGGATAGATTTTTGTCAAGCGGGCTGAGGAGTAGTAGGCACGGTGTAAGAACTTTAATTGGGTGAATCTATCTCTGGCTGAAATCATCAGGGGCAAGTACTGTTGTATGCCCTCTTCCCAATCCTTATCCGCCAGGCTTGGAATATCATCCGGCCATGCCCTACCTAGCTGGGAGACTTTAGATGTATCCTGAACTGCCAACATATTATATATACGAGAGTTAGTGTCAGAGTGGAGTGGGAATAATATGGATTTTCCCCAATTTACACATATTCCCGAGTATTCCCCAAATCTGTCAATCTCTGATAGTGCTATTTGTAGGGACGTCCCATCATCTCGGAGATACAAGAGTGTGTCGTCCGCATACATTGACACTTTTTCATGTAGTGGGCCCACCGTAACGCCATGTATCTGGGGATTGGATCGCAGGAGGATCGCCATGGGTTCTATTGCCAATGCAAACAATCCTGGGGAAAGGGGGCACCCCTGTCTTGTCCCCCTACCTAGAGGGAAGGGTGGGGAAAGGACCGTACCTGTACTAGCTGTTGGAGATGTGTACACGGCCCTGACCCAGGAGATAAAAACCGGGCCGAAACCGAACCTGCGGAGGACCTCCCATAGATATTGCCACTCAACCGAGTCAAAAGCTTTCTCTGCATCCAGGGAGGTCACTACCGCAGGTCACCCGCACTCATCCCCAGAGGCCAAGACCGCATACAACTTCCGGAGATTAATGTCCGTCCCTTTACCGGGCATGAAGCCTGACGGATCTGCATGTACTAAGGTGAGTATCACATCATTCAAGCACTTGGCTAGAATCTTGGTCAATATTTTGTCATCTGCATTGAGAAGGGATATAGGCCCATAGGATGAGCACAGTTGCGGGTCCTTCCCTGGTTTGGGTATAACTACTATATTAGCTTGGGCCATTGATTGCAGGAGATCCCCATCCTATAGCATTTTTAAAATCATGTGGTGCAGCCTGGGTACCAGTTCTGTCATGTATTGTTTGTAGAACTCTGGTGGGAACCCATCTAAACCTGGAGTTTTGCCTGATTGCAGAGAGCTTAGTGCTCTTTGAACCTCCTCCACGGTAATCAGGGCTTCTAAATTTTCTCACGCTAGGGGCGTGAGGGTCGGGAAGGGCACCCCGTCCAGGAATTCGGCTAGCTCTCTAGCCGAGCCAGATGTCCTAGAGGTATAGAGTTTGGAGTAGTAGTCTACAAAACAGGCGTTGACACCCACCGGATCAGCCACCAGGGTTCCATCCTCCCGTCGGAGCCGGGGTATAGTGGAAACTGGGGACTGCTCCCTGGAGATCCAAGCCAGCATCCTGCCCGTCTTGTCCCCCTGATCAAATGTATATCTCTGTATTGTCTGTACCAATTGGCATTTATGTACTTTTGTTACCCTGCGTATCATCACCTCTCTATAAGCCACTTTCATATCTTGGCCTGTAATAGGGTTCGCAGTCTGGGCATAGCAGGACTCAAGAGCTAGGGCTTTTTCCTCCGCCTCCTCCAACGTAATCTGGTCATTCTTACGTTCTCTAGCTATAGAGGATATGGAGCAACCTCTGATGTATGCCTTAAAGGCCTCCCACTCATTCCCTGGCAAAGTGGTGCCCTCATTCACTAACCAATATTGTTTGATCATTTTGCCCAACTCGACCTCCAGAGTGGGATTGGCTATCCAAAACCTGGATAAACGCCAAATCCTATCTGCTGGGGGTGTCTTGGTTTGTATACAACAAAACAGGGGCGAATGGTCAGAAATACCTCGTGGAAGCATCTTGAGGTCTTGTATTTTGGTAAGCATACTAGTGCTGGCGTACATAAGATCGATAACGGATAGGGTGTTATGAGATAAAGACTGACATGTATACATGCGTTCCGAGGGATGTTTCCACCGCCAGACATCGACCAGTCCAAAGACCTGGACCCATCTAGAGAGGATCGAGTCAGTGTTAGAATCCAGGGAGAGTTTGTCAAGAGAGGGGTTCGGGGGTATATTAAAATCCCCCACCAGGAGGATGTTGTCTGTAGGGATTTGTGCCAGTAGGGAGGTAACTAGATGAAGAAAAGAGAGATTGGCAGGGGGCGGCAGGTATAAACCCACTATCACCATTTCTACCGTGTCTATGAGCCCATGTAGCAGCACGTAGCGTCCCTCTGGGTCCAGTTTCACCGTAAGAAGTTCAAAGGTAAGAGACTTGTGTATTAAAATGCTGACCCCCCCCGGGCATAACTCGAGTGGGTAGCGTGATAGTGATATCGCACCCAGGGCAGTTTAAGGCTCATAATTCTGCCACCCACCAGATGCGTTTCTTGCAATATACAAACCTGAGGGTTGTATTTCTTCAAGTACTCAAAGACTAGGGAGCGTTTTACCCCATCATTCGTGCCTCTTACATTCCAAGAAACGACCTTCAATGGAACCATGTTTTAATGGGGAAGGGGCAATTACCGGGGGAAACGCCACTGTCTGGACCCAGAGAGATCTGCACACCCGCCAACCCACAAACATCCCATATCCTCTGTCCACATATAATACCTAGCCACTTAAAATCGCCTGTTAGTGCTTGCATATTGTATTCAATGTTAAGAGATGTCTAGATCCATGAAAACAAGAAAAAAAACGAAGAAACAAAACAAAACCTATAAACCATAACACCCATCCCAACCCACCCCGCACCCCGTCACACATGGCACAGGGTGCCCTGAGAGCCCAACATTTAACCCAACAGGGAACTTATATAACTATGCCCTAGGAGGGTCTCCTGTGGGGGCAATGTGTATCAGGCAGCACACCAAGGACACAGTTTCTGATGATAGGAGCAGGACACTCCGCAGTCTATTTCCTGGAGGCAGTATCAGTAAAAAAAAAGAAAAATTAAAAGATAAAAAACAAGAAACCGCCCCAAGGGAGCGAAGAAATATCTGCCAGCAGTGATTAGCATCATACACTTAGAACAATCTAAGGGCTTAAACTTAGTTGCAACCATAAATCATAAGCCGCGCTAAATGGATACCAAAGCAAATACAACCAACTATTTGTGCAATAATATAAAAATAAATATTGGAATAGATATTAGTAGATGCAACCAACTGCTAGTGCAAAATATGCAAGTAAATATTGAAATAGATATTATATAGGGTATGGCAACCCTATATGTGTAAATACATATACGTGATACAAAACATATAAGTATTGAAATTTCTGATCCCAAAAACCCACAAATGCTGATGGGCACGTAAATTAAGAATCAGTGACATACACCTATGATAAAAATAAACATATAAAGTATAAACACCCAGTGTATGAACAATGAGTCCGTATAAAGAACAAGAAGGGGTTAACGTGAGACCAAAATAAAGTCCTCTGGGTAAAAACCACACTAATCCTGGAAATCCAAATATGGGAGCAGTTATGTTCAATCCACCACCAACACACGATAAGATTTACTGCTTACCAGATATGATTGACCCCCCACTACAGAGGGTCACACGGGGCTTTATAGGGATGGACGTCACTTCCAACCGCAAGGTAAAGGGGTTCCTCGATGTCTTCCTGGCTTCGCTCTTTTAGGAACTCTTGGGAAGAAAACTCACTCCCGGACACTCAACTCAGTAGTCCAAACAGACTCAGAGCCAGGGGCATCAAAACCATAGGAAAAAAGTAAAGCTCAAAATAGTGTAAAACCCTTTTTATTTTAAGGTAAAAATATAAAAATACACTTACAAGTGTGTAAAAGAAAAAAGCGCCTTAAGTCCGTGGCGCCAGCCGGACACACACGGACAAACTCGTTCTCCTGGAACCCGTCACAAAACCGAGGTGAATGTAGCGCACCGCTCAGCCCTACGCGTTTCGCAACAAAATTGCGTCATCCAGGGGCACGAGCGGCACGCTGTATCACCTCCATTTATATGTCTCTAATCATCTGAGCCTCACTCTGGGCACCTGGCCAGCATAAGGGTATGTATCTGTAGAGTTGGGATACATGGCCCATATGACATATTGAGACACTGGCAGTGCCTAATTTAATTCAGCTGAGTATTAGAACGGACATGACAGGTTACATATGAGGGCGGGGTGAGGGTGGGCCCAACCTTGTGGATTGACCTTTGGAATCACTGCCTGACGAATCAGACGTTGATTCCAAGACGAGGCTTGGTTTTGGCGGGAAAAGCCAGGTGCCCAGAGTGAGGCTCAGATGATTAGAGACATATAAATGGAGGTGATACAGCGTGCCGCTCGTGCCCCTGGATGACGCAATTTTGTTGCGAAACGCGTAGGGCTGAGCGGTGCGCTACATTCACCTCGGTTTTGTGACGGGTTCCAGGAGAACGAGTTTGTCCGTGTGTGTCCGGCCGGCGCCACGGACTTAAGGCGCTTTTTTCTTTTACACACTTGTAAGTGTATTTTTATATTTTTACCTTAAAATAAAAAGGGTTTTACACTATTTTGAGCTTTACTTTTTTCCTATGGTTTTGATGCCCCTGGCTCTGAGTCTGTTTGGACTACTGAGTTGAGTGTCCGGGAGTGAGTTTTCTTCCCAAGAGTTCCTAAAAGAGCGAAGCCAGGAAGACATCGAGGAACCCCTTTACCTTGCGGTTGGAAGTGACGTCCATCCCTATAAAGCCCCGTGTGACCCTCTGTAGTGGGGGGTCAATCATATCTGGTAAGCAGTAAATCTTATCGTGTGTTGGTGGTGGATTGAACATAACTGCTCCCATATTTGGATTTCCAGGATTAGTGTGGTTTTTACCCAGAGGACTTTATTTTGGTCTCACGTTAACCCCTTCTTGTTCTTTATACGGACTCATTGTTCATACACTGGGTGTTTATACTTTATATGTTTATTTTTATCATAGGTGTATGTCACTGATTCTTAATTTACGTGCCCATCAGCATTTGTGGGTTTTTGGGATCAGAAATTTCAATACTTATATGTTTTGTATCACGTATATGTATTTACACATATAGGGTTGCCATACCCTATATAATATCTATTTCAATATTTACTTGCATATTTTGCACTAGCAGTTGGTTGCATCTACTAATATCTATTCCAATATTTATTTTTATATTATTGCACAAATAGTTGGTTGTATTTGCTTTGGTATCCATTTAGCGCGGCTTATGATTTTTCGTTTTCTTATTTGCATGCATGTGACATAGCGAAGCCGCAGCTTAATATCCTCACAGGAATTTCTTTATATATTTACACATTTACACATTCACATTCTTAACCTTAGCGCAGTTATTTTCTTTTTTCCTTAGTTGCAACCATACCTTTAGTACATGAAAAAATAGTCCCAAATCCACCTAAGGACCATTCAAACTTGATCCCACAAGGTGGGGGGGGGATATAAACAGGAGGGATAAATGGTCCCTTGCATCCCCTAGCTCCAGTCTCCCCGCACAGTTCTCTGTAAAGATTAAGTATTAGTATTGAGTTCCATTCAATGCTCCTTGCAGCAAGGAAGTCATTAGAGCCCCTAGCTTCCCTTGCTCCCCATCAGCCACGTGGCATGGACGGAGAGAGTCCGGCTCCCAGGAGACCATATGGGGGCAGTAGGAAAACATAAGCCCAGCATGCTCGAGAGGTGTAACTTCAGGGGGTGCACTGACCACCAGGGGGGGAGTGAGATCGTGGAGCCTGTGAACAGGAACAAAGCGCAGGGAGTGGAGCCGGCGTCCGCCCGGGAATCTGCTTCAACTGTCTCTAGGTAGGGAGTCTATCCAGCGGGATGCTTCCTCTGGGGAGGTAAAAAAATTTGTCGACTCGCCATCCACCCCTCTAAGTTGGGCCGGGAACAGCATGTTGTAGTTCATCCCCCTGGTGCAGAGCTGCGCCTTGATCTGGTCGAAGGTCCGTCTTTGCCGCTGGGTCTCTATGGAGTAGTCCGGAAACAGCATAATTTTGTCCTTTTCATGGCGCAGCTTATCTATTTCTCGGGCCTCCCTGAGCACCAGATCCCGGTCTCTGAAGTTGAGCAGCCTAAAGATAAGGGTTCTGGGTGGAGCTCCAGGTGGGCCTCTGACGGACGGCATCCGATGCGCTCTTTCGACCGCGAAGTGAGGGGGAGAATAGGGCCTGCGGGAGCCGCTCCATGTATGCCACTGGATCCCGACCCTCAGGGAGACCCACCAGACGGAGGTTGTTCCTCCGATTCCTGTTCTCCTGATCCTCCGCTCTGGCCTCCATGGCTTTAACTTTCAGCTGGAGTGTACGGAGGGAGGCGTCATGGTCGCGGATTGTGTCCTCAGCTTCTCCGACTCTCCTCTCCGCCTCTGACATCCTATCTCGGACTTTGTCCATATCCCTTCTAACCAAATGTACAATAAGTTCCCCTTGGGGTTTTTAAGCAGCATGAGAGACAATAATAAAATAGAAAAAAGATTTGTTTATTATTAATAGGATGTTGACCACAATGATTTTAAAATACAAGCTCTGGTGTACATTATTGAAACAATTGGATAAATACAGCATCATTTAATATATAATTCAAATAGAAAAATGATTACAAAAAATCTTCACAAAATTTAAGTGAGTACAATATAGAGCACCCCACTGCCCCAATGCATTTCGACCATCTAGAAATTACGGTCTTCTTCAGGGGGAAACAGCACTGTAAAAGGGCTGCTTTTATCAAATTTCTGTGAGATATCAAAGAAAGAGAAAAAACAGATCACAATCTATAAGAAAATTAATTTGATACTTTGTATTTGTTATGGTCCACTTATAATATTTACCATTTCCACCAATCGTTTGTGCTTGACCCAGAGGCTTGTTTTTGATGTATTCAAAGAAAACTATATTTTTCTCCCTAGAGATGGTCCTGGGCTAGTCGCAGTGGTCTCCTCCCACTCCCACTCGTCCCACCCACTGGAAAGGAGGGGAGGGGGGGGGGGGGAAGGGAGAAGGGAAAGGAAGAAAATTCCCACAGAGATATATAAGATCATAGGCTTACAGAAAATGACAATATTATTTGGTGTCTTCCCAGGGGAGACAGGAGGGAGACCGATATCGCCCGGTGGGTGACCGCACCTGGAAATATCAAAATTCCTTATAAATATCATGTATTCAACATTTTCCCTATGTAGCAAAATAGGAATGAATCTATATGTCCAACTAAATGCACAACCTAATCTCCCTTTAGTACCCCGTATCCTTGATATTTTGTTGTATGTTTATAATTGTCCCTCAACCAATGTATGAAAATAATAATAAAAATCAATCTATATGTCGAGCTTAGCATAGTTTTCCTCCATGCCTTATATATTCAAAAAAATTATTATTTTTCCTTTTTATATATTTATAATTATTTGTGTACTGGATGCCTCCTATCTGGTCAGACACACCCCCTCTCTTCCTCAGCGATAAGAGTCTGTGATGAGGGGTGTGGCTATTACTCAGCTCCGCCAGCATAAAACACTGCAATGAGAGGGCAGGACACGCCCCCTCTCTTCCTCACTGATAAGAGTCTGTGATGAGGGGTGTGGCTATTACTCAGCTCTGCCAGCATAAAACACTGCAATGAGAGGGCAGGACACGCCCCCTCTCTTCCTCACTGATAAGAGTCTGTGATGAGGGGTGTGGCTATTACTCAGCTCTGCCAGCATAAAACACTGCAATGAGAGGGCAGGACATGCCCCCTCTCTTCCTCAGCGATAAGAGTCTGTGATGAGGGGTGTGGCTATTACTCAGCTCCGCCAGCATAAAACACTGCAATGAGAGGGCAGGACACGCCCCCTCTCTTCCTCACTGATTAGAGTCTGTGATGAGGGGTGTGGCTATTACTCAGCTCTGCCAGCATAAAACACTGCAATGAGAGGGCAGGACACGCCCCCTCTCTTCCTCAGCGATAAGAGTCTGTGATGAGGGGTGTGGCTATTACTCAGCTCCGCCAGCATAAAACACTGCAATGAGAGGGCAGGACACGCCCCCTCTCTTCCTCAGCGATAAGAGTCTGTGATGAGGGGTGTGGCTATTACTCAGCTCCGCCAGCATAAAACACTGCAATGAGAGGGCAGGACATGCCCCCTCTCTTCCTCAGCGATAAGAGTCTGTGATGAGGGGTGTGGCTATTACTCAGCTCCGCCAGCATAAAACACTGCAATGAGAGGGCAGGACACGCCCCCTCTCTTCCTCACTGATAAGAGTCTGTGATGAGGGGTGTGGCTATTACTCAGCTCCGCCAGCATAAAACACTGCAATGAGAGGGCAGGACACGCCCCCTCTCTTCCTCAGCGATAAGAGTCTGTGATGAGGGGTGTGGCTATTACTCAGCTCCACCAGCATAAAACACTGCAATGAGAGGGCAGGACACGCCCCCTCTCTTCCTCAGCGATAAGAGTCTGTGATGAGGGGTGTGGCTATTACTCAGCTCCGCCAGCATAAAACACTGCAATGAGAGGGCAGGACACGCCCCCTCTCTTCCTCACTGATAAGAGTCTGTGATGAGGGGTGTGGCTATTACTCAGCTCCGCCAGCATAAAACACTGCAATGAGAGGGCAGGACATGCCCCCTCTCTTCCTCAGCGATAAGAGTCTGTGATGAGGGGTGTGGCTATTACTCAGCTCCGCCAGCATAAAACACTGCAATGAGAGGGCAGGACACGCCCCCTCTCTTCCTCACTGATAAGAGTCTGTGATGAGGGGTGTGGCTATTACTCAGCTCCGCCAGCATAAAACACTGCAATGAGAGGGCAGGACACGCCCCCTCTCTTCCTCACTGATAAGAGTCTGTGATGAGGGGTGTGGCTATTACTCAGCTCCGCCAGCATAAAACACTGCAATGAGAGGGCAGGAAGTGCATTTCCCAAAAAAGAAAAATATATTTTTAGGTAATTTCCAAGCAAATAACGTCACACATGATAAAAGTTACATACATTTGAGACTTCAGTTGCATTTTAAACAATTGTCTATTTTGTCCAATCAGGTAAATATGTGAAGAAAGAATGCACAGAGACTTCTGACACGGAGTGCCAGCCATGTGAAGATGGAAGGTACACATCCAACTGGAACTATGCTACAAGGTGCATGAACTGCAACTCATGTGGTAAGTCCTCCATGGTGGCTACATTCATTTCCACCTGACGTTGTGTGCTGGCGGATGCGGGAGCCGACCGGCAGTGGGAACCACCGACACTCCTAACATGTGTGGTCTGTAGGAGACAGGATAGCCATCGTCTGCCTGCATTGCATAGAGAGGCGCAGAGTCCTGGTGATGACATCACTGGGTGTAAGGAAAAAAAATAACGATTTTCCATGTTCAGGAAATGCTTTAGCGGGAGTCCACTTTTAAAATAGTGACACTTACCTGTCCAGCGCGCCCGCGATGTCGGCACCCGAAGCCGATCTCTAGGTCGCCTGTCGGGTCCTGCCGCCGCCATCTTGGGTATGGGAATCAGGAAATGGAGCCTTTCGGCTTCATTTCCCGGTTCCCTACTGCGCATGCGCGAATCGCGCTGCGCAATAAGGACGCTCCCCGCTGCCTCTGGGATCTGTGTGTTTCCCAGCAGGCAGCGGGGCACTTGCGGGAAGGGGGTGGGCACTTGCGGAAAGGGGCGTACGTTACGCCCCTTTCCGCAGAGAGCTATCCCGGAAGTGGGTGCAGTTACCTGGATTATCCAGGTAACTGCAACCCCCTCCCCCCTGAAAGGTGCCGATTGTGGCACCGGAGGGGGGGAGGGTTCCGATGAGCGGAGGTCCACTTTAGGGTGGACCTCCGCTTTAAAAACATTATTAGCTTGTTGATAAAAGGAAAGAGGAAACCAAGGAATACAAATTATAATTAGATTCAATTTAGGTTTATATGAGGAATTTTGCACTTTTTCCTCTTTCTTGGATGTGGGTAATTTGTCCAAACATCGCAGTACACAGTATACGGTATATACTGGGGTTTGGGTAATATTTTGGCTCATATTATTCTGTTTTCTATCTTTGTACTGCAGATCCACCGTTAGTTGAAAAAGAAAAATGTTCCCGTACCAAGAAGGCGCAGTGTGTTTGCCCGGATGGGTATAGTTGTACCCAGTACACCGGGACGGGCACTTGCATGTTCTGTACGCCGGATCTGATTCCAACTACTGCCCCATTGCCGACCGAGTCAATCATCAAACCAACTTCATCCGGTGAGATTCCTTCCCTTCCCTCTTCATACTTCACTTCTTTTTCTCTATTACTATTCACCTTGTTATCAGCCCTGCTACACACGCCGTACATTCCGAGGGAAAATGTCCGATCGGACCGTGTTGTCGGATAATCCGACCGTGTGTGGGCTCCATCGGACTGTTTCCGTCGGAATATCCAACGGACAAAGTTTTAGAGCTGGGCTATAAAACTTTCCGGCAACATGATCCGATCGGACTTTGTCCGATTGTGTGTACAGAATTCCGATCGGACAAAGTGCCGCGCATGCTCAGATCAAATTCCTACACCAAAGCTATTGGCTACTAGCCTGAACGTAGTCCCATCGTAACGAAATAACGTCATCACGTTCTGAACGATCGTATTTTCTGACAACTTTGTCCGACCCGTGTGTATGCAACAGTTTCGGACAAAATACGTTGGACAAAATCCGACGGATTTTGTTGTCGGAATGTCCGACCCGTGTGTACAAGGGCTTAAAGTGTACTTCTAGTGAATAGTAGTTTTCGGTTTTGGATGGAGTAAGGCAACTACCCTCTCAGCTATTTGCTGAAAAAGTACTAAAAGGAATGCAAGTTACCCAAGGGTGGGGTGCTAAATGTGAGGCACGTTACCCAAGGGTGTGGTACTAAATGTGAGGCACGTTACCCAAGGGTGTGGTACTAAATGTGAGGCACGTTACCCAAGGGTGGGGTGCTAAATGTGAGGCACGTTACCCAAGGGTGTGGTACTAAATGTGAGGCACGTTACCCAAGGGTGTGGTACTAAATGGAAGGCACGTTACCCAAGGGTGTGGTACTAAATGTGAGGCACGTTACCCAAGGGTGTGGTACTAAATGTGAGGCACGTTACCCAAGGGTGTGGTACTAAATGGAAGGCACGTTACCCAAGGGTGTGGTACTAAATGTGAGGCACGTTACCCAAGGGTGTGGTACTAAATGTGAGGCACGTTACCCAAGGGTGTGGTACTAAATGGAAGGCACGTTACCCAAGGGTGTGGTACTAAATGTGAGGTACGTTACCCAAGGGTGTGGTACTAAATGGAAGGCACGTTACCCAAGGGTGTGGTACTAAATGGAAGGCACGTTACCCAAGGGTGTGGTACTAAATGTGAGGCACGTTACCCAAGGGTGGGGTGCTAAATGTGAGGCACGTTACCCAAGGGTGTGATACTAAATGTGAGGCACGTTACCCAAGGGTGTGGTACTAAATGTGAGGCACGTTACCCAAGGGTGTGGTACTAAATGTGAGGCACGTTACCCAAGGGTGTGGTACTAAATGTGAGGCACGTTACCCAAGGGTGTGGTACTAAATGTGAGGCACGTTACCCAAGGGTGTGGTACTAAATGGAAGGCACGTTACCCAAGGGTGTGGTACTAAATGTGAGGCACGTTACCCAAGGGTGTGGTACTAAATGTGAGGCACGTTACCCAAGGGTGTGGTACTAAATGGAAGGCACGTTACCCAAGGGTGTGGTACTAAATGTGAGGTACGTTACCCAAGGGTGTGGTACTAAATGGAAGGCACGTTACCCAAGGGTGTGGTACTAAATGTGAGGTACGTTACCCAAGGGTGTGGTACTAAATGTGAGGCACGTTACCCAAGGGTGTGGTACTAAATGTGAGGCACGTTACCCAAGGGTGTGGTACTAAATGGAAGGCACGTTACCCAAGGGTGGGGTGCTAAATGTGAGGCACGTTACCCAAGGGTGTGATACTAAATGTGAGGCACGTTACCCAAGGGTGTGGTACTAAATGTGAGGCACGTTACCCAAGGGTGTGGTACTAAATGTGAGGCACGTTACCCAAGGGTGGGGTGCTAAATGTGAGGCACGTTACCCAAGGGTGTGGTACTAAATGTGAGGCACGTTACCCAAGGGTGGGGTGCTAAATGTGAGGCACGTTACCCAAGGGTGTGGTACTAAATGTGAGGCACGTTACCCAAGGGTGTGGTACTAAATGTGAGTCACGTTACCCAAGGGTGTGGTACTAAATGTGAGGCACGTTACCCAAGGGTGGGGTACTAAATGGGAGGCACGTTACCCAAGGGTGTGGTACTAAATGTGAGTCACGTTACCCAAGGGTGGGGTACTAAATGTGAGGCTGTCCAGTGGTAGAGTCCTCTCCAGCTCCAGAAGATGGCAGATGCATCATTTTGCCACAGTGTGGGGACTGGTTGGCTGTTGGCATTGACTACCCATCCGGGATAAAGACACATATGGATCACATGACCGTGGATCACATGACCGTGGACTGGGGCAAGTTTAATCTGCCTTGAAGGGCTTTAAAAAAAAAAAAAATCACTTTCTGTATCTTCTTATTAAGAGATCTAACACGTCACAATTACATCTTCTTGTCAGGAAATAGTAATCGTCACTTAGGGGGTCTATTTATGAAAGATAAAATGTGCGAACGTCTCAAGCATTTGCACAGCGATCAGAAATAATCGCTGTAATGCATGTAATCTGTTTCTCAAGATCATCAGCTCCATCTAGTGGCCATAATGTAGTATTTTCTGAAATACCTCAATTAGCGGAATGCTACATTAGATGGAACTGATGGTCTCAGGATATAAACATGTTACACACATTATGACAATTGATTAAAAGTTTGCAAAGTCCAATAATCGGATCTATCGATCTATTCTTTCTCATATATCGGGACCCCAGCCGCCACCTCTTCATAAAATCTTCATTTACATATGACAAGGGTAAGTCTCTGACGCAACGTCTTGGAAATTCCCAAGTCGTGTCCTCGCTGGGGGTCACCGTGTGTCGGAAGGGCTCAGGTCCATCTAGTGAGAGGTGTTAGAATGGCAGCCTGTATCTTGTAATTATATACAATTTATAAAGGGAGGTTATCGCTTTCCTGAGGCTTCTTGGGGTGTACAGAGAGCCGTATACAGGGGGCTGTATATGTTGTCTATGTGTCTCTGACATAACAATCGTCTGACCAGAAGGTCGCAGTACCCCCCAATTTCGCATAGGGCAATATCTCCCCCTGCAGGTAAAGCAGGATATTACAGCCCCCCACAAATCTACACCCTATCACATCACAGCCCCCCACAAATCTGCACCCCATCACAGCCCCCCACAAATCTACAGCCCCCCATAAATCTACACCCCCATCACATCACAGCCCCCCACAAATCTGCACCCATCACAGCCCCCCACAAATCTGCACCCATCACTGCCCCCCACAAATCTACAGCCCCCCATAAATCTACACCCCCATCACATCACAGCCCCCCACAAATCTGCACCCATCACAGCCCCCCACAAATCTGCACCCCATCACATCACAGCCCCCCACAAATTTACAGCCCCCCATAAATCTACACCCCCATCACATCACAACCCCCCACAAATCTGCACCCCATTACATCACAACCCCCACAAATCTGCACCCCATCACAGCCCCCCACAAATCTACACCCCATCACATCACAGCCCCCCACAAATCTGCACCCCATCACAGCCCCCCACAAATCTACAGCCCCCCATAAATCTACACCCCCATCACATCACAGCCCCCCACAAATCTGCACCCATCACAGCCCCCCACAAATCTGCACCCCATCACATCACAGCCCCCCACAAATTTACAGCCCCCCATAAATCTACACCCCCATCACATCACAACCCCCCACAAATCTGCACCCCATTACATCACAGCCCCCCACAAATCTACAGCCCCCCATAAATCTACACCCCATCACATCACAGTCCCCCACAAATCTACACCCCATCACATCAAAGCCCCCCCACATATCTGCATCACATCACATTCCCACACAAATCTACACCCCATCACAGCCCCCCACAAATCTGCACCCCGATCACATCAGAGCCCCCACAAATCTGCACCCCATCACATCCCCCCACAAATCTGCACCCCATCACAGCCCCCCACAAATCTGCACCCCATCACAGCCCCCCACAAACCTACACCCCATCATATCTCTGCCCCAACTTTCCTACCGTACTCAGGTACATAGAGCGGAGAGCGGGAGGCATGGCAGCTTTGGATGGGCGGGAGAGGGAGCTACTGAAGCTAACATTTCAAATTAATCGGCAGCTGATTGGTTGCTAGGATGTAGGGCGGTTCTATCAACCAATCATCAGCTTGGTAACATAAAAAGCTAACTCCAGCAGCTCCCTCTCCCACCCTCCATCCAAAGCTGCTGTGATAATCATAATGACAGCTGAGGGGAGGGTCCGGCTCTCAAATGGCAGGACAGGAGCAGTCCAGATAGGACAGTGACTTGGTCCGGGTGGGACAGGGACTCGGTCCGGGTGGGACAGGGACTCGGTCCGGGTGGGACAGTGACTCGGTCCAGGTGGGACAGTGACTCGGCCTGGATGGGACAGTGACTCGGTCCGGGTGGGACAGTGACTTGGTCCGGGTGGGACAGTGACTCGGTCCGGGTGGGACAGTGACTCGGTCTGGGTTGGACAGGGACTCGGTCCGGATGGGACAGGGACTCTGTCCGGGTTGGACAGTGACTCGGTCCGGATTGGACAGGGACTCGGTCCGGATGGGACAGGGACTCGGTCCGGATGGGACAGGGACTCGGTCCGGATGGGACAGGGACTCGGTCCGGGTTGGACAGTGACTCGGTCCGGGTTGGACAGGGACTCGGTCCGGATGGGACAGGGACTCGGTCCGGGTGGGACAGTGACTCGGTCCGGGTTGGACAGGGACTTGGTCCGGATGGGACAGGGACTCGGTCCGGGTGGGACAGGGACTCGGTCCGGGTTGGACAGTGACTCGGTCTGGGTGGGACAGGAGCAGTTTGCATGGGGCAATGACTTGGTCCGGATCTGCCCCTTAGTGATGTCTGGTCTATATCCTCCTGCCATGCATTTATAGTTTGTCTTCACAATATAGATACCCCTGTGGTCGGGTCGGATTAAGAACATCAGGGGCCGGGTGCTGAGGATTTTGGGGGGCTTTTTATAAACAATAAATAAATAAAAATGTAAACAATTTTTTGTTATAACAAATTAAATTAAAAAGAGAGAGAAGAGAGAAAGGGGATGAAGGAGGTGTGAGGAGTAAGGGAGGGAGGATGAGAGAGAAAGGGGAGGGATGGGAGAGAGAGGGGGGATGAGAGAGAAAGGGGGGGGGGGGGTGGGAGAGAGAGGGGGGGTGATAGAGAAAGGGGGGGGGGGATGGGAGAGAGAGGGGGGATGAGAGAGAAAGGGGGGGGGGTGGGAGAGAGAGGGGGGATGAGAGAGAAAGGGGGGGGGATGGGAGAGAGAGGGGGGATGAGAGAGAAAGGGGGGGGTGGGAGAGAGAGGGGGGGTGAGAGAGAAAGGGGGGGGGGTGGGAGAGAGAGGGGGGATGAGAGAGAAAGGGGGGGGGGATGGGAGAGAGAGGGGGGATGAGAGAGAAAGGGGGGGGGGTGGGAGAGAGAGGGGGGATGAGAGAGAAAGGGGGGGGATGGGAGAGAGAGGGGGGATGAGAGAGAAAGGGGGGGGGGGGGATGGGAGAGAGAGGGGGATGAGAGAGAAAGGGGGGGTGGGAGAGAGAGGGGGGATGAGAGAGAAAGGGGGGGGATGGGAGAGAGAGGGGGGATGAGAGAGAAAGGGGGGGGATGGGAGAGAGAGGGGGGATGAGAGAGAAAGGGGGGGATGGGAGAGAGAGGGGGGATGAGAGAGAAAGGGGGGGGATGGGAGAGAGAGGGGGGATGAGAGAGAAAGGGGGGGATGGGAGAGAGAGGATGCACATGAGCATGTGTGGGAATGACATCAACGCAGCCTGGCCAAGGCAAGTGACGGAAGTCCGGGTAAAGATGGAAGTGCCCGGGCCCCGCCGGACTGATCACAGCACAGCACTGGAGGTCTGACAGGTAAGTGTACCCTAATGTGCTAATATGCTGGGCATACTTGTACATTATGGCATAACCTACCTCAGGGCCTCTAAAAAGTAGTAATGTTAGAAAAGTTTACTACCGCTTTACTATCACAGGAGCCTCTCATGGGGCCCCTACTGACCCTGTGGCCCTTGGGCAGTGCCTAAGTGCAGAGTTGTCAACATTTCAAAAATATTTTCAGGGACACTTTTTTTCACAAGTGTTATATTTGGAGTAGCCGACATCCCCCGTGTTCCTCTATACATCACAATAGTCATTACAACATGAAATAAGTACTAATAATGGGGCAGAAGAAATATGAGGACTGTGAGATTTCCTTTAGTGCCCATTCTAGAGCTGGTAACATTGAGGATATTCAGTATCATTTTAAAGAAGAGTTTTTGTGGGTAAGAGGCATAGGAGAGGAGTATGGATGGTATAAAAGTGGGAAGTATGTGCAGGTGAGGGAGAGGAATGTGGAGGGTCTAACAGTGGGCACTATGTACATGAGAGGAGTGTGGAGGGTATGACAGCGGGCACTATGTATAGGAGAGAAGTGTGGAGGGTATGACAGCGGGCACTATGTATAGGAGAGAAGTGTGGAGGGTATGACAGCGGGCACTATGTATAGGAGAGAAGTGTGGAGGGTATGACAGTGGGCACTATGTATAGGAGAGAAGTGTGGAGAGTATGACAGTGGGCACTATGTATAGGAGAGAAGTGTGGAGAGTATGACAGTGGGCACTATGTATAGGAGAGAAGTGTGGAGAGTATGACAGTGGGCACTATGTATAGGAGAGAAGTGTGGAGAGTATGACAGTGGGCACTATGTACAGGAGAGAAGTGTGACGGGTATGACAGTGAGCACTATGTACAGGAGAGAAGTGTGGAGAGTATGACAGTGGGCACTATGTACAGGAGAGAAGTGTGGAGAGTATGACAGTGGGCACTATGTATAGGAGAGGAGTCTGGAGAGTATGACAGTGGGCACTATGTATAGGAGAGGAGTCTGGAGAGTATGACAGTGGGCACTATGTATAGGAGAGAAGTGTGGAGAGTATGTCAGTGGGCACTATGTATAGGAGAGAAGTGTGGAGAGTATGACAGTGGGCACTATGTATAGGAGAGGAGTCTGGAGAGTATGACAGTGGGCACTATGTATAGGAGAGGAGTCTGGAGAGTATGACAGTGGGCACTATGTATAGGAGAGGAGTCTGGAGAGTATGTCAGTGGGCACTATGTACAGGAGAGAAGTGTGGAGAGTATGACAGTGGGCACTATGTATAGGAGAGAAGTGTGGAGAGTATGACAGTGGGCACTATGTACAGGAGAGAAGTGTGGAGAGTATGTCAGTGGGCACTATGTACAGGAGAGAAGTGTGGAGAGTATGACACTGGGCACTATGTATAGGAGAGAAGTGTGGAGAGTATGACAGTGGGCACTATGTACAGGAGAGAAGTGTGGAGAGTATGTCAGTGGGCACTATGTACAGGAGAGAAGTGTGGAGAGTATGACACTGGGCACTATGTATAGGAGAGGAGTCTGGAGAGTATGACAGTGGGCACTATGTATAGGAGAGGAGTCTGGAGGGTATGACAGTGGGCACTATGTATAGGAGAGGAGTCTGGAGGGTATAACAGTGGGCACTATGTATAGGAGAGAAGTGTGGAGAGTATGTCAGTGGGCACTATGTACAGGAGAGAAGTGTGGAGAGTATGTCAGTGGGCACTATGTATAGGAGAGGAGGATGAAGTAATCTGGGAAGGAAAAATGTAAAGGTTTGTGGAAGGATGTTTAGGGACTGCGTAGTGGTTAAGCGGGCCAGACATGAATTCAAATTACACCAATGAAGCAGAGACCAGCCATAGTCGATCTATGTATGGGCTAGCTGGTTTTACACAAGTCAACCTATTAACCGACTTGAGTACAACCAGCCTGTCAGGTTTTCCCCAAAACAATCAGTGCTGCCAGCTATAGTTAGCAACACTAATCATTGTATTGACTGGCAGAAGACAATAACACTGCGGGAGTGATCGCCCCATTCACAGGTCAGCGGGTGAGAGGGTGTGTGGGGACAGGCTGGGGAGAGATACTAGTCAGTCCCTGGGTAGGGATTGGTTAGTATCAGAGCCAGATACACACAGGTTACATACGCCACGATCGTTAGAGTGAGAGCAATAATTCTAGCACTAGACCTCCTCTGTGACTATAAACATGTAACCTGTAAAAAAATGTAAACATTGCTTAGTACACAACAAAAAATCGTCCAACTTTAGTGTTATTTTTATGAATGAAACATTGAAAAATTGCTGCACAAATATCGTGTAGCATAAAAAGTTGCAAAGAGCACCATTTTATTCCATAGGGTCTCGGCTAAAACAACATATAATGGTTGGGGGCTCTGAGTCATTTTCTAGCATAAAAAAAATGATGATTTTTCCATGTAGGAGAGAAGACTCAGAATGGGCCTGGGTGACAAGGGGTTAATTATCAGAAGTAATATACAAATAATTATTATCAGCACTGTGATGTCATCCTCTCCGTCTGCTGCAGAGTGTCCCAGCTGTATTTATACTGCCGCTCTGTATGCAGCTTCTGACAGGCTGTACAAGGAGCCCCGTATCTCCGGAACCATAGATGATAGCAGCCCCATATTGTAACCAGTGCTGGAGTGGGGCTTTAGCTACCTACCCCCCAAATGTGGGGTCTCTGTGACTCCTGATCACCGACCTACAATCCTCGAAGTTGATCTTTTTTTTTTTTTTTTGGGGGGGGGGGGGCAAATGGGCCTATCTTGAGAAAGGGGCCTGGAGCTGCAGCTCCAATAGCCCCCATGTTAATCAGGCCCTGTCTGTGACATGTGCTCTTTAATATCATGGTGGCCTCTGTGTAATGGATAACCATTCTCTCTTTCCATAGATAATCCTTCATGGATCCTCCCCGTCCTCATCACTGTATTGTTCACAGTCATCACTATTTCGGTAATATACATCATACACCGCAAGAAGTCCAACATCATGGTGAAGCTCGGTGAGTGCAACCATTGCCTACTACAGAGGTCTATTGCCGGTACAGTCATAGATCTGGATCTGAATACTGCCCTCCGGTGGAGAGATGAGGCATTACTTACTAGAGAGGTCTATTGCCGGTACTGTCATAGATCTGGACCTGAATACTGCCCTCCGGTGGAGAGATGAGGCATTACTTACTAGAGAGGTCTATTGCCAGTACAGTCATAGATCTGGATCTGAATACTGCCCTCCGGTGGAGAGATGAGGCATTACTTACTAGAGAGGTCTATTGCCAGTACAGTCATAGATCTGGATCTGAATACTGCCCTCTGGTGGATAGATGAGGCATTGCCCTCCGGTGGAGAGATGAGGCATTACTTACTAGAGAGGTCTATTGCCGGTACTGTCATAGATCTGGACCTGACTACTGCCCTCCGGTGGAGAGATGAGGCATTGCTTACTAGAGAGGTCTATTGCCGGTACAGTCATAGATCTGTATCTGAATACTGCCCTCCGGTGGAGAGATGAGGCATTGCTTACTAGAGAGGTCTATTGCCGGTACAGTCATAGATCTGGACCTGAATACTGCCCTCCGGTGGACAGATGAGGCATTGCTTACTAGAGAGTTCTATTGCCGGTACAGTCATAGATCTGGATCTGAATACTGCCCTCCGGTGGATAGATGAGGCATTACTTTGAACAACAGGAGTGCTTTATTGTCAAACAATTATAGACAGTACAGTAGCTCAGAATACAGTTGCTCTAAATACATCAAGACCGGAACATAGTATGGTACAGAACACATTTACAAGTATTCATACAGTCGAGTTATTAAGAGTCAGGCAGCAAGACACAGTAGTAGAGAAGTAACCCCGGTCGTCAAAAGATTCAAGGAACCAGCCACCTCTGTATAGCCCCCGCCAACAGATAACAGGCGATTGTGCAAGCCCCCCCAAAAAAAAGGGGGGGGGAGGGAGAAGGAGAGGAAGTGAGGAAAGAGGGGAGAGGGGGGAGAGAGAAGAGGGGGGAAAGAGAGAGGGGGAAGGAAGGGGGGGAGGGGGGGCGGGGGACCCCCTCAACCAGAACCATCTGTCTAACTAGACGTCCATGGGAGCCAGACCTTGTCAAATTTCCACGGACATCCTCGATTTAAGGTGTGTTAACTTATATAGCGGCAAAACATTATTCACGCTCTTTTCCCATAAAACGACACTAGGCGGAGTAGAGGAGATCCATCTACATAAGATCTCTTTTTTAGCGTAAAAAAGGAGATATGAAATCAGCAGCTTAGTGTGGTGTGGCCTTTGTTCATTATCATGGACGCCCAGCAATGCTAATTCAGGAGTCCTGGGGACATTCAGGTTGAGCCGGGTATTTAAGTGGTCAAAAATCTCCAACCAAAATCTAGAGAGCTTACGGCATTCCCAGAACATATGGAGGTACGTCCCTAGTTCCGACTTGCAACGGGGGCAGTGAGGATCCCTTGCAGGGTAGATCCTGGCCAAGCGCACGGGGGTATGATACACTCTGTGTAGAAATTTAGTTTGAATAAGTTTGTCCCCCGCCGAGATAACCAACTTGGGGCCCCGCTCCAAGCAGTCCTCCCAACCCTCCCTCTCCAGTGTGGGGATATCGGCCTTCCATTTGTCCCAAAGCGAGATCAGTTTAGAAGAGTCTATTGGGAGAATGGTGCGGTACAACTCGGACAGAGGTTTACGTGGGCCATCCCCTGTAAAGAGCTCCTCCAAGGGACTAAGTTGCAAAACCGGGGGGTCAGGAAATTGAGCTCTGGCCGCATGGCGTAATTGGGCATACCTGAAATACATCCAGCCAGGGAGCGCATGGGAGAGAGTCAGCTGATGGAGTGATAACAAGTTACCCAATGACATGATATCTCCCAAGGTTTTAATACCGAAACGCGCCCCACACCTGTGGGTCCGGGATCGTTCTGAAATGCGGCAGTTAGGATTACCCCATAAGGGCTGGGCCGGAGACCAGCACCCCGACCGCTTAAACCTGCGCTCGGTCACACTCCAGACTTTAATTGTCGCCCTCGTCGGCCCAGGGAGAGTAGCATACGCCTTCACCCCCCTGTAGACCAAATTTCGTAGATCCTGCAGGGAGCCCAGAAGAGCAGCCTCAAGGCACACCGCTGCGTTAGATCTCCGCGCCGCAAACCACCAAGAGACGGTGACCAACATAGCAGCCCAGTAGTAGACTCGCAGATTGGGAAGAGCAAGCCCTCCCAAACTCACCGGTGCCTGCAGCGCGGATTTGGCCAGCCGGGGGGCGGAGCCGTTCCATATAAAGGAACCAATACACTTGTCCGCCTCCTGAAAAAACGACCCCGGTATCCAGTCCGGGCAATTCCGGAATATATAGTTGAATTTGGGCAGAACTATCATTTTAATGATATTTATGCTTCCCACCAAATTCAACGGGAGCCCCGACCACGACCGACATCTCTCTCTCAGTAGGCGGAGAAGGGGAAGCACATTTAGGGTGTAGTATTTTGTATAATCTCTAGTCACCATCACCCCTAGGTATTTAAATTCAGTGGCCCATTGTAGCAGCATATTACCAGACGATGGGGGTGCTTGAGCATCCAGGGGGAAAAGGATCGATTTGGACCAATTTATGCGGATACCCGAAAAGGAACCAAATTGATTAAAAAGCGTGAGCGCGGCCGTTAGGGGTGGGCCTGTGTCATTCAGATAAAGCAGGGCATCGTCGGCGTAGAGGGAGATTTTTTCTTCCAGGGCACCCTTCCGTAAACCCCGTATTACAGGCGACTCCCGAATCAAAATCGCCAAAGGCTCCAGAGCCAAAGCAAACAGACCGGGTGACAGAGGGTATCCCTGCCGGGTGCCCCTCTGCTGGGAGAAAGGCTCCGAGACCCAGTCGTCGGCACGCACTCTGGCCCTTGGAGCCCTGTAGAGCAATCTCACCCACCTCAAAAACTTAGGGCCAAACCCAAAACTTTGGAGTACCTCCCAAAGGAAATCCCACTCCACCGAGTCGAAAGCCTTCTCGGCATCGAGGGAGGCAATCGCTCGGGACCCCACATCATCGTGATCAATAGAGAGGTTCAGGAACAGGCGCCTAATATTTATGTCAGTACCCTTACCGGGCATAAAGCCCGTTTGGTCAACATGTATCAGAGTGGAAATCACAGAGGTTAAGCGAGTGGCCAGGATCTTCGCTAGCAGTTTGGCCATCGACATTCAATAGAGATATGGGTCGATACGACCCACACTCCTGAGGATCCTTACCCGGCTTAGGAATCAATACAATAATAGCCTCCTCCATAGATCCAGGGAGGCAATCCGCCTCCCCAAGCCCATCAAGCAGAGCCTTGAGCTTAGGCGCCACCAGGTCAGCATGTTGCGAGTAAAATTCAGTGGGCAGTCCATCTGCGCCCGGAGTCTTGCCACTTTGAAGACAAACTATCGCCAACTGGACCTCCTCCAATGATATATCCCTGTCTAATAGCTCTCTATCCCCATCAGATAATTCCGGAAAGGGAATTCCATCTAAGTAATCCCGCAACTCAGTCGCAGAGTGGCAGGACCTAGTGACATCTCGAATACTAGCAATATGCGTAGAGGCTGACTGGGTCGAGGCATAGGCCAGGTCGATGCGGGACGATGCTCGGTGAGAGGCAGAGTGACATGTGTACTCACGCTCATGTGGGTGGTAATGGCGCCATACATCCACCAGAGCAAAGGTATCCGCCCAGATTTGTAGAGCGTTATTGAATTGGGACGTAGGGTGGAGTCTGTCCAGGTCCTGCGCGGGCACCATATTAACCACTTGCCGACCGCCGCACGACGATGTACGTCCATTTTTTGAAGAGGGATATCTCGGTAACGGCAGCAGCTGCAGCCACAACCGAGATATCCATCTCTTCAGGCAGCGGTCGGCTGTACGATAACGGTGGTCTCCGCGGCGGCCACCCCCCCTCCCGCCGCCCTCCCGCACCTTCCGCCGCTTACCGAAGCCGTCGGTAGCGGCGGAGGCGATCGGGTCCTTCCGTCTGCTGGGCATAGAGACAAGTGAGGCTAAGATGGCCCCCCCACTCGTCTCTATACCATAGGAGGGCGGAAGCGACGTCAAAACGTCACTTCCGCCCATACCTCTTAAAGGTATATTTTTTTTTTAAATGTCAGATTTTCTTTTTTTTTTTTTTGTTGCATTTTAGCCCAAATATGAGATCTGAGGACCTTTTGACCCCCCAGATCTCATATTTAAGAGGACCTGTCATGCTTTTTTCTATTACAAGGTATGTTTACATTCCTTGTAATAGGAATAAAAGTGATCCATTTTATTTATTTTTTTTAAAAAGTGTAAAAATAAATAAAATAAATAAGAAAAAAAAAAAATTTTTTTAAAAACACCCCGTTACGATGAGCTTGCGCACAGTAGCGAGCGCATACGTGAGTAGCTCCCGCATATGAAAACGGTGGTCAAACCACATATGTGAGGTATCGCCGCGATCGGTAGAGCGAGAGCAATAATTCTAGCCCTAGACCTCCTCTGTAACGCAAAAAATGCAACCTGTAGAATTTTTTAAATGTCGCTTATGGAGATTTTTGAGGCTAAAAGTTTGACGCCATTCCACGAGCGGGCGCAATTTTGAAGCGTGACATGTTGGGTATCAATTTACTCGGCGTACCATTATCTTTCACAGTATAAAAAAAAAAAATTGGGCTAATTTTACTGTTGTCTTATTTTTTTTATTCAAAAAAGTGAATTTTTTCCAAAAAAAAGTGCGCAAATACGGTGTGAAAAAAAGTATTTCAATGACCGCCATTTTATTCTCTAGGGTGTTAGAAAAAAAACAATATAAAATGTTTGGGGGTTCTAAGTAATTTTCTAGCAAAAAAAACTGTTTTAAACATGGAAACACCAAGTCCGAAAAAGAGGCCTGGTCCTTAAAGTGGAGGGCCACCCTGAAAAACAAAAAAATTTTAAAAATTACAAAAAATCTAAAAAAAAAAAAATGAAAAAAATTTTTTTTTTTTACTTACCAGAAATGCCTGTTGCTAGGCACTTTATCCTAATCTTCCTCTTCCTCCTCCGCAGAGATCTTCTGTCTTCTGTCTTCGTCGCGGCGTCTTCTGGGTAATGAGTCGCGCTGTGTTCTGGGAACTGTGTGTTCCAGAACACAGCGCGTCCCATTCAGAAAGCGCTGCGGGACTCGCGCATGCGCAGTAGCTGCGGGACTCGCGCATGCGCAGTAGGAAACGGGCAGTGAAGCCGTAAGGCTCCGCTGCCTGTTTCCCTTACAAGGGATGGCAGCACCGGGACCCGAGAGCCGAGGGACGGGTCGGCCTCGGGCGGCCGACATCGCGGGCACCCTGGACAGGTAAGTGTGTTTATTAAGTCAGCAGCTGCAGTGTTTGCAGCTGCTGACTTTTTTTTTTTTTTTTATAACCGGCCCTCCGCTTTAAGTGGTTAAAATCCCCAAAGACGAATACCTCCTGTACATTAAATCCCATAACCATTTGCATGACATCATATAATAACTGCACATCAGCCGGAGGTGGGAGGTATAGCCCCACCAACACTACTTCCCTTTCGTACATAGAGACATGCAGAATCACATATCTTCTGCCAGGGTCCGTCCGAACAGTCAAAATTTGTACCGGGAGAGACCTGTGGATTAGAATGCTAACTCCCCTCGCATTAGTAGAATAGGTAGCGTGGTAGTGGGCACCCACCCATGCTCTCCGAATACCGAGTACTCGCGAGCTAATCAAATGTGTCTCCTGAATAATACATATATGGGGGTTATATTTTTGCAAAAATTTAAAGACCAAGGACCTCTTAGTAGCCGAATTGAGACCCCGGACATTCCAGGAGATAATGGATATATTAGCCATCATAGAATACACATATGGAACACAGCTCGATCCACAGGTCCCCCACCCCCATCAGGCCCCCAGCAGGATGGCCACAGAGCGGGTAAGTCAACGGCTCTCCCACCCAGGGCATCCTGAGAAGGGAGAACACCGCCATACCATACCATACATAATATCTAGTAGAATCCCCTCGGAGATAAAGCAACTCCAACAGTGAAAAATAAACAGTTAGAACTCCCCATCCGCAACGGCGGAAGTAAACTCTCCCCCACACCCCCCCCCAAACCCGGGGATGCATCGTACCCCCGAAAACCAACACGTGTAACTACAGTAGAGGGCGTGCACTCATAGCAAGAGGTATCGCCCAGTGGGCACTGAAGGGCAATAGAGATGCTGGAAAAGCGTCTTATTATGTCTCCTAGCTGCAGCTAGGGGCACCAACTTCGTTTCAGAACAAACAAAAAACAAAGCAACAGAAAATGAGAGAGAAAAAAAAAAAAAAAAAAACGTTCAGTATGCGATACTTTTCCCGGGGGGGGGGGTCCTTGATGAAGAAACAGTCTCCCTCACAGGGGCAGATAATAGCATAACGGTAAAGGGTTGCAGCAGCAACCGTGCCCATCCGTCCCCAAAAGCACCAACCACATCGGACATACCCCGCCCCCGGGCCACGGTCATTCAGCAACCTGTCCAATCAAGCAGGAATCCGCAGACAGGGGTAAAGTCAAAGCAGGTGCCCAATAGCAAACACAGGGGCACATCCTCAGCATAAAGAACCAAGCAACCCCAGCAGAACCCCCCCAGGTAGTCTAAGCAGTCAGTAAATCCTCACCGCCAAGGCCAAAAGGTACAAAAATAATCCCGGGGACCCTGGATATACTGGGCAGTAGCACAGCGGGAAGCAAGGCCACCATACCCCCCCCACATGTGAAAAAAAGAAAGGAAGCTACCAAAAAAAAAAAGGGGGGGGGGAAGGGTGGGTCCGTAGAAGATCCATAATGGCATCCACCAACATAGGCCAAGGAAAAACAAGCATTTCACCGGTGTTCTATCGATGTAAAGGCAGGGATTCCAGCCAGGCAGCAGCCTCCCGCGGGTTGGTAAAGAATCTGGTGGCTTCTCCATCCTGCACCCTCAGCCTGGCCGGGAAAAGTACACTGTATTTAATATTGCGCGCCCGCAATCCCACTTTCACCTGATCAAAGGATCTGCGCATTTTCTGCGTTTCCAGGGAATAGTCCAGGAACAACATCACAGCAGCATTCTGGTAGCGCATTTCTCCCACCTTGCGAGCAGCGCGCAGAGCCTCATCCCTGTCCCTGAAGTGTAGAAGCCGAAATATCAGGGTGCGCGGTCTCGCACCAGGAGGCCCGGGAGCAGGGGGGACGCGGTGTGCTCGCTCCACCGTAAAATTATGGGGAGAACTGCGCCTCCGGTAGTAGATTCCGCAGCAGCTCCTCAACGAAGGATGTCGGGTTCTTCCCCTCCACTCCTTCGGGCAGGCCGACGACGCGGAGATTGTTCCTCCTGTTCCTATTCTCCACGTCGTCGACCTTGTATTCCAGGGCCCGAACCCGCGTGTGTAGAGTGCGGATGGATTCCGCGTGTTCGGCTGTAAGGTCTTCCGTCCTCCCCACTCGTTGCTCAGCTTCTGATACTCGCGATCGTAGCTTATCGAGGTCCTGGCGAACGAGGCCAACGTCCAGCTGCACAGCTTCAATTTTGTTAGTCAGGGTGGCCTGGCACGTTGCGATAGCTGCCATCACTTCCCGAAAGCCACTTCCCGCCCCCCCCCCCGCCTGTTCGCCCATATCTGTTTGTGAGGCCATATTGCACGCTCTCACAGGGGGGATCACCGCTCGCGGGGCCGCCACCGGGGTCTGGTCCGGGAAATGAAGCCTTTTTCCCCTTTGTCTTGTTCTAGAGGACATCCGGAGCTCAGGTGAGCTTTATTGGCTCGGAAACCGCAGCAGGAGCGCCGATACAGGATAATTTGCCAGCAGAGCTCTAGCGTCCACAACCTCTCAGTTCGCCATCTTGGACACGCCCGATGAGGCATTACTTACTAGAGAGTTCTATTGCCGGTACAGTCATAGATCTGGATCTGAATACTGCCCTCCAGTGGAGAGATGAGGCATTACTTACTAGAGAGGTCTATTGCCGGTACAGTCATAGATCTGGATCTGAATACTGCCCTCCGGTGGAGAGATGAGGCATTACTTACTAGAGAGGTCTATTGCCGGTACAGTCATAGATCTGGATCTGAATACTGCCCTCCGGTGGAGAGATGAGGCATTACTTACTAGAGAGGTCTATTGCCGGTACAGTCATAGATCTGGATCTGAATACTGCCCTCCGGTGGAGAGATGAGGCATTACTTACTAGAGAGGTCTATTGCCAGTACAGTCATAGATCTGGATCTGAATACTGCCCTCCGGTGGAGAGATGAGGCATTACTTACTAGAGAGGTCTATTGCCGGTACAGTCATAGATCAGGATCTGAATACTGCCCTCCGGTGGAGAGATGAGGCATTGCTTACTAGAGAGGTCTATTGCCGGTACAGTCATAGATCAGGGTCTGAATACTGCCCTCCGGTGGAGAGATGAGGCATTACTTACTAGAGAGGTCTATTGCCGGTACAGTCATAGATCAGGATCTGAATACTGCCCTCCGGTGGAGAGATGAGGCATTACTTACTAGAGAGGTCTATTGCCGGTACAGTCATAGATCTGGATCTGAATACTGCCCTCCGGTGGAGAGATGAGGCATTACTTACTAGAGAGTTCTATTGCCGGTACAGTCATAGATCTGGATCTGAATACTGCCCTCCGGTGGAGAGATGAGGCATTACTTACTAGAGAGGTCTATTGCCAGTACAGTCATAGATCTGGACCTGAATACTGCCCTCCGGTGGAGAGATGAGGCATTGCTTACTAGAGAGGTCTATTGCCAGTACAGTCATAGATCTGGATCTGAATACTGCCCTCCGGTGGAGAGATGAGGCATTACTTACTAGAGAGTTCTATTGCCGGTACAGTCATAGATCAGGATCTGAATACTGCCCTCCGGTGGAGAGATGAGGCATTGCTTACTAGAGAGGTCTATTGCCGGTACAGTCATAGATCTGGACCTGAATACTGCCCTCCGGTGGAGAGATGAGGCATTACTTACTAGAGAGGTCTATTGCCGGTACAGTCATAGATCAGGATCTGAATACTGCCCTCCGGTGGAGAGATGAGGCATTACTTACTAGAGAGGTCTATTGCCGGTACAGTCATAGATCAGGATCTGAATACTGCCCTCCGGTGGAGAGATGAGGCATTGCTTACTAGAGAGGTCTATTGCCGGTACAGTCATAGATCAGGGTCTGAATACTGCTCCCCGGTGGAGAGATGAGGCATTACTTACTAGAGAGGTCTATTGCCAGTACAGTCATAGATCAGGATCTGAATACTGCCCTCCGGTGGAGAGATGAGGCATTACTTACTAGAGAGGTCTATTGCTGGTACAGTCATAGATCAGGATCTGAATACTGCTCCCCGGTGGAGACATGAGGCATTACTTACTAGAGAGGTCTATTGCCGGTACAGTCATAGATCAGGATCTGAATACTGCCCTCCGGTGGAGAGATGAGGCATTGCTTACTAGAGAGGTCTATTGCCGGCATTTCCTTTATTTAGACAAGTAAATATTTAAAAACGAAATATCCAAACCCCAGAACAAAAATGAAATATATTTCAGCTTACCAGTCCTTAGATGTAATGGCGGCCTTAGTTTTCCTTTTTCAAGCTAAAAATATTTTCAGCAAGTACGGGAAAATACCCGTTGAGCTAGCTATATGCATTGCCCTTGTATAAACTACAAATCCCTCCACCCCCGTGTAATGGAGATGGGGGGAGACCTGTTTTCAGTCCATATCAGGAGAGCGGACCAAGATGACAATCATCCCTCCCCCCATACATTGTGATTTTATGAATTAGTCTGTATTTATGATCCCCGATGTAAAGGCAGCGGAACCTTCCCGCCATCTATACCGGCCTTTCCCAACCTTCTCCCACAGGAACCCCTAAAATAATTTCCAGGTCTCGGGGAACCCTGCTAAAACCAATTCTTTGGCACTGATTAAATAGACAGCAAGGGGGTGGTAAAAATGGGCAGATGAGCTGTGGTCCAAATCCCCCCCAACTGCCCACCTAGAACGTAACATGCAGCCGGACAGGTGTGTTCACTTCCTGCGGGGAACCTCTTTAACTTCTGAAGCTTCAACTTCCCTCATCATGTAAATCAGGCGCTGCAGAGAGCTAGAAAGATACCTGGTGTCATTGTGCTGACCTTGTCCAATCATGAAGGGCAATGTCATCCACAGGACCCTCTGGAGCCGGGGACTCCCAACTGCCCCCCCCCCCCCACTGTCAGCAACAGAGGATTTCCTACCACCAACAATGGGGCACTATTCCTCCCACTGACGCCAATGATGGGGCACTATTCCTCCCACTGATATCAATGATGGGGCACTATTCCTCCCACTGACACCAATGATGGGGCACTATTCCTCCCACTGACGCCAATGATGGGGCACTATTCCTCCTACTGACACCAATGATGGGGCACTATTCCTCCCACTGATACCAATGAGGGGGCACTATTCCCTCACAATGACACCAATGATGGGACACTATTCCTCCCACTGACACCAATGATGGGGCACTATTCCTCCCACTGACACCAATGATGAGGCACTATTCCTCCCACTGACACCAATGATGGGGCACTATTCCTCTCACTGACACCAATGATGGGGCACTATTCCTCCCACTGACACCAATGATGAGGCACTATTCCTCCCACTGACGCCAATGATGGGGCACTATTCCTCCCACTGATATCAATGATGGGGCACTATTCCTCCCACTGACACCAATGATGGGGCACTATTCCTCCCACTGACACCAATGATGGGGCACTATTCCACCCACTGACACCAATGATGGGGCACTATTCCTCCCACTGATACCAATGATGGGGCACTATTCCACCCACTGACACCAATGATGGGGCACTATTCCTCCCACTGATACCAATGATGGGGCACTATTTCCCCCACTGATACCAATGATGGGGCACTATTCCTCCCACTGACACCAATGATGGGACACTATTCCTCCCACTGATACCAATGATGGGGCACTATTCCCCCCACTGATACCAATGATGGGGCACTATTCCTCCCACTGACACCAATGATGGGGCACTATTCCTCCACTGATACCAATGATGGGGCACTATTCCTCCCACTGACACCAATGATGGGGCACTATTCCTCCCACTGATACCAATGATGGGGCACTATTCCTCCCACTGACACCAATGATGGGGCACTATTCCTCCCACTGATACCAATGATGGGGCACTATTCCCCCCACTGACACCAATGATGGGGCACTATTCCTCCCACTGACACCAATGATGGGGCACTATTTCCCCCACTGATACCAATGATGGGGCACTATTCCCCCCACTGACACCAATGATGGGGCACTATTCCTCCCACTGATACCAATGATGGGGCACTATTCCTCCCACTGATACCAATGATGGGGCACTATTCCTCCCACTGATACCAATGATGGGGCACTATTTCCCCCACTGATACCAATGATGGGGCATTATTCCCTCCCACTGATACCAATGATGGGGCACTATTCCTCCCACTGACACCAATGATGGGGCACTATTCCTCCCACTGATACCAATGATGGGGCACTATTTCCCCCACTGATACCAATGATGGGGCACTATTCCCCCCACTGACACCAATGATGGGGCACTATTCCTCCCACTGATACCAATGATGGGGCACTATTCCTCCCACTGATACCAATGATGGGGCACTATTCCTTCCACTGACACCAATGATGGGGCACTATTCCTCCCACTGATACCAATGATGGGGCACTATTTCCCCCACTGATACCAATGATGGGGCACTATTCCCCCCACTGACACCAATGATGGGGCACTATTCCTCCCACTGATACCAATGATGGGGCACTATTCCTCCCACTGATACCAATGATGGGGCACTATTCCTTCCACTGACACCAATGATGGGGCACTATTCCTCCCACTGATACCAATGATGGGGCACTATTTCCCCCACTGATACCAATGATGGGGCACTATTCCTCCCACTGACACCAATGATGGGGCACTATTCCTCCCACTGATACCAATGATGGGGCACTATTCCCCCCACTGACACCAATGATGGGGCACTATTCCTCCCACTGACACCAATGATGGGGCACTATTCCTCCACTGATACCAATGATGGGGCACTATTCCTCCCACTGACACCAATGATGGGGCACTATTCCTCCCACTGATACCAATGATGGGGCACTATTCCTCCCACTGATACCAATGATGGGGCACTATTCCCCCCACTGACACCAATGATGGGGCACTATTCCTCCCACTGACACCAATGATGGGGCACTATTTCCCCCACTGATACCAATGATGGGGCACTATTCCCCCCACTGACACCAATGATGGGGCACTATTCCTCCCACTGATACCAATGATGGGGCACTATTCCTCCCACTGATACCAATGATGGGGCACTATTCCCCCCACTGACACCAATGATGGGGCACTATTCCTCCCACTGACACCAATGATGGGGCACTATTTCCCCCACTGATACCAATGATGGGGCACTATTCCCCCCACTGACACCAATGATGGGGCACTATTCCTCCCACTGATACCAATGATGGGGCACTATTCCTCCCACTGATACCAATGATGGGGCACTATTTCCCCCACTGATACCAATGATGGGGCACTATTCCCCCCACTGACACCAATGATGGGGCACTATTCCTCCCACTGATACCAATGATGGGGCACTATTCCTCCCACTGATACCAATGATGGGGCACTATTCCTCCCACTGACACCAATGATGGGGCACTATTCCTCCCACTGATACCAATGATGGGGCACTATTTCCCCCACTGATACCAATGATGGGGCACTATTCCTCCCACTGACACCAATGATGGGGCACTATTCCTCCCACTGATACCAATGATGGGGCACTATTCCCCCCACTGACACCAATGATGGGGCACTATTCCTCCCACTGATACCAATGATGGGGCACTATTCCTCCCACTGACACCAATGATGGGGCACTATTCCTCCACTGATACCAATGATGGGGCACTATTCCTCCCACTGACACCAATGATGGGGCACTATTCCTCCCACTGATACCAATGATGGGGCACTATTCCTCCCACTGACACCAATGATGGGGCACTATTCCTCCCACTGATACCAATGATGGGGCACTATTCCCCCCACTGACACCAATGATGGGGCACTATTCCTCCCACTGACACCAATGATGGGGCACTATTTCCCCCACTGATACCAATGATGGGGCACTATTCCCCCCACTGACACCAATGATGGGGCACTATTCCTCCCACTGATACCAATGATGGGGCACTATTCCTCCCACTGATACCAATGATGGGGCACTATTCCTCCCACTGATACCAATGATGGGGCACTATTTCCCCCACTGATACCAATGATGGGGCACTATTCCCCCCACTGACACCAATGATGGGGCACTATTCCTCCCACTGATACCAATGATGGGGCACTATTCCTCCCACTGATACCAATGATGGGGCACTATTCCTCCCACTGACACCAATGATGGGGCACTATTTCTCCCACTGACACCAATGATGGGGCACTATTCCTCCCACTGACACCAATGATGGGGCACTATTCCTCCCACTGACACCAATGATGGGGCACTATTCCTCCCACTGATACCAATGATGGGGCACTATTCCCCCCACTGACACCAATGATGGGGCACTATTCCTCCCACTGACACCAATGATGGGGCACTATTCCTCCCACTGACGCCAATGATGGGGCACTATTAATCCCACTGACACCAATGATGGGGCACTATTCCTCCCACTGACACCAATGATGGGGCACTATTCCTCCCACTGACACCAATGATGGGGCACTATTCCTCCCACTGACGCCAATGATGGGGCACTATTCCTCCCACTGACACCAACGATGGGGCACTATTCCTCCCACTGACACCAACGATGGGGCACTATTCCTCCCACTGACACCAATGATGGGGCACTATTCCTCCCACTGACAGCAATGATGGGGCACTATTCCCCCCACTGATACCAATGATGGGGCACTATTAATCCCACTGACACCAACGATGGGGCACTATTCCTCCCACTGACACCAATGATGGGGCACTATTCCTCCCACTGACACCAATGATGGGGCACTATTCCTCCCACTGATACCAATGATGGGGCACTATTCCTCCCACTGATACCAATGATGGGGCACTATTCCTCCCACTGATACCAATGATGGGGCACTATTCCTCCCACTGATACCAATGATGGGGCACTATTTCTCCCACTGACACCAATGATGGGGCACTATTCCTCCCACTGACACCAATGATGGGGCACTATTCCCCCCACTGACACCAATGATGGGGCACTATTCCTCCCACTGATACCAATGATGGGGCACTATTTCCCCCACTGATACCAATGATGGGGCACTATTCCTCCCACTGACACCAATGATGGGGCACTATTCCTCCCACTGATACCAATGATGGGGCACTATTCCTCCCACTGATACCAACGATGGGGCACTATTCCTCCCACTGACACCAACGATGGGGCACTATTCCTCCCACTGACACCAATGATGGGGCACTATTCCTCCCACTGACAGCAATGATGGGGCACTATTCCCCCCACTGATACCAATGATGGGGCACTATTAATCCCACTGACACCAACGATGGGGCACTATTCCTCCCACTGACACCAATGATGGGGCACTATTCCTCCCACTGATACCAATGATGGGGCACTATTCCTCCCACTGATACCAATGATGGGGCACTATTCCTCCCACTGATACCAATGATGGGGCACTATTCCTCCCACTGATACCAATGATGGGGCACTATTTCTCCCACTGACACCAATGATGGGGCACTATTCCTCCCACTGACACCAATGATGGGGCACTATTCCCCCCACTGACACCAATGATGGGGCACTATTCCTCCCACTGATACCAATGATGGGGCACTATTTCCCCCACTGATACCAATGATGGGGCACTATTCCTCCCACTGACACCAATGATGGGGCACTATTCCTCCCACTGATACCAATGATGGGGCACTATTCCTCCCACTGATACCAACGATGGGGCACTATTCCTCCCACTGACACCAACGATGGGGCACTATTCCTCCCACTGACACCAATGATGGGGCACTATTCCTCCCACTGACAGCAATGATGGGGCACTATTCCCCCCACTGATACCAATGATGGGGCACTATTAATCCCACTGACACCAACGATGGGGCACTATTCCTCCCACTGACACCAATGATGGGGCACTATTCCTCCCACTGACACCAATGATGGGGCACTATTCCTCCCACTGATACCAATGATGGGGCACTATTCCTCCCACTGATACCAATGATGGGGCACTATTCCTCCCACTGATACCAATGATGGGGCACTATTTCTCCCACTGACACCAATGATGGGGCACTATTCCTCCCACTGACACCAATGATGGGGCACTATTCCCCCCACTGACACCAATGATGGGGCACTATTCCTCCCACTGATACCAATGATGGGGCACTATTTCCCCCACTGATACCAATGATGGGGCACTATTCCTCCCACTGACACCAATGATGGGGCACTATTCCTCCCACTGATACCAATGATGGGGCACTATTCCTCCCACTGATACCAATGATGGGGCACTATTCCTCCCACTGACACCAGGATACATTTTTAGCCCACAATTCAGACCCCTAAAGGTTGAAGGACAGTAAAGTGACCCTTTGCTTAGAATATTTGTGGCTCTGGAAGAACTTTGGCTGACAATCACATCCAAACAAGTGAAGTCATTTTAGAATGTGAAAGTCAGGAAAGAAGCGATAGGAAGGCCGACCGATAGTCGGGGGAGGGGAGGATCGCTGTGTACATTGTGTGTCCGGCTCTGAAAATCTTCTTTTCTTTGTTTTCCAGGTTGTGTGGCCAAAATCAAGGTGAGAATCGCCCTCCGGAGCCCCAATATCAGGAGGTGTGAGGGGCCCTGATTGGTGGGACTTTCCTTCCACTTACCTGAGTGCACCTATCACCTCCGCCCGATGCAGGGAAACCCATATACACTATATACATATACCCTATATACACTATATATACATACACTATATACATACACTATATATACATATACCCTATATACACTATATACATACACTATATATACATACACTATATACATCTATATATACAGACACTATATTGGCATTAAAAAGGGATCCAGAGATAAAAGGATAATTCTCCCCTCTACAAGACTCTGGTCCGGCCGCACCTGGAGTATACTGTCCAGTTCTGGGCACCAGTCCTCAGGAAGGATGTACTGGAAATGGAGCGACTACTAGACATGTGCAGAGTAAAATATTTCGTTTCGGAATTTCGTTTTCGTCCGAAAACTTAATTTATTTAGTTACTCCCGAAATTCGTTTTTATTTATTTCGTTTTTCGTTCAAAAATTGCATTCGTCCGAAAATCCACATGAATTACGTTCGAATCTGTCTTGGAAGGCTTATGGTGTCTATCGAATGTATAAAGAAGATTCGACGGAGCTAGTATATAGCATACTTTAGAACCCTATTAAAGTCTATGGGACTCCAACGTTCAAAATCTAAAGTGCTCATTTTAAAGACTAATTTGCAAGTTACTGTCCTAAAAAGTGTTTGGGGACCCGGGTCCTGCCCCAGGGGAGTGTTTGGGGACCCGGGTCCTGCCCCAGGGGAGTGTTTGGGGACCCGGGTCCTGCCCCAGGGGAGTGTTTGGGGACCCGGGTCCTGCCCCAGGGAAGTGTTTGGGGACCCGGGTCCTGCCCCAGGGGAGTGTTTGGGGACCCGGGTCCTGCCCCAGGGGAGTGTTTGGGGACCCGGGTCCTGCCCCAGGGGAGTGTTTGGGGACCCGGGTCCTGCCCCAGGGGAGTGTTTGGGGACCCGAGTCCTGCCCCAGAGAAGTGTTTGGGGACCCGGGTCCTGCCCCAGGGGAGTGTTTGGGGACCCGGGTCCTGCCCCAGGGGAGTGTTTGGGGACCCGGGTCCTGCCCCAGGGGAGTGTTTGGGGACCCGGGTCCTGCCCCAGAGAAGTGTTTGGGGACCCGGGTCCTGCCCCAGGGGAGTGTTTGGGGACCCGGGTCCTGCCCCAGGGGAGTGTTTGGGGACCCGGGTCCTGCCCCAGGGGAGTGTTTGGGGACCCGAGTCCTGCCCCAGGGGACATGGATCAATGCAAAAAAAAGTTTTAAAAACGGCCGTTTTTTCGGGAGCAGTGAATTTAATAATGATTAAAGTGAAACAATAAAAGCGTAATATTCCTTTAAATTTTGTACCTGGGGGGTGTCTATAGTATGCCTGTGAAGGGGCGCATGTTTCCCGTGCTTAGAACTGTCCCTGCACAAAGTGTTATTTATGCAGGAAAAAAAGTCCTTTAAAATCACTCGCAGCTATTATGAATTGTCGGCTCCCGTAATACAGAGAACACTCATTGAAAGTCATTGATAAAAAAATAAATAAATAAAAAAGCGTGGGGGTCCCCCAAATTCAATTACCAGGCCCTTCAGGTCTGGTATGGATATTAAGGGGAACCCGCGTCAAATTTAAAAAAAAATTGACGTGGGGGTCCCCCTAAAAATCCATACCAGACCCTTTATCCGAGCACACAACCTGGCAGGCCGCAGGAAAAGAGGGGGGGACGCGAGAGCGGCCCCCCTCCCTCCAGAACCGTACCAGGCCACATGCCCTCAACATTGGGAGGATGCTGTGGGGGTCTGTGACCCCTCAAAACACCTTGTCCCCATGTTGATGAGGACAAGGGCCTCATCCCCACAACCCTGGCCGGTGGTTGTGGGGGTCTGCGGGCAGGGGGCTTATCAGAATCTGGAAGCCCCCTTTAACAAGGGAACCCCCAGATCCCAGCCCCCCCTGTTTGAAATGGTAAGGGGGTACAAAAGTACCCCTACCATTTCACAAAGAAAGTGTAAAAAATAGTTAAATAAGACAAACACACTTTTGAAAAATTCCTTTATTAAAAATAAAAAAAAGATTCCAGCGGTGCTAATCCACTCTTGCTATCCAGCGACGGATCTCCGGGGTCCAGCGATGGATGATCATATCCAGCGACGGGGGATCATCTCTCCGTGGTCCAGCGGTGGCTCATCTGAATCAGCGCAGCATCCTTCTTCTGTCTCCACGGAGGAGACACTTCAGGGATTCTGGCGGCCTGACGTTTCTTATATACGGAGGGCGGGGCCACCCGTCACCTGACCCCGTCCCCTCTGACGCAAGGGGAAACCCGGGGTTCCCCGTGACGTATGGGTGACCCCGCACCCCTCTGATGTAACACAGGCAGGTTTCCGTTACATCAGAGGGGGGCGGGGTCACCCATACGTCACGGGGAACCCCGGAGATCCGTCGCTGGATAGCAAGAGTGGATTAGCACCGCTGGAATCTTTTTTTTATTTTTAATAAAGGAATTTTTCAAAAGTGTGTTTGTCTTATTTAACTATTTTTTACACTTTCTTTGTGAAATGGTAGGGGTACTTTTGTACCCCCTTACCATTTCAAACAGGGGGGGGGGCGGGATCTGGGGGTCCCCTTGTTAAAGGGGGCTTCCAGATTCTGATAAGCCCCCCGCCCGCAGACCCCCACAACCACCGGCCAGGGTTGTGGGGATGAGGCCCTTGTCCTCATCAACATGGGGACATGGTGCTTTGAGGGGTCACAGACCCCCACAGCATCCTCCCAATGTTGAGGGCATGTGGCCTGGTACGGTTCTGGAGGGAGGGGGGGGCCGCTCTCGTCCCCCCCTCTTTTCCTGCAGCCTGCCAGGTTGTGTGCTCGGATAAAGGGTCTGGTATGGATTTTTAGGGGGACCCCCACGTCAATTTTTTTTTAAATTTGACACGGGGTTCCCCTTAATATCCACACCAGACCTGAAGGGCCTGGTAATTGAATTTGGGGGACCCCCACGCTTTTTTATTTATTTTTTTATTTTTTTATCAATGACTTTCAATGAGTGTTCTCTGTATTACGGGAGCCGACAATTCATAATAGCTGCGAGTGATTTTAAAGGACTTTTTTTCCTGCATAAATGACACTTTGTGCAGGGACAGTTCTAAGCACAGGAAACATGCGCCCCTTCACAGGCATACTATAGACATCCCCCAGCTACGAAATTTAAAGGAATATTACACTTTTATTGTTTCACTTTAATCATTATTAAAATCACTGCTCCCGAAAAAACGGCCGTTTTTAAAACTTTTTTTTTGCATTGATCCATGTCCCCTGGGGCAGGACCCGGGTCCCCAAACACTCCCCTGGGGCAGGACCCGGGTCCCCAAACACTCCCCTGGGGCAGGACCCGGGTCCCCAAACACTCCCCTGGGGCAGGACCCGGGTCCCCAAACACTCCCCTGGGGCAGGACCCGGGTCCCCAAACACTCCCCTGGGGCAGGACCCGGGTCCCCAAACACTCCCCTGGGGCAGGACCCGGGTCCCCAAACACTTTTTAGGACAATAACTTGCAGAATCTTTTCTCTCTGTCAAATATTTTCTCTATATAATCTTGGACTAATAGAGGTAAGGTGAGGCACAGTCCACCACAGGTTCTATAGACAGATTGTTATTGTCAGAGTCACGTCGAATCTCCTATTCTATATCCAACTGTTGTAACAACTAAAACGAAAATAAAGCATTTATTTATGTCGGATCTTTCGTTATCGTTTGTCAAAACGAAAACGAAAATAGCTGAAATTCGGACGAAAACGAATGCACATGTCTAGCGACTACAAAGAAGGGCAACAAAGCTAATAAAGGGTCTGGAGGATATTAGTTATGAGGAAAGGTTGTGAGCTCTGAACTTATTCTTCCTGGAGAAGAGACGCCTGAGAGGGGATATGATTTCATTATATAAATACCGGACTGGTGACCCCACAATATATAAATACCGGACTGGTGACCCCACAATATATAAATACTGGACTGGTGACCCCACAATATACAAATACCGGACTGGTGACCCCACAATATATAAATACCAGACTGGTGACCCTACAATATATAAATACCAGACTGGTGACCCCACAATATATAAATACCAGACTGGTGACCCTACAATATATAAATACCAGACTGGTGACCCTACAATATATAAATACCGGACTGGTGACCCCACAATATATAAATACCAGACTGGTGACCCCACAATATCTAAATACCGGACTGGTGACACCACAATATATAAATACCGGAGTGGTGACCCCACAATATATAAATACTGGAGTGGTGACCCCACAATATATAAATACTGGACTGGTGACCCCACAATAGGGAGAAAACTTTTCCGTGGAAGGGAGTGTAACAAGACTCGTGGCCACTCATTAAAATGAGAAGAAAAGAGGCTTAACCTTAAACTATGTAGACGGTTCTTTACTGTAAGAACAGCAAGGATGTGGAATTCCCTTCCACAGATGGTGGTCTCAGTGGGGGAGCATCGATAGTTTCAAGAAATTATAAAATAAGCACCTGAACCACCATCACCTCCACCATCACCTCCACCTCCACCATCACCTCCACCTCCACCATCACTTCCACCATCACCTTCACCATCACCTCCACCTCCACCATCACCTCCACCTCCACCATCACCTCCACCTCCACCATCACCTCCACCTCCACCATCACTTCCACCATCACCTCCACCATCACTTCCACCATCACCTTCACCATCACCTCCACCTCCACCATCACCTCCACCTCCACCATCACCATCACCTCCACCTCCACCATCACTTCCACCATCACCTCCACCATCACCATCACCTTCACCATCACCTCCACCTCCACCATCACCTCCACCTCCACCATCACCTCCACCTCCACCATCACTTCCACCATCACCTCCACCTCCACCATCACCTCCACCTCCACCATCACTTCCACCATCACCTCCACCATCACCTTCACCATCACCTCCACCATCACCTCCACCATCACCTCCACCATCACTTCCACCATCACCTTCACCATCACCTCCACCATCACTTCCACCATCACCTCCACCATCACTTCCACCATCACCTCCACCATCACCATCACCTTCACCATCACCTCCACCTCCACCATCACCTCCACCTCCACCATCACCTCCACCTCCACCATCACTTCCACCATCACCTCCACCTCCACCATCACCTCCACCTCCACCATCACTTCCACCATCACCTCCACCATCACCTTCACCATCACCTCCACCATCACCTCCACCATCACCTCCACCATCACTTCCACCATCACCTTCACCATCACCTCCACCATCACTTCCACCATCACCTCCACCATCACTTCCACCATCACCTCCACCATCACCATCACCTTCACCATCACCTCCACCTCCACCATCACCTCCACCTCCACCATCACCTCCACCTCCACCATCACTTCCACCATCACCTCCACCTCCACCATCACCTCCACCTCCACCATCACTTCCACCATCACCTCCACCATCACCTTCACCATCACCTCCACCTCCACCATCACCTCCACCATCACCTCCACCATCACTTCCACCATCACCTTCACCATCACCTCCACCTCCACCATCACCTCCACCATCACTTCCACCATCACCTCCACCATCACCTTCACCATCACCTCCACCTCCACCATCACCTCCACCTCCACCATCACCTCCACCATCACCTCCACCATCACCTCCATCTACACCATCACCTCCACCTCCACCACCACCTCCACCATCACCTCCACCATCACCTCCATCTACACCATCACCTCCACCACCACTTCCACCTCCATCTACACCATCACCTCCACCATTACCTCCACCATCACCTCCACAATCACCATCACCTCCACCATCGCCTCCACCATCACCATCACAGCCACCATCACCTCCACCATCACCTCCACCATCACCTCCATCTACACCATCACCATCACCTCCACCATCACCTCCACCATTACCTCCACCTCCACCACCACCATCACCATCACCTCCACCATCGCCTCCACCATCACCATCACCTCCACCATCGCCTCCACCATCACCATCACCTCCACCATCACCTCCACCTCCACCATCACCTCCATCTACACCATCACCATCACCATCACCTCCACCATCACCTCCACCATTACCTCCACCTCCACCACCACCATCACCATCACCTCCACCATCGCCTCCACCATCACCATCACCTCCACCATCGCCTCCACCATCACCTCCACCATTACCTCCACCTCCACCATCACCTCCATCTACACCATCACCTCCACCATCGCCTCCACCATCACCATCACCTCCACCATCACCTCCACCTCCACCATCACCTCCATCTACACCATCACCATCACCATCACCTCCACCATCACCTCCACCATTACCTCCACCTCCACCACCACCATCACCATCACCTCCACCATCGCCTCCACCATCACCATCACCTCCACCATTACCTCCACCTCCACCACCACCATCACCATCACCTCCACCATCGCCTCCACCATCACCATCACCTCCACCATCGCCTCCACCATCACCTCCACCATTACCTCCACCTCCACCATCACCTCCATCTACACCATCACCTCCACCATCACCTCCACCATCACCTCCACCATTACCTCCACCTCCACCATCACCTCCATCTACACCATCACCTCCACCATCACCTCCACCTCCACCACCACTTCCACCTCCATCTACACCATCACCTCCACCATCACCTCCACAATCACCATCACCTCCACCATCGCCTCCACCATCACCATCACCTCCACCATCACCTCCACCTCCACCATCACCTCCACCATCACCTCCACCATCACCTCCACCTCCACCACCACCATCACCATCACCTCCACCATCACCTCCACCATCACCTCCACCATTACCTCCACCTCCACCACCACCATCACCATCACCTCCACCATCGCCTCCACCATCACCATCACCTCCACCATCGCCTCCACCATCACCTCCACCATTACCTCCACCATCACCTCCATCTACACCATCACCTCCACCATCACCTCCACCATTACCTCCACCTCCACCATCACCTCCATCTACACCATCACCTCCACCATCACCTCCACCTCCACCACACCTCTTCACTACTTCCTGTCTTTTATGAGCTGTTTTCCTGGAGGCCTTTAACCCCCTGTGTGCTGAATCCCTGTGGTCAGGGAGGGAGGCTCTTTCCCACCCAAATATCACTTCAGAGGCCCCCAAATTCCGGGTCCCAACTAACTTTCTCTTAATATAGAGAGGACCGCGAGTCAGTCCTCTCCTGATGACTACACCCGGAATTCCTCACCCATTCTGGGTGACCCCCTGAAGTTTACCGTGACTCCCTGAAAGGGACCACAATCCGAATACTGGGGCTACATCACCCATCCAGGACCCAACCTTGGCGTCCTGTACAATATATATATATCTTCTCCAGTCATTTCCCTAGCACAGTCCTCTCTCTTCTTCATAATTCTCTCCTCTTCTGGGAATGTCCAGTTACTGTCTGTGCTGGCCCAGCTCCTTCCTATCTCCCTTCACCTCCTTATATAATCTTGCCGGGGGGGACTGAAGAGGAATCCTATGGGGTGTTACCTGAAGGACAGTTGTGACATCAAAGATGGCGGCACGCAGACACAATGTCGGGGCAGCTGAATAACATGACATACAATAAATGCTCATATCGTGTGATGGGAGTTCGGTGAAAGGAATTGTCCGCTGATTGGCTCTTTAAAGCGGGAGTCCGCCGTTTTTTTTTTTTTTTTTAAAGCCAGCAGCTACAAATACTGCAGCTGCTGACTTTTAAAATAAGGACACTTACCCGCCCAGCGCGCCCGCGATGTCGGCACCCGAAGCCGATCTCTCGATCGTCTCTCGGGTGCTGCCGCCGCCATCTTAGGTATGGGAATCAGGAAGTGGAGCCTTTCGGCTTCATTTCCCGGTTCCCTACTGCGCATGCGCGAGTCGCGCTGCGCAATAAGGATGGTCCCCGCTGTCTCTGGGATCCGTGTGTTTCCCAGCAGGCAGCGGGGGACCTTCGGAAAGGGGCGTAGATTCTGCGAAAAGGGGCGTGGCTTCTGCAGAATCTACGCCGGAAGTGGGTGCAGATACCTGTACTGTACAGGTACCTGCACCCCCCTCCCCCCTGAAAGGTGCCAATTGTGGCGCCGGAGGGGGGGAGGGTTCCAATGAGCGGAAGGTCCACTTTAAGGTGGAGATTTCAGTGATAACCAATAACTGTTATTTCCGTACATTTTCAGTGCAATGTCTAAAAATAGAATTCTTAGAAACTCGGAATAACAAACAATTTGCTAAAATCTTTTCCCTTTTCTCTTTCTCTCCAGAAACCTCTTCCTGAGAGTTCAGGTAAGAAAATCCGAACATCTTCCATGAACCAAGGACTGAATCCACAGATAGACATTGGATCTCCAGCCTGCCTTTCCATAGCCCTACCCCCGAGTGTTCCCACTCAGCAGGAGGTGTATCTGCAGAGAGGCCGCTGCTTCCACACACAGAGCAAAGTCTCTGCTTTGGACACCTGAAAGGCTTTGGACATCTTTTTTGTCTTGATGTCTCCAGAATGTATTTAGTTGACTGAAAGCGAAAGTTCAGTTGGACTTTAGTCATTTCCTTCCATTCATGACACCCAGGGGGTCCCGACACCATGGCCAAAGGTCAGCGGTCCTGAATAGGCACCGCGAGTAGCCTGCTCCCTCCTTCCCCCGCACACTCCTATTGGCCCAGCAATATTTTGGGATGCTTTCTTAGCCAGTAAGAATGTGCCGGAGGTCAGAGGGGTCAGTGGTAAGAGAAGTGGTGGAGATTGGCACATTCTGAATGGGCGGCATTTGGCCATAGCAGATGGGAACGAAAGCTGCTGCCCTCCATACCTGCTAGAACCCCTTCCCACCCACTCCGGTGTCCCTTCCCACCCACTCCGGTGTCCCTTCCCACCCACTCCGGAGTCCCTTCCCATCCACTCCGGTGTCCCTTCCCACCCACGTGTCTCTTCTCACCCACTCCTGTGTCCCTTCCCACCCACTCCGGTGTCCCTTCCCACCCACTCCGGTGTCCATTCCCACCCACTCCGGTGTCCCTTCCCACCCACTCCGGTGTCCCTTCCCACCCGCTCCGGAGTCCCTTCCCACCCACTCCGGAGTCCCTTCCCACCCACTCCGGTGTCCCTTCCCACCCACTCCGGTGTCCCTTCCCACACACTCCGGAGTCCCTTCCCACCCACTCCGGAGTCCCTTCCACTCCGGTGTCCCTTCTCACCCACTCCGGAGTCCCTTCCCACCCACTCCGGTGTCCCTTCCCACCCACTCCGGAGTCCCTTCCCACCCACTCCGGTGTCCCTTCCCACCCACTCCTGTGTCCCTTCCCACCCACTCCGGAGTCCCTTCCCACCCACTCCGGTGTCCCTTCCCACCCACTCCGGAGTCCCTTCCCACCCACTCCGGTGTCCTTTCCCACCCACTCCTGTGTCCCTTCCCACCCACTCCGGTGTCCCTTCCACTCCGGTGTCCCTTCCCACCCACTCCTGTGTCCCTTCCCACCCACTCCGGTGTCCCTTCCACTCCGGTGTCCCTTCCCACCCACTCCGGTGTCCATTCCCACCCACTCCGGTGTCCCTTCCCACCCACTCCGGTGTCCCTTCCACTCCGGTGTCCCTTCCCACCCACTCCTTTGTCCCTTCCCACCCACTCCGGTGTCCCTTCCACTCCGGTGTCCCTTCCCACCCACTCCGGTGTCCCTTCCCACCCACTCCGGTGTCCCTTCTCACCCACTCCGGTGTCCCTTCCCACCCACTCCGGTGTCCCTTCTCACCCACTCCGGTGTCCCTTCCCACCCACTCCGGTGTCCCTTCTCACCCACTCCGGTGTCCCTTCCCACCCACTCCTGTGTCCCTTTCCCACACACTTCGGTGTCCCTTCCCACCCTTTCCGGTGTCCCTTCCCACCCACTCCGGTGTCCCTTCCCACCCTTTCCGGTGTCCATTCCCACTCCGGAGTCCCTTCCCACCCACTCCGGTGTCCCTTCCCACACACTCCGGTGTCCCTTCCCACCCACTCCAGTGTCCATTCCCACTCCGGAGTCCCTTCCCACACACTCCGGAGTCCTTTCCCACCCACTCCGGTGTCCATTCCCACTCCGGAGTCCCTTCCCACCCACTCTGGTGTCCCTTCCCACCCACTCCGGTGTCCCTTCCCACCCAGTCCGGTGTCCCTTCCCACCCACTCCGGAGTCCCTTCTCACCCACTCCGGTGTCCCTTCCCACCCACTCCGGAGTCCCTTCTCACCCACTCCGGTGTCCCTTCCCACCCACGTGTCCCTTCCCACCCACTCCGGTGTCCCTTCCCACCCATTCCGGTGTCCCTTCCCACCCACTCCGGTGTCCCTTCCCACCCCCTGGGCTTCTGAAAGGATTGGTGATCATCTAAGCACTGTGATTGGCTGTCACGGTGGTCACATGATCAGTCCGTTCGGCTACTGATAAATTAGTAGGGACTGGGAGCCGTGTTTGTGCTGGTGAACGCACTCTCAGCACAGAAACGTTTCACGCCCAGTGACGCACGTGCGTGGTATGTGGGCATTAATGCCCGCCCCTTTTGCTGACACACATTTGTGTTATTTGGGGGGTCTACAGGCTAAAGGGCACCTATGAGAATGGGCATATCAGCTCTTGTGCACACGGTTGGAGATTCCGACAACCAAATCCGACGGATTAATTCCGGAAGAGGTCCGGAAGTGATGTTGCATACACATGGGTCGGACTCAGTTGTCGGAAAATCCGATTGTACAGAACGTGATGACGTAATTTCGTTAGGACGGGACTACGTTCAGGCTAGGAGCCAATAGCTTTGGTCTAGGAATTTGATCTGAGCATGCGTGGCACTTTGTCTGTCAGAGTAGGCTACACATGATCGGAGTATGTCCGATTGGAGCATTTTGTTGGAAGATTTTACCGGCAAGTTGGAAAAGTTGGTCTGTCGGATATTCCGATGGAAACAGTCCGGTGGAGACCACACACAGTCGGATTATCCGACAAAACGGTCCGATGGGAAACATTCCGTCAGAATCTCCGGCCGTGTGTACAAGGGCTTAGAGCTGCAAGTACTGACTTGGCGGACAGACTCATCCCGTGTGTTCCTTCATTATCCAGCCACTAATTTATGTAAAGCAGGCAGGGCAGCCGTTTCAGACTTCACTTGCTGCATGCTTGTTCTAGATCCATGACTTTCTTAGGCACAGAAGCCTGGGTCAGGATGATGGACCTGCTTTAAAAAGAATGTCAATGACAACACTGCTGTCTTTTTTATTGCCAAAGCTTTTCCACTAAGATTTCATTGACTTATCATTTGAATCCGCCCATCCTCCCCTCACGTCTCTTCTACTCTTCTGTACAGGTTTAGAGTTCGTTGTCACGTCACCCACAACCCAGGAGGATCAGAAAGAGCTGAGCTACCCCATGGAAGAGACGGATCCACTGCAAAGTGCTGAGTACGCCCCCTGAACTCCAAACACCGGCACCCCAACTCAGCGTCAGACGTCACTCCTACCAGCCAAGGCCCGGCTGCTGCGAACTCCGGGGCGGGTGGAGCTGCTACTTTGCACCCTCAAGCTACCAACCTCTGTCTACGGTAAAGAGGAACTCTTGCAAAAAAAACAAAAAGCCATACACAGCAGCTGAATCCTCCTGCAAAGCAGTAATGTGACTACACCAAATCAGCTTCATGACTCAAAGGATCATGGGGGGGGGGGAGGGGAGTTAACACGGCAGCCATGGCGGTCTTACTTTTCCAGGTGGATAGACCCACGGCTGCAAAGCATGGCCTCAAATTGATAATATCTTAGCCCCCGTACACACGGGTCGGACATTCTGCCAACCAAATCCGTCGGATTTTGCCCGTCGGATCTTGTCCGAAACTGTTGCATACACACGGGTCGGACTAAGTTGTCGAAAAATCCGATCATTCAGAACGTGATGACGTCATTTCGTTACGATGGGACTACGTTCAGGCTAGTAGCCAATAGCTTTGATGTAGGAATTTGATCTGAGCATGCGTGGCACTTTGTCCGATCAAAATTCTCTACACATGATCGGAGTATGTACTATCGAACCAGTTGGTCGGGAAATATTTCCAACATGTTGGAAAATTGGGTCCGACGGAGATTCGGATGGAATCAGTCCGATGCAGACCACACACAGTCGGATTATCCGACGACACGGTCCGATAGGACACATTCCGACGCATTCTCCGACCGTGTGTACAAGGGCTTAGAAGTACGAAGAAAACAAGACAGCAGCTGCCTTATTTCCTCAGTGTTATCCTTCACAAGGTCCTTGTACAAGGGATAGGACAAGAACTATTGAGTGGCAGGACAGCTCCTTAGCTTAATACTCCTGCATAACAATAGTTTTCTCTCTGGAGGCCAGTAACATGGAGGACATACAAGCCCGGGCCCCATTATGTTTCCATAAGAGTGTGTTGCAGTAGAGGAAGTCCGTCTACCGCCATCTTTTATTAACCCAACTTGTCCCGTTGACTTATCTTCCTTCTTCTCCGTTTAGCTCAGCTGTTCCCAACCCCCTACTCAGCACATGTAACCTGCCCCCGGCGGGCCTAGAGACAGTTCATGGGACAGCGGTTGGTGAACGGACCTCTGGATCCAGCATGGATGTGACACGTTCTTCAGAGTGATGAACATTTGTGGTAATGAAGTACGAGCCGTGAGATACCAAGGCTGGACCTCAATCTCAAGATGCTTTATGGAAGCTTGTGAAACCCTCCAGCTTAGTTCTCAGTATGGTAAAGAGACGGTAAAACCACAGACTATGGTGAGAATAGGCTAAAGAGATCTCATTATATAGCCTAATATTAACCACTTGAGACCCGCGCTATAGACGAATGACGGCTACAGCGCGGATCTCCTTTTCCTGGACTACGTCTATTGACGTCGTCCCGTGCACGAGCGGCCTGCGTGCCCCCTGAGGGGCGCTCTGTGATCGGCGAGTCTATGAGACTCGCCTGATCACCGATCCGAGCAAGGGGTCGATCCCGACCCCTTACCATGTGATCAGCTGTCAGCCAATGACAGCTGATCATGTGATACAATGGAGCCGGTAATCTGCCGATCACCGGCGCCCATGATCGGGACATCAGTCCCGATCACGGCCAGCCCTGCCAGTGCCCACCTGCCCCCTGCCAGTGCCACATGAATAAAAAAATGTGTCCCCCCCTGTCAGTGCCACCCAGCAGTGCCCATAGTGCCACCCAGCAGTGCCCACAATCTGCCTCAACAAAGGTGCTGCACCCCAGTGCCACATATCTGTGCCCATCAGTGTCATCTACCAGTGCCCAGCAGTGCCGCCCATCAGTGCCCAGCAGTGCCACCTATCAGAGCCACCTATCGGTGTCACCTATCATTGCCCATCAGTCCCATCTATCAGTGGTACCTATCAGTGCCCCTTAGTGCCACCCATCCGTGCCACCCATCCGTGCCATCTTATCTGTGCCCATCTTTGCCCATCAGTGGCGCCTTATCTGTGCCCATCGGTGCCACCTTATCTGTGCCTATTAGTGCCGCCTTAACTATGCCTATCAGTGCCCACCAATGCAGCCTATCAGTGCCCACCAGTGCAGCCTACCAGTGCCCACCAGTGCAGCCCATCAGTGCCCACCAGTGCAGCCTATCAGTGCCCACCAATGCAGCCTATCAGTGCCCACCAGTGCAGCCTACCAGTGCCCACCAGTGCAGCCCATCAGTGCCCACCAGTGCAGCCTATCAGTGCCCACCAATGCAGCCTATCAGTGCCCACCAGTGCAGCCTACCAGTGCCCACCAGTGCAGCCCATCAGTGCCCACCAGTGCAGCCTATCAGTGCCGCCTCATCAGCGCACTTCAATGAAGGAGAAAAATGACCTGTTTGCAAAATTTTATAACAAACTATTAAACATGATTTTTTTTTTTTTTGCATCTTTTTTTGTTTGTTTAGCAAAAAATAAAACTCCGAGCTGTAACTAAATACCACCAAAAGAAATCTCTATTTGTGGGAAAAAAATGATAAAAATTTCATTTGGGTACAGTGTTGTATGCCCGCGTACTTGTCATTCAAAGTGCATCAGCGCTGAAAGCTGAAAATTGGTGTGGGCAGGAGGGGGGTTTAAGTGGCCAGTAAGCAAGTGGTTAAAGATGGCTCCCCGTGCATTGTACGGATATTCTTGGATTTGGTTCCTTTAGTCCCTTCTCACTATAACCTGTCTGGTTGGGTCCCGAGTGCTACGCCATGGAAGCCATGATGTCCATTCACCGCACTGCCGATGGCCAAAAACCTGCAAACAGCTGCTTGTAGTTTGGACTGATTTGGTTTCGGGGATTGGTGAGGAGACGCACCAGACACCCGCGGGACACCATGAAAGGAGTTTATGGTTTTCTCACTGACCAGAAACGAGGAACACATTGAGATATGTGATGGAATTAGACATGTGAATATCTTCTGGTAAAGGAGACGGCCCATGGAAGGAATGCGCCCCGATTGCGGATCATACCGCCTAACACCCCATTATCTCAATACACTGAACTACCGCCTTCCATGAAGAAAAATCTCATGTTTTGTAGCACCTAATACAGACATCTTTATATTTTATTCTTCTTCTTGTTTTATTTATTTTCTTATTGTAGCAATGGTAATAAGAAGAAGGAAGGGTGCAGGGGATGCTGAGAGAAGTCAGAAGATTTTCTGGGTTATTTAAATGAAACGCAGAGCTTATTCTTTTGAAACTGCGTTTTCTTGTGAATGGGAAAAATCAAATCACATGGGTTGGAATAGATGGACTTTTTTTTTAACCTCACCTACTATGTAGATGTTTCCAGGCTGTATTCCCCGCACTTCTAATGTGTAAATGCAGAAAATACTGCCTTATGGCCACTAGAGGGAGATGATTATCATAAATATAAAGTGACCTCCTCTGCACCATCTAGTGGCCGTAATGCAATATGTTCCGTAGTCACACACTCAAATTGCAGAGAATATTGCTCAGCACATGCGAATGTTTGGTAAATACACCCCTTTGCAACATTTACAACTAGTAGTCCAGCTACATCCAAAACTTCACTCTTCTGTATTAGAACTGATAAATTGGGACTCACCTTGAAAGCATAAGAGGTGTCTCTAATGATCATTGTGTAATGTGATTGGTGACAGAAGCTGCAACCGCTATAAAAATGTCTCGTTCTCAAGCTCCTTTGTTTGTATTATTATTAGTCATGTGATACGGGATTTATATAGCGCCAACAGTTTGCACGGCACTTAATAATATCTGGAGTACGCCATCTAGGTCTTGTCACCAGTCCTCAGGAAGGATGTGCTGGAACTGGAGAGAGGCCAGAGAAGAGCAACAAGGGGACTAAAAAGGGGACTGGAGGATCTCAGCTATGGGGGAGGGGAGGACCTCAGCTATGGGGGATGGAAGACCGCAGTTATGGGGGATGGAAGACCGCAGTTATGGGGGATGGAAGACCTCAGCTATGGGGGATGGAAGACCGCAGTTATGGGGGAGGGGAGGATCTCAGCTATGGGGGAGGGAAGACCTCAGCTATGGGGGAGGGGAGGATCTCAGCTATGGGGGATGGAAGACCGCAGTTATGGGGGAGGCGAGGACCTCAGCTATGGGGGAGGGGAGGACCTCAGCTATGGGGGATGGAAGACCGCAGTTATGGGGGATGGAAGACCTCAGCTATGGGGGATGGAAGACCGCAGTTATGGGGGAGGGGAGGATCTCAGCTATGGGGGAGGGAAGACCTCAGCTATGGGGGAGGGGAGGATCTCAGCTATGGGGGATGGAAGACCGCAGTTATGGGGGAGGCGAGGACCTCAGCTATGGGGGAGGGGAGGACCTCAGCTATGGGGGAGGGAAGACCTCAGTTATGGGGGATGGAAGGACCTCAGCTATGGGGGAGGGGAGGACCTCAGCTATGGGGGAGGGGAGGACCTCAGCTATGGGGGAGGGGAGGACCTCAGTTATGGGGGATGGAAGGACCTCAGTTATGGGGGATGGGAGGACCTCAGTTATGGGGGAGGGAAGACCTCAGCTATGGGGGAGGGGAGGACCTCAGCTATGGGGGAGGGAAGGACCTCAGCTATGGGGGAGGGAAGGACCTCAGTTATGGGGGATGGAAGGACCTCAGTTATGGGGGATGGAAGGACCTCAGTTATGGGGGAGGGAAGACCTCAGCTATGGGGGAGGGGAGGACCTCAGCTATGGGGGAGGGAAGACCTCAGTTATGGGGGATGGAAGGACCTCAGCTATGGGGGAGGGAAGGACCTCAGTTATGGGGGATGGAGGACCTCAGTTATGGGCAGGGGAGGACCTCAGCTATGGGGGATGGAAGACCGCAGTTATGGGGGATGGAAGACCTCAGCTATGGGGGATGGAAGACCACAGTTATGGGGGATGGAAGACCTCAGCTATGGGGGATGGAAGACCTCAGTTATGGGGGATGGAAGGACCTCAGTTATGGGGGATGGAAGGACCTCAGTTATGGGGGAGGGAAGACCGCAGTTATGGGGGAGGGGAGGATCTCAGCTATGGGGGAGGGAAGACCTCAGCTATGGGGGAGGGGAGGACCTCAGCTATGGGGGAGGGGAGGACCTCAGCTATGGGGGAGGGAAGACCTCAGTTATGGGGGAGGGGAGGACCTCAGCTATGGGGAATGGAAGACCTCAGCTATGGGGGAGGGAAGGACCTCAGTTATGGGGTATGGAAGGACCTCAGCTATGGGGGAGGGAAGGACCTCAGCTATGGGGGAGGGAAGGACCTCAGCTATGGGGGATGGAAGGACCTCAGTTATGGGGGATGGAAGGACCTCAGTTATGGGGGATGGAAGGACCTCAGTTATGGGGGAGGGAAGGACCTCAGTTATGGGGGAGGGAAGACCTCAGCTATGGGGGAGGGGAGGACCTCAGTTATGGGGGAGGGGAGGACCTCAGTTATGGGGGAGGGGAGGACCTCAGTTATGGGGGAGGGAAGGACCTCAGTTATGGGGGAGGGAAGGACCTCAGCTATGGGGTATGGAAGACCTCAGTTATGGGGGAGGGAAGGACCTCAGTTATGGGGTATGGAAGGACCTCAGCTATGGGGGAGGGGAGGACCTCAGCTATGGGGGAGGGAAGGACCTCAGTTATGGGGGATGGAAGGACCTCAGTTATGGGGGAGGGGGGGGACCTCAGCTATGGGGGAGGGGAGGACCTCAGCTATGGGGGAGGGGAGGACCTCAGTTATGGGGGATGGAAGGACCTCAGCTATGGGGGAGGGAAGGACCTCAGCTATGGGGGAGGGAAGGACCTCAGCTATGGGGGAGGGAAGGACCTCAGCTATGGGGGAGGGAAGGACCTCAGCTATGGGGGAGGGAAGGACCTCAGTTATGGGGGATGGAAGGACCTCAGTTATGGGGGAGGGAAGACCTCAGCTATGGGGGAGGGGAGGACCTCAGCTATGGGGGAGGGAAGACCTCAGTTATGGGGGATGGAAGGACCTCAGCTATGGGGGAGGGAAGGACCTCAGTTATGGGCAGGGGAGGACCTCAGCTATGGGGGATGGAAGACCGCAGTTATGGGGGATGGAAGACCTCAGCTATGGGGGGTGGAAGACCGCAGTTATGGGGGAGGGGAGGATCTCAGCTATGGGGGAGGGAAGACCTCAGCTATGGGGGAGGGGAGGACCTCAGTTATGGGGGAGGGAAGGACCTCAGTTATGGGGGATGGAAGACCTCAGCTATGGGGGAGGGGAGGACCTCAGTTATGGGGGAGGGAAGGACCTCAGCTATGGGGGAGGGGAGGACCTCAGCTATGGGGGAGGGGAGGACCTCAGCTATGGGGTATGGAAGACCTCAGTTATGGGGGAGGGAAGGACCTCAGTTATGGGGGATGGAAGGACCTCAGCTATGGGGGAGGGAAGGACCTCAGCTATGGGGTATGGAAGACCTCAGTTATGGGGGAGGGAAGGACCTCAGCTATGGGGGAGGGGGGGGACCTCAGTTATGGGGGATGGAAGGACCTCAGTTATGGGGGAGGGAAGGACCTCAGCTATGGGGGAGGGAAGGACCTCAGTTATGGGGGAGGGAAGGACCTCAGTTATGGGGGATGGAAGGACCTCAGTTATGGGGGAGGGGAGGACCTCAGCTATGGGGGAGGGGAGGACCTCAGCTATGGGGGAGGGGAGGACCTCAGCTATGGGGAGGGGAGGACCTCAGTTATGGGGGATGGAAGGACCTCAGCTATGGGGGAGGGAAGGACCTCAGCTATGGGGGAGGGAAGGACCTCAGTTATGGGGGATGGAAGGACCTCAGTTATGGGGGATGGAAGGACCTCAGCTATGGGGGAGGGGAGGACCTCAGCTATGGGGGAGGGAAGGACCTCAGTTATGGGGTATGGAAGGACCTCAGCTATGGGGGAGGTAAGGACCTCAGCTATGGGGGAGGGAAGGACCTCAGTTATGGGGGATGGAAGGACCTCAGTTATGGGGGATGGAAGGACCTCAGTTATGGGGGAGGGAAGGACCTCAGTTATGGGGGAGGGAAGACCTCAGCTATGGGGGAGGGGAGGACCTCAGCTATGGGGGAGGGAAGACCTCAGTTATGGGGGATGGAAGGACCTCAGCTATGGGGGAGGGAAGGACCTCAGTTATGGGGGAGGGGAGGACCTCAGCTATGGGGGATGGAAGGACCTCAGTTATGGGGGATGGAAGGACCTCAGCTATGGGGGAGGGGAGGACCTCAGCTATGGGGGAGGGAAGGACCTCAGCTATGGGGGAGGGGAGGACCTCAGTTATGGGGGATGGAAGGACCTCAGTTATGGGGGATGGAAGGACCTCAGTTATGGGGGAGGGGAGGACCTCAGCTATGGGGGAGGGAAGGACCTCAGCTATGGGGGAGGGGAGGACCTCAGTTATGGGGGATGGAAGGACCTCAGTTATGGGGGAGGGGGGGACCTCAGCTATGGGGGAGGGGAGGACCTCAGCTATGGGGGAGGGGAGGACCTCAGCTATGGGGGAGGGGAGGACCTCAGTTATGGGGGATGGAAGGACCTCAGCTATGGGGGAGGGAAGGACCTCAGTTATGGGGTATGGAAGGACCTCAGCTATGGGGGAGGGAAGGACCTCAGCTATGGGGGAGGGAAGGACCTCAGTTATGGGGGATGGAAGGACCTCAGTTATGGGGGAGGGAAGGACCTCAGTTATGGGGGAGGGAAGACCTCAGCTATGGGGGAGGGGAGGACCTCAGCTATGGGGGAGGGAAGACCTCAGTTATGGGGGATGGAAGGACCTCAGCTATGGGGGAGGGAAGGACCTCAGTTATGGGGGATGGAGGACCTCAGTTATGGGCAGGGGAGGACCTCAGCTATGGGGGATGGAAGACCGCAGTTATGGGGGATGGAAGACCGCAGTTATGGGGGAGGGGAGGATCTCAGCTATGGGGGAGGGAAGACCTCAGCTATGGGGGAGGGGAGGACCTCAGTTATGGGGGAGGGAAGGACCTCAGTTATGGGGGAGGGAAGACCTCAGCTATGGGGGAGGGGAGGACCTCAGCTATGGGGGAGGGGAGGACCTCAGCTATGGGGGAGGGAAGACCTCAGTTATGGGGGAGGGGAGGACCTCAGCTATGGGGTATGGAAGACCTCAGTTATGGGGGAGGGAAGACCTCAGCTATGGGGGAGGGAAGGACCTCAGCTATGGGGGAGGGAAGGACCTCAGTTATGGGGGAGGGAAGGACCTCAGTTATGGGGGATGGAAGGACCTCAGTTATGGGGGAGGGAAGGACCTCAGTTATGGGGGAGGGAAGACCTCAGCTATGGGGGAGGGGAGGACCTCAGTTATGGGGGAGGGAAGGACCTCAGCTATGGGGGAGGGGAGGACCTCAGCTATGGGGGAGGGGAGGACCTCAGCTATGGGGTATGGAAGACCTCAGTTATGGGGGAGGGAAGGACCTCAGTTATGGGGTATGGAAGGACCTCAGCTATGGGGGAGGCAAGGACCTCAGCTATGGGGGAGGGAAGGACCTCAGTTATGGGGGATGGAAGGACCTCAGTTATGGGGGAGGGGGGGACCTCAGCTATGGGGGAGGGGAGGACCTCAGCTATGGGGGAGGGGAGGACCTCAGCTATGGGGGAGGGGAGGACCTCAGTTATGGGGGATGGAAGGACCTCAGCTATGGGGGAGGGAAGGACCTCAGTTATGGGGGATGGAAGGACCTCAGTTATGGGGGAGGGAAGACCTCAGCTATGGGGGAGGGGAGGACCTCAGCTATGGGGGAGGGGAGGACCTCAGTTATGGGGGAGGGAAGACCTCAGTTATGGGGGAGGGAAGGACCTCAGTTATGGGGGAGGGAAGGACCTCAGTTATGGGGGATGGAGGACCTCAGTTATGGGGCAGGGGAGGACCTCAGCTATGGGGGAGGGGAGGACCTCAGCTATGGGGGAGGGGAGGACCTCAGTTATGGGGGAGGGAAGGACCTCAGTTATGGGGGAGGGAAGGACCTCAGTTATGGGGGATGGAAGGACCTCAGCTATGGGGGAGGGGAGGACCTCAGCTATGGGGGATGGAAGGACCTCAGTTATGGGGGATGGAAGGACCTCAGTTATGGGGGATGGAAGGACCTCAGTTATGGGGGAGGGGAGGACCTCAGCTATGGGGGAGGGGAGGACCTCAGTTATGGGGTATGGAAGGACCTCAGCTATGGGGGAGGGAAGGACCTCAGCTATGGGGGAGGGAAGGACCTCAGTTATGGGGGAGGGGAGGACCTCAGCTATGGGGGATGGAAGGACCTCAGTTATGGGGGATGGAAGGACCTCAGTTATGGGGTATAGAAGGACCTCAGCTATGGGGGAGGGGAGGACCTCAGCTATGGGGGATGGAAGGACCTCAGCTATGGGGGAGGGGAGGACCTCAGCTATGGGGGAGGGGAGGACCTCAGTTATGGGGGATGGAAGGACCTCAGTTATGGGGGATGGAAGGACCTCAGTTATGGGGGATGGAAGGACCTCAGTTATGGGGGATGGAAGGACCTCAGTTATGGGGGAGGGGAGGACCTCAGCTATGGGGGAGGGGGGACCTCAGTTATGGGGGATGGAAGGACCTCAGTTATGGGGGATGGAAGGACCTCAGTTATGGGGGAGGGGGGGACCTCAGTTATGGGGGATGGAAGGACCTCAGCTATGGGGGAGGGGGGACCTCAGTTATGGGGGAGGGAAGGACCTCAGCTATGGGGGAGGGGAGGACCTCAGCTATGGGGGAGGGGAGGACCTCAGCTATGGGGGAGGGGAGGACCTCAGCTATGGGGGAGGGGAGGACCTCAGTTATGGGGGATGGAAGGACCTCAGTTATGGGGGATGGGGGGACCTCAGTTATGGGGGAGGGAAGGACCTCAGCTATGGGGGAGGGGAGGACCTCAGCTATGGGGGAGGGGGGGACCTCAGTTATGGGGGAGGGAAGGACCTCAGCTATGGGGGAGGGGAGGACCTCAGCTATGGGGGAGGGGGGGACCTCAGCTATGGGGGAGGGGGGGACCTCAGCTGCGAGGAATGGCTGTAAGCATTAAACGTATTCTCCCTGGAGAAGAGACGCTTGAGTTTAGGGTTAGGGATTAGGATTAGGGTTTTCCCTTGAAGGTTAAGGTCAGGAGTTAGGGATAGGGACCCCTTAAAGGTCAGGAGGTGTGGCCCCAAATGTCAGAAGGCGTGGCTTCCCTCCATCCAAGTGTGCCTGCCGATGTAGAAATCCTGAAAATGTTCCACCTTTTTTCATTTATATCTCAAAAAATAAAAAATCCAGAGGTGATCAAATACCAACAAAAGAAAGGCATTTGTGTAAAAAAGACAATTTATTAGGGTACAGTGTCACATGACCGAGCAAAGACCAGTTAAAGTAGCGCAGTGCTGAATGGCAAAAAATACACTGGTCAAGACGGGGGAAAACCTTCCGGTGCGCACGTGGTTAAAGCGGATCTTTGTTGTGTCCGAGCACCGCAAAGCAAACTCCCCCCCCATCCATCCATGTCTCCATGCTTTATTTTGTGGAGAAATCACTTTAAATCCCACCCCCCCCCCCCCCCCCGAATAGTCCTGGCCATGGCCATCTTGAGTAAGGGCAGATGAATCATGTAGCATTTACTTCCTTGAATCCATCTGCCCTTAGCTCAAGCATGCATGCAGGAGAGTGTGCTTAGCTGAGACCCCCCCACCCCCTTCTTCCCTCCTGAAGACCCCTCAAATATACATCATTGGCCTAGGCAAGAAACTGAAACCATTCCTGCCCCCCAATACCGGCACCTTCACCCCCTTCCAGCTACCCCCCCATACCAAGCACTTTCCCCCCCTTCCTGCCCTCCCCCAATACCAACACCTTCACCCCCTTCCTGCCACCCCCCCTAATACTGTGCACCTTCCCCCCCTTCCTGCCCTCCCCCAATACCGACACCTTCACCCCCTTCCTGCCACCCCCCCAATACTGGGCACCTTCACCCCCTTCCTGCCACCCCCCCAATACAAGGCACTTTCACCCCCTTCCTGCCACCCCCCCAATACAAGGCACTTTCACCCCCTTCCTGCCACCCCCCCAATACCAGGCACCCTCACCCCCTTCCTGCCCTCCCCCAATACCGGGTACCTTCACCCCCTTCCTGCCACCCCCCCAATACCAGGCACTTTCACCCCCTTCCTGCCCCCCAATACCGAGCACTTTCACCCCCTTCTTGCCACCCCCCTAATACCAGTCACTTTCACCTCCTTCCTGCCACCCCCCAATACCGGGCACCTTCACAATTAGTAACGGAAGTAACGATCCGTCGCCGCCATCTTGCTACACGCCACACTCCTCCACTGTGAGGATAGACCAAGAAGGGGGGGGGGAGGCGGACATCTTGTTACACCCGCCGGAGTTTTGCATTTTACACTTTTTATAAAACACAAAATCGGAGGTTATATGGTGAAATCCCACGGACTGAACTCAGAGTTTTCTGTCACATTAGTAAACGTGTGAGGTGGGCAGGTTTGCCGCGGCTTTTAAAATGTAACATCCAAACATTCCGATTTCTAAATACTCTATTTATGCATCAAACTCCGGTGGGTGTAACAAGATGTCCGCCTTCTCAGTGTATGCTTACTATAGAGGAGTGCGGGGTATAGTAAGATGGCGGTGACTGAACGTCACTTCCGTTATCAATTGTGATTGGTTGGTAGAGCGCGGTACGGATCTTCACACGGCGGGCGGCCCCGGGGAGCAGCGTGAGGCTCATCACCCCTCCCCCCCCATGGAGAAATAATTGGTGTGTAATAATGATAAAATAAAAGAAATGAAAAGATTTGATGTGCGGAGAGGATTTCTAAGGCTCCATTCACAATGTTATCATAAGAATAGAGATCTTTATTTCAGCCATGGGACTGTAAGGGTTAAATCTCATTCACAATAACATGTTCTTCCAGGAGCCGTATATCCCTATTACATCCGTATACTGGCTCCTTTAAGAAAAATCGTCAGTTAATTTTTCAAAAAAAAAAAAAAAGTCACATGACTGCACTGTGATTTCATTGGCTGAGCTAAAGTCACTGTGATTGGCTGAGCCAAAGTCACTGTGATTGGCTGAGCCAAAGTCGCTGTGATTGGCTGAGCCAAAGTCGCTGTGATTGGCTGAGCCAAAGTCGCTGTGATTGGCTGAGCCAAAGTCGCTGTGATTGGCTGAGCCAAAGTCGCTGTGATTTCATTGGCTGAGCCTTAAGCTGAGTCCCCCCTATATATTCAGCGGCTGGGGCAGAATTCATCAGAAGCTGACTGATCTCTGAGCAGTGAGGTTGGCTTCTGCTCTCCTGAGAGATACCTTGTGATATTATTGGATTTGATTTCGGTCAATTCAATTTCATTGCAATATTTGTTGTCATACATTTAAAGCGAGTTTCTTTATTCTTAATAATGAACCGATTTAAATGTAATCAGATTCTTTCTCTGAAAAACATCAAAGAGAAACCCAGCAAAGGAAGGGCCATGGTAGGAGGTATTAATGAGCAGCTTGCAGATACCCCAACCAAAAAGCCCTCCAAGCTGAAGAGGACCCGAGCGTTTGTGCGCGGCTGTTTCAGAGCCGTCGTTGGATGTTTCGGTAAAGTCAATAGACATCGCCGGACTACAGACACTGAGATTGGTAAGTGTTTTTTTTCAAAAATTATTTTTTTTTTCAGAATTTTTGTTTTTTTTCAAAAAAATATTTTTTCACAATTTTTTTTTAAAGTATATTATTTTTTTCATATTTTTTTTTAAAAAAAAATTTTTTTTTTTCAAAGAAAATTTTTTTTTTTCAAAAAAAATTTTTGGGGTCACATTCCCATAGGTACAAATGTTTTTTTTTATATTTTTTAAATCAAGTCCTTTTTTATGACATTTTTTAGTTACAATCAACACAAGACATACACCAGGGCTCCACAAACCCCAGGCGCCAGGTCACCAATGCCACCAGAAATCACAACCTGGCGCCTAAGCTGCCACCAGCCCACTCACTATCACTATTAACAATGACTGACCCCCTCCCCCCTCCTCCACACTCTGCGGCTGCGCACTGTGTGTGACACTGACAAGCAAAGCAGAGATTTCAGCTTGATGTCTGTGTGGGAGGGAACCGGCTGGGGTGGGCGGGAACCGTTCGGGGTGGGAGGGAACCGGCCGTGGTGGGCGGGAACCGTTCGGGGTGGGCGGGACTCGGCCGGGGTGGGCGGGACCTAGCATCTTTCAAACACCAGCCAATGGAATCTGGGCGGGACGCTACGTGTATGTGGCTGCGCCTCTTTTCTTAAGCAGCCCAATCGTTGGCCGGTGTTTGATAGCTGCTGAGTCCCGCCCACCCCGGCCGGGACCCTCCCACCCCGAGCGGGGCCCGCCCACCCCGACTCAAGCTCAAATCTGACATATCCGGTGTAGCGTCATATTGTGCTATCTATATCAGAATGCTACGGAAGTGACGTTGCCGCCAGAAATTGCGTACTGCGCATGCGCAAAGCGTTCCAAACACTCGCGCCGTGCGTTCCAACATAGTTTCGGCAATACAGTTCAGCAAAACCATCACATAATGTTACGGAAGTGACGTTACACACAACACAAACACTGGGCCGTGCGTCACAACACTAATACTTCCCTTGTTACCTCGTATCATTTTCTACCAACCATGCTGAGCTACGTGCCGTGTTAGGTTTTGCATTGCTGGGACTTGTAGTGCCTATCCTGAGCTACATGCTTCAATGTTCAGTGTCCTCATCCCTATCCCCCTGCTTCAATGTTCAGTGTCCTCATCCCTATCCCCATGCTTCAATGTTCAGTGTCCTCATCCTTATCCCCGAGCTTCAATGTTCAGTGTCCTCATCCTTATCCCCGAGCTTCAATGTTCAGTGTCCTCATCCTTATCCCCGAGCTTCAGTGTTCAGTGTCCTCATCCCTATCCCCGAGCTTCAATGTTCAGTGTCCTCATCCCTATCCCCGAGCTTCAATGTTCAGTGTCCTCATCCCTATCCCCGAGCTTCAATGTTCAGTGTCCTCATCCTTATTCCCGAGCTTCAATGTTCAGTGTCCTCATCCCTATCCCCGAGCTTCAATGTTCAGTGTCCTCATCCCTATCCCCGGGCTTCAATGTTCAGTGTCCTCATCCCTATCCCCGAGCTTCAATGTTCAGTGTCCTCCTCCCTATCCCCGAGCTTCAATGTTCAATGTCCTCATCTCTATCCCCGGGCTTTAATGTTCAGTGTCCTCATCCCTATCCCCGAGCTTCAATGTTCAGTGTCCTCATCCCTATCCCTGAGCTTCAATGTTCAGTGTCCTCATCCCTATCCCCGAGCTTCAATGTTCAGTGTCCTCATCCTTAACCCCGAGCTTCAATGTTCAGTGTCCTCATCCTTATCCCCGGGCTTCAATGTTCAGTGTCCTCATCCCTATCCCCGAGCTTCAATGTTCAGTGTCCTCATCCCTATCCCCGAGCTTCAATGTTCAGTGTCCTCATCCCTATCCCCGAGCTTCAATGTTCAGGGAGCAAAATATGACACTACACCGCCTCTCTGTTACTTGTCAGCTTCACACCCCGGCCGGGTCCCGCCCATTCCGACATTAAAGCGGGAGTCCGCCATTTTTTTTTTTTTTTTAAGTCAGCAGCTACAAATACTGCAGCTGCTGACTTTTAAAATAATGACACTTACCCGCCCAGCGCGCCCGCGATGTCGGCACCCGAAGCCGATCTCTCGATCGTCTCTCGGGTGCTGCCGCCGCCATCTTGGGTATGGGAATCAGGAAGTGGAGCCTTTCGGCTTCATTTCCCGGTTCCCTACTGCGCATGCGCGAGTCGTGCTGCGCAATAAGGACGGTCCCTGCTGCCTCTGGGATCCGTCTGTTTCCCAGCAGGCAGCGGGGGACCTTCGGAAAGGGGCGTGGATTCTGCGGAAAGGGGCGTGGCTTCTGCAGAATCTACGCCGGAAGTGATGCAGATACCTGTACTGTACAGGTACCTGCACCCCTCCCCCCTGAAAGGTGCCAATTGTGGCGCCGGAGGGGGGGAGGGTTCCAATGAGCAGAAGGTCCACTTTAAGGTGGAGCTCCGCTTTAAGCTCAATTCTGACCGCTCCTCTGTTACATTTCAGTAATAGAGTGCTCCGTGTGAAACCTGCCAGTGCCACCTGCCAGCGCCAACCAGTGGCATCTGCCAGTGCCAACCAGTGCCATCGCCAATCAGTGTCACCTGCTAGTGCCAACCAGTGCCATCGCCAATCAGTGTCACCTGCTAGTGCCAACCAGTGCCACCGCCAATCAATGCCACCTGCATCCACCAACCAGTGCCACCTGCTACCACCAACCAGTGTCACCGCCAATCAGTGCCACCTACCAGTTCCAAACTAGTGTCACCTGCCAATGCCATCTGGCAGTTCCACGTGCCTGCCAGTGCCACCTGCCACTGCCAATCAGTGCCACCTGCCACTACCAATCAGTGCCACCTGCCAGTGCCACCGCCAATCAGTGGCAACTAGTGCCACTGCCAACCAGTGCCACCTGCCAACACCAACCAGTGCCACCACCAATCAGTGCCATCTGCCAGTGACAACTAGTGCCACCACCAACCAGGGCCACCTGCCATCACCAACCAGGGCCACCTGCCACTTCCAAACCAGTGCCACCTGCCAATCAGTGCCAATAGTGCCACCTGCCAGTGCCAATAGTGCCACCTGCCAGTTCCAAACCAGTGTCACCTGCCAATGCCATCTGGCAGTTCCACGTGCCTGCCAGTGGCAACCAGTGCCACCTGCCAGTGCCAGCCAGTTCCATCTGTTGCCAGCCTTACTCTCTTTCTGGTCAGCCCAAAACCCTGATGTAACAGCGTTTCAATGGAGTTATTGACTGGGTGCTCCATTGTGAGTTAGGGATAGGGGGTGAAAATGAGTGGCCTTACCCCGGGAGCTGACAATCCATACCACTCTAAAAAAACAAAAACTGGCTCCTAAATTCAAAGCAAATTTGTCAACCCCTGACATACACACAACCCATGTACTTATTGTACAATCCTAATAAACACACATTTATAAGCAATATTTAAAGTGGTTGTAAACCCACAAAAAACAAAACAAAGGTGCCAATTGGTTCAGTGCCCCCCAATGCCACCTCCCCATGGGCAGTGCAGATAATGCCGCCCCCCATGGGCAGTGCAGATAATGCCGCCGGCTCGCCCCCCATGGGCAGTGCGGATAATGCCGCTCCCCCCACGGGCAGTGCAGATAATGCCGCTCCCCCCACGGGCAGTGCAGATAATGCCGCCCCCCATGACCATCCCACATGGGACCTAGATCCCTCCCCCGCTTTCTCTTTGATGGTCTCATTGTGATTGCACCTCTGTAGTCATGTATGTCAATGTTTTGTTTTCATCCCCAACAATCCACGTCTGCACACTACTGGGAGGTCCATACACACGCAGATGGACGGTTATAGATCTCTTATTGGCAGCGTCTCCCCGGGATTTTGTACTTGTTGAAAACCAGAAGATTACTTAGCAGTGCCCCAAAGAAAACATGAAATAGTCCCTCCTGTTCCCTACTGAATGGACAAAAAATAACGGATTGTCTGAACTGCCTTAGGGCTCATTTAAACATGTTGTGCCCTCTGAACAGCAATCCACATTCAGGTCGCTCTTCAGAGGGCATTTGACAGGAGGCAAGAAGGTGTTATATTGCCTCCTCACCACCTGTTTAACCCCCTGACATCCGCGCTATGGGCAAATGACGGGCACAGCGCGGATGTGAATTCCCGGGAGGCCGTCATATGACATCCCCCTGTGCACGCTCCCTGCGGAGGGCGCCGTGATCACAGAGTCACTGAGACTCGGGTGACCACCGATGTGAGTACGGGCCGATCTCGACCCCTTACCATGTGATCAGTTATCAGCCAATGACGGCTCATCACATGATGTAAACAAAAGCTCAGTGATCGTTTTTTTTTCTCCTCTGCTGACAGGAGAAGAACAAAGCCGATCACCGGCTCATCTTAAAGGGACATCGACCCTGAAAAGGAAGAGGCGATTATGCCTCATTTATAGAGTAAGGCCGCGTACACACGCGCGGACTGTTCGCCCAACCTTGTCCGCTGAACAGTGTTTGGGCGGACAGTCCGCTCGTGTGTGGGGCTTCAGCGGACAGTTGGACGAACAAGGTCTTACGGAAATTCCGAAAAACTGTCCGCTGAAACCTTGTTTCTGTACACTGTACGCTCGTGTGTAGGCTTGTTCGGCCAACTAAGTCTCGCGCATGCTCAGAAAGGATTTTCACGCTGAAAGCTATAATGCAGTGTATAGGACGTCGTATTTTTCGTCCCGTCGTACGTGCCGTTCACGTCATCGCGCACGGTTTCAGCAAACTGTTCGTCCGTCGTGTGTGGCCATGTCCGTCCATGCTAAGTTTGAGCGGACTGTTTGCCGAAACTGTTGGACGGACAAAGTTGGGCGAACAGTCCGCGCGTGTGTACGCGGCCTTACAGTGCCCACCAGTGCCACTAATCAATGCCCACCAGTGCCACCTATCAATGCCCACCAGTGCCACCTATCGATGCCCACCAGTGGTGCTAATCATTGACACCTAGAAGTGCTGCCCATCAGTGTAACTGATCAGTGCCCATCACTGCCACCCATCGGTGCCCATCAGTGCCACCTCGTCAGCGTACATCAATGACAGACAAAAATTACCCGTTATAACATTTTAAAAAAAATGTAAAAAAATATGGTTTTAATTCAGTCTTTTTATATTTAAAAAAATAAAAATAAAAACCGCTGAGGAGATGAAATACCACCAAAGGAAATCTCTATTTGGGGGAACAAATGATACAAATGTCATTTGGGCACAGTGTTGTATGACCGTGTAATTGTCACTCAAAGTGCGACAGCGCTGAAAGCTGAGGATTGGTGTGGATAGGAGGGGGAGGGGGGTTTAAGTGGCCGGTAAGCAAGGGGTTAAACATGACAGCATTTTCTACACATATGAGATGGCTGTGTGCTGTGCAGGTTTTATGCCCCTTACACTGTTAGGAAAATGTTGTCACCCCCTCATTTCTTCACAGAACACACCACCTCCTTTTCCTCTGCTGGCTGAATGTGATGTGGGGGGCGCAGGCTCAGGCCCTGGCTCTTATAGGTGGTAGGGGGCCCAGTCATGTAAGCTGATTTCTAGCAGCGGTCCTGGGTGTGGGCGAATGGCCCTGAATGCAGACAGTGCATGTCATATTAGGAGAAGTGGCTGCGTGCGTGCAGCTGTGCGTTCTACTCATTGTCAATGGACTGCCTGCATGCAGCACCTGGAAGATACAGATGTTGTAGAAACGTCCCGTTCATGTTATATGGGTCTCATCACCCTTGTAAACAAGGCCAGACAGACGGACAAAACCAACACAAATAAAACCGCACTAATTCATTATCCATCAGCATTTTAATATGCACTATGCCTTTACCCCAAGTGCTGTCATTAGAAGTGTCTGCGCTCCTAAAGCCGGCCATAGACACTTCCAATCTCACCCGGCTAAGCAAGGACCAGCCAAGATTCTAACCATGTATGGGCAGGCTGATTACGGCTGGGTACAACCAGCCCCTCTGATTTTTCATGCCATTATTGCCAACCAGTGGGTCGGGATGAGTGGCAGGCAACCAGCATTTTTATACAAAGTACAACATTAGTCCTCCTTGTGTCCCTGTCCTGTAGAGTTTATTCATGGTCTCTGGCACCAGCGTTTTCATCTCTTCTCTCCATAATTTGATGTTCTACAAAGAAAAATATATGAAATGTAGGTGAAGGTGCAAAATCTAATTCCTCTCTTTTTTTATTGTAGGTGTACGCGGTATTGACTGCACACCAGAGTGCGACCCGGACATGTCCACTCCACCAGAGTGCGACCAATTCGTGGCCACTCCACCAGAGTGCGACCCGGACGTGTCCTCTCCACCAGAGTGCGACCCAGACGTGGCCACTCCACCAGAGTGCGCCCCGGACGTGGCCACTCCACCAGAGTGCGCCCCGGACGTGGCCACTCCACCAGAGTGCGCCCAAGACGTGGCCACTCCACCAGAGTGCGCCCAAGACGTGGCCACTCCACCAGAGTGCGCCCAAGACGTGGCCACTCCACCAGAGTGCGCCCAAGACGTGGCCACTCCACCAGAGTGCGCCCAAGACGTGGCCACTCCACCAGAGTGCGCCCAAGACGTGGCCACTCCACCAGAGTGCGCCCCGGACGTGGCCACTCCACCAGAGTGCGCCCCGGACGTGGCCACTCCACCAGAGTGCGCCCCGGACGTGGCCACTCCACCAGAGTGCGACCCGGACGTGGCCACTCCACCAGAGTGCGACCCGGACGTGGCCACTCCACCAGAGTGCGACCCGGACGTGGCCGCTCCACCAGAGTGCGACCCGGACGTGGCCGCTCCACCAGAGTGCGACCCGGACGTGGCCGCTCCACCAGAGTGCGACCCGGACGTGGCCGCTCCACCAGAGTGCGACCCGGACGTGGCCGCTCCACCAGAGTGCGCCCCGGACGTGGCCGCTCCACCAGAGTGCGCCCCGGACGTGGCCGCTCCACCAGAGTGCGCCCCGGACGTGGCCGCTCCACCAGAGTGCGCCCCGGACGTGGCCGCTCCACCAGAGTGCGCCCCGGACGTGGCCGCTCCACCAGAGTGCGCCCCGGGACGTGGCCGCTCCACCAGAGTGCGACCCGGACGTGGCCGCTCCACCAGAGTGCGACCCGGACGTGGCCGCTCCACCAGAGTGCGACCCGGACGTGGCCGCTCCACCAGAGTGCGACCTAGACGTGTCCGCTCCTCCAGAGTGCGACCCGGACGTGTCCACTCCACCAGAGTGCGACCTAGACGTGTCCACTCCACCAGAGTGCGACCTAGACGTGTCCACTCCACCAGACTTTGACCTACATGTGTCCGCTCCACCAGAGTGCGACCAAGACATGGCCACTACACCAAAATGCCAAGGGAACGTCTCCAGTGAACATGGGGCAAGGTTACAAGACAGGATAGGCACATACTAGTGGTAGGGGATTCAATTATTGGAGGGATACAGAAGGCATTCTGTCACCAATCCCCTTATCGCAAAACAGTATGTTGTTTACAGGGCGCCCGGGTTCGCAATATTGTAGATTGCATTGACGGCTTATTGGATGGGGCTGGGGAGGACCCAGCTGTCATAGTACATATTGGAACCAATGACAACATTAGAAGAAAATGGAGCGCCCTACAAAATGATTTCAGGGACTTAGGGGCTATACTAAAGAAAAGGACCTCCAAGGCAGTATTTTCAGAAATACTGCCTGTACCTCGAGCCACACCAAGGAGGCAGCAGGAGCTTAGAGAGCTTAGCAGGTGGCTGAAGAACTGGTGCAGGAAGGAGGGGTTCGGCTTCATGGAGACTTGGACCGACTTTTCAATTGGTAACTTTCTCTACAACAAGGATGGACTGCACTTAAATGAGCAGGGTGCAAATCTGCTGGGAAAGAAAATAACCAAAAAGTTGGAAAAAATGATAAATCAACCAAGTGTCATTCACATCGAGACCCCTCCAGCATGCAACGACGTGTCCACTCCACCAGAGTGCGACCCGGACGTGTCCACTCCACCAGAGACGGTAACACAAGCAGTGTGAGACGGTAACACAAGCAGTACTGAGTGAGATAATTTGGCACACTGGCAATGATCTCCCTACACCATACATAGAATGTATACATAGGGCCATACATACCACCATACTCAGCATGCCCACCTAGGACCAAACATACCACTATACATACCACCATCAGGGCCACCAATAAGGGGGTACCACCAGTCCTCCTGTAGGGGGCTGGGCACAGAAAACATGAGGAATCGGTGCGGCGGGCGGATGCACTGATCAGTGGGGGAGGCACTGATCTGTGCGGATGCTCAATGCATATATTCTGAATGATCCCCAAATATGATTGTAAACAAGCATGCAAGTGTGTTTTATTGCATACATACCTGCGTATATAGCACCATGCATACCATCATACACAGCATGTCTACATACCACCACCAGGGCCACCAATAACGGGGTACCACCAGTCCTCCTGTAGGGGGCTGGGCACAGAAAACATAAGGAATCGGTGCGGCGGGCGGAGGCACTGATCAGTGTGGGGGCGCTGATCTGTGCGGATGCTCAATGCATAAATTCTGAATGAGCCCCAAAGTTGTGAACAAGCAGGTAGGTGTGTTTTATTGCATACATACCTGCAATACATATGTTCTGTATGGTTCTATGTATGTTTTTTTCTCTATATGAGATGAACTGGGCACCCTAGACTGATGATTCAGGGACAATCCGATCGCCTTAGGGGGTCAGGAAGGAATTTTTCCCCCCCTTGGAGCCCATCTGGCCGGGGGGGTTTTCGCCTTCCTCTGAATCATCTTAAGGTTTAGGCTTAGTGTAAAAAGGCCCTGCCTTTGAGGAGTCCTAGGACAACCGTCACTGATCTCCGATGTTCTCCGAAGCCCGACAATCATTTCCATCTATAGATTTATCTCCAATAAAGATTGGTCGTACCTTAATTGTCTTTGTATGTGTTTTTTTTCTCCTTTTTTCTAAGAAATATAATGAGGAATGGCAGCAGGGTGAGGAATCTTGCCCCATACTTCACCACTAGGGATGAGCTTCGATTTCAAGAGGAAGATCGAACATTATGGTCCGTTCGTGCCAAATTAGAGTGGCGTGTCACGGCCCATAATGCACTGCGTCATAGCAGTGTATTGCTGGCTGATGATTGGCCAAGCATGCACAATGACCCGCATGCTTTGGCCAATCACAGCGCCGTCAGCGAAGAGAGCCATAATTGGCCACAGGCCAATTTTTGATGCAATACTTTGCAGCAGGGCTCATTCCTGCGCCCCAACTAGAGTATCTGTAAGGGGTTGCAGTGTTGTGGCACCAGTGCCTAAGGCCCAATTTTTCTGCCCCTGTTCAACAGAGGCATGTAATTACAATTCTTGATCTAATATTTCACAGCAGGGCCCGTTCCTGCGCCCACCCAGAGTAACTGTGAGGGATTACAGTGTTGTGGCAACACCAACACCTAAGGCCCACATTTTTGCGTTTATATTTTGAGTATATAGGGCAGGCCCCTACTTTCAAACATCCAACTTACAAACAACTCCTACTTCCAAACAGAAGGAGACAACAGGAAGTGAGAGGAAATCTACCCCTAGGAAGGGAAATTCTCTCCTGTAAGAGTTCCTTGTTTCACAAAAAAAAACCAAATTTTAACAATCCAATTGTCATTGGGACAGAAAGTGAGGTGAAATCTTCTGAACAGGTGCGCACAGACAGCAAAACAAATTATACAGGGGTGATAACCCTTCCCTATGTTTTACAAAAAGCTTAAAAATAGATTTTTGGGCTGGAGCGACACTTTAAAAATGTACCAGTTAAAAATTACAAACAGATTCTACTTAATAACAAACCTACACAGTCCCTGTCTTGTTTGGACCGCCTGTATACTGCTGTTCTGAGTATATAGGGCCTGGGGGCCTCAGGCCTTTCCTTTTTATAATTTGGGTGTGCGGTTCTCCTTAATGTCCATACAAGACCCAAAGGGGCTGGTAATGGGCTTGGGGGCGGGGTACCCATGCCTTTGTTCTCAATGATTTTCATCCATATTGCCGGAACCAGACATTACATTAAAGACGTAAACAGTTTTAAATGACTTTTATTCCTTTAGAAATGTCATTTTGTGCAGGGACAGTTCTAAACACGGGAAACACAGGCCACTTTACAGGCATACTATAGACACCCCCCAGGCATGATATTTAAAGGAATGTTTCACTTTTATTTTTTCACTTTAAGCATCATTAAAATCACTGCTCCTGAAAAAACAGCAGTTTTTAAAAATTTTGCATTAATACATGTACCCTGGGGCAGGACCCGGGTCCTCAAACCCTTTTTTAGGACAATAACTTGCATATTAGCCTTTAAAATTCACACTTTTGATTTCTCACGTTCGAGTCCCATAGACTGTAACGGGGTTTGAAAGTTTGCGCAAACTATCGGTCCGTTTGCAAGTTCTGGTGCAAACAGAACCGGGGGGTGTTTGGCTCATCCCTATTCACCACCCTTCAGCCATGGGATAGCGATAGGAAACACCCCAAGTCTAGACTCTGTAAATGAGTCATATTATGACAGCAGGTATAATGTTTGCAGGTACAGGCTGTGTATATATATATATATATATATATATATATATATATATATATATATATATATATATACACACATGGAGTGTAGTCTGGGGCCTGATTGTCAGGGCTGGTCAGCCCTTCCTTCTCTGAGCTGGCCGCTCAGCTGTCAGATAATTGGCAGCTCTCATCTGTCTCCACAGTTTACCAGCTGTTGTGGATGTGCTCGTCAGTCCCGCCTACTTAAGGCTCGGTTCACACAGGAGCGACACGACTTCAGTACGACTTTGTGAGGCAACTTGGAGACGACTTGAACACAACTTTTAGACACGACCTGGGGCGACTTACAAGTCGCCCCCGGCCAGGCGACTTTTGCCGTGGCCAATCAGAGAATGAGCTCTGAAGGGGGAACTCCACGCCAAATTTCTGAAAAAAAATTTGGCGTGGGTTCCCCCTCTGAGAGCATACCAGGCCCTTAGGTCTGGTATGGATTCCAAGGGGAACCCCCTACGACGAAAAAACGGCGTGGGGGTCCCCCCCAGATCGACACCAGACCCTTATCCGAGCACATGGGTTGATGTCACATGGGTTGGTCACATGGGTTGATGTCACATGGCGACAGTCCCAGCATCCGGGGCGGGGTCACCATGTGACATCAACCCATGTGACCAACCCATGTGACATCAACCCATGTGACACTGCCCCATTGTCCCTATATAAGTGGCAGCGCAGCGCGTCCCTGGCATTGCGGCCGGAGAGAACGTCGAGTCAAGATCTCCAGGAGAAGAAGAAGAAGAAGAACGGAAGGGGGCGGCGGCGACAGAAGACCAGTACTTTTTTTCACAGGTGAATGGGTAGGGGTACATTGTACCCCATACTCATTCACATAGGGTGGGGGGCCGGTATCCGGGGCCCCCTTATTAAAAGGGGGCTCCCGGATTCTGATAAGCCCCCCCGCCCGCAGACCCCGACAACCAACGGCCAGGGTTGTCGGGAAGAGGCTCTTGTCCTCATCAACATGGGGACAAGGTGCTTTGGGGTGGGGGGGGCCGCACGCCCCCCCTCCCCCAAGGCACCCCCCATGTTGAGGGCACGCGGCCTGGTACGGCTCAGGAGGGGGGGGCGCCCGCTCGTCCCCACCCCATTTCCTGGCCGGCCGGGTAGCGTGCTCGGATAAGGGTCTGGTGTGGATCTGGGGGGGACCCCCACGCCGTTTTTTCGGCATAGGGGGTTCCCCTTGGAATCCATACCAGACCTAAGGGCCTGGTATGCTCTCGGAGGGGGAACCCATGCCAAATTTTTTTTCAGAAATTTGGAGTGGAGTTCCCCCTTCAGAGCTAATAATTCTGTCAAAGTCGCCTCCGTATAGACAGAGATCCGACTTGGAGGCGACCTCCATTGAAATCAATGGGTACAAGTCGCCTACAAGTCGGATTGAAGTAGTGCAGGAACTTCTTTTGAAGTCGGAGGCGACTTCAGTAGCGTGTATTAAGACGGCTCTCATTCACTTACATTGATTTTTAAATGTTGTCCGACCTGAGGCGACTAGGGGCGACCTAAAGTCCGATCGCAGTCACCCCTGTGTGAACCGAGCCTTAAGATCTACAGGTCTCTTCATTCCTGCCTTCGCCTTGGTCACATCACAAGAAACCATCTCCTGTGTTCCTGTTTAACCACTTAACAACCGGGCCATAGCCGAATGACGGCTACAGGGCGGTTGTTTGACTCTGGGAGGCTGTCATATGACGTCCTCCCAGAATCCCGCTCTCGCGTGCGACCCCTGGGGCGCGCACTCCAGAGCATCCGCGACCGCGGGGTCTGCATCACGGATCACGGTAAACTCATCGCGTCAAATGACGGAGTGTTTACTAGTAAACAAACCGGCATCATGTTGTGACGCCGGTTCCTCCCTCCCCCTCTCTGTACTGATCGCAAATACTCTGCAACACCCGCAAATAGTCTGCAACACCCGCAAATAGTCTGCAACACCTGCAAATAGTCTGCAACACCAGCCAATACTCTGCAACACCAGCCAATACTCTGCAACACCAGCCAATACTCTGCAACACCAGCCAATACTCTGCAACACCAGCCAATACTCTGCAACACCAGCCAATACTCTGCAACACCAGCCAATACTCTGCAACACCAGCCAATACTCTGCAACACCCGCCAATACTCTGCAACACCCGCCAATACTCTGCAACACCCGCCAATACTCTGCAGTACCCGCCAATACTCTGCGGTACAATTCCAGCCAATTCTCTGCAATACCCTGCCATAAATTGCCATACCCGGAGATACCCAGCCATACTCGGAGATACCCAGCCATACTCGGAGATACCCAGCCATACTCGGAGATACCCAGCCATACCCAGCCATAGTCGGTGATACCCTGCAATACCCAGCCATAGACACCCCCCCCTCCCGCCGCCCTCCGGTGCTTCTACCAACTCGCCAATACGATCAAAGCCAGAATGTTTTTTTTTTTTCAGGCTTCCCAGCTTAGAGGTGAGATGCGGGGTCTTATTGACCCCATATCTCACTGTAAAGAGGACCTGTCATGCCATATTCCTATTACAAGGAATGTTTAAATTACTTGTAATAGGAGTAAAAGTGATCAAAAAATAAATTTTTGGGGAAAAAAATGTCAAACTAAAATAAATAAAGTAAAACGAACAATAAAACTTTTTTTTTTTTTTTAACCACTTCGGTACCGCGCTATTGCCAAATGACGGCATTAGCGCGGACCTACATTTCTGGGACTACGTCTATTGACGTCGTCCCGTGTACGAGCAGCCTGCGCGCCCCCTGAGGGGCGCGCGCGGCGCGCTCTGTGATCGGCGAGTCCATGAGACTCGCCTGATCACCGATCCGTGCAAGGGGTCGATCCCGACCCCTTATCACGTGATCAGCTGTCAGCCAATGACAGCTGATCATGTGATAGAACGGAGCCGGTAATCGGCTATTATTCCTCCTCGCGCTGACAGCACGAGGAGAGAAAAAAAAAGCCGATCACCGGCGGCCATGATCGGGACATCAGTCCCGATCACGGCCAGTAATGTAAGCGCTCACCTGCCCCCTGCCAGTGCCCACCTGCCCCCTGCAGTGCCAATTTAATAAAAGTTAGTGCCCCCCGTCAGTGCCACCCAGCAGTGCCCACAGTGCCACCCACAGTGCCACCCAGCAGTGCCACCCACAGTGCCACCCACAGTGCCCACAATCTGCCTCAAAGGTGCTGCACCCCAGTGCCACCCATCAGTGCCCAGCAGTGCCGCCCATCAGTGCCCAGCAGTGCCACCTATCAGTGCCACCTATCAGTGCCCATCAGTCCCATCTATCAGTGGTACCCATCCGTGCCACCCATCCGTGCCACCCATCCGTGCCATCTTATCTGTGCCCATCTTATCTGTGCCCATCTTATCTGTGCCGCCTTATCTGTGCCCATCGGTGCCGCCTTATCTGTGCCTATTAGTGCCGCCTTAACTATGCCTATCAGTGCCCACCAGTGCAGCCTATCAGTGCCCACCAATGCAGCCTATCAGTGCCCACCAATGCAGCCCATCAGTGCCCACCAATGCAGCCCATCAGTGCCCACCAATGCAGCCTATCAGTGCCGCCTAATCAGCGCACTTCAATGAAGGAGAAAAATTACCCGTTTGCAAAATTTTAGAACAAACTATTAAAACATGATTTTTTTTTTTTTTTTTGCATCTTTTTTTGTTTGTTTAGCAAAAAATAAAACTCCGAGCTGTAACTAAATACCACCAAAAGAAAGCTCTATTTGTGGGAAAAAAATGATAAAAATTTCATTTGCGTACAGTGTTGTATGCCCGCGTAATTGTCATTCAAAGTGCATCAGCGCTGAAAGCTGAAAATTGGTCTGGGACTGAGGGGGGTTTAAGCAAGTGGTTAAAGTGCCCCTGTCCCCATGTGCTCACATGCAGAAGCGAACGCATACATAAGTCCCGCCCACATATGAAAACGGTGTTAAAACCAGACATGTGAGGTATCGCTGCGAACCTTAGAGCGAGAGCAATAATTCTAGCCCTAGACCTCCTCTGCAACTCAAAACATATAACCAGTAAAAAAAATGTAATGCGTCACCTATGGGGATTTTTAAGTAGCGACATTTGGCGCCATTCCACGAGCGTGTGCAATTTTGAAGAGTGACATGTTAGGTATCTATTTACTCAGCGTAACTTCATCTTTCACATTATGCAAAAACTGGGCTAACTTTACTGTGTTTTTTTTAAACACAAAACAGTTTTTTTTCCCCAAAAAAAAGCATTCGAAAAATTGCTGCGCAAATACCGTGCGAGATAAAAAGTTGCAACGACCACCATTGTATTTTCCAGGGTGTTTGCTAAAAAAAAACATATATATATAATGTTTTGGGATTCGATGTAATTTTCTAGCAAATAAAATGATGATTTTTACATGTAGGAGAGAAATGTCAGAATTGTCCTGGGTGCTCCAGAACGCCTGATGGCGCTCCCTGCATGTTGGGCCTCTGTATGTGGCCACACTGTGTAAAAGTCTCACACATGTGGTATCGCCATACTCGGGAGTAATAGCAGAATGTGTTTTGGGGTGTAATTTGTGGTATGCATATGCTGTGTGTGAGAAATAACCTGATAATATGACAATTTTGTGAAAAAAAAAAAAAAAAGTTAAAAAAAACTTGATTTTGCAAAGAATTGTGGGAAAAAATTACAACTTCAAAAAACTCATCATGCCTCTTACTAAATACCTTGGAATGTCTTCTTTCCAAAAAGGGGTCATTTGGGGGGTATTTGTACTTTTCTGGCATGTTGGGGTCTCAAGAATTGAAATAGGCCGTCAGTACTTCAGGTGTGATCAATTTTTAGATATTGGCACAACAGCTTGTGGACTCTATAACTTTCACAGAGACCAAATAATATCCACCAATTTGTACTTATTTTTACCAAAGATATGTAGTGGTATAAATTGTGGCCAAAATTTATGAAGAAAAAATTACTAATCTGCTAAATTTTATAACAGAAACAAAGAAAAATTCATTTTTTTACAGAATTTTCTGTATTTTTTCTTTTATAGCACAAAAAAAAAAACGAGAGGTGATTAAATACCACCAGAAGAAAGCTCTATTTGTGTGAAAAAAAGGACAAAAATTTCATATAGGTCCAGTGTTGCATGACTGAGTAATTGTCACTCAAAATGTGAGAGCACCGAAAGCTGAAAATTGGTCTGGTTATTAAGGGTGTTTAAGTGCCCGGTGGTCAAGTGGTTAAAGTCAGTCTTTGCTGACATCCCTTCTGGCTCCTTATCCTGCTTGATGTCCCTCTACTTGTATCCCTGACTTCTGGCCTGGCTGACTACCCAATCCGGTTACTGGACTCTGGCTTGGCTGACTACCCAATCCGCTTACTGGACTCTGGCCTGGCTGACTACCCAATCCGGTTACTGGACTCTGGCCTGGCTGACTACCCAATCCGGTTACTGAACTCTGGCCTGGCTGACTACCCAATCCGGTTACTGAACTCTGGCCTGGCTGACTACCCAATCCGGTTACTGGACTCTGGCCTGGCTGACTACCCAATCCGGTTACTGGACTCTGGCCTGGCTGACTACCCAATCCGGTTACTGGACTCTGGCCTGGCTGACTACCCAATCCGGTTACTGGACTCTGGCCTGGCTGACTACCCAATCCGGTTACTGGACTCTGGCCTGGCTGACTACCCAATCCGGTTACTGGACTCTGGCCTGGCTGACTACCCAATCCGGTTACTGGACTCTGGCCTGGCTGACTACCCAATCCGGTTACTGGACTCTGGCCTGGCTGACTACCCAATCCGGTTACTGGACTCTGGCCTGGCTGACTACCCAATCCGGTTACTGGACTCTGGCCTGGCTGACTACCCAATCCGGTTACTGGACTCTGGCCTGGCTGACTACCCAATCCGGTTACTGGACTCTGGCCTGGCTGACTACCCAATCCGGTTACTGGACTCTGGCCTGGCTGACTACCCAATCCGGTTACTGGACTCTGGCCTGGCTGACTACCCAATCCGGTTACTGGACTCTGGCTATGCTCTGACTATGCTTACTCTATTTACCTTTTTATTTTTATTAATAAGCAAGTGTGATTTTACTGTACTTCTGTCTCGGTCTGGTTCATGGTTTCTGACACCGATCAGCTGCCTGGTCTGGCCTTTTTATATACCGACATCCTATATCAACCTTTATCGACCCTTTTACACCAGGGGAACCCTTGAAATAATTTTCATAGGAGTCAGTGGGAAGGATGACTCCTTACATATATGATCATTGGAAAGAATGTCCTTCCTACACTGGTGGTCAGTGGAAAGAAAGTCCTTCCTACACTGGTGGTCAGAGGATAGAATGTCCTTCCTACACTGGTGGTCAGTGGAAAGTCCTTCCTACACTGGTGGTCAGTGGAAAGAAAGTCCTTCCTACACTGGTGGTCAGTGGAAAGAATGTCCTTCCTACACTGGTGGTCAGTGGAAAGAATGTCCTTCCTACACTGGTGGTCAGTGGAAAGAATGTCCTTCCTACACTGGTGGTCAGTGGAAAGAATGTCCTTCCTACACTGGTGGTCAGTGGAAAGAATGTCCTTCCTACACTGGTGGTCAGAATGCCACATTTACAGACCGCCTTAAAGATCGTTGGCATCATGCTGATGGCCGTGTGAACTGGCACTGGACCCAAAACGATGTAAACGCTATCAGATGGGAGGTCAACCAACCACAGCTCAAGAAAGTCCAGGCAACCTCTGGAGCAACCCTAGCTGAGAATAGCTGCTGTATATATTGTATATAGAACAATCAGGCCAAACATGTGTGATGTTAGTACATGAAAAGAGAAAGTTACATTTGTGAAAGACGTTCTACTAATTTGATGTTAGTACAGCAGTGAACAGATGGTGGGGGTGGCACCAAATCCAAAGATGACATCAATGTGAAATGATACAGAAAGCAGAAACCATTTCAAGGGGAAGGACAGACAACCCGCTCTCTGGATTTGGTGCCCTCACCTTCTTCCTCTGACGGGAAATTCTGAAAATTAAAAGGGAAAATGAGTACACAGTGTTCCCAATAAATAAGAACGGTGTACCCCGACTCTACAAACACCCACCAATGGGATGATGTCAGTGAAGGCAGAGGCTCTCTAATTAGGCACAAAAGGAGTTTGCCTAAGGCCTTGCGCTCCCAGGGGCCTCGCGGCCGCCTCATTTGCCTGATTTGTGCGTGGGAGGATGGGAGGGAATGTCCCCGGTCAGTGTCCCCAAGCTGGCAGGGTGAGTGGGCCGGACTGGTAAAGGATCGAGGTGGAGCTGGCAGCCGCTGCTGAACCCGCCAGCCAGGAGGTAGGGGCGGACTTGGCCGGGGGGGCAGGGAGGCCTCTTTAGAACGATACCGCGGCAGACAGCCGTGACACCCGCTGGCCACCGATACACTGTCTGGGTTATATTTGCAGCAGACTCAGACCCCTCATGTACATACCTCTCACCTCCATACACTCCACACCCCTCTCATGTATATACCTCCCACCTCCATACACTCCACACCCCTCATGTACATACCTCCCACCTCCATACACTCCACCCCTCTCATGTACATACCTCCATATACTACACACCCCTCATGTACATACCTCCCACCTCCATACACTCTGCGCCCCTCTCATGTACATACCTCCCACCTCCATACACTCTGCACCCCTCTCATGTACATACCTCCCACCTCCATACACTCTGCACCCCTCTCATGTACATACCTCCCACCTCCATACACTCCACCCCTCTCATGTACATACCTCCCACCTCCATACACTGCACACCCCTCATGTACATACCTCCTACCTAGGGTTGCCACCTGTCCGGTTTGACCCGGACAGTACGGGTTTAGGAGGCTGTGCCCGGGTTTCCCTCTGCCTCACACCCGGACACCATTTCCAGCTGACGGGGGTACCATGGGGCCTCCTTTTACGAGCCCCAGCACACAGGGGGACCTAGACAGCAGGGGTATCGGAGCGGCGGGCGGGGGGAGCAATTACAGAGCAATCAAAACATATGGGAGAGAGCGGGCGACAGACAGCTGCTGGTGCGGAAGGTTTTAATAAAATAAATGCTTAAAAGCAATCCACTCACTCTCCATGTCAGAGCTGTATATGTCAGTCTGTGAAGTTGGATGTCCCATCCTCCCCTCCGATCCACGCTGCTCTTATCACTGAATCTCTGGAGGAAACAGAGAGCCGCGGGAAACTCATGTGAACTGTCAGCCTCTGATGATGGAGGCGTGGTTAAGCCTCTGGAATGCTCTGATTGGTCACAGCATCCCAGGCTGACAGCTCACTGCAGTCTCCCCGCAGCTCTGTATCCTTGGCTTCCTCCAGAGATTCAGTGATAAGAGCAGCGTGGATCGGAGGGGAGGATGGGACATCCAACTTCACAGACTGACATATACAGCTCTGACATGGAGAGTGAGTGGATTGCTTTTAAGCATTTATTTTATTAAAAACTTCTGCACCAGCAGCTGCCTGTCGCCTCTCTCTCCCTTATGTTTTGACCCTTCTGTGTTTGCCACCCCCTCCTGTGTGTTTGCACCCACCTCCTCTGTAATTGCCCCCTCTTTGTAATTTCCCCTCTCCTCTGTATTTGCACCCCCTTCCTCTGTAATTGTCCCTCCCTTCTCTGTAATTGCCCCCCTCCTCTGTATTTGCACGGGCCCCACCTATCACACCCCCCCCTCCTGTCACACTCTGCACCCCCTCCTGTCACACTCTGCATCCACCTCCTGTCACACTCTGCATCCACCTCCTGTCACACCCTGCATCCCCCTCCTGTCACACCCTGCATCCCCCTCCTGTCACACCCTGCACCCCCTCCTGTCACGCTCTGCATCCACCTCCTGTCACGCTCTTCACCCCCCTCCTGTCACGCTCTGCACCCCCCTCCTGTCACGCTCCTCACCCCCCTCCTGTCACGCTCCTCACCCCCCTCCTGTCACGCTCCTCACCCCCCTCCTGTCACGCTCTGCATCCCCCTCCTGTCACGCTCTGCACCCACCTCCTGTCACGCTCTGCATCCCCCTCCTGTCACGCTCTGCATCCCCCTCCTGTCACGCTCTGCAACCCCCTCCTGTCACGCTCTGCAACCCCCTCCTGTCACGCTCTGCATCCACCTCCTGTCACACTCTGCATCCCCCTCCTGTCACGCTCTGCATCCCCCTCCTGTCACGCTCTGCATCCCCCTCCTGTCACGCTCTGCATCCCCCTCCTGTCACGCTCTGCATCCCCCTCCTGTCACGCTCTGTACTCCCCTCCTGTCACGCTCTTCACCCCCCTCCTGTCACGCTCTTCACCCCCCTCCTGTCACGCTCTGCATCCCCCTCCTGTCACACCCTGCATCCACCTCCTGTCACGCTCTGCATCCACCTCCTGTCACGCTCTGCATCCACCTCCTGTCACGCTCTGCATCCACCTCCTGTCACGCTCTGCACCCACCTCCTGTCACGCTCTGCACCCACCTCCTGTCACGCTCTGCACCCACCTCCTGTCACGCTCTGCACCCACCTCCTGTCACGCTCTGCACCCACCTCCTGTCACGCTCTGCACCCACCTCCTGTCACTCTGCATCCCCCTCCTGTCACACTCTGCATCCCCCTCCTGTTACACTTTGCACCCCCTCCTGTCACTATGTGCCCCCGTCACACTCTGCATCCACCTCCTGTCACACTCTGCATTTTATAACAGAAACAAAGAAAAGCACTTTTTTCACAAAATGTACGTTTTTTTTTAATTTATAGCACAAAAAAACCCCACTAGTGATTAAATACCACCAAAAGAAAGGTCTATTTGTGTGGAAAATGTGTTGTATGACTGAGTAATTGTCATTCAAACTGTGAGAGCGCTGAAAGTTGAAAATTGGTGTGTACAGGAAGGGGGTGTAAGTGCCTGGTATTGAGGTGGGTAGCAGCGGGTAAAATAAGTATAGAACACCTCACCATTTTTCTAGGTAAATACTAAATAGGCAGTATGTGACAAAAGTAAGTACACCCCCTCAGTGACATTTCTTCTCTCTTTTCATGTGACAACACTGAAGAAATGACACTTGTCTACAATGTAAAGTAGTGAGTGTACAGCTTGTATAACAGTGTACATTTCCTGTCCCCTCAAAATAACTCAACACACAGCCATTAATGCCTTTGTGCACTGGTCCAAACCAATTTGTGGAGGGGGGGATTATGGAGTGGGGGGAGGGGGGATTATGGAGTGGGGGAGGGGGGATTATGGTGGGGGGGTTAATTTTCAGAGGTTGGGCTTGGCCCCTTAGTTCCAGTGAAGGGAACTCTTAAGGCGTCAGCATACCAAGCAATTTTGGACAATTTCATGCTCCCAACTTTGTGGGAACAGTTTGGGGACGGCCTCTTCCTGTTCCAACATGATTGCTCACCAGTGCACAAAGCAAGGTCCATAAAGACATGGATGAGCGAGTTTGGAGTGGAGGTACTTGACTGGCCTGCACAGAGTCCTGACCTCAACCCCATAGAACACCTTTAGGATGAATTAGAGCGGAGACTGCGAGGTAGGCCTTCTCGTCCAACATCAGTGCCTGAACTCACAAAAGTGCTTCTGGAAGAATGGTCAAACATTTCCATAGACACCCTCCTAAATCTTGTGGACAGCCTTTCCAGAAGAGGTGAACCTGTTATAGCTGCAAAGGGCAAACTCAATATTGAACCCTCCGGACGAAGACTGGGCTGCCATTAGAAATGATGGGGCACTGGAAAGCTGACCTGACAGCCCCCACCTATCCACAGACAGCTTCTGTTCCACCACCTGCTGACCCAATTGGAAGTGCTGCCTGTACCCCCTATTGATGGTCCTGATAACTGGTGATCTGTAGTATTTACAGACTGGGCCAGAGGGTGGCCTAGAGTATGGGTAGAATGGAGGGTGACCTGTAACTATGTGGGGTATCAGCAGATACTGGGGGGTGACTTGTAGCAAAGACATTGTTAGTAGGTTAGGCTTTACCTCCTAGCGGGGCAGCTGTTTAGTGCTGATCCTCAGAGCTTCCAGTGGTGTGTTGGCCTTGGAGATGTTGATGGTGAGCGGTCTTCTCTGAGCCCCGGATTCTGCCTTGCAGGACACTCCTCTTCTCCATTACTCTGAGCTCTTCCCCCTTCACTGGCTGGACCCTTTTATTCCGTCCTTCCACCAACAACTATCTGTACCCGAAACAAGATGGAAGACAAAGAAAGAACACAAACGTCAGCCAATCACATCCACATTGTAAGTAATAGAACCATCTTACATCAGGTGCCGCCATAAGAGTGCCCCTTACATCAGGTGCCGCCATAACAGTGCCCCTTACATCAGGTGCCGCCATAACAGTGCCCCTTACATCAGGTGCCACCATAACAGTGCCCCTTACATCAGGTGCCCCCATAACAGTACCCCTTACATCAGGTGCCCCCATAACAGTACCCCTTACATCAGGTGCCGCCATAAGAGTGCCCCTTACATCACGTGTCCCCATAACAGTGAATGAATGAAATACTTATATAGCGCACAATGCGAACTGAATCGCCTCTAGGCGCTGTGGCGAGCTTTGATCATCTGCTAAAAGAGGAAGGTCTTGAGTTTTTTCCTAAAAGCCAGGTGATTTTCTTCCAGGCGGATGTTGATTGGTAGAGCATTCCATAGCCGAGGCCCTTGGACAGCGAATCTCCGATCACCCTTGGATTTATACCGGGCTTTGGGCACGAGAAGGAGGTTTTTGTTGGCTGATGGAAGACTGCGGTTTGGTGTGTAATGATTTATTTTCTCCATTAGGTATTGCGGAGCTTCTCTATGCACGCATTTGTGGGTGAGGCAAAGGGTCTTGAACGTGATCAGATTTTTTACGGTTAGCCAATGTAATCTCCTCAGTGAAGGAGAGATGGATTCCCAGGGTTTTTTTCCTGTTATCAGCCTTGCCGCCGTGTTTTGGATCAGTTGTAATCGCGCAAGTTGATATTGTGGTAATCCTATGTAAAGCGAGTTTGCGTAGTCCAGTCGTGAATTAATGATTGTTCCAACTACCACTGCTTTGTCATTCTTTGGGATAAAAGGGATGAGTCTGCGAAGCATGCGCAGCAGATGGTGGGATCCACTGACTACAGATCCTATTTGCGCATCCATTGACATTTGTGCGTCTAAAATAACCCAGAGACTCTTCGCTTTGGTCTTTGGGGAGACAGTCTGCCCAAAGACGGTTGGTGGAGACCAGGAGGTTTTGGTTGCGGGCTTATGATTTGGGTGTAAGATAAGAAGCTCTGTCTTTGATTGGTTTAGCTGGAGGGAGTTGGTGGTCATCCAGTCCTCTATTGATTTGAGGCAGTTTTCAAGTTGTTGTTGGTGATCTTTTTTTCCATTGATCCGGAAATAAAGTTGCGTGTCGTCAGCGTAAGAGTGGAAGCAGAGATCTGAGCATCTGATGATTTGAAGGAGTGGGCGAATGTAAATGTTGAAGAGAACGGGTGACAATGGAGAGCCTTGAGGGACTCCGCAGGTGACTGCCCGAGTTTTGGAGAGGAATTTTCCTAGTTTCACTGTCTGTGACCGATTTCCTAGGAAGGACGCAAACCATTGGAGATCTATGTCTTGGACTCCGGCTACTTCTGTGAGGCGGACGAGTAGAGTATTGTGATCTACTGTATCAAACGCTGCACTTAGGTCTAGCAGTACGAGGAGACACGGCTCTCCGTCATCTGCTGCTTCGAGGGCGTCATCCCAAATCTTGAGGAGAGCTGTTTCTGTTCCATGACCCGGGCGGAAGCCTGATTGCAGCGGGTCCAGGAGTTTGTGAGTATCCAGGTGAAGTTGTAGCTGATGTACTACAGCTTTCTCCATGATCTTAGAAATGGTGTTGAGGCTTGTAATCGGCCTACGGTTGTTTGGATCCTGAGGGTCCAGGTTTGGTTTCTTGAGTAGAGGTTTGACGATGCCTTGTTTGAGGATGCTGGGAACAATCCCTTCGTGGAATGATCGGTTTATGAGGTGGGTTATGGTTGGAGCCACGATGTCGGAGCATTCTTTCAGTAGTTTTGTGGGGATGATGTCAATAGGTGAGGTACTGTCACGCAGTTTATTAATGATGTTTTTTGCGGTGTCTACGGTAATTGGGGATAGTGAAAATTTTGGCGGTTGCGGTATGTTGGTGCGGACATCCTCTTTATGTATTTGCTGGCTGAGGTTGGATGTTTTCTTCTGACAAATTGTTTCCCTGATGGTTTTGACTTTATCGATGAAAAAATCTGACAGTTTGTCACAGTAATCCTGGGATTCGCTTTCTGGGGGTTCTAGGCACACCGGATTCATTGATTGATTAACCAGTTTAAACAGTTCCCGTTGTTGGTTTGTATATGAGAAGTGGTCCTTTTTGGCTTTGAAGATTGCTTTCCGATAATTCTCTGTCAGACCTTTGTAGTTAAATAGGTTTTCCTCGGTGGGATTTCTTCTCCATGTTCTTTCCGCTCTTCTGCGTTCTTGCTTTAGTACGGAGAGGGAGCTATTAAACCATCCAGCATTTTTCTTCCTGATGAGAGCCCTGCGTTTTGGTGCTACCGAGTCTGCTGATTGCAGTAATGCCTTGTTCAGGGAGTTGAGTGTTTCCTCCGTAGAGTGGTTTAAGGTTATTGTAGATATTTTTTTGGACAGAGTGGTTTTGAAGGCTTCGGAGTACAGTTTTTTATGCGATCTGGTCCAGTGCGTTGTTACAGGTTTCCGTTTTGCGTTGGTGATGTTGGTAGTGATTTTGAATTTGATGGCGTGGTGATCCGTCCATGGCAGAGTTATATTGTCGAGTATGTTGACGTCGATGTTCTGTTTGAAAATGAGGTCCAGGGTGTGTCCTGACCCATGCGTGGGAGTCTTTATCAGTTGCTGTAGACCCAGTTCTTCTAGTTGATTGATGCAGGCAGTCGCGATGGGGTCTTTAGGCTCGTTTGCCCAAAGGTTGAAATCTCCGAGTGCCAGGAAATTTTTGAATTTTAGGGTGTGCATTGCAAAGGATTCCGTGAGGGGTGAAAGAAGATTGGACTTTGGTCCCGGTGGTCTGTAGCACAGTAGTATATGAGTGGTGTCATGGGGTGTTGGTTGAAAATGTAGCGTCAGGGTTTCCATAAAAGACACTAGGTTCTGAGATGATGGTTTAGTGAGATCCAGGTGACCTTTAAAGATCACTGCTAGGCCTCCTCCTTTTTTCCCTATCCGGTGTTCGGTTAGGATCCTGTAGTTTTCCGGCACCAATTCGGTGAGGATGGTGTTGCAGTCAGAGGTTAACCAGCTTTCGGTGATGAAGAGGCAGTCTACATTGTTCTCGATGATGAAGTCGTGTACTTCCAGTCTATGTTTGACTGCAGACCTGGCGTTAATCAAGGCGCAATCTAATTGTAGTGGTCGAGTAGATGTCTTCCTGTGGTTGGGAGCTGCTTGTCGTCCGGTTTTTAATAGTTGTTCTCTTTGAAGTATTTTTTGTATGGAAGATGGCAATGTGGTGTTGATGTTCCTTAGTCTGTGCAGAACTTCAGCTGAGTATTTGAAGTGGCACATGGTTTGTGGTTGCTGTTGATGGTACTATGGGCCTAAGATGATGATCCTGATCAGGGTATTGATCCTGAGGTGGGGCTAGGTATCAGACTTGCCGCTGTGCTTGAAGCTATTAGCGCGCAAGTTGATCAGGGGATGCCTATATGGATGCGGAAGGAGTTGTTGTATTCGGTTGCTGGCTGTTCCAGCTGCCTTTACTTAAGGTGGAGGTCTCCGCTTAGAAAAGAAGTCTGGCTGTGATCTGGAATAGTCGTCCTAGGATAGCGTAAAAAATGGAAAGGAGGCCGGAGGTAGGGGTATGCTAACCTATGGTTGTTCCAGAGGAAGGCGAAAAAACCCCTGACAGTAGCAGCCAAATGCACCAGTGGGGCAAAAATTCCTTCCTGATCCCCGTAGGCGGTCGGACGGAGTCCCTGGAACAATCACTGGGGGGGGGGGGGAGTGGGGGTGCAAGCTTACCTGGCTGCGGTTGTCCCCTTTAAACACTCTGGTTCCGGTGAATCTGGCTTGCTGTCAGCCTGACGTTTCTGGAAAGCTGTCTGGTTGCCCCTTGCAGTGGGATCTTTAAAATGGAGGGGAGGATGGATGTAGGATAGAGGTTAGAGACTCCTGTCTTAACTCCTGTTTTCAACTCCTGGTTCTTAACTCTCCACTTTAGTTCAAAAAATCCACATGCAAGCCACAATCAGGGAGCAAGCTCAAGGGGGAGTTTGTATAACTACCTTTATACACCTGTGAACAATTAACCCCTCCCCTAATTTGGCAAGAAGAAAGAGGCAAAAAAAAAATGCTGTTTAAAAAGTGTCAGAAAAAAAGGTCTTTTAAAAACTGCTCCTTACATCAGGTGTCCCCATAACAATGCCCCTTACATCACGTGTCCCCATAACAGTGCCCCTTTCATCAGGTGCCACCATAACAGTGCCCCTTACATCAGGTGTCCCCATAACTGTGAGATGTGACGGAGGACAGGCAGTGCTGGAATGTCAGGGATTTCCTGACCCTCGGGAGAGTTGGGATGACATCACCCGGGTGTAGACCCCTCCCCCACCTCTATATCCGAACACATCAAGGAATTCCTGTCAGTCAGATTCGCTCTCTTTGCTGGGCTCCGCCCCTTTCTCCCGGCATGCCTCGCGCTCCTCCTTCCCGCAGTTGCTATAGTAAAGTTTACAGCTCAGTGTGACGGACAGGCGGGCGGACCAATGAGCAGTGTGGTATGGGAGGGGCCGACCAATAAGGGCGGGCTGTAGGCGGGTCTCCTGCGGGTCAAACCCCCTGGCTATGGAACCGTCCCCCTCAACATCGGACCCCACAATATATAAATACAAGACTGGTGACCCCACAATATATAAATACCAGACTGGTGACCCCACAATATATAAAAACCATACTGGTGACCCCACAATATATAAAAACCATACTGGTGACCCCACAATATTTAAATACCGGACTGGAGACCCCACAATATCGGACTGGGGACCCCACAATGTAGAAATATCGGACTGGTGACCCCACAATATATAAATACAAGACTGGTGACCCCACAATATATAAATACCAGACTGGTGACCCCACAATATATAAATACCGTACTGGTGACCCCACAATATATAAATACTGGACTGGCGACCCCACAATATATAAATACAAGACTGGTGACCCCACAATATATAAATACCGGACTGGAGACCCCACAATATATAAATACAAGACTGGTGACCCCACAATATATAAATATTGGACTGGTGACCCCACAATATATAAATACAAGACCGGTGACCCCATAATATATAAATATCGGACTGGTGACCCCACAATATACATAAATATCGGACTGGTGACCCCACAATATATAAATACAAGACTGGTGACCCCACAATATATAAATACAAGACTGGTGAACCCACAATATATAAATATCGGACTGGTGACCCCACAATATATAAATACCGGACTGGTGACCCCACAATATATAAATACCGGACTGGTGACCCAACAATATATAAATACCGGACTGGTGACCCAACAATATATAAATACCGGACTGGTGACCCCATAATATATAAATACCGGACTGGTGACCCCATAATATATAAATACCGGACTTGTGACCCCACAATATATAAAATACCGGACTGGTGACCCCACAATATATAAATACCAGACTGGTGACCCCACAATATATAAATACCAGGCTGGTTACCCCACAATATATAAATACCGGACTGGTGACCCCAGCAGTATAACAAGACTCGTGGCCACTCATTAAAATGAGAAGAAAAGAGGTTGAACCTCACACTATGTAGCGGGTTGTTTGCTGTAATGCCCGGTACACATGACCGGACTTTCCGGCAGAAAAGGTTGGACGGAATCTTTCCGTCGGATAATCGGAAGGTGTTTGGGCCTCATCTGAATCTTTTTCTTCTGAGGGATCTAGAAATAGAACATGCTGTAAATATTTCCGACGGAAGCGACTCGTATCGGGAATTCCGCCGGTCTGTGCGCCGCTCCGAAGCACCAGAACCGACGCTGTGAAGGAGACGGAAGCGATCGGCGCGGTAAATCGAGCGTTCCCATTGGACAGCACATTCCTCACGCTGCTCATTCTCCCATCTTCAGATTCTTTTCTTCTTTCTTCATCATTTCTCCTCTTCTCAGGAATTATATTCTAGTTTTTAGAAGTCCGACCTCCAGAACAATCTTTACAATTATTCTTCATTCTCCTCTTTTATCATTTTTTATTTCATGAAGATTTATTTTCGGATTACGGAATTATTTTCTGGGGATCTCCATAGAATTTGATGTTACCACAATAACATTATTATCTTGTATTTCTTATTCCCCCTCGAGGAGGTAGGTGTCCCTCGTCAATATGACATTGTCTTTTAGAAATGTACCTACCTACTCACAAACAAACTGAATAAAAACACAAAGGAAAATCTCCATTTATTCCGGGTAACAAAATAAAGAGGAAGGCAACGCAGGAGAAACTTTTGGAATTTGTGAAGCCTTTTGGCCCCCAGGGCACAAATCAATCCTGTAGAAAAGAAAATTGGGATCTTGAGGAGGCCATATAATAGGGAGCACAATATGGACCAGGAATGCCAGAGATCAGGACCAGCCGCAGATGACAGATCTGTCCCCAGGCTGTGGCACTACCATAGCCTGCGTCTTCTGAGCCCAGGTCATCACTTTCTTCTCTTCACTGCGGCCTTCCTTGGAGGCTGCGCTTCTGGTGGTGGACTTGGAAGAAGAAGAAGAAGGAGAAAGAGACAGAGACAGAGACAGAGACGGAGGAGGAGGAGGAGGAGGAGGAGGGGCTTGCCCATATATGTGGCTGTTCTCAGTCAGCTGACCCCTCAACCCCTTCTGAAGGGCCTCATAAAAAATATCCTCACCGAGGAGGCGTTGGTCCTTCTGTAAGTCCAGCAACCTGGTGGCTAGATAGCAGCCATAGGCCTCTTCAGAGTTGAGGGGCTCCTCAGGAAATGGCTGGCATCCCTACTGAGGCCCAGTGCTGCGTCCTCCGTCACTGTCCTCATCCTGGGCCTTTTGGTGGTAAGGCAGAGGGGAGGCACCTGGGATTGGGCGAGGCTCCTACTGGGCCTAGCCACCTCCTGGCTGACGCTGGGCAGGGCCTCATCCGGGCTGCCATTTTCCAGACCCTCCTCCTGGCTGACGCTTTGGCACGGCCTCCTCCTGGCCGACGCTTTGGCACGGCCTCCTCCTGGCCGAAGCTTTGGCACGGCCTCCTCCTGGCCGAAGCTTTGGCATGGCCTCCTCCTGGCCGACGCTTGGCACGGCCTCCTCCTGGCCGACGCTTGGCACGGCCTCCTCCTGGCTGAGCTCATCCTGTGTATAAAATAGTTGTAGTTTTAGCTTCATCAATCGCACACAATTTTCAGCTCATGACTTGCAAATTGAATGTTAATAAATAGAACCGACCATCATTCTGCCCCCGGCATTTTTCAAGCTGGTCACCAACTGCCGTCTAGTGATATGTATACATCATTTATGGTCTAAAATCATTGATTTGTAAACAATTATAACATCATTAATATTTTGCGTAAAAACAAATATACCCGGCTCCAGTTGGGCGCATCCACTTCTTCCAGGGGGGGAAGGCTCAGGTTGTCCCCGGGAAGCCTCTGCTGGGGATGGGGGAAGGGTCCAAAGAGATTCCCCGGCTCCAGTCTGGTGGTTCGGAAACCTCAGTTGGTTGAAGTAGCAGAGCCGGGGGACATTAACATTCTGTGCCTGAGCTCCGGATCGCAGGGATTTTGGGATCTACATTGTGTGCCGGAGCTCCGGATGGCAGGGATTTCGGGATCTACATTGTGTGCCAGAGCTCCGGATCGCAGGGATTTCGGGATCTACATTGTGTGCCGGAGCTCCGGATCTACATTGTGTGCCGGAGCTCCGGATCTACATTGTGTGCCGGAGCTCCGGATGGCAGGGATTTCGGGATCTACATTGTGTGCCAGAGCTCCGGATCGCAGGGATTTCGGGATCTACATTTTGTGCCAGAGCTCCGGATCGCAGGGATTTCGGGATCTACATTGTGTGCCGGAGCTCCGGATCTACATTGTGTGCCGGAGCTCCGGATCGCAGGGATTTCGGGATCTACATTGTGTGCCGGAGCTCCGGATGGCAGGGATTTCGGGATCTACATTGTGTGTCGGAGCTCCGGATCGCAGGGATTTCGAGATCTACATTGTGTGCCGGAGCTCCGGATCGCAGGGATTTCAGGATCTACAGTCTGTGCCGGAGCTCCGGATCGCAGGGATTTCGGGATCTACATTGTGTGCCGGAGCTCCGGATCGCAGGGATTTCGGGATCTACATTTTGTGCCAGAGCTCCGGATCGCAGGGATTTCGGGATCTACATTGTGTGCCGGAGCTCCGGATCTACATTGTGTGCTGGAGCTCCGGATCGCAGGGATTTCGGGATCTACATTGTGTGCCGGAGCTCTGGATGGCAGGGATTTCGGGATCTACATTGTGTGTCGGAGCTCCGGATCGCAGGGATTTCGAGATCTACATTGTGTGCCGGAGCTCCGGATCGCAGGGATTTCAGGATCTACAGTCTGTGCCGGAGCTCTGGATCGCAGGGATTTCAGGATCTACATTGTGTGCCGGAGCTCCGGATCGCAGGGATTTCAGGATCTACAGTCTGTGCCGGAGCTCCGGATCGCAGGGATTTCGGGATCTACATTGTGTGCCGGAGCTCCGGATCGCAGGGATTTCGGGATCTACATTGTGTGCCGGAGCTCCGGTTTGCAGGGATTTCGGGATCTACATTGTGTGCCGGAGCTCCGGATCGCAGGGATTTCGGGATCTACATTCTGTGGCGGAGCTCCGGATCGCAGGGATTTCAGGATCTACATTGTGTGCCGGAGCTCCGGATCGCAGGGATTTCGGGATCTACATTCTGCGGCGGAGCTCCGGATCGCAGGGATTTCGGGATCTACATTGTGTGCCGGAGCTCCGGATCGCAGGGATTTCAGGATCTAGATTGTGTGCCAGAGCTCCGGATCGCAGGGATTTCGGGATCTACATTGTGTGCCGGAGCTCCGGATCGCAGGGATTTCGGGATCTACATTGTGTGCCGGAGCTCCGGATCGCAGGGATTTCGGGATCTACATTGTGTGCCGGAGCTCCGGATCGCAGGGATTTCGGGATCTACATTGTGTGCCGGAGCTCCGGATCGCAGGGATTTCAGGATCTTCCTCAAGATCCCGAGTTTACTTTCCAAAAACGTCACGTCTGCTCCGGGGGGCGAGTCACAGGTTCCGGACGTCTCCCCAGCGCTGCCTTCCTTCTTCATTGTAATGTAAACTGTGCTCGGCCTCCCAGATTCCTCTTCTACTTGTCACTAAAACGGGGCAGAGATTCCGGTTCCTTAAACCGATTCATTTTTTTTACACAAGACAAAAACACCGACATCAGTCCAGAGTCTGATAATCCCAACATCGGCCTCCAAGGTGAAGCGGTAAAGCCCACCGCGATGGGCCAAGTTCAAATCTTACCTTCGTTTAGGGACGCTCGCCGCTTCCATTCGCATGACTCACAGATCGGACGTACGGGAGACGTGCGTTCGCTTTATATACACTGCGCATGTGTCAGACTCCGCCCCCGACGTTCTTTTTAAAAAAAAACGACTCCCCGTCCCCTTCTCTCTCTTCGGGGCGCAGTGGGAGTATTAGGAGAAAAATGGGCGGAGACACATTGTGTAATCGGCGAGGAGGAAATCCCGGAGCCCCAAACATCTGGATCCAGGAGGAGACTGAAGGCCACCAACATGGCCTCTGAGGGAATGGTAGGGATGGTTGGGATTGGAAGGAGGGAGGAGTATGATGGGAGACGCAGTCCATACACCCAATCCGAATAGAAGGAAGGACGACATCACATGACAACTCTTGTCAGCACCCCGGGGGGCAGAAGTTTGGGGTACGCCTCCATTATGGAAGCGATGGTCCGATATCCAACTGAGGGGGCCGGATCATTATCACAACATCAAGAAGGAGCCGCACAATAGTCCTTGTCACGTCTTCCTATGATGATTATTAGCGTGCGTTCCGCTCCGTGTGCTTTTCTGTATGGAAATGGCCACATTCATGTTCCGGGGCGCAGTGATCGTTCGTAGGAAACATCGTTCGTTTGCCAAGAAATGCGATGTATTTAGCCGGTACCGGGTTATATCTACATGACGGTCATGATAATCTGTCCTATTAAAAGAAGTTTAGGACATTGTTGTCTGGAAGTCTCCGGAATGAATTGGAAACTTGATTGGGTGGAATGTGAGGAGAGGAGACCCGGCCGCTCTTTACACATCCGGACTCAGGGGCACTAGTGTGGGGTGGGACACCCACACAGGGGGGATACTTGGGGGGTCTCCATCTGTGAAACTTGGCCAAAAAAGGGAAGTACTGCAGGTGGGTTAGAAGGGAATTTCAATCCACTTGGATCTCTTGGCAGACAGACAATGGCAGACCTCTCCTAATCCACGCTTCATATGCCGCACTCCAATATCCATGTGCTGAGTCCACCTTTTATATCATTCTCATAGCGGAGAAAAGACTCGGATCCCAGGGACCCCCCGACCTCACCAGCATGAATGGGAAGTAAGCCCCACCCCCCACCCCACCCGCGAGGATGTGGGGGAAGGAGAGGGGGGAGGAAGTGGGTGGGATGGGCACCCCACCAGGTGAGTGTCTGGCACCCCAGCTTCAGGTAATCTATGTGTGCCGCTGATTTCTAAATACATCTTTTTTCATCAATTTTAGGTGATGTTGTGGTTGTGGAAGGTGAAGGGGCGGAACCTTTCCCTAGGGCCAGCGCCCAAACCCTCGTTACCAAATCATGGCGTGGAACGGGGAGATCGACGCAATCGCCTGGACACAGTGACGTAGCGTGGATTGTCAGCACCCGGGGCAAGACAAGTCATTTGCACCCCCTAACCTGTGGACTTTTACCCCCCCCCCCCCCAAGTCCCATCAAATACAATAGTACTTAGCTGCCTGATTCCTATACTGTCCACTACACTATACCGTCCACTATACTATACTGTCCACTACACTATACCGTCCACTACACTGTACCGTCCACTACACTATACCGTCCACTACACTATACCGTCCACTACACTATACCGTCCACTACACTATACCGTCCACTACACTGTACCGTCCACTACACTATACCGTCCACTACACTATACCGTCCACTACACTATACCGTCCACTACACTGACCACTATACTATACTGTCCACTATACTATACCGTCCACTACACTATACCGTCCACTACACTATACCGTCCACTACACTATACCGTCCACTACACTATACCGTCCACTACACTATACCGTCCACTACACTGTACCGTCCACTACACTGTACCGTCCACTATACTATACCGTCCACTATACTATACCGTCCACTACACTATACCGTCCACTATACTATACCGTCCACTACACTGACCACTATACTATACTATACTGTCCACTATACTATACCGTCCACTACACTGTACCGTCCACTACACTATACCGTCCACTACACTATACCGTCCACTACACTGACCACTATACTATACTGTCCACTACACTATACTGTCCACTATACTATACTGTCCACTATACTATACTGTCCACTACACTGACCACTATACTATACTGCCCACTACACTATACTGTCCACTATACTATACTATACTGTCCACTATACTGACCACTATGCTGACCACTATACTATACTGTCCACTACACTACACTGACCACTATACTATACCATCCACTACACTATACCGTCCACTACACTATACTGTCCACTACACTGACCACTATACTATACTGTCCACTACACTATACCGTCCACTACACTATACTGTCCACTACACTGACCACTATACTATACTGTCCACTACACTATACCGTCCACTATACTATACTGTCCACTACACTGACCACTACACTATACTGTCCACTACACTATACCGTCCACTATACTATACTGTCCACTACACTGACCACTACACTATACTGTCCACTACACTATACCGTCCACTATACTATATTGTCCACTACACTGACCACTACACTATACTGTCCACTACACTGACCACTACACTATACTGTCCACTACACTATACCGTCCACTACACTATACTGTCCACTATACTATACTGTCCACTACACTATACCATCCACTATACTATACTGTCCACTACACTATACTGTCCACTACACTGACCACTACACTATACTGTCCTCTACACTGTCCATTACACTATACCATCCACTATACTATACTGTCCACTACACTATACTGTCCACTACACTATACTGTCCTCTACACTGTCCACTACACTATACCATCCACTATACTATACTGTCCACTACACTGACCACTATACTATACTGTCCACTACACTATACTGTCCACTACACTAACCACTATACTATACTGTCCACTATCCTGACCACTACACTATACTGTCCTCTACACTGACCACTATACTATACCGTCCACTATCCTGACCCCTATACTATACTGACCACTACACTGACCACTACACTATACTGTCCACTACACTGACCACTATACTATACTGTCCACTACACTATACTGTCCACTACACTATACTGTCCACTACACTGACCACTACACTGAGAAATATACTGCCCACCACACTATAATGTCCACTACACTGACCACCATACTACATAACTACAATGTTCACATTGCTTCTAACTCCAGAACTCTAGTTGCCGTGTTCAGTGTCCGGCGCAGCGCTCTGTGATTGGGCGCAAGGAGGGTCATGTGCAGAGGCGGGACTTCAGGAGCGGTTGCAGACAGACCAGCCCTACTGCTCACATGACCCCCATACACCCAATCATAGGGCGCCGAACACTGAGCATGGCAGCCAGAGCACGGGACACAGGAATGTAAAATTAGATGGAGGCAGCCAATGAAAAGCTTCCGGCATGCATGAGGACAAAGGGGCGGAGCATATCAATCACAGCATATTGCAATGATGGTAATTAGGGAATGAGGAAAGAAATAGAAGACATTAGCAATCATGAAATGCATAGAATGTGATGTTAAAGGAGAAAACTTACCTTCATATAGTCGTTCTGCAGGACCTGTATGATGGCAGAACAGGTCTCTGGGATAATGATCCCCAGAGCCTGGGGGGAGGTGCCTGTGGAGAACTTCAGGTCCTGCAGGCTTCTCCCCGTACCACAAGGTGGCGATGAGCCTCTGCTCCGGGGTGATGGCTTGCCTCATGCAGGTATCCTGCCTGCTGATATAAGGGGTCAGCAAAGCCACCAGACGGTGAAAAACGGGGTCCATCAACCTGAGATAATTCCTGAAATCATCAAGATTATTCTCCTGGATCTCCCACAGCAAAGGCATGTGCGAGAACTGGTCACGCTGCAGCAACCAATTCTTGGTCCATGAACTCCTCCTCGCCCCGTTCATGGACCGCCCTTGTGTCAAAGTATGAACCCCAACACCAAGCCCCCGCACAGCACAGACTCTACGACGAGTACGTAGACGCAACATGGCTTCAAAACGGTCGGTTGGTCAGAACGGACTAACAGAACGCGCTGAAGAACAGCAAGGTCTGTGAAGAGCGATCTGCAAATCAGCCCCGAGCGGACCAGAACGCACCGAAGACCAGATACAAACCCACAAGCACAGACTGAACGGCGGTAAAACCATCGGAATAAGCTGGAGCCTGAAAAGCGCCAATCGTCTCTCACCAAACTTCTACTAACACGAGATCAGCAGGAGGAGCCGGAGGGCGGAGCTCCGGGTCGGGAACTTCCCTTTTCTAGTCCTGTCGATCGTCACCGCGTTCCTGACGATCGGACTTTGGTGGACGCAAGACAGTTTCAGCAGAACTCCCTCAGAAAAACCTTCAGAGTTTATTCCGACGGGAAAACCGGTCATGTGTATGCGGCATCACACGCGTGTGCAGAGCGTCTCCATGTCAGAAGGGAGAAGGTGATCGTCACATCCCCCGATTTATAGACGATGGAAAGACCCCTGAAATGTGATTGTAACAACACCCCCGAGATTGTACAATCAATGGAGAGTGTAGAAAACCATCTATGAATACAGAGCATGGACAATGACAAATTCATTCCAAACATATAACTGGGAAATATTGGGATCCTCTCCAGTATCCCAGAAAAATCTTCTCTACCCAACAACGCGTTTCACGTTCAAGCCCTTCATCAGGGATCCTTATATAGGAGAATCTACAACTTGTGTACATGAATGGTGCAATCCTCCAATATACAATCGATCAATCCGAGATCAAATCCTCACTGCAGCAGATGGCGTGCTAGGAGGTTCTCGGTGTAGCCCCCAAACCAGGACCCCCCCAAACCAGGACCCCCCAGAGGTCCCCCAAACCAAACCAGAACACCCCCAACTCAAACAAGGATCCCCCCAGAGCTCCCCCAAACCCAAACCAGGACTCACCCAGAGGTTCCCCAAACCAGGACTCCCCCAGAGGTTCCCCAAACCAGGACTCCCCCAGAGGTTCCCCAAACCAGGACCCCCCAGAGCTCCCCCAAACCCAAACCAGGACTCCCCCAGAGGTTCCCCAAACCAGGATCCCCCCAGAGGTCCCCCAAACCAGGACCCCCCAGAGGTCCCCCAAACCAGGACTCCCCCAGAGGTTCCCCAAACCAGGACCCCCCCAGAGGTTCCCAAACCCAAACCAGGACCCCCCCAGAGGTCCCCCAAACCAGAACACCCCAAACTCAAACCAGGATCCCCCCAGAGGTCCCCCAAACCCAAACCAGGACCCCCCCAGAGGTCCCCCAAACCAAACCAGAACACCCCCAACTCAAACCAGGACCCCCCAGAGGTCCCCCAAACCCAAACCAGGACTCCCCCAGAGGTTCCCCAAACCAGAGCTCCCCTAAACCCAAACCAGGACTCCCCCAGAGGTTCCCCAAACCAGGATCCCCCCAGAGGATCCCCAAACCAGAACACCCCCAACTCAAACCAGGACCCCCCAGACGGCCCCCAAACCTGGACTCCCCCAGAGGTTCCCCAAACCAGGACCTCCCCAGAGGTTCCCCAAACCCAAACCAGGACCCCCCAGAGGTCCCCCAAACCAGAACCCCCCCAGAGGTCCCCCAAACCAAACCAGAACACCCCCAACTCAAACCAGGATCCCCCCAGAGGTCCCCCAAACAAGGACCCCCCCAGAGGTTCCCCAAACCAGAACACCCCAAACTCAAACCAAGATCCCCCCAGAGGTCCCCCAAACCAAACCAGAACACCCCCAACTCAAACCAGGACCCCCCAGAGGTCCCCCAAACCCAAACCAGGATCCCCCCAGAGGATCCCCAAACCAGAACACCCCCAACTCAAACCAGGACCCCCCAGACGGCCCCCAAACCTGGACTCCCCCAGAGCTTCCCCAAACCAGGACCTCCCCAGAGGTTCCCCAAACCCAAACCAGGACCCCCCAGAGGTCCCCCAAACCAGGACCCCCCCAAAGGTCCCCCAAACCAAACCAGAACACCCCCAACTCAAACCAGGATCCCCCAGAGGTCCCCCAAACAAGGACCCCCCCAGAGGTTCCCCAAACCAGGATCCCCCCAGATGAATGATGGGGGATGGTACAATGATGGGGGGTGGGGGATGGTACAATGATGGGGGATGGTACAATGATGGGGGGTGGGGGATGGTACAATGATGGGGGATGGTACAATGATGGGGGGTGAGGGATGGTACAATGATGGGGGGTGGGGGATGGTACAATGATGGGGGGTGGGGGGTGGTACAATGATGGGGGGTGGGGGATGGTACAATGATGGGGGGTGGGGGATGGTACAATGATGGGGGGTGGGGGGTGGTACAATGATGGGGGGTGGGGGATGGTACAATGATGGGGGGTGGGGGATGGTACAATGATGGGGGGTGGGGGATGGTACAATGGTGGGGGGTGGGGGATGGTACAATGATGGGGGGTGGGGGATGGTACAATGATGGGGTGGGGGATGGTACAATGATGGGGGGTGGGGGATGGTACAGTGATGGGGGGTGGGGGATGGTACAATGATGGGGGGTGGGGGATGGTACAGTGATGGGGGTGGGGGATGGTACAATGAAGGGGGGTGGGGGATGGTACAATGATGGGGGGTGGGGGATGGTACAGTGATGGGGGTGGGGGATGGTACAATGAAGGGGGGTGGGGGATGGTACAATGATGGGGGGTGGGGGATGGTACAATGATGGGGGATGGTACAATGATGGGGGTGGGGGATGGTACAATGATGGGGGGTGGGGGATGGTACAATGATGGGGGGTGGGGGATGGTACAATGATGGGGGGTGGGGGATGGTACAATGATGGGGGGTGGGGGATGGTACAATGATGGGGGGTGGGGGATGGTACAATGATGGGGGGTGGTACAATGATGGGGGGTGGGGGATGGTACAATGATGGGGGATGGTACAATGATGGGGGGTGGGGGATGGTACAATGGTGGGGGGTGGGGGATGGTACAATGATGGGGGATGGTATAATGATGGGGGATGGTACAATGATGGGGGTGGGGGATGGTACAATGATGGGGGATGGTACAATGATGGGGGATGGTACAATGATGGGGGTGGGGGATGGTACAATGATGGGGGATGGTACAATGATGGGGGGTGGGGGATGGTATAATGATGGGGGATGGTACAATGATGGGGGATGGTACAATGATGGGGGGTGGGGGATGGTACAATGATGGGGGGTGGGGGATGGTACAATGATGGGGGGTGGGGGATGGTACAATGATGGGGGGTGGGGGATGGTACAATGATGGGGGGTGGGGGATGGTACAATGATGGGGGGTGGGGGATGGTACAATGATGGGGGGTGGGGGATGGTACAATGGTGGGGGATGGTACAATGATGGGGATGGTACAATGATGGGGGGTGGGGGATGGTACAATGATGGGGGGTGGGGGATGGTACAATGATGGGGGGTGGGGTATATATATAAATCTCTAGAGAGAACTCACCACCAGAGAGCTGCACTTCTTCCTCCGATCTGTAGAGGGAGCCCATCCCCCTCCTCTCGGTGGTATGAGACCGGAAGTGACGTGGAGGAGCGGAGCTGAGGCCCGGAAGTGAGTGCGGAGTCCCGGGGGTCGGCGGAGGATCGCGGTGTCGGTGCGGAGGAGGTCGGTAGGCGGTTTTGCGGCTCCCGGGTGGGGGAGGGGATGGTTCGGTTTGGACAGACGGTATGACGTCATCATCATGCAGAACTCCGCCCACATCTTTGGGGGGAGGGGTCACTGGAGCCCCGCCCCCTCATCATTAGGATTTCCTGTTTGTGATCCGCCTTCTCTGATAGGGTGATGGCCGATCGATGGGAACCAATCACAGGAGGGGGGAGGAGCCAAGGTGATTGTTCAGTGATGAAGAATCGGACCTCTCCGGTCACAGCCGCTCTACTAACAGTCCGATGTTAGTCCACCCCCCCCCTCCAACACTCAGATCAGTGCTCTCCACCATTGGTGGATGGGGAGTTCTATCAGATTGCCGACCCCCATCACATCCCAAGTGACCTTCCCCCAAAACACCCCCACTGCGCACAGGGTGTACCAACATGGCCTCTGCCACCTTCCTACCTCGGGGTGTACCAACATGGCCTCCGCCACCTTCCTACCTCGGGGTGTACCAACATGGCCTCCGCCACCTTCCTACCTCGGGGTGTACCAACATGGCCTCCGCCACCTTCCTACCCCCCCCCCGGTTGGGGGAGTGTCACCTTGGCACGCCCCAATCCTCCCCTCCCCCCCTCTCCTCACTGTGATCTTCGCCGATGTCCCATCATATATGGTCCCCCATCAGATAGTGTCCTCTGTGTACTGCACATGCGCAGTGCACAGCAACGCAGATTCAGAAAATATCCGAGGATGAACGGCGCCTGCGCACTGAGTCCAGGTTCACCCCCCACCATCCAAGTGGACATCGAGCAGGAATATAAAAGAGCCGAGTGCAGCGAGGCGGAGCCCGAAGCGCGGCGAACGGCCCTCTAATATCGGCAGCCCTATGTCCACTTGGATGGTGGGGCACCACCTCCACTCACCGCGCAGGCGCCGTTCAGCTTCAGAGATTTTCCGAAGCTTCTTCTGCCCCGTACTGCGCATGCGCACTACGGGGAGGACACTATATGATGGCCGGACACTATCTGCCAGAACACCGGTCACAGAGCGGAATATTCCGGGCTGTAGTGACAATGTCCTCCTGTGATAGGCGGCGTCACGTCACATTCGGCTACCTGCTGGAGTGCGCATGCGCAACGCCGCCATATGCGTTCCAACAGTGTTATAAGACGACTCCCACAGAGCCCCTCCCTACACACCGCGCAATTATAATCTGAGACTGGATGGGGCGGGGCCTGGACTCAGGGGTGTGGCCACAAAATTCTGCACAAGCGCAGATCGCTACAGTGTTGAAAAGCATATGGTAACGTCGCGCATGCGCAGTCCAGCGGGTAGCAAAATGTGACGTGACAACAGCACACTGACCATCTCCTGTACCATGTCTGCAGTCTCTGATCATCTCCTGTATCATGTCTGCAGTCTCTGATCATCTCCTGTACTATGTCTGCAGTCTCTGATCATCTCCTGTACTATGTCTGCAGTCTCTGACCATCTCCTGTACTATGTCTGCAGTCTCTGATCATCTCCTGTACTATGTCTGCAGTCTCTGATCATCTCCTGTACCATGTCCGCAGTCTCTGACCATCTCCTGTACCATGTCTGCAGTCTCTGACCATCTCCTGTACTATGTCTGCAGTCTCTGACCGTCTCCTGTACTATGTCTGCAGTCTCTGATCATCTCCTGTACTATGTCTGCAGTCTCTGACCGTCTCCTGTACTATGTCTGCAGTCTCTGATCATCTCCTGTACCATGTCTGCAGTCTCTGACCATCTCCTGTACTATGTCTGCAGTCTCTGATCATCTCCTGTACCATGTCTGCAGTCTCTGATCATCTCCTGTACCATGTCTGCAGTCTCTGATCATCTCCTGTACTATGTCTGCAGTCTCTGATCATCTCCTGTACCATGTCTGCAGTCTCTGACCATCTCCTGTACTATGTCTGCAGTCTCTGATCATCTCCTGTACCATGTCTGCAGTCTCTGATCATCTCCTGTACCATGTCTGCAGTCTCTGATCATCTCCTGTACCATGTCTGCAGTCTCTGATCATCTCCCGTATCATGTCTGCAGTCTCTGATCATCTCCTGTACTATGTCTGCAGTCTCTGATCATCTCCTGTATCATGTCTGCAGTCTCTGATCATCTCCTGTACCATGTCTGCAGTCTCTGATCATCTCCTGTACTATGTCTGCAGTCTCTGATCATCTCCTGTACTATGTCTGCAGTCTCTGATCATCTCCTGTATCATGTCTGCAGTCTCTGATCATCTCCCGTATCATGTCTGCAGTCTCTGATCATCTCCTGTACCATGTCTGCAGTCTCTGATCATCTCCTGTATTATGTCTGCAGTCTCTGATCATCTCCTGTACTATGTCTGCAGTCTCTGATCATCTCCTGTACTATGTCTGCAGTCCCTGATCATCTCCTGTATCATGTCTGCAGTCTCTGATCATCTCCTGTACTATGTCTGCAGTCTCTGATCATCTCCTGTACTATGTCTGCAGTCTCTGATCATCTCCTGTATTATGTCTGCAGTCTCTGATCATCTCCTGTACCATGTCTGCAGTCTCTGATCATCTCCTGTACCATGTCTGCAGTCTCTGATCATCTCCTGTACCATGTCTGCAGTCTCTGATCATCTCCTGTATCATGTCTGCAGTCTCTGATCATCTCCTGTACCATGTCTGCAGTCTCTGATCATCTCCTGTATTATGTCTGCAGTCTCTGATCATCTCCTGTACTATGTCTGCAGTCTCTGATCATCTCCTGTACTGTGTCTGCAGTCTCTGATCATCTCCTGTACTATGTCTGCAGTCTCTGATCATCTCCTGTACTATGGCTGCAGTCTCTGATCATCTCCTGTACTATGTCTGCAGTCTCTGATCATCTCCCGTATCATGTCTGCAGTCTCTGATCATCTCCTGTACTGTGTCTGCAGTCTCTGATCATCTCCTGTACTATGGCTGCAGTCTCTGATCATCTCCTGTACTATGGCTGCAGTCTCTGATCATCTCCTGTACTATGGCTGCAGTCTCTGATCATCTCCTGTACTATGTCTGCAGTCTCTGATCATCTCCTGTACTGTGTCTGCAGTCTCTGATCATCTCCTGTACTATGTCTGCAGTCTCTGATCATCTCCTGTACTATGTCTGCAGTCTCTGATCATCTCCCGTATCATGTCTGCAGTCTCTGATCATCTCCTGTACTGTGTCTGCAGTCTCTGATCATCTCCTGTACTATGGCTGCAGTCCCTGATCATCTCCTGTACTATGGCTGCAGTCTCTGATCATCTCCTGTACTATGTCTGCAGTCTCTGATCATCTCCTGTACTGTGTCTGCAGTCTCTGATCATCTCCTGTACTATGTCTGCAGTCTCTGATCATCTCCTGTACTATGGCTGCAGTCTCTGATCATCTCCTGTACTATGTCTGCAGTCTCTGATCATCTCCTGTACTATGTCTGCAGTCTCTGATCATCTCCTGTACTGTGTCTGCAGTCTCTGATCATCTCCTGTACTATGGCTGCAGTCCCTGATCATCTCCTGTACTATGGCTGCAGTCTCTGATCATCTCCTGTACTATGGCTGCAGTCTCTGATCATCTCCTGTACTATGGCTGCAGTCTCTGATCATCTCCTGTACTATGGCTGCAGTCTCTGATCATCTCCTGTACTATGTCTGCAGTCTCTGATCATCTCCTGTACTATGGCTGCAGTCTCTGATCATCTCCTGTACTATGGCTGCAGTCTCTGATCATCTCCTGTACTATGGCTGCAGTCTCTGATCATCTCCTGTACTATGGCTGCAGTCTCTGATCATCTCCTGTACTATGGCTGCAGTCTCTGATCATCTCCTGTACTATGGCTGCAGTCTCTGATCATCTCCTGTACTATGTCTGCAGTCTCTGATCATCTCCTGTACTGTGTCTGCAGTCTCTGATCATCTCCTGTACTGTGTCTGCAGTCTCTGATCATCTCCTGTATTATGTCTGCAGTCTCTGATCATCTCCTGTACTATGTCTGCAGTCTCTGATCATCTCCTGTACTATGTCTGCAGTCTCTGATCATCTCCTGTACTATGTCCGCAGTCTTTGATCATCCCCTGTATTATGATCATGGGCGATCATACTCCTCCCATCCTTCCTATCTTAGTTGGGGGGGGGGGGCTTATAAATGAAAGGGGCCATACAGAAAGATTGTGGGCGGGGCTCTCAGGGTGACATTTGCATCAATCACATGAGTGGGGGAGGGGTGATCGGGGAACATGCCCTTCATCTTTCCACTTCTTTTATAGATCTCCAGAAATGTCCAGGAGGAGGGCGGAGCCAGCCCAGAGCTCCACCCACAACTACACCAAACAGGAGGAGTCTGAGGATGAGAGTAACACTGACCTGGAACCAACCAATCCCCACACAGGTACGACCCCCCCCCCATCTAATTATTCTCTCCGCCCCCCCCCCCCCCCCCCGTGTATGGGGGTGGGAGGTATGTACATGAGGGGTGTGGAGTGTATGGAGGTGGGAGGTATGTACATGAGGGGTGTGGAGTGTATGGAGGTGGGAGGTATGTACATGAGGGGTGTGGAGTGTATGGAGATGGGAGGTATGTACATGAGGGGTGTGGAGTGTACGGAGGTGGGAGGTATGTACATGAGGGGTGCGGAGTGTATGGAGGTGGGAGGTATGTACATGAGGGGTGTGGAGTGTATGGAGGTGGGAGGTATGTACATGAGGGGTGTGGAGTGTATGGAGGTGGGAGGTATGTACATGAGGGGTGTGGAGTGTATGGAGGTGGGAGGTATGTACATGAGAGGGGTGTGGAGTGTATGGAGGTGGGAGGTATGTACATGAGGGGTGCGGAGTGTATGGGGGTTGGGCAGTATCAAATACATGACTGGTCACTGATACATTAGTCACCAGGGGCAGATAATTTACCCCTTTGTGGTGCATTAGTGACCCCAGTGTCGGTGTCGGTGTTTATGAACCTTTCATGGTGCACCAAATAAAGGTTAATTGGCACTGACACTGGTGTCACTAATGCAGCTGGCGGGTTCAGCAGCGGCTGCCAGCTCCACCTCCACGGCGATCCTTTACCAGTCCGACCCGCTCACCCTGCCAGCTTGGGGACACTGACCGGGGACATTCCCTCCCATCCTCCCACGCACAAATCAGGCAAATGAGGCGGCTGCGAGGCCCCCGGGAGCGCGAGGCCTTAGGCAAACGCCTTTTGTGCCTAATTAGAGAGCCGCCTCTGCCTTCACTGACATCATCCCATTGGTGGGTGTTTGTAGAGTCGGGGTACACCGTTCTTATTTATTGGGAACACTGTGTACTCATTTCCCCTTTTAATTCTCAGAATTTCCCGTCAGAGGAAGAAGGTGAGGGCACCAAATCCAGAGAGCGGGTTGTCTGTCCTTCCCCTTGAAATGGTTTCTGCTTTCGGTATCATTTCACATTGATGTCATCTTTGGATTTGGTGCCACCCCCACCATCTGTTCACTGCTGTACTAACATCAAATTAGTAGAACGTCTTTCACAAATGTAACTTTCTCTTTTCATGTACTAACATCACACGTTTGGCCTGATTGTTCTATATACAATATATACAGCAGCTATTCTCAGCTAGGGTTGCTCCAGAGGTTGCCTGGACTTTCTTGAGCTGTGGTTGGTTGACCTCCCATCTGATAGTGTTTGCATAGTTTTGGGTCCAGTGCCACTTCACACGGCCATCAGCATGACGCCAACGATCTTTAAGGTGGTCTGTAAATGTGGCATTCTGTAGGAAGGACATTCTTTCCACTGACCACCGGTGTAGGAAGGACATTCTTTCCACTGACCACCAGTGTAGGAAGGACTTTCTTTCCACTGACCACCAGTGTAGGAAGGACTTTCTTTCCACTGACCACCAGTGTAGGAAGGACATTCTTTCCACTGACTACCAGTGTAGGAAGGACATTCTTTCCACTGACTACCAGTGTAGGAAGGACTTTCTTTCCACTGACCACCAGTGTAGGAAGGACACTCTTTCCACTGACCACCAGTGTAGGAAGGACTTTCCACTGACCACCAGTGTAGGAAGGACTTTCTTTCCACTGACCACCAGTGTAGGAAGGACTTTCCACTGACCACCAGTGTAGGCCAGAGTCCAGTAACTGGATTGGGTAGTCAGCCAGGCCAGAGTCCAGTAACTGGATTGGGTGGTCAGCCAGGCCAGAGTCCAGTAACTGGATTGGGTGGTCAGCCAGGCCAGAGTCCAGTAACTGGATTGGGTGGTCAGCCAGGCCAGAGTCCAGTAACTGGATTGGGTGGTCAGCCAGGCCAGAGTCCAGTAACTGGATTGGGTGGTCAGCCAGGCCAGAGTCCAGTAACTGGATTGGGTGGTCAGCCAGGCCAGAGTCCAGTAACTGGATTGGGTGGTCAGCCAGGCCAGAGTCCAGTAACTGGATTGGGTGGTCAGCCAGGCCAGAGTCCAGTAACTGGATTGGGTGGTCAGCCAGGCCAGAGTCCAGTAACTGGATTGGGTGGTCAGCCAGGCCAGAGTCCAGTAACTGGATTGGGTGGTCAGCCAGGCCAGAGTCCAGTAACTGGATTGGGTGGTCAGCCAGGCCAGAGTCCAGTAACTGGATTGGGTGGTCAGCCAGGCCAGAGTCCAGTAACTGGATTGGGTGGTCAGCCAGGCCAGAGTCCAGTAACTGGATTGGGTGGTCAGCCAGGCCAGAGTCCAGTAACTGGATTGGGTGGTCAGCCAGGCCAGAGTCCAGTAACTGGATTGGGTGGTCAGCCAGGCCAGAGTCCAGTAACTGGATTGGGTAGTCAGCCAGGCCAGAGTCCAGTAACTGGATTGGGTAGTCAGCCAGGCCAGAGTCCAGTAACTGGATTGGGTAGTCAGCCAGGCCAGAGTCCAGTAACTGGATTGGGTAGTCAGCCAGGCCAGAGTCCAGTAACTGGATTGGGTAGTCAGCCAGGCCAGAGTCCAGTAACTGGATTGGGTAGTCAGCCAGGCCAGAGTCCAGTAACTGGATTGGGTAGTCAGCCAGGCCAGAGTCCAGTAACTGGATTGGGTAGTCAGCCAGGCCAGAAGTCAGGGATACAAGTAGAGGGACAGCAAGCAGGATAAGGAGCCAGAAGGGATGTCAGCAAAGCCTGACTTTAACCACTTGACCACGGGGCACTTAAACACCCTTAATAACCAGACCAATTTTCAGCTTTCGGTGCTCTCACATTTTGAATGACAATTACTCAATCATGCAACACTGGACCTATATGAAATTTTTGTCCTTTTTTTCACACAGATAGAGCTTTCTTCTGGTGGTATTTAATCACCGCTCGTTTTTTTATTTTTTGTGCTATAAAAGAAAAAATACAGAAAATTCTGTAAAAAAATTAATTTTTCTTTGATTCTGTTATAAAATTTAGCAGATTAGTAATTTTTTCTTCATAAATTTTGCCCACAATTTATACCACTACATATCTTTGGTAAAAATAAGTACAAATTGGTGGATATTATTTGGTCTTTGTGAAAGTTATAGAGTCCACAAGCTGTGGTGCCAATATCTAAAAATTGATCACACCTGAAGTACTGACGGCCTATTTCAATTCTTGAGACCCCAACATGTCAGAAAATTACAAATATCCCCCAAATGACCCCTTTTTGGAAAGAAGACATTCCAAGGTATTTAGTAAGAGGCATGGGGAGGTTTTTGAAGTTGTAATTTTTTCCCACAATTCTTTGCAAAATCAAGTTTTTTTTTTTTTACTTTTTTTTTCACAAAATTGTCATATTATCAGTTTATTTCTCACACACAGCATATGCATACCACAACTTACACCCCAAAACACATTCTGCCATTACTCCCGAGTACGGCGATACCACATGTGTGAGACTTTTACACAGTGTGGCCACATACAGAGGCCCAACATGCAGGGAGCGCCATCAGACGTTCTGGAGCACCCAGGACAATTCTGACATTTCTCTCCTACATGTAAAAATCATCATTTATTTGCTAGAAAATTACATAGAACCCCAACACATTATATATGTTTTTTTAGCAAACACCCTGGAGAATACAATGGTGGTCGTTGCAACTTTTTATCTCGCACGGTATTTGCGCAGCAATTTTTCGAATGCTTTTTTTTGGAAAAAAAACTGTTTTGTGCTTAAAAAAAAAAAACACAGTAAAGTTAGCCCAATTTTTGCATAATGTGAAAGATGAAGTTATGCTGAGTAAATAGATACCTAACATGTCACTCTTCAAAATTGCACACGCTCGTGGAATGGCGCCAAATGTCGCTACTTAAAAATCCCCATAGGCCACGCTTTACATTTTTTTTACTGGTTATATGTTTTGAGTTACAGAGGAGGTCTAGGGCTAGAATTATTGCTCTCGCTCTACGTTCGCAGCGATACCTCACATGTCTGGTTTGAACACCGTTTTCATATGTGGGCGAGACTTACGGATGCGTTCGCTTCTGCATGTGAGCACATGGGGACAGGGGCGCTTTAAAAAAAATAAAAATAATTTATTGTTCATTTATTTTAGTTTGACATTTTTTTCCCCCCAAAATTTATTTTTTGATCACTTTTACTCCTATTACAAGGAATGTAAACATTCCTTGTAATAGGAATATGGCATGACAGGTCCTCTTTACAGTGAGATATGAGGTCAATAAGACCCCGCATCTCACCTCTAAGCTGGGAAGCCTGAAAAAAAAAAAAGATTCTGGCTTTGATCGTATTGGCGAGTCGGTAGAAGCACCGGAGGGCAGCGGGAGGTGGGGGATGTCTATGGCTGGGTATTGCAGGGTATCTCCGATTATGGCTGGGTATCTCCGGGTATGGCAATTTATGGCAGAGTATTGGCTGGAATTGTGTTGCAGAGTATTGGCGGGGTGTTGCAGAGTATTGGCGGGGCGTTGCAGAGTATTGGCGGGGCGTTGCAGAGTATTGGCGGGGCGTTGCAGAGTATTGGCGGGGCGTTGCAGAGTATTGGCGGGGCGTTGCAGAGTATTGGCGGGGCGTTGCAGAGTATTGGCGGGGCGTTGCAGAGTATTGGCGGGGCGTTGCAGAGTATTGGCGGGGCGTTGCAGAGTATTGGCGGGGCGTTGCAGAGTATTGGCGGGGCGTTGCAGAGTATTTGCGGGCATTGCAGAGTATTTGCGGGGTGTTGCAGAGTAATGGCAGGGTATTGCAGAGTATTGCAGAGTATTAGCTGGTATTGCAGAGTATTGCAGGGTGTTGCAGAGTAATGGCAGGGAATTGAGGGGTTAAATTTCGGTGAGCAGCGATGTGGGCACTGCAGATGCAGTCCACAGCGCTGCTGACACCGATCTCTTCCCCCTCTCTGTACCGATCGGTACAGAGAGGGGGAGGGAGGAACCGGCGTCATAACATGACGCCGGTTTGTTTACAAGGGATCACTCCGTCTTTGACGCGATGAGCGGCCGTTTACCGTGATGCAGACCCGGCGGTCGCGGATGCTCTCGAGTGCGCGCCCCAGGGGTCGAGAGCGGAATTCTGGGAGGACGTCATATGACGGCCTCCCAGAGTTAAACAACCGCCCTGTAGCCGTCATTTGGCTATGGGCCAGTTGTTAAGTGGTTAAACAGAAACGCAGGAGATGGTTTCTTGTGATGTGACCAAGGCGAAGGCAGGAATGAAGAGACCTGCAGATCTTTAAGTAGGCGGGACTGACGAGCACATCCACAACAGCTGCTAAACTGTGGAGAGAGATGAGAGCTGCCAATTATCTGACAGCTGAGCGGCCAGCTCAGAGAAGGAAGGGCTGACCAGCCCTGACAATCAGGCCCCAGACTACACTCCATGTGTATATATATATATATATATACACACAGCCTGTACCTGCAAACATTATACCTGCTGTCATAATATGACTCATTTACAGAGACTAGACTTGGGGTGTTTCCTATCGCTATCCCATGGCTGAAGGGTGGTGAATAGGGATGAGCCAAACACCCCCCGGTTCTGTTTGCACCAGAACTTGCAAACGGACCGATAGTTTGCGCAAACTTTCAAACCCTGTTACAGTCTATGGGACTCGAACGTGAGAAATCAAAAGTGTGAATTTTAAGGCCGGGTTCACACTGCTGCGGGGGGAGATCCGGATGTGATTCGCACCGCACTGCAGTGCAAATCACATCCGATCTCCGTTGCGATGCGAGTTCAGCCATACAGATAGTATGGCTGAATTCGCATCGCTCCCGCAGCAAACTCGCACGGGACCCTTTTTTTGGCCCGCAATAGAATCGGATCGCATGCGATCCGATTCCTGTGCGAGTCTGCAGATCGCACTGCGATATGCGGACGGAACTGGGGGTGTCATTAACATATCATTGACACTCCCAGCCGTTCGCATAGGGCAGTGTGAACTGCCGGCGGGAGGTGTGCGATGCGGGGGAAAACGCCGCGGATTCGCGGCGTTCCCGCATCGCTATAGTGTGAACCTGGCCTAAAGGCTAATATGCAAGTTATTGTCCTAAAAAAAGGGTTTGAGGACCCGGGTCCTGCCCCAGGGTACATGTATTAATGCAACATTTTTAAAAATGGCTGTTTTTTCAGGAGCAGTGATTTTAATGACGCTTAAAGTGAAAAAATAAAAGTGAAACATTCCTTTAAATATCATGCCTGGGGGGTGTCTATAGTATGCCTGTAAAGTGGCCTGTGTTTCCCGTGTTTAGAACTGACCCTGCACAAAATGACATTTCTAAAGGAATAAAAGTCATTTAAAACTGCTTGCGGCTTTAATGTAATGTCTGGTCCCCAGGGGCGGACTGACCATTAGGGCGCTCGGGCACTGCCCGAGGGCCCGGGGCCAGCAGGGGGCCCCATGAGAGGCTCCTGGTAGTCTGTGTTGATCATGGAGCCCAATGCTGTAACAAGTTCCAGCACTGAGCTCCGGTATCTGGTCCGACAGGGGCACGCTAGCGTGAGCACTCAGAGTCAGGACACCTCCCCCACATGTGTTGCAGGTTGCCCGGGTTCCCCACGCAGCGATCTTTCCTTTCCAGCACTAACAGCCGACACTGGCATCTCTCCCCACTGAGCCTGCACACATCACACAGAGAGAGCTCACAGAGGATCCTCCTTGGCTCCGGTGTACACAGACAGGAGGTGGGAGGAGCCGGGGAGGAAAGACATCCACTGCAAGAGCTGTGCTGGTCATCTGCGGTGTGTATATAGTTTGATAGGGGAGGGGGACACACTTTGACTGTCCCAGTAACCAAGAAAGGGGGGGGGGGTCAGGATGCATACACTGAGAAGTGATGGTGGGGGTAGTTTTAGGAGAGCAGCGAACTTGTGCTGCAAGGTGGTGTGATGTGGGGAGATTTCAAATCCGATCCCCCTATTAGGACAAGTTCTTTACCCAATCCCAATCCAAAAGTATCCCGCAGCACATATCCTGTTACACTCTCCCAAATCAAAGAGATGCTGCTTGCCTCTTGTCCCAGGACCCCCTCTCTGCTGTCATCCAGGACCCCCCTCTCTGCTCTCATCCAGGACCCCCCCTCTCTGCTCTCATCCAGGACCCCCCCTCTCTGCTCTCATCCAGGACCCCCCCTCTCTGCTGTCATCCAGGACCCCCCTCTCTGCTGTCATCCAGGACCCCCCCTCTCTGCTGTCATCCAGGACCCCCCCTCTCTGCTGTTATCCAGGACCCCCCCTCTCTGCTCTCATCCAGGACCCCCCCTCTCTGCTGTCATCCAGGACCCCCCTCTCTGCTGTCATCCAGGACCCCCCCTCTCTGCTGTTATCCAGGACCCCCCCTCTCTGCTCTCATCCAGGACCCCCCCTCTCTGCTGTCATCCAGGACCCCCCTCTCTGCTCTCATCCAGGACCCCCCTCTCTGCTGTCATCCAGGACCCCCCCTCTCTGCTGTCATCCAGGACCCCCCTCTCTGCTGTCATCCAGGACCCCCCTCTCTGCTCTCATCCAGGACTCCCCCTCTCTGCTCTCATCCAGGACTCCCCCTCTCTGCTCTCATCCAGGACTCCCCCTCTCTGCTCTCATCCAGGACTCCCCCTCTCTGCTCTCATCCAGGACCCCCCCTCTCTGCTCTCATCCAGGACCCCCCCTCTCTGCTCTCATCCAGGACCCCCCCTCTCTGCTGTCATCCAGGACCCCCCCTCTCTGCTGTCATCCAGGACCCCCCCTCTCTGCTGTCATCCAGGACCCCCCTCTCTGCTGTCATCCAGGACCCCCCTCTCTGCTGTCATCCAGGACCCCCCTCTCTGCTGTCATCCAGGACCCCCCTCTCTGCTCTCATCCAGGACCCCCCTCTCTGCTCTCATCCAGGACTCCCCCTCTCTGCTCTCATCCAGGACTCCCCCTCTCTGCTCTCATCCAGGACTCCCCCTCTCTGCTCTCATCCAGGACCCCCTCTCTGCTGTCATCCAGGACCCCCCCCTCTCTGCTGTCATCCAGGACCCCCCCTCTCTGCTGTCATCCAGGACCCCCCCTCTCTGCTGTCATCCAGGACCCCCCCTCTCTGCTGTCATCCAGGACCCCCCCTCTCTGCTCTCATCCAGGACCCCCCCTCTCTGCTCTCATCCAGGACCCCCCCTCTCTTCTCTCATCCCAGGACCCCTTTCTGTTCTCATCCCAGGAACCCTCTCTGCTTTAATCCCAGGACCCCCTCTCTGCTCTCATCCCAGGAACCCTCTCTGCTCTCATCTCAGGGCCCCCTCTCTGCTCTCATCTCAGGACCCCCTCTCTGCTCTCATCCCAGGACCCCCCTCTCTGCTCTAATCCCAGGACCCCCCTCTCTGCTCTCATCTTAGGACCCCCTCTCTGCTCTCATCTTAGGACCCCCTCTCTGCTCTCATCTTAGGACCCCCTCTCTGCTCTCATCTTAGGGCCCCCTCTCTGCTCTCATCCCAGGGCCCCCTCTCTGCTCTCATCCCTGGGCCCCCTCTCTGCTCTAATCCCTGGGCCCCCTCTCTGCTCTAATCCCAGGACCCCCTCTCTGCTCTCATCTCAGGACCCCTCTCTGCTCTCATCTCAGGACCCCTCTCTGCTCTCATCTCAGGACCCCCTCTCTGCTCTGATCTCAGGACCCCCTCTCTGCTCTCATCTCAGGACCCCCTCTCTGCTCTGATCCCAGGACCCCCTCTCTGCTCTCATCCCAGGACCCCCTCTCTGCTCTGATCCCAGGACCCCCTCTCTGCTCTGATCCCAGGACCCCCTCTCTGCTCTGATCCCAGGACCCCCTCTCTGCTCTGATCCCAGGACCCCCTCTCTGCTCTCATCCCAGGGCCCCCTTTCTGCTCTCATCCCAGGACCCCCTCTCTGCTCTCATCCCATGGGCCCATCTCTGTCCTTATCTCAGGAGTCCCTCTCTGTCCTCATACCAGGTGTCCCCTAAACACCAACTCTGATAGGAGGCGCAGGACAGTTAGGGATTGTCTACATTCACAGTTTGGGGGTGGTAAAACCTCATAGTTGAGCCCTGTTTTTTTTCTCACCCCCAACCATACCCTTTTCAACTGTAGTGGCCAGGGGTTTACACATGTTGCATTTGCAGCAGGAATTATACACCCTGTCACACTTAGCCGGTGTAGTGCCTGCCAAGTGTAACCCATTTAAGTGAATGCTCTGCAAAAGGCCGTGCAACCTTGTGCAGTACAGCGAAAAAAAGGGTTAAGATTTGTATTGCCTCTTCATCACCTGCTTTAACCACTTGGATCCCACACTAGCATGCTGCAACTTCGTGCATTGCACAAAGTTGCTAGGTGTTTGCAGAGTGGTCCTATTTACTTGAATGGGTCAAAATCACCCACCAAAAGCAACAGGAGGTATAATTCCTGCTGCAGCGTGTGTACATCCTTAAGCCCCGTACACACGAGAGGACTTATGTCCGACAGACTTCCGAAGGAGTTCTGCCGGAGTTCCGACAGAGTTCTGACGGACTTTTCGACTGAGCGGACTTGGCCACACACAATCACACCAAACTCAGACGGATTCGAACGTGATGATGTACGACTGGACTAAAATAAGGAAGTTCATAGCCAGTAGCCAATAGCTGCCCTAGCGTCAGTTTTAGTCCGTCGGAATAGCACACACACGAGCGGATTTTTCGGTAGGAACTGGGTCTGGCGGAAAAATTTGAAGCATGTTTCATTTCTAAAGTCCGTCAGACTTTTGCGAATCAAAAGTCCGTTGCAGCCCCACACACGATCGAATAGTCTGACGGACTCATTCCGTCTGACTTTGGATGTTGAAAAGTCCGCTCGTGTGTACGCGGCATTAGCTGCAGCCACTGTAGCTAAAGGGGGAAGGGACTAATGTATGTAATGTGGGCGCTGTGCAATAAGAAGTTGGTGTTTTCTGTGGTTTGCGTACAGACAGGGACACAGGGGGCCCCATGATCTCCTATTGCCCGGGGGCCCCATAAGTTGTCAGTCCGCACCTGCTGGTCACGGCAATATGGATGAAAATCATTGAGAACAAAGGCATGGGTACCCCGCCCCCAAGCCCATTACCAGTCCCTTTGGGTCTTGTATGGACATTAAGGAGAACCGCGCACCCAAATTATAAAAAGGAAAGGCCTGAGGCCCCCAGGCCCTATATACTCAGAACAGCAGTATACAGGCGGTCCAAACAAGACAGGGACTGTGTAGGTTTGTTATTAAGTAGAATCTGTTTGTAATTTTTAACTGGTACATTTTTAAAGTGTAGCTCCAGCCAAAAAATCTATTTTTAAGCTTTTTGTAAAACATAGGGAAGGGTTATCACCCCTGTATACCGTATATACTCGAGTATAAGCCGAGATTTTCAGCCTCTTTTTTGAGGCTGAAAGTGCCCCCCTCGGCTTATACTCGAGTCATCGCTGTCTGCCCGCTCGATCAGCGTGTCGAGCAGACAGACAGCGGCCATTCTATAATTCAAAAGCCGCGCCTCCGGCTCCGCCTTCGCCTGTGATAGGCGGAACACTGAATTTCCCAGCAGCCTGTGTTCCGCCTATCACGGACATCGTATCATCCTCGTACTACGGACGAGGATGATACGATGTCCGTGATAGGCGGAACACAGGCTGCTGGGAAATTCAGTGTTCCGCCTATCACAGGCGAAGGCGGCGGCGCAGCTTTTGAATTTTACAATGGCCGCCGAGGCGCCGACGAAGAGGGCACGGGACGGAGGCAAGGCATGGCACGGCACGGGACGGGACGGAGGCAAGGCACGGCGGCAAGGCACGGCACGGGACGGAGGCAAGGAGGCAAGGCACGGGACGGAGGCTCGGGACAAAGGCTCGGGACACAGGTAGGCTGGACACACACACACACACACACACACACACACACACACGGATGGAGACACACACACACAGGGATGGATGGATGGATGGAGACACACACACACAGGGATGGATGGATGGAGACACACACACACAGGGATGGATGGATGGATGGATGGAGACACACACACACACAGGGATGGATGGATGGATGGACACACACACACACAGGGATGGATGGACGGACACACAGGGATGGACGGACACACAGGGATGGACGGACACACAGGGATGGACGGACACACACACAGGGATGGACAGGCATGTCTCACCCTCGGCTTATACACGAGTCAATAAGTTTGCCAGTTTTTTGGGGGGTAAATTGGGGGCCTCGGCTTATATTCGGGTCGGCCTATACTCGAGTATATACGGTAATTTGTTTTGCTGTCTGTGCGCACCTGTTCAGAAGATTTCACCTCACTTTCTGTCCCAATGACAATTGGATTGTTAAAATTTGTGTTTTTTTGTGAAACGAGGAACTCTTACAGGAGAGAATTTCCCTTCCTAGGGGTAGATTTCCTCTCACTTCCTGTTGTCTCCTTCTGTTTGAAAGTAGGAGTTGTTTGTAAGTTGGATGTTTGAAAGTAGGGGCCTGCCCTATATACTCAAAATATAAACGCAAAAATGTGGGCCTTAGGTGTTGGTGTTGCCACAACACTGTAATCCCTCACAGTTACTCTGGGTGGGCGCAGGAACGGGCCCTGCTGTGAAATATTAGATCAAGAATTGTAATTACATGCCCCTGAACAGGGGCAGAAAAATTGGGCCTTAGGCACTGGTGCCACAACACTGCAACCCCTTACAGATACTCTAGTTGGGGCGCAGGAATGAGCCCTGCTGCAAAGTATTGCATCAAAAATTGGCCTGTGACCAATTATGGCTCTCTTCGCTGACGGCGCTGTGAGTGGCCAAAGCATGCGGGTCATCGTGCATGCTTGGCCAATCATCAGCCAGCAATGCACTGCGATGACGCAGTGCATTATGGGCCGTGACACGCCGCTCTAATTTGGCACCAACGGACCATAATGTTCGATCTTCCGCTTGAAATGGAAGCTCATCCCTAGTGGTGAAGTATGGGGCAAGATTCCTCACCCTGCTGCCATTCCTCATTATATTTCTTAGAAAAAAGAAGAAAAAAAAACACATACAAAGACAATTAAGGTACGACCAATCTTTATTGGAGATAAATCTATAGATGGAAATGATTGTCGGGCTTCGGAGAACATCGGAGATCAGTGACGGTTGTCCTAGGACTCCTCAAAGGCAGGGCCTTTTTACACTAAGCCTAAACCTTAAGATGATTCAGAGGAAGGCGAAAACCCCCCCGGCCAGATGGGCTCCAAGGGGGGGAAAAATTCCTTCCTGACCCCCTAAGGCGATCGGATAGTCCCTGAATCATCAGTCTAGGGTGCCCAGTTCATCACATATAGAGAAAAAAAACATACATAGAACCATACAGAACATATGTATTGCAGGTATGTATGCAATAAAACACACCTGCCTGCTTGTTCACAATCATATTTGGGGATCATTCAGAATATATGCATTGAGCATCCGCACAGATCAGCGCCCCCACACTGATCAGTGCTTCCGCCCGCCGCACCGATTCCTCATGTTTTCTGTGCCCAGCCCCCTACAGGAGGACTGGTGGTACCCCCTTATTGGTGGCCCTGGTGGTGGTATGTAGACATGCTGTGTATGATGGTATGCATGGTGCTATATACGCAGGTATGTATACAATAAAACACACTTGCATGCTTGTTTACAATCGTTTGGGGCACATTCAGAATATATGCATTGAGCATCTGCACAGATCAGTGCCCCCCCACTGATCAGTGCATCCGCCCGCCGCAACGATTCCTCATGTTTTCTGTGCCCAGCCCCTACAGGAGAACCAGTGGTACCCCCTTATTGGTGGCCCTGATGGTGGTATGTATAGTGGTATGTTTGGTCCTAGGTGGGCATGCTGAGTATGGTGATATGTATGGTTCTATGTATGGTGTAGGGATATCATTGCCAGTGTGCCACAATTATCTCACTCAGTACTGCTTGTGTTACCGTCTCACACCAGGAAAATCTCAGTTGAGGTCAAATCCCTCAGATGGTGGTAACGAGGCTCTGCCCTCGCATGGTAGCGAGGAGGCTCTGCCCTCGCATGGTAGCGAGGAGGCTCTACCTTCTCATGGTAGCGAGGAGGCTCTGCCATCGCATGGTAGCGAGGAGGCTCTGCCTTCGCATGGTAACGAGGAGGCTCTGCCCTCGCAGGGTAGCGAGGAGGCTCTGCCTTTGCATGGTAGCGAGGAGGCTCTGCCCTCGCATGGTAGCGAGGAGGCTCTGCCCTCGCATGGTAGCGAGGAGGCTCTGCCCTCGCATGGTAGCGAGGAGGCTCTGCCCTCGCATGGTAGCGAGGAGGCTCTGCCCTCGCATGGTAGCGAGGAGGCTCTGCCTTTGCATGGTAGCGAGGAGGCTCTGCCCTCGCATGGTAGCGAGGAGGCTCTTTGTTTATCACTACCCTCGGATGATAGTAATGAGGCTCAGCCCTCAAATGTTGGTGACGGGGCTCTCTGATGTCATTGCTTCTTAGATGGTGGTAATGAAGCTCTGCCCTCAAATGGTGGTATTGAGGCTGTATGTTAATGTTATTGCCCCTCGGATGGTGGCGACGAGGCTCTGGGTTGATACTGGTTTTCCAGTGGTGAGTATTAGGCCACTGGCTGCAATTCACATTCTTGCTCAGGTAGGAGAAGCCCTCAAATCTCTTCTGCTGGCATGGAACTATCTGCCTCCCATTGTCTTCATTTTTAATGAATACATCCCCTGGAATTCCTTCCCCCAGGTCTTCCTCATGCATCTGGAAAGAGAAAAAAGTATTTTGTCAATGTTTCTGATCGATAGGGAAATAATCCCTAGAAATCCCCCCATTGTGCTGGGACTCCTCCCGTATACTTACATGTCGATTTGGAAATGGTGGGGGTGAGTTCCCTTTCTCTAGCTCCTTCCAGTCCACCTTGCTGAAGTAGGGGTGTCCTCTTATATCTCTTACTAGACTCATCCGCAGCTCTTGGTCTTTACATAGGAACTGTAAAAAGGAACAAAATATAATAAGATACACTGGAATAACATGAACAATCTATGAACAATGTAATATTTGATTCTGATTCTCTCTATTATTTTGCCTTCTGACCTGCTACTACATCCTGATTGGATTGGATGGTAGCATGGGGCCTTATTTGTGTCATATTAGTTCAGAATAGTTATTAAAGGAAAGAAACATCAGATATTTTGCAATTAAATGTGAATTAGGAATGTATTAAAAAGGAGATTTCTATGAAATCTGCACCTGCCATGATTTTTCTTATGACTCTGGCAGTCCCAGGGGAGTTCTATATGTTGTCTGTGCACGGAATGTCCCCAGAAATTGAATTCAATGTGTGCGATTAGCCCCATCACTATCCAATGGAACCACCCGGACCGTAAATTAAAAAGGGCTGCTTCTTTCCTTATGACAGGGGAAGGCAGATCCTTCCATTAAGCAGTCAGCTTGCTGAAAGTACAGCTATGACCTCCATCGATATGTGATGGTAAGAAGGTGGAACCATGTTTAATAAAATCCTAATAAGATATAATGTATGCAACAGGGATAGAACATTGCCACTTAAAAGGTGTAAAATTTCTATGTATACTTACCATCTCTATGACGTCACGGAGATTCGGGTCTATGATATCTGGATAATGCGGTTCCCTTGTGGTCACGATCTTCACTTCTTCCTCTGCGGACTCGCTGCCGGTCAGAAAGGGATGTCTGCCGAAAGCCATCTTATACACGATTATTCCCAGGGAGAAATAATCAGCCGCTCCGAAGTATGGAGTGTTTTGAAGAACCTGTAGAAACATAAAGAGAAAAAGAAGGATGAGCTGATTGTTGGGTAGAGGACGGAGACGACTCAATGCTGATATATGGGATCTATGAATCCTCCCAGGACTCCTAAAATTGTGCTCAAAAGACCTCAAACCAAGGCGGAGCTTGTGAATATTGGAGGTGGGGCTTTAGGTCTCGCAGAGACACAAAAGGAAATTGGTTGAAATCTTCCAAATTGAGGTAAATTTCACCAGAACAGGTGTGCCCGTTGAAGGTTTCTCCTCCCCTCGTGTTCTGGGGAAATATCTAAAACTCACTTTCTTTCCCAATGACAATGGTCACCAATACAAACCAATGGGGACAAATACCCCTGGAATATTGTTCCAGCCTGGAAACCCACTGAAACCAACCAGGTCACCAGTAAAGAAATTCTTAAAGCGGTTCTTCACCCTAAAGGGGAAGTTCCGCTAATCTGATCCCTCCCCCCCTCCAGTGCCACAATCGGCCCCTTTCAGTGGGGAGGGGGGTGCAGTTACCTGGATAATCCAGGTATCTGCACCCACTTCCGGGCAGACCGCCGCAGATGCCCCCCCCCGTTGTGTTCTGGGAAACACACAGTTCCCAGAGACACAGCGGGGGACCATAAGAGACGCGCAGCGCGACTCGCGCATGCACAGTAGGGAACCAGGCAGTGAAGCTGTAATGCTTCACTTCCCGATTCCCTGACAGAGGATGGCGGCGGGGGCAGCAGCGAGATGAGCGATCGCTCGTCATCTGCCGCCGACATCGCCGGACCCTGGGACAGGTAAGTGTGATTTTTTTAAAAGTCAGCAGCTGCAATATTAGTAGCTGCTGGCTTTTAATATTTTTTTTAGGTGCAGAACCGCTTTAATTTAGTGAAAAATTACCTCCGTTTAGCTTATCTCTATATCCCATTATAACAAATATTACAATTAGGTCTAATATCAGGTGGATAGCAAGTATCTTACCTCTGGCGCCAAGTACCCTGGTGTTCCCGTTTGTCCTCGAATCCTCCTGAACTCCGTGACACCGACCCCTGCCAAGCCGAAATCAGCTATTTTGATGTGCCCGGAGTCATCCAAAAGGATATTTCCAGGCTTGAGGTCTCTGTGGATGATCGTCCTAGAATGCAGAAACTGCAGACCACAGATCATTTCTGCTATGAAGTATCTGATGGGGGAAAGAGATAGAGGAATTAGCATCACAAATCATCACAGAGTAATGAAATCTAAAGATGAAATGACTTCCCCCTGTAATACATAGGGGTATGGATGGACGAGGCTCAGGTGAAGGGGCTGACTACATCACTGGCTGTGGTCAGTCACCCCCGACTCCAGAGTGACCCGTTCATTGATCTTACCTTATGGTGCCCCCAGGAAATGGAGCTCCTGCCATGGCACGATGGAGATCCCCTCTGGTCACACATTCCAGGACAAAGGCGAGATGATTCTGTGTGAACACAAGAGATAAAGTTTACATTATAGACATGCAGGATTTCATTTTGTGGAGGAATAGACAGACACACTTAATTTAGTAAAACCGGGCAGAGGAACTAAGTAGGCCGCCATTACTGGACTGTTCTTATTGCAATGCTACTTCTGTCTGGTCTGGTAAAGAAATTGGAAGGTGAAAAGACTTACCTTTGTCTGGAACGTTCCAAACAGATGTGTAATAAATGGACACTCCCTGGCTACTTTCAGCACGTCACGTTCTAAGAAAACCATCTCACTCTCGTCTTCATTATGAAGTAATTCTCTCTTTTCCACAAGTTTAACCGCCAGCTTCTGGTCAATGGCGGGATGAGAGGCCAAGATCACCTTCCCAAAGGCCCCCTGTCCAAGGACTCCATAACAGGTCATGTGTTCAAAGGAGAGTACACATGACTGGTCCTTGGTGACCACGCTGGATGGTACTTGTGAGGCGATCTCATGGTGTGTGCTGCGGATGGATGGATTGTCTAGGTCACACTCCGGTGGAGTGGACAGGTCCTGGTCGCACTCCGGTGGAGTGGCCACGTCTTGGTCGCACTCCGGTGGAGTCGCCACGTCTTGGTCGCACTCCGGTGGAGTCGCCACGTATTGGTCGCACTCCGGTGGAGCGGACACGTCCGGGTCGCACTCCGGTGGAGCGGACACGTCCGGGTCGCACTCCGGTGGAGCGGACACGTCCGGGTCGCACTCCGGTGGAGCGGACACGTCCTGGTCGCACTCCGGTGGAGCGGACACGTCCGGGTCGCACTCCGGTGGAGCGGACACGTCCGGGTCGCACTCCGGTGGAGCGGACACGTCCTGGTCGCACTCCGGTGGAGCGGACACGTCCGGGTCGCACTCCGGTGGAGTGGACACGAATTGGTCGCACTCCGGTGGAGTGGCCAGGTCCTGGTCGCACTCCGGTGGAGTGGCCAGGTCCTGGTCGCACTCCGGTGGAGTGGACACGTCCTGGTCGCACTCCGGTGGAGTGGACACGTCCTGGTCGCACTCCGGTGGAGTGGACACGTCCTGGTCGCACTCCGGTGGAGTGGACACGTCCTGGTCGCACTCCGGTGGAGTGGACACGTCCTGGTCGCACTCCGGTGGAGTGGCCAGGTCCTGGTCGCACTCCGGTGGAGTGGCCAGGTCCTGGTCGCACTCCGGTGGAGTGGACACGTCCTGGTCGCACTCCGGTGGAGTGGACACGTCCTGGTCGCACTCCGGTGGAGTGGCCAGGTCCTGGTCGCACTCCGGTGGAGTGGCCAGGTCCTGGTCGCACTCCGGTGGAGTGGACACGTCCTGGTCGCACTCCGGTGGAGTGGCCAGGTCCTGGTCGCACTCCGGTGGAGTGGACACGTCCTGGTCGCACTCCGGTGGAGTGGACACGTCCTGGTCGCACTCCGGTGGAGTGGACACGTCCTGGTCGCACTCCGGTGGAGTGGCCAGGTCCTGGTCGCACTCCGGTGGAGTGGACACGTCCGGGTCGCACTCCGGTGGAGTGGACACGTCCTGGTCGCACTCCGGTGGAGTGGCCAGGTCCTGGTCGCACTCCGGTGGAGTGGACACGTCCGGGTCGCACTCCGGTGGAGTGGCCAGGTCCTGGTCGCACTCCGGTGGAGTGGACACGTCCTGGTCGCACTCCGGTGGAGTGGCCAGGTCCTGGTCGCACTCCGGTGGAGTGGACACGTCCTGGTCGCACTCCGGTGGAGTGGACACGTCCTGGTCGCACTCCGGTGGAGTGGACACGTCCTGGTCGCACTCCGGTGGAGTGGCCAGGTCCTGGTCGCACTCCGGTGGAGTGGACACGTCCGGGTCGCACTCCGGTGGAGTGGACACGTCCTGGTCGCACTCCGGTGGAGTGGCCAGGTCCTGGTCGCACTCCGGTGGAGTGGACACGTCCGGGTCGCACTCCGGTGGAGTGGACACGTCCTGGTCGCACTCCGGTGGAGTGGACACGTCCTGGTCGCACTCCGGTGGAGTGGACACGTCCTGGTCGCACTCCGGTGGAGTGGACACGTCCGGGTTGCACTGTGGTGTGCAGTCAATACCGCGTACACCTACAATAAAAAAAGAGAGGAATTAGATTTAGCACCTTCACCTACATTTCATATATTTTTCTTTGTAGAACATCAAATTATGGAGAGAAGAGATGAAAACGCTGGTGCCAGAGACCATGAATAAACTCTACAGGACAGGGACACAAGGAGGACTAATGTACTTTGTATAAAAATGCTGGTTGCCTGCCACTCATCCCGACCCACTGGCTGGCAATAATGGCATGAAAAATCAGAGGGGCTGGTTGTACCCAGCCCGTAATCCGCCTGCCCATACATGGTTAGAATCTTGGCTGGTCCTTGCTTAGCCGGGTGAGATTGGAAATGTCTATGGCCGGCTTTAGGAGCGCAGACACTTCTAATGACAGCACTTGGGGTAAAGGCATAGTGCATATTAAAATGCTGATGGATAATGAATTAGTGCGGTTTTATTTGTGTTGGTTTTGTCCGTCTGTCTGGCCTTGTTTACAAGGGTGATGAGGCCCATATAACATGAACGGGACGTTTCTACAACATCTGTATCTTCCAGGTGCTGCATGCAGGCAGTCCATTGACAATGAGTAGAACGCACAGCTGCACGCACGCAGCCACTTCTCCTAATATGACATGCACTGTCTGCATTCAGGGCCATTCGCCCACACCCAGGACCGCTGCTAGAAATCAGCTTACATGACTGGGCCCCCTACCACCTATAAGAGCCAGGGCCTGAGCCTGCGCCCCCCCACATCACATTCAGCCAGCAGAGGAAAAGGAGGTGGTGTGCTCTGTGAAGAAATGAGGGGGTGACAACATTTTCCTAACAGTGTAAGGGGCATAAAACCTGCACAGCACACAGCCATCTCATATGTGTAGAAAATGCTGTCATGTTTAACCCCTTGCTTACCGGCCACTTAAACCCCCCTCCCCCTCCTATCCACACCAATCCTCAGCTTTCAGCGCTGTCGCACTTTGAGTGACAATTACACGGTCATACAACACTGTACCCAAATGACATTTGTATCATTTGTTCCCCCAAATAGAGATTTCCTTTGGTGGTATTTCATCTCCTCAGCGGTTTTTATTTTTTTTAAATATAAAAAGACCGAATTAAAACCATATTTTTTTACATTTTTGTTAAATGTTATAACGGGTAATTTTTGTCTGTCATTGATGTACGCTGACGAGGTGGCACTGATGGGCACCGATGGGTGGCAGTGATGGGCACTGATCAGTTACACTGATAGGCAGCACTTCTAGGTGTCAATGATTAGCACCACTGGTGGGCATCGATAGGTGGCACTGGTGGGCATTGATAGGTGGCATTGGTGGGCATTGATAGGTGGCACTGGTGGGCATCGATAGGGGGCACTGGTGGGCATCGATAGGTGGCACTGGTGGGCATCGATAGGTGGCACTGGTGGGCATTGATAAGTGGCACTTTTGGGCATTGATAGGTGGCACTTGGCATTGATAGGTGGCACTGGTGGGCATCGATAGGTGGCACTGGTGGGCATCGATAGGTGGCACTAGTGGGCATCGATAGGTGGCACTGGTGGGCACTGTTACTCTATAAATGAGGCATAATCGCCTCTTCCTTTTCGGGGTCGATGTCCCTTTAAGATGAGCCGGTGATCGGCTTTGTTCTTCTCCTGTTTACATCATGTGATGAGCCGTCATTGGCTGATAACTGATCACATGATAAGGGGTCGGGATTGGCCCCGTACTTGGATTGGTGGTCACCTGAGTCTCAGTGACTCGGTGATCACGGCGCCCTCCGCAGGGAGCGTGCACAGGGGGATGTCATATGACGGTCTCCCGGGAATTCACATCCGCGCTGTTCCCGTCATTTGCCCATAGCGCGGATGTCAGGGGGTTAAACAGGTGGTGAGGAGGCAATATAACACCTTCTTGCCTCCTGTCAAATACCCTCTGAAGAGGATTGCTGTTCAGAGGGCACAACATGTTTAAATGAGCCCTAAGGCAGTTCAGACAATCCGTTATTCTTTGTCCATTCAGTAGGGAACAGGAGGGACTATTTCATGTTTTCTTTGGGGCACTGCTAAGTAATCTTCTGGTTTTCAACAAGTACAAAATCCCGGGGAGACGGTGCCAATAAGAGATCTATAACCGTCCATCTGCGTGTGTATGGACCTCCCAGTAGTGTGCAGACGTGGATTGTTGGGGATGAAAACAAAAGATTGACATACATGACTACAGAAGTGCAATCACAATGAGACCATCAAAGAGACAGCGGGGGAGGGATCTAGGTCCCATGTGGGATGGTCATGGGGGGGGCGGCATTATCCGCACTGTCCATAGGGGGAGCGGCATTGTCCGCACTGCCCATGGGGGGAGCGGCATTGTCTGCACTGTCCATGGGGGGTGGCATTGTCCGCACTGCCCATGGGGGGTGGCATTGTCCGCACTGCCCATGGGGGGTGGCATTATCCGCACTGCCCATGGGGGGTGGCATTATCCGCACTGCCCTTTGGGGGACAGCATTATCCACACTGTCCATGGGGGGGCGGCATTGTCCGCACTGCCCATGGGGGAGTGGCATTGTCCGCACTGCGCATGGTGGGGGGCGGCATTATCCACACTGCCCTTTGGGGGATGGCATTGTCCGCACTGCCCATGGGGGGGCGGCATTATCCGCACTGCCCATGGGGGGTGGCATTGTCCGTAACTGCCCATGGGGGGCCGCCAGAGGCGGCTCTCTAATTAGGCAAATTAGGCGATCGCCTTAGGCCTCGCAACTCATAGGGGCCCCTCGATCGCCTAATTTGCCTGACCGGTGCGTGTGAGTGGCAGCGAATATCTCCCGTCAGTGTCCCCAAACTAGCGGGATGAGCGAGGCTCAGCAAGCAACTACTGAACACAGTGACAACGCTGCTAGTGCTATGTGACCAGCGCCGCGCTCTCTGCCTCAGGCTCTGCACTCTCCAGCGCCCCCTCTCTGTGTCCTCGAGGCTCCAGCGCTGCCTGAGGACAGATTATAGAGGCGGAGCTGGCGGCCTCTGCTGAACCCAAGAGGGATGGATGAAAGCACGGACATGCAGGAGTTCCTTTTGTCGGGTGTGGAGGGAGGTGAGCTGACAAGTTTATGGGGGCACTTGTGACTTGTATGCAGGGACTAGAGATGGATGAGGGAGGGGGCGGTGAGAGCCGTGTCTGCAGCACAGTGGACCCCCATACTAACCCCCCATACACTCTGCACCCCTCTCATATACATACTACCCCCCATACACTCTGCACCCCTCTCATGTACATACTACCCCCCATACACTCTGCACCCCTCTCATGTACATACTACCCCCATACACTCTGCACCCCTCCCATGTCATACTACCCCCATACTACCCCCCCATACACTCTACACCCCTCTCATATACATACTACTCCCCCCATATACTCTGCACCCCTCTCATATACATACTACCCCCCCATACACTCTGCACCCCTCTCATATACATACTACCCCTCATACAATCTGCACCCCTCTCATATACATACTACCCCCCATACACTCTGCACCCCTCTCATATACATACTACCCCCCCATACACTCTGCACCCCTCTCATATACATACTACCCCCCATACACTCTGCACCCCTCTCATATACATACTACCCCCCCCCATATACTCTGCACCCCTCTCATATACATACTACCCCCCCATACACTCTGCACCCCTCTCATATACATACTACCCCCCCGTACACTCTGCACTCCTCTCGTGTACATACTACCCCCCATACACTCCTCACCCCTCTCATATACATACTACCCCCCATACACTCTGCACCCCTCTCATATACATACTACCCCCCATACACTCCTCACCCCTCTCATATACATACTACCCCCCCATACACTCTGCACCCCTCTCATATACATACTACCCCCCATACACTCTGCACCCCTCTCATATACAGTCTCCCCCCATACACTCTGCACTCCTCCCATATACATACCACCCCCACATAGACTCTGCACTCCTCTCATGTACATACTACCCTCTGCCATACCCTCCATTTTCCTCTACTACACATGTTTACCACCATTGTACCGTGCCATCATAATAGCATCATGGACAAAGTAATGCCCTGGGGCCCCTACTAGGAAGATGGTGACCTGTGGCATACACAGAGCACCGCAGAAAACAGTGAGTGAGGCTAAATTATGCTACATATTGGGCATGACTTTTTGGTCTGATTAGAAATTTTTGTATAATTTTATTTATTTTTCTTACAATTTTTTTAAAACCCAAAATGTTGTTTTTTGGTGAGTTTTTTGGTTTCTTTGGTGAAATATCAGGGGTCTAAACAGACCCCTGAAGTCTCACTTTTGACACAGAGAAAGGGACTGAGGAGAGATATTCCCCAGTCCTTTTCTCTGTAGCCTCAGCTTCACTGCAAATGAATGAACAGGAGACAAAGTCTCCTATTAATTCATAAACCGAAGCAGAGAAAACACAGCTTACTATGCTTCAGTTATGATTGAACACGGTGAGTGATCAGTACCGATCACCCATTGTGTTCATTTAGAAAAGTAAGGGCTGGTAAATGACATATTTACCAGCCCCTTTATCTGAAGATCCCCCAGTCAGCGGGAGAGAAGAGGAGGGAAGCCAGCAGCGCTGTGGGGGGGGGGGGGTTATTGCTTTAATTATTACAAAGCCTAGAGCCGCCTCTGGGGGCAGAATTATCTGCACTGCCCATGGGGGGGGGCATTATCCGCACTGCCCATGGGGAGGTGGCATTGGGGGCACTGAACCAATTGGCACCTTTGTTTTGTTTTTTGTGGGTTTACATCCACTTTAAATATTGCTTATAAATGTGTGTTTATTAGGATTGTACAATAAGTACATGGGTTGTGTGTATGTCAGGGGTTCACAAATTTGCTTTGAATTTAGGAGCCAGTTTTTGTTTTTTTAGAGTGGTATGGATTGTCAGCTCCCGGGGTAAGGCCACTCATTTTCACCCCCTATCCCTAACTCACAATGGAGCACCCAGTCAATAACTCCATTGAAACGCTGTTACATCAGGGTTATGGGCTGACCAGAAAGAGAGTAAGGCTGGCAACAGATGGAACTGGCTGGCACTGGCAGGTACGTGGAACTGCCAGATGGCATTGGCAGGTGACACTGGTTTGGCACTGGCAGGTGGCACTATTGGCACTGGCAGGTGGCACTATTGGCACTGGCACTGATTGGCAGGTGGCACTGGTTTGGAAGTGGCAGGTGGCCCTGGTTGGTGATGGCAGGTGGCCCTGGTTGGCGGTGGCACTAGTTGTCACTGGCAGATGGCACTGATTGGTGGTGGCACTGGTTTGTGTTGGCAGGTGGCACTGGTTGGCGGTGGCACTAGTTGGCACTGATTGGCGGTGGCACTGATTGGTAGTGGCAGGTGGCACTGGCAGGCACGTGGAACTGCCAGATGGCATTGGCAGGTGACACTGGTTGGCATTGGCAGGTGACACTGGTTTGGAACTGGTAGGTGTCACTGATTGGCGGTGACACTGGTTTGTGGTTGCAGGTGGCACTGATTGGCCGTGGCACTGGTTGGCACTGATTGGCGGTGGCACTGGCAGATGCCACTGGTTGGCGCTGGCAGGTGGCACTGGCAGGTTTTACACGGAGCACTCTGTTACTGAAATGTAACAGAGGAGCTGTCAGAATTGAGCTTAAAGCGGAGCTCCACCCTAAAGTGGACCTTCTGCTCATTGGAACCCTCCCCCCCTCCGGCGCCACAATTGGCACCTTTCAGGGGGGAGGGGGGTGCAGGTACCTGTACAGTACAGGTATCTGCATCACTTCCGGCGTAGATTCTGCAGAATCCACGCCCCTTTCCGCAGAATCTACGCCCCTTTCCGAAGGTCCCCCGCTGCCTGCTGGGAAACACACGGATCCCAGAGACAGCGGGGACCATCCTTATTGCGCAGAGCGACTCGCGCATGCGCAGTAGGGAACCGGGAAATGAAGCCGAAAGGCTCCACTTCCTGATTCCCATACCCAAGATGGCGGCGGCAGCACCCGAGAGACGATCGAGAGATCGGCTTCGGGTGCCGACATCGCGGGGGCGCTGGGCGGGTAAGTGTCATTGTTTTAAAAGTCAGCAGCTGCAGTATTTGTAGCTGCTGACTTAAAAAAAAAAAAAAATGGCGGACTCCCGCTTTAATGTCGGAATGGGCGGGACCCGGCCGGGGTGTGAAGCTGACAAGTAACAGAGAGGCGGTGTAGTGTCATATTTTGCTCCCCATCATAGAATGTTCCGGAAGTGGCGCTGCGGCCAGAAATTTAGCACTGCGCATGCGCCATGCGTTCCAAACACTTGCGCCATGCGTTCCAAATGATTTGCCACAATGCAGACCAGTGAAACCGTCAGATAATGTCAGAGAAGTGAGGGGAGGTAATCCCCTCCCTGAGCCACAGTTACCCGCTCTCTCTCCGCCGCTCTCCGCTCTGTCTAAAGTTAATGTCACGATTACCTCCCCTCACTCCCGTGACATTATCTGACGCTTTCACTCAACTACATTGTCGGAAATCCTCTGGAACGCATGGTGCAAGCATTTGGAACGCATCGCGCATGCGCAGTGCAAAATTTCCGGCCGCAACGTCCCTTCCGGAGCGTTCTATGATGGGGAGCAAAATATGACACAACAGCGGATATGTCAGCTTTGGTCTTGAGTCGGGGTGGGCGGGCCCCGGCTGTGTGGGCGGGACTCAGTAGCTATCAAACACCGGCCAACGATTGGGCTGCTTAAGAAAAGAGGCGCGGCCACATACACGTAGCGGCCCGCCCAGATTCCATTGGCTGGTGTTTGATAGCTGCTGGGTCCCGCCCACCCCGGCCGGGTCCCGCCCACCCCGGACGGTTCCCTCCCACCCCGGACGGTTCCCGCCCACCCCGGCCGGTTCCCTCCCACACAGACATCAAGCTGAAATCTCTCCTTTGCTTGTCAGTGTCACACACAGTGCGCAGCCGCAGAGTGTGGAGGAGGGGGGAGGGGGTCAGTCATTGTTAATAGTGATAGTGAGTGGGCTGGTGGCAGCTTAGGCGCCAGGTTGTGATTTCTGGTGGCATTGGTGACCTGGCGCCTGGGGTTTGTGGAGCCCTGGTGTATGTCTTGTGTTGATTGTAACTAAAAAATGTCATAAAAAAGGACTTGATTTAAAAAATATGAAAAAAAACATTTGTACCTATGGGAATGTGACCCCAAAACATTTTTTTGAAAAAAAAAAAACAAATTATGAAAAAAAAAATTTTTTTTGAAAAAAAAAAAATTTTTTTTTGAAAAAAAAAATATGAAGAAAATAATATACTTTGAAAAAAAAAAGTGAAAAAAAATTTTTGGGGAAAAAAAAAAAAAAAAATAATTTATAAAAAAAAATCTTTGAATAAAAACACTTACCAATCTCAGTGTCTGTATCCCGGTGATGTTTATTGGCTTTACAGCCGGAACCGAAACATCGAACGACGGCTCTGAAACAGCCGCGCACAAACGCTCGGGTCCTCTTCAGCTTGGAGGGCTTTTTGGTTGGGGTATCTGCAGGCTGGTCACTGACACCTCCTACCATGGCCCTTCCTTTGCTGGGTTTCTCTTTGATGTTTTTCAGAGAAACAATCTGATTACATTTAAATCGGTTCATTATTAAGAATAAAGAAACTCGCTTTAAATGTATGACAACAAATATTGCAATGAAATTGAATTGACCGAAATCAAATCCAATAATATCACAAGGTATCTCTCAGGAGAGATAAAAGCCAACCTCACTTGTCAGTGGACAGTCAACTTCTGATGAATTCTGCCCCAGCGTCTGAATATATAGGGGGACTCAGCCAATGAAATCACAGCGACTTTGGCTCAGCCAATCACAGCGACTTTGGCTCAGCCAATCACAGCGACTTTGGCTCAGCCAATCACAGTGACTTTGGCTCAGCCAATCACAGTGACTTTGGCTCAGCCAATGAAATCACAGTGCAGTCATGTGACTTTTTTTTTTTTTTGAAAAATTAACTGACGATTTTTCTTAAAGGAGCCAGTATACGGATGTAATAGGGATATACGGCTCCTGGAAGAACATGTTATTGTGAATGAGATTTAACCCTTACAGTCCCATGGCTGAAATAAAGATCTCTATTCTTATGATAACATTGTGAATGGAGCCTTAGAAATCCTCTCCGCACATCAAATCTTTTCATTTCTTTTATTTTATCATTATTACACACCAATTATTTCTCCATGAGGGGGGGAGGGGTGATGAGCCTCACGCTGCTCCCCGGGGCCGCCCGCCGTGTGAAGATCCGTACCGCGCTCTACCAACCAATCACAATTGATAACGGAAGTGACGTTCAGTCGCAGCCATCTTACTATACCCCACACTCCTCTATAGTAAGCATACACTGAGAAGGCGGACATCTTGTTACACCCACCGGAGTTTGATGCATAAATAGAGTATTTAGAAATCGGAATGTTTGGATGTTACATTTTAAAAGCCGCGGCAAACCTGCCCACCTCACACGTTTGCTAATGTGACAGAAAACTCTGAGTTCAGTCCGTGGGATTTCACCATATAACCTCCGATTTGTGTTTTATAAAAAGTGTAAAATGCAAAACTCCGGCGGGTGTAACAAGATGTCCGCCTTCCCCCCCCCCTTCTCGGTCTATCCTCACAGTGGAGGAGTGCCTGGTGTAGCAAGATGGCGGCGACGGATCGTCACTTCCGTTACTAATTCTGAGGGGTTGCGGAATCTGACGGAACACCGGAGCCAGCGCTGCAGCGGTCAGTCCGCCCGATATTTTGTATGACCCTTCGTCTCTCAGCTCCTCCCCTATCACACAGGCTCCACCCTCCTCGCACTCATCTCCGTGGTAACCGTACACTGCAGGGGGAGGAGATAAGAGACACAGCCCCACCCCTCATTCCTCCTCTCTGTTTACTAATATGCAGGCGTCCAATCAGCGGCGGGACAAGTGACCAGCAAGGAAGGTGGGGCCGGTAGCCGAAGGGGCGGGGCAGGGATTGAAACGCGGCACTGATGGGCACATATTGGGACCGATGTTCCTGTAACAGAAGCTGGTTACTGGCTGCTTTATTTTCTCCTTCCGCTGATTGTGAGAATAAAAAAGCAGATAATCGGCTTCTGTTTACTTCTGTGATCAGCTGTTGGCTGAGAGCTGATCATGTGATAAAGTGCCGCAGCGATTGGCTCTTTACCCTGTTCTGTGATCAGCTGAGTGGGAAGAACTCGATGATTGGAGAGCGCGCCGCAGGGGGCACGTGAGCGGCACCATCACGGGAGGACATCTGTGGTCTCCCTCCCACCACCGGAAGGCCGCGCTGTAACAGTCTTTCTATAGCGCCGGTGGAAAGTAGTTAACGGCTTGCCGACCAGCCGCCGCGGTTGTACTGCGGAAACGCGGCTCTGCGAATCGCCGTCATGTTACGTTGCTTCCATATTCAGCCACTAGGGGCGCGCGTGCTCGTCCATGAAACCGATGCCATCACCCGGAGAACAGCGATCTGTGTGTTTCTTATCTGAGGGGAGAAGAGACAGATCATCTGTTCACACAGAGTATGAAGAGCCATCTGTCATCTCCCCTACACAGTCCCCTCCCCCCCTTCAGTTAGAACATGTAGTAGAGGACGCATTAACCCCTTGATCGCCCCCTAGTGTTAACCCCTTCCCTGCCAGTGACATGTTTACAGTAATTGATGCATATTTATAGCATTGATCGCTGTATAAATGCCAATAGTCCCAAAAAATGTGTCAAAATTGTCCGACGTGTCCGCCATGTTGCCGTCCCGGTAAAAGTTGCAAGTCGCCGGCATTACTAGTAAAAATAATAAAATAATAAATATGCCATAACTATCCCTATTTTGTAGACGCTTTACCTTTTGCGTAAACCAATCAATATACACTTATTGATTTTTTTTTTTTTTCTACAAAAATATGTAGAATACGTGTCGGCCTAAACTGGGGAAAAAATATTTTTTATATATCTTTGGGGGATATTTATTATAGCAAAAAGTAAAAAAAACATTGCTTTGTTTTATTTTTTGTTTTCAAAATTGTCGCTTTTTTTGTTTATAACGCAAAAAAGAAAAAATGAAGAGGCGATTAAATACCTCCAAAAGAAAGCTCTATTTGTGGTGGGGGGGGGGGGGCATTTATTTATTTATTTATTTTTGGATGCTACGTCACCCAACTGCATAATGGTCAGTTAAAGCGACGCAGTGCTGAATTGCAAAAAGTTCTCTGGTCAGGAGGGGGGGTAAAATCTTTCGGGGCTGAAGCGGTTAAAGTGGTTGTAAAAAGAAAAAGCACCTGGGTGCAGCAGCCCCCTCCTTATACTTACCTGAGCCAGTAATGTGCAGGAGGTCAGTGGCTCTCCCGGGTCTCTTCTCATTCATTGGCTCTGTATACTGTCAATCTGAGATAATGAGAGGAGGGGGGGGGGCTGAGCTGCACTCTGTGACTGGGCACACCGAGCAATAACTTGGGATGGAGCCCTGCTCAGGTGCCCCCCAGAGCAAGCAGCTGGGAAGGTCTGTAATTATGAACTGGTAATAACGGGAAGAACTACTCATGAAATAGATCTTTCAGATGGTGAGTTGGGCGGGGGGCGGTAAAAACAGGCATCTGATGTAGTTTTGCAGTCTGGATGTTTGGGACTGAGCAGTATAGAGGTATATAGTGTAAGCTTTGTGCTGTCAGTGTGATCTCCCGCCCCGGGATTGGAGAGGTCTGTGCTGCTCACATAACATTGTCTCGCCTCTTCTGGCTGATTTCTGAGGTGCTGCGGCCCGATTCCTCCCATGATCACAATTAGGGTTGTCACCTTTTCTTCACCTCAAACCCAAACACTTGATCGGTGCACACCAATTTTTATTATAGTATAAACTATAGATATATTTTGGTATTAAATAATATTTCTAATCATATGAAGTTAATAACAAGAGTCCCCCTTTACGTCAGAGTCCACGGAGTCCCCCCTTTATATCTGAACTCACAGAGTTCCCTTTCACTCTAAGGGGGGACTCTGCAGACTCTGATGTAAGGGAGAATTCTGGGGACTCTAACATAAGGGATGCTCTGGGAACCCTGATTTAAGGGGGGACACTGAGAACACTGATGTATGGAGAGAACCCTGATTTACCTTAGTGTACTCTCTCAGAGGCAGGAGAGAGAAGGGGTAGACTTCAGACACGGAGGGATGGTGAGCTCACTCACCCTTTGGAAGTCAGCACCTCTCATCCAAATGTATCTGAGGCTGCTGGGCTTCAAATTTTCGGCCCCCACTTTCCTTTTTCTGAGGCACAGCACCAGGCATTGGAATGTGGGCAGACAAAGAGGAGTAGGGGGTGGGGGGAAGAGGTGCAGATTGAGCCCTCTCTCCTCTCCTGTCTGTGTGTGTTTTGTTGGGGAAGAGGGAATTGTTAGTGCTGGCTTTGGGCTGTGTGAAAGAGAGTGTTACAGACACTCTCAGCTTAGACAACTGCAGCCAGCAACCCAGCTGGGAGGCCATAGTACAGTTTAAATAATGTGTCTGGGTCTCAGACAGTCTGAAACCCGGACACATGATTCCAAACCCGAACTGTCCGGGTGAATCCTGGACAGGTGGCAACCCTAATCACAATAGTCTCTCTAGGGCTGAAACAACTAATCCATTATGAAATGAATCGATTCCTATTTTCATAATCGATGAATCGGCCGGTAACCTAATGGGTTAAAAAAACCTAAAATGAGCCCTTTATAATACAAAGATAGCAAATAATCGCTACTATAAATATTCCTGTCACTGTTCTAAAGTAAAAAATGAACCCCTTTCAGTAGTGATTATCGGCTTTTTCTACTATAAAGGGCTCATTTTAGTTTTTTAGTTTTTAACCCCATTATGTTACTAAACGCGTTAGACCCGGTTCACATCTATGCGTTTTTGGTGCTTTTTGCAGAAATGCACTGCAGTTCATTTCCATGGTTTCCTATGGGACACGTTCACATCTGAAAGGGGCGGGGACTTTTAAACGCAAAATAATGCTTTATTGGTTCAATATACTTCAATGGAGAAGCTGCAGAAAAGCGTGTCATGTGTTTTTGCAGCAATTTGTGTGCCCAAAAAAAATGTAAAAATACAAATTGCAGAAAAATCACGTGCGCAAAAATCAAAACGCACAGCAAAAGGCACTGCAGAAACAGATCAAAAGCAAACTGCATAGGTGTGTACCGAGCCTTGTGCTGACCACACCGATCAATTTTCAGATGAGAATATTCAGACTAAAAATCTTTCTACATTCGCTGAATGAAAGAATTTTGTTTGAAATTTTCACTTGTTTTTAAAATGAAGGTAATATCTGAATGAAAACCACATCCACTGTCTGAAAATTCCTTCCACTAAGACCTTTTCTGTTATTTCTACATTTTCCCCTCACTGTGGTTGAAAATGAACGTCAATTTGATCCACTTTTTTTTTTTTAAGGTTATTAAGCGATTAATCGGCCAACTAATGGATGGTGAAAATAATGGTTATAAACAGAAGAAAAAACAGCGCCAATCTAAGTGCAGTATTGTTGAATCAAAGACATTTAATTTGTGAAGTTATGCACTCACACTCTACCAGAAGGTTTCAGGCACATCATGTATCTAGAGGGCATCGCAGGGCTCTCGAGGAGAAGCGGTAACTCGTTCGGCTGTATCTCTCGTCCGGTGGCGCCGGTGGTTCCCAGCGTCGCACGGCTTGGTGTAACAGCGTCAGGGAGGTCCGTTCGTCCGTTCGTTGTTATGTTGAGGGGCGCACTGCGATGACGTTTCGTTGTGGTTTACGTTGCACGCGTTCGGAGCATGCGTGCTCCTTCATCAGGCATCTGGGTTACTATGTTTGGAGTGGTTTAAATAGGGAAAGGGGGCAGTTCTAATTAGTCGTTTAGGTTCCACCTTATGGGGCGGAGCTGTTCCGACCAAAGCATGGTGTTGATTGCTCATGTGTTGCAGGCTGGTTGTATGTGATTATTGTGTGTGTGTCCATCAATGTATGTGGATACAAGTTGGATAGTGTGGACAAGATGTGGGAAAAAGTGATAAGAGTTGGAACTTTTTTATTTATTTAATTGTTTTAAAAATTGTTTTAAAAAATTATGAAAATACTTGTTAGAAGTATAAAATAGAAGTGGATTTTGCAAGAATTAAAAGAAGGTTGTTAAAAATTGAAAAAATACATAGAAAATACATATAAAGAATATATATATATATATATATATATATATAAAAAAGAAATTTTTTATATATAAAAAATATATAAAGAATCAATAAAAATAGAAGTAAAAATAAGGATAAAATTACAATAGGAATAAAAATAACAATAAAAAAAACAATAAAAATAAAAATAAAGATAAAAATAAAAATAAAAATAAAAATAGAACTAGGAATAAAAATAAAATTAAAATGAAAAAGGGGCAAAAAATTGTTAATTAAATTGCTGAAGGTATATTTCTATGGTGGGTATTATGACATAACATGGTGAGAGACATGTATATTGATAGGATTTGATATTGTGAGAATTTGGTACTGTAAAATACAATAAAATGGTGTTAAAATGAGACGTGGATGTTAGAGCAGAACATACACATACATATATATATATATATATACATACACATACACACACATACATATATATATATATATACATATACATATATATATACATACACATACATACATACATACGCATGCACACGCACTCGTACGTGTGTGAACCCACTTATAGTGGGATCAGAAAAAGGCGTGTGGATACTGATTTGTGGAGGTGAGGGCGGGGGGGGGAAGGGGAGGGGGGGGGGGGGTGCGGGGGCGGCTAAGCAATTTTAAGTCTCATTAAAAAATCTCATGGAAAAAGTGTGATGGGTAAAAATTAGACAACTGAGTTGATTTCTATGTCCTCGTTGAGGCCTCCAGGCGTGAGGGTGTCTAACGTATATATCCAAAAAGTTTCCCTCTCGCAGAGACGTTTGAAACGTTCTGCGAGGGGGAAGGATCCAGGTATCTGTTCAAGGGCCCATACTTGCATGCCCTCTGTGGACCCTTGATGGTGTTCTTTAAAGTGTCGTGGGATAGTGAGATTGGAGTCCCCTTCTACTGATCGGCGATGTTCGCCAAACCTTTTTCTTAGGGTACGAATGGTACGCCCTATATAAAGTAGATTGCAAGGGCAGCGGATTGCATATATTACAAACTCAGAGGAGCAGTTGTAGAACTCTTTTAGTTGGTATGTGTTGCCCTTTGTCGTAAAAGATTTTTGGCGGTGTTGGACAAATTTACAGGTGAGACATTTTTGTTTCTTGCATTGGTACATGCCCTTCAGGGTGAGGAATGTCCTGAGTGGCTTTGGTTTGTTATCGGTTTTTAATTTGCTCGGGGCGATAAAACTTTTTATGTTGCGTGCTCTACGATATGTTATCTTGGGGGTATCTGTTATGGAGGTTTTTAACAGAGGGTCTTCTAGAAGGATACTCCAATGGTTTTTGAAGATTTTTTCCATTTTTTTGTGTTGGGAGTGATATTGAGTAATGAATCTGGTGCTGTGAGTTTGGGAATGGACAGTGGGTTTGTTCGGTGTGGTTTCATGTGGTTGGGGTGTGACCGGGTGTGTTACTGGCTGGGTGTCCAGGAATTTGGTGAAGGCTTCATCTACTAGGGTGGGGGGATAGCCTTTGTCTTCAAATTTTCTTTTAAACAGAGTGCCCTGCTCGATATAATCTGAGTTGTGAGTACAATTTCGTTTTAAACGATTAAATTGACTCTTTGGGATATTGGTGATCCACCTTGGGTGGTGGCAACTTTGGAAGTGTAAATATGAATTTCCTGCAGTGGGTTTTATGTGGTTTCTTGCGAAGATGGTTTTATTGATATGACAGAGTTCAAGATCTAAAAAGGGTAAGGTATCTGGACTGGATTCAAAAGTGAAAGATAGGCCTAGATCATTAGCGTTACAGTGTGAGACGAAGTGGTCTATGGGTGGTCCGGTGTTGTCCCATATGATGATAATATCATCTATATAGCGACCTATGTATATAATATGCTCTGTATATGGATTGTTGTTCCAAATGTAAAGAGTTTCCCAGAAGCCCATTGTCAGGTTTGCATAGCTAGGTGCAAAATTGGCACCCATAGCTGTCCCTTGGGTTTGTAAGTAGAATTTTTTATTGAAGGAGAAGTAGTTGTGGGTGAGGCAGAACTTTGTGGAATCTAAGATAAACTCTGCTTGTGCAGTTTTTAGGGATGGGTCTAGGGCTAAGAAGTGTTTTACTGCCTGAAGGCCAACAGCATGGGGAATTGAAGTATAGAGGGAATTGACATCTAAGGACACCCATTGGTAGGTGGGCTCCCAGGAGTAGGTTTTTAGGATCTCTAATAGGTGTGTACCATCTCGTATGTAAGTTTGGAGATTCTGTGCCAGTGGTTGCAGGAAATGGTCAATGTAGATAGAAAAGGGGCTAGTTATACTTTCCATTGCGGCAACAATTGGTCTCCCCGGGGGATTCTCTGAATTTTTATGTATTTTGGGAAGGTGATAGAAATAGGGAGTGTTATAATATGTTTTGGATAGAAAGGAAGCTTCTGCTTTTGTAATAATATTATCTCCAAGGGCTCGTTTTATGAGTGCTTCAGCTTCTATAGAGAAGAGGGGGAGCGGGTCACTTTTTAAGGGCTTGTATGTGTTGTTATCGGAGATCACGTGCGCAAAAATCAAAACGCACAGCAAAAGGCACTGCAGAAACAGATCAAAAGCAAACTGCATAGGTGTGTACCGAGCCTTGTGCTGACCACACCGATCAATTTTCAGATGAGAATATTCAGACTAAAAATCTTTCTACATTCGCTGAATGAAAGAATTTTGTTTGAAATTTTCACTTGTTTTTAAAATGAAGGTAATATCTGAATGAAAACCACATCCACTGTCTGAAAATTCCTTCCACTAAGACCTTTTCTGTTATTTCTACATTTTCCCCTCACTGTGGTTGAAAATGAACGTCAATTTGATCCACTTTTTTTTTTTTAAGGTTATTAAGCGATTAATCGGCCAACTAATGGATGGTGAAAATAATGGTTAGTTGCAGCCCTAATTCTCTCCCAGTGTTGCTGGGAGAAACCTTGAAACACAACGTACATCCTCCAAGCTAATGAAGCCAATCCTCTTTTATTCACAGATGTGTCCATCACCAACGTTCGCCATCCCAGCTTCACCATTCATGCAGAAGTTTGCTTATGGAACCCGTGTCAGCGTTTACCTGATGAAAAGGTCAGCTCAGCATTCATCATCTTGTTTTGTCGGAGAATAAAGGTGGGGGGAGGGGGAGAATGTTCCAAAATAGATGACAAAGTAGGACGTGTTACTAGTCAGCAAATCTAGGACAGGTAAGTCCTGCATATTGGTGACTACATATCGGAAGTGAAGGCCGGGTTCACACTTGTGGGAATTGGATGAGGGTTTCCCCGCATCCATTTCACATGACGGGAGAGTGTGACCGGCTGTCATTGGAGCCGCTTCACACATCTCCGGGGCGGCTACAGAGCGCACTGCAGAAGGGTCCGGTGTGTCTTTGGCTGTTTTCAGGTCTGAATTGAGGCAAAATTCTGCCCCCCCCCCCCCATAAAAAACGGAGAACAGGGGCGCTCCACAAACCGTGTGAACCCAGCCTTAAATCGGAGCTCCGCCCAAAAGGGATGTACTGCTTTTACCACCCCCCATTACCTAGTTTCAACAGGTTCCTGCACCCACTTCTGCTTTTGCAGAAGTTCTCACCCCTCCCCCCTGCGATTTTCTGGGAAACGTCACAGGTCCCAGAAGATTGCATGACCTGTGGAGAGGCAGCCGCCTTTTCCAGGCTTTACTGTCTCAGGGCCGCTCTGTGCAGTTAAGTAGTATAACATGTTCTTCTAAAGTCTGTGGTTTTTTGTTTATTGAAAAACATAATTTTAAGGTTCAAAGCAAGTTTCTCGGCCCCCTAGTATTTCTGGCTGTGGCCAATGTAAGTAAGGGCTAATCATTTATGTAGAATTTACAGAAGCAGCTGGGACTGGTGTCTAGCTATGGGGAGGAGTGGAGGATCAGCCCTGCTTTAACCACTTAAGGACCGCCTCGCGCCAATATATACAGCGGCAGAATGGCACGGCTGGACACAATCACGTACCGGTACGTGATTCTTTAAGTGCCCAGCCGTGGGTCGGGAGCGCGCGGCTGGCTCCCGACCCGGTCCTGTGATCTGTGGCCGCGGGACCAGCGGACCCGATCGCCGCTGGTGTCCCGCGATCGGGTCACAGAGCTGAAGAAGGAGGAGAGGTCTGTGTAAACAAGCCTCTCCCCGTGCTTCCCTGAGGGGCTGTCACCGATCGTCTCTTGTTCTGGGCGCGTCTCCGATCTCAGTAAAGAAACATCGGCTCTTTACCCATGTGATCAGCTGTGTCCAATCATATGTAAACAAGGAAATGGCAGTTATCTGCTTGACTCTCTCACTGAAAGAGTGGGAGGAGAGAGCCGATCAGCAGCATTTCCTCACAGGGGAGACCTGTACATATCATCGGTGCCGCCCCATCTGTACCCCATTGGTGCCGCCTCATCTGTGCCCCATCGGTGCCACCTCATCTGTGCCCCATCGGTGTCGCCTCATCTGTGCCCCATCGGTGTCGCCTCATCTGTGCCCCATCTGTACCCCATCGGTGCCGCCTCATCTGTACCCCATCGGTGCCGCCTCATCTGTGCCCCATCTGTACCCCATCGGTGCTGCCTCATCTGTACCCCATCGGTGCCGCCTCATCTGTGCCCCATCTGTACCCCATCGGTGCCGCCTCATCTGTACCCCATCGGTGCAGGAGAAAAATGACTTATTTACAACATTTTCTAACAGAAACAGACTTTTTTTTGTTTGTTTGTTTTACAATATTTGGTCTTGAGTATTGAGGTGGTTAATGGCCCCTTTTCATATCCACCAAATCCTCTACAATTCTGAGGCAGTGCTTAGTATTATTCTTAAAATCAATTCCTGTGTCCCCATGGAGCTCCTTGGATTTCAGGCCCCTAAATGTGTCACATCTTCTTCTGTCTAATGGACAACGAAGCTCTTGATTCGAATGTCAAATGCTAGTTTGTACTGGTCCGAGGAGCTGGCATTTTACAGCTGTGTGATGGGAGGAAGATGATTTTCTTTTTCTTTAAACTCCCATCAAGTAGGGCTATGTGGTAGACTTTAAATTCTGATTCTGATTGTGCCGTCTGTAATCAATAACTGTTCATCTCCATTCTCTGTCCAGAGGAATCCTTCATGGATGACTTTGATGAGGGCGCTTATTACGAAGCTTTGGGCACGAGACCGGCACTTAACATGGACAAGCTGGATGAGTCCTACCAGAAGGTGATTGAATTGTTCTTCGTGTGCACCAGCGAGAACCCCAAGGAACGGCCTTCTGCACCTCCAATTGTGGAGGCCTTGGAAGCGCAGGGGGTCAAGTAGTCATTTAGAATTCTGTTTAAAGGTTTCTGTTGGAATGGTTTTAATGTTTTTAACTATGAGAAGGCAGCTTTGTGTTGCTGTAATGTTTTCTAGAATGGTAGATTAGAGCAATGGTGAGCTCTGCTCTTCATCAGAGGTACTAATGCTGCCATATGAGGCTAGAAGTAAACTCAGCAGTTATGTCCCACGTAGCAGGTCCCTGACATCATGTATGTCATTCCAATGTGAAAGTATTGCTGGCCTTGCTGTATATAGCACTGAGGCACACAAACCTACCTCTAGCCAATGATGGTGCCACCTTTTGGAGTCTTCCTGAAGACACTTCTGCTGCCCCCATCCATCATGGTCACATCCTATAAGGCACATGCCCAGCCCAGCTTTTATTTTAGAATAACTGTGGCAACCAGGTATTACAAGGGTGTTTGGGTGCTGGAGGTAGGGTTTGATTTGTACAAAACCTAAACGTGATACAAGGTGCACTTTCATATGGGGGGAAAGTGTAAATGGAGAGTTTACTTCCCACTTTACCTCCAGCAACCCCTTTGCAGTTCTCTACACATAACTGCAGCAAACAGCCCTCAAGTACCTATTGACTTATGTAAGCTGCCCTAAGGTCCTACCAGGCTGCTGTATGCCAGATACTTCTAGTTCTGAGCCATGGTTGGGATTTCTTTGTAAATCTGAGACATTGATTGGCTGCTCAGACCAAGGAAGATACTTTTTGGGCCTTTGCATAGCATAGAACCTGTTCCTCCTGCCCTACTAGAAGTATTAAAGAAAAAAGCTGGAGGGAGTTTGCTTGTAGGCACGGCCTGCTGTCCTCTCCAAGATGGCTGCCTGGAGCTCATAGCAGAAGATGATTAGTCTTTAGTAGGTTCCTGCTGGTGTTTTGTCAGATTAGGCGAACCGTCAAAGTGTAACGCAAGTGACGTTTCGTCGCCGCCATCTTGCTACACCCCGCACTTGTCCCTAGTGAGGATACGGTGAGAAGGGGGAAAGCAGACATCTTGTTACACCCCGTACTCCTCCACGGTCAGGATACAGTGAGAAGGGGTAAGGGGACATCTTGTTACACCCCGTACACCTCCACGGTCAGGATACAGTGAGAAGGGGTAAGGGGACATCTTGTTACACCCCGTACTCCTCCACGGTCAGGATACAGTGAGAAGGGGTAAGCGGAAATCTTGTTACACCCCGTACACCTCCACAGTAAGGATACAGTGAGAAGGGGTAAGCGGACATCTTGTTACACCCCGTACTCCTCCACAGTAAGGATACAGTGAGAAGGGGGTAAGGGGACATCTTGTTACACCCTGTACACCTCCACAGTAAGGATACTGTGAGAAGGGGGTAAGGGGACATCTTGTTACACCCCGTACACCTCCACAGTAAGGATACAGTGAGAAGGGGGTAAGGGGACATCTTGTTACACCCCGTACTCCTCCACGGTAAGGATACAGTGAGAAGGGGTAAGGGGACATCTTGTTACACCCCGTACACCTCCACAGTAAGGATACAGTGAGAAGGGGGTAAGGGGACATCTTGTTACACCCCGTACACCTCCACAGTAAGGATACAGTGAGAAGGGGGTAAGGGGACATCTTGTTACACCCCGTACTCCTCCACGGTAAGGATACAGTGAGAAGGGGTAAGGGGACATCTTGTTACACCCCGTACACCTCCACAGTAAGGATACAGTGAGAAGGGGGTAAGGGGACATCTTGTTACACCCCGTACTCCTCCACGGTCAGGATACAGTGAGAACGGGTAAGGGGACATCTTGTTACACCCCGTACACCTCCACAGTAAGGATACAGTGAGAAGGGGGTAAGGGGACATCTTGTTACACCCTGTACACCTCCACGGTAAGGATACTGTGAGAAGGGGGTAAGGGGACATCTTGTTACACCCCGTACTCCTCCACAGTAAGGATACTGTGAGAAGGGGGTAAGCGGACATCTTGTTACACCCTGTACACCTCCACAGTAAGGATACAGTGAGAAGGGGGTAAGGGGACATCTTGTTACACCCCGTACACCTCCACGGTAAGGATACAGTGAGAAGGGGGTAAGGGGACATTTTGTTACACCCTGTACACCTCCACAGTAAGGATACAGTGAGAAGGGGGTAAGGGGACATCTTGTTACACCCCGTACACCTCCACGGTAAGGATACAGTGAGAAGGGGGTAAGGGGACATTTTGTTACACCCTGTACACCTCCACAGTAAGGATACAGTGAGAAGGGGGTAAGGGGACATCTTGTTACACCCCGTACACCTCCACGGTAAGGATACAGTGAGAAGGGGGTAAGCGGACATCTTGTTACACCCCGTACACCTCCACGGTAAGGATACTGTGAGAAAGGGTAAGCGGACATCTTGTTACACCCCGTACACCTCCACAGTAAGGATACAGTGAGAAGGGGTAAGGGGACATCTTGTTACACCCCGTACACCTCCACAGTAGGGATACAGTGAGAAGGGGGTAAGGGGACATCTTGTTACACCCTGTACATCTCCACAGTGAGGATACTGTGAGAAGGGGGTTAGCGGACATCTTGTTACACCCTGTACACCTCCACAGTAAGGATACAGTGAGAAGGGGGTAAGGGGACATCTTGTTACACCCCGTACACCTCCACAGTAAGGATACAGTGAGAAGGGGGTAAGGGGACATCTTGTTACACCCCGTACACCTCCACGGTAAGGATACAGTGAGAAGGGGGTAAGGGGACATTTTGTTACACCCTGTACACCTCCACAGTAAGGATACAGTGAGAAGGGGGTAAGGGGACATCTTGTTACACCCCGTACACCTCCACGGTAAGGATACAGTGAGAAGGGGGTAAGCGGACATCTTGTTACACCCCGTACACCTCCACGGTAAGGATACTGTGAGAAAGGGTAAGCGGACATCTTGTTACACCCCGTACACCTCCACAGTAAGGATACAGTGAGAAGGGGTAAGGGGACATCTTGTTACACCCCGTACACCTCCACAGTAGGGATACAGTGAGAAGGGGGTAAGGGGACATCTTGTTACACCCTGTACATCTCCACAGTGAGGATACTGTGAGAAGGGGGTTAGCGGACATCTTGTTACACCCTGTACACCTCCACAGTAAGGATACAGTGAGAAGGGGGTAAGGGGACATCTTGTTACACCCCGTACACCTCCACAGTAAGGATACAGTGAGAAGGGGGTAAGGGGACATCTTGTTACACCCCGTACACCTCCACAGTGAGGATACTGTGAGAAGGGGGTAAGCGGACATCTTGTTACACCCCGTACACCTCCACGGTAAGGATACAGTGAGAAGGGGTAAGCGGACACCTTGTTACACCCCGTACACCTCCACAGTAAGGATACAGTGAGAAGGGGGTAAGCGGACATCTTGTTACACCCCGTACACCTCCACGGTAAGGATACAGTGAGAAGGGGTAAGCGGACATCTTGTTACACCCTGTACACCTCCACGGTAAGGATACAGTGAGAAGGGGGTAAGCGGACATCTTGTTACACCCTGTACACCTCCACGGTAAGGATACAGTGAGAAGGGGGTAAGGGGACATCTTGTTACACCCTGTACACCTACACAGTAAGGATACAGTGAGAAGGGGTAAGCGGACATCTTGTTACACCCCGTACACCTCCACAGTAAGGATACAGTGAGAAGGGGGTAAGGGGACATCTTGTTACACCCTGTACACCTCCACGGTAAGGATACTGTGAGAAGGGGGTAAGGGGACATCTTGTTACACCCCGTACTCCTCCACAGTAAGGATACAGTGAGAAGGGGGTAAGGGGACATCTTGTTACACCCCGTACACCTCCACAGTAAGGATACAGTGAGAAGGGGTAAGCGGACATCTTGTTACACCCCGTACACCTCCACAGTAAGGATACAGTGAGAAGGGGGTAAGGGGACATCTTGTTACACCCCGTACACCTCCACAGTAAGGATACAGTGAGAAGGGGTAAGCGGACATCTTGTTACACCCCGTACACCTCCACAGTAAGGATACAGTGAGAAGGGGGTAAGGGGACATCTTGTTACACCCCGTACACCTCCACAGTAAGGATACAGTGAGAAGGGGGTAAGCGGACATCTTGTTACACCCCGTACACCTCCACAGTAAGGATACAGTGAGAAGCTGTAAGCGGACATCTTGCTACACCCCGTACACCTCCACGGTAGGATACAGTGAGAAGGGGTAAGGGGACATCTTGTTACACCCCGTTCACCTCCACAGTAAGGATACAGTGAGAAGGGGGTAAGGGGACATCTTGTTACACCCTGTACACCTCCACAGTAAGGATTAGTGATGGACGAACGTTTCGCCCGGCGGTCGTTTCGCGGCGAATTTCCGACATTCGCGGTCCGCACGTTCGAACGCCTTTTTCCGTCGTTCGCCGCGGCGGACTTACGTGTTTAATGTATACAAGAACTTTAACCTTTGGTGACACGTTTATCATGTGATACAGGACAGCCAATTGAGACATGACAGCACATGGACACTTGGACATTCCCCCTAACCTATAAATACACCCGATCCGGTGGCCATTTTACATTCTTTCTTCTGTTACGATAGGGACAGGTTCCTGTGTGGAGTAGGGAGAGATAAACCACTAGCTATTTGGTACACAAAAGTTATTTTCAGGACTGGTATAGGTGTTAGGTGTTGATAGGTTTGCTGTGCTGCTGATTCTTGCAGCAGCCTGAGTGTCTTTTGTTAGTTTAGAGAAAGGGAAAGGACGGTGTATGCTACAGGGACAGCCAGATTAGTCTTTCATCATCATCATCATCATCATCATCATTAGCTGTTACTATCAAGGTCCACAAAAGAGCTGTTCCAGTAACCACTAATCGTTCTCTTTTTTTGCCAATTTGTATAGGGACAGGAAGGAAGCAGTGTTGTCAGGCAGTGAGGGTAATTTTAAAGACTTGCTGTTATTATTAGTTCCACAAAGGTTCTTTTCAGGACTGGTATCAGTGGTACAGTAATAGGCTTGTACATGTATAATATTCTTTCTTCCAAATATAGAAAGGATATTATACTTGACTGCTGCCCTTCTGCTGCAGTCTGCTAAACATTCACAACTCACTTGTTCCACAAAAGTTCTTATAAGGACTGGTAACTTGGTATAGGGTGCTACGGTACATAGGCTTGAGTGCGGTACAGTCTGCTGTTCTGTAAGGACCGCTATCGGTCCACAATAGATAGGGTTGACGTGCACCACTGCTGACCGCTGCCCTATACTGCAGCAGTCCTTCAGCGGTATAGGGACTGACGTACAGTCTGCTAAACACTAATACACAACCTGCTTGGTCCACAAAAGTTCTTATAAGGACTGGTAACTTGGTATAGGGTGCTACGGTACATAGGCTTGAGTGCGGTACAGTCTGCTGTTCTGTAAGGACCGCTATCGGTCCACAATAGATAGGGTTGACGTGCACCACTGCTGACCGCTGCCCTATACTGCAGCAGTCCTTCAGCGGTATAGGGACTGACGTACAGTCTGCTAAACACTAATACACAACCTGCTTGGTCCACAAAAGTTCTTATAAGGACTGGTAACTTGGTATAGGGTGCTACGGTACATAGGCTTGAGTGCGGTACAGTCTGCTGTTCTGTAAGGACCGCTATCGGTCCACAATAGATAGGGTTGACGTGCACCACTGCTGACCGCTGCCCTATACTGCAGCAGTCCTTCAGCGGTATAGGGACTGACGTACAGTCTGCTAAACACTAATACACAACCTGCTTGGTCCACAAAAGTTCTTATAAGGACTGGTAACTTGGTATAGGGTGCTACGGTACATAGGCTTGAGTGCGGTACAGTCTGCTGTTCTGTAAGGACCGCTATCGGTCCACAATAGATAGGGTTGACGTGCACCACTGCTGACCGCTGCCCTATACTGCAGCAGTCCTTCAGCGGTATAGGGACTGACGTACAGTCTGCTAAACACTAATACACAACCTGCTTGGTCCACAAAAGTTCTTATAAGGACTGGTAACTTGGTATAGGGTGCTACGGTACATAGGCTTGAGTGCGGTACAGTCTGCTGTTCTGTAAGGACCGCTATCGGTCCACAATAGATAGGGTTGACGTGCACCACTGCTGACCGCTGCCCTATACTGCAGCAGTCCTTCAGCGGTATAGGGACTGACGTACAGTCTGCTCACTTCCTTGACCCAAAAAAGCACACCGTACTATATGCCCCTACCCTCCTCTTTGAAGAGGTTGAGCGGTGTCATATTTCTACTGGGGCTGCTTATGATATCCCTGTGCTGTGCTGACTTCCTCCTGGGGGTTCTTATTATGAAGGGATCACACTATCCCTGTGCTGTGCTGACTTCCTCCTGGGGGTTCTTATTATGAGGGGATCACACCATCCCTGTGCTGTGCTGACTTCCTCCTGGGGCTGCTTACGGTGCTGCTGTCAGTGCTGTATGTCACGGTGCTGCTGTCAGCGCTGTATGTCACGGTGCTGCTGTCAGCGCTGTATGTCACGGTGCTGCTGTCAGCGCTGTATGTCACGGTGCTGCTGTCAGCGCTGTATGTCACGGTGCTGCTGTCAGCGCTGTATGTCACGGTGCTGCTGTCAGCGCTGTATGTCACGGTGCTGCTGTCAGTGCTCTGTATTACGGTGCTGCTGTCAGATGCCTCTATCACGGTGCATGTGTCATTCCGGTATGTCACGCTGCTGGTGATCATCTCCTGCACCCTCTTCTTTGCCTACCCTGGTCCCTGACCTTCCCTCTCCTCCATTGCCTTCATTAGCTCCATAGTCCTGAATTGTTAGAACAATTTCCCAAATAAAATAAAAATGCTTGTAGTTATCGATCCCAAATTCACCTCATACATGTATTATGTCATTGTCCAGATGGTGGGACTACGTTTTACCCCCTAATAATTACCACGTGGCCGCAAATTCGACATGAAGGTTTGCAAAGTTCGCCTCCCATTGAAGTCAATGGGGCCCGCGGCGAACGTTCGGTTTCGCGAACGTTTGGGTCCGTTCGCATTTCGCTTTCGCGAAACGTCCCGTCGGAAGTTCGTCCATCACTAGTAAGGATACTGTGAGAAGGGGGTAAGGGGACATCTTGTTACACCCTGTACACCTCCACGGTAAGGATACAGTGAGAAGGGGGTAAGGGGACATCTTGTTACACCCCGTACACCTCCACGGTAAGGATACAGTGAGAAGGGGGTAAGGGGACATCTTGTTACACCCTGTACACCTCCACAGTAAGGATACTGTGAGAAGGGGGTAAGCGGACATCTTGTTACACCCTGTACACCTCCACAGTAAGGATACAGTGAGAAGGGGGTAAGGGGACATCTTGTTACACCCCGTACACCTCCACAGTAAGGATACAGTGAGAAGGGGGTAAGGGGACATCTTGTTACACCCTGTACACCTCCACGGTAAGGATACTGTGAGAAGGGGGTAAGGGGACATCTTGTTACACCCCGTACTCCTCCACAGTAAGGATACAGTGAGAAGGGGGTAAGGGGACATCTTGTTACACCCCGTACACCTCCACAGTAAGGATACAGTGAGAAGGGGTAAGCGGACATCTTGTTACACCCCGTACACCTCCACAGTAAGGATACAGTGAGAAGGGGGTAAGGGGACATCTTGTTACACCCCGTACACCTCCACAGTAAGGATACAGTGAGAAGGGGGTAAGCGGACATCTTGTTACACCCCGTACACCTCCACAGTAAGGATACAGTGAGAAGCTGTAAGCGGACATCTTGCTACACCCCGTACACCTCCACGGTAGGATACAGTGAGAAGGGGTAAGGGGACATCTTGTTACACCCCGTTCACCTCCACAGTAAGGATACAGTGAGAAGGGGGTAAGGGGACATCTTGTTACACCCTGTACACCTCCACGGTAAGGATACAGTGAGAAGGGGGTAAGGGGACATCTTGTTACACCCCGTACACCTCCACGGTAAGGATACAGTGAGAAGGGGGTAAGGGGACATCTTGTTACACCCCGTACACCTCCACGGTAAGGATACAGTGAGAAGGGGGTAAGGGGACATCTTGTTACACCCTGTACACCTCCACGGTAAGGATACTGTGAGAAAGGGTAAGCGGACATCTTGTTACACCCTGTACACCTCCACAGTAAGGATACAGTGAGAAGGGGGTAAGCGGACATCTTGTTACACTCCGTACACCTCCACAGTAAGGATACTGTGAGAAGGGGGTAAGGGGACATCTTGTTACACCCCGTACACCTCCACAGTAAGGATACAGTGAGAAGGGGGTAAGCGGACATCTTGTTACACCCCGTACACCTCCACGGTAAGGATACAGTGAGAAGGGGGTAAGCGGACATCTTGTTACACCCCGTACACCTCCACAGTAAGGATACAGTGAGAAGGGGTAAGCGGACATCTTGTTACACCCCGTACACCTCCACAGTAAGGATACAGTGAGAAGGGGTAAGCGGACATCTTGTTACACCCCGTACACCTCCACAGTAAGGATACAGTGAGAAGGGGGTAAGGGGACATCTTGTTACACCCCGTACACCTCCACAGTAGGGATACAGTGAGAAGGGGGTAAGGGGACATCTTGTTACACCCTGTACACCTCCACAGTGAGGATACTGTGAGAAGGGGGTTAGCGGACATCTTGTTACACCCTGTACACCTCCACAGTAAGGATACAGTGAGAAGCTGTAAGCGGACATCTTGCTACACCCCGTACACCTCCACGGTAGGATACAGTGAGAAGGGGTAAGGGGACATCTTGTTACACCCTGTACACCTCCACGGTAAGGATACAGTGAGAAGGGGGTAAGGGGACATCTTGTTATACCCCGTACACCTCCACGGTAAGGATACAGTGAGAAGGGGGTAAGGGGACATCTTGTTACACCCCGTACACCTCCACGGTAAGGATACAGTGAGAAGGGGGTAAGGGGACATCTTGTTACACCCTGTACACCTCCACGGTAAGGATACTGTGAGAAAGGGTAAGCGGACATCTTGTTACACCCTGTACACCTCCACAGTAAGGATACAGTGAGAAGGGGGTAAGCGGACATCTTGTTACACTCCGTACACCTCCACAGTAAGGATACTGTGAGAAGGGGGTAAGGGGACATCTTGTTACACCCCGTACACCTCCACAGTAAGGATACAGTGAGAAGGGGGTAAGCGGACATCTTGTTACACCCCGTACACCTCCACAGTAAGGATACAGTGAGAAGGGGGTAAGCGGACATCTTGTTACACCCCGTACACCTCCACGGTAAGGATACAGTGAGAAGGGGGTAAGCGGACATCTTGTTACACCCCGTACACCTCCACGGTAAGGATACAGTGAGAAGGGGGTAAGCGGACATCTTGTTACACCCCGTACACCTCCACGGTAAGGATACAGTGAGAAGGGGGTAAGGGGACATCTTGCTACACCCCGTACACCTCCACAGTAAGGATACAGTGAGAAGGGGGTAAGCGGACATCTTGTTACACCCCGTACACCTCCACGGTAAGGATACAGTGAGAAGGGGGTAAGCGGACATCTTGTTACACCCCGTACACCTCCACAGTAAGGATACAGTGAGAAGGGGTAAGCGGACATCTTGTTACACCCCGTACACCTCCACAGTAGGGATACAGTGAGAAGGGGGTAAGGGGACATCTTGTTACACCCTGTACACCTCCACAGTGAGGATACTGTGAGAAGGGGGTTAGCGGACATCTTGTTACACCCTGTACACCTCCACAGTAAGGATACAGTGAGAAGGGGGTAAGGGGACATCTTGTTACACCCCGTACACCTCCACAGTAAGGATACAGTGAGAAGGGGGTAAGGGGACATCTTGTTACACCCTGTACACCTCCACAGTAGGGATACAGTGGGAAGGGGGTAAGGGGACATCTTGTTACACCCCGTACACCTCCACAGTGAGGATACTGTGAGAAGGGGGTAAGCGGACATCTTGTTACACCCCGTACACCTCCACGGTAAGGATACAGTGAGAAGGGGTAAGCGGACACCTTGTTACACCCCGTACACCTCCACAGTAAGGATACAGTGAGAAGGGGGTAAGCGGACATCTTGTTACACCCCGTACACCTCCACGGTAAGGATACAGTGAGAAGGGGTAAGCGGACATCTTGTTACACCCTGTACACCTCCACGGTAAGGATACAGTGAGAAGGGGGTAAGCGGACATCTTGTTACACCCCGTACACCTCCACAGTAAGGATACAGTGAGAAGGGGTAAGCGGACATCTTGTTACACCCCGTACACCTCCACAGTAAGGATACTGTGAGAAGGGGGTAATGGGACATCTTGTTACACCCCGTACACCTCCACAGTGAGGATGCTGTGAGAAGGGGGTAAGCGGACATCTTGTTACACCCTGTACACCTCCACAGTAAGGATACAGTGAGAAGGGGTAAGCGGACATCTTGTTACACCCCGTACACCTCCACGGTAAGGATACAGTGAGAAGGGGTAAGCGGACATCTTGTTACACCCTGTACACCTCCACGGTAAGGATACAGTGAGAAGGGGGTAAGGGGACATCTTGTTACACCCTGTACACCTCCACAGTAAGGATACAGTGAGAAGGGGTAAGCGGACATCTTGTTACACCCTGTACACCTCCACGGTAAGGATACAGTGAGAAGGGGTAAGCGGACATCTTGTTACACCCTGTACACCTCCACGGTAAGGATACAGTGAGAAGGGGGTAAGGGGACATCTTATTACACCCCGTACACCTCCACAGTAAGGATACAGTGAGAAGGGGGAAAGCAGACATCTTGTTACACCCCGTACACCTCCACGGTAAGGATACAGTGAGAAGGGGGTAAGGGGACATCTTGTTACACCCCGTACACCTCCACAGTAAGGATACAGTGAGAAGGGGTAAGCGGACATCTTGTTACACCCCGTACACCTCCACAGTAAGGATACAGTGAGAAGGGGTAAGCGGACATCTTGTTACACCCCGTACACCTCCACAGTAAGGATACAGTGAGAAGGGGGTAAGGGGACATCTTGTTACACCCCGTACACCTCCACAGTAAGGATACAGTGAGAAGGGGTAAGCGGACATCTTGTTACACCCCGTACACCTCCACAGTAAGGATACAGTGAGAAGGGGTAAGCGGACATCTTGTTACACCCCGTACACCTCCACAGTAAGGATACAGTGAGAAGGGGTAAGCGGACATCTTGTTACACCCCGTACACCTCCACAGTAAGGATACAGTGAGAAGGGGTAAGCGGACATCTTGTTACACCCCGTACACCTCCACGGTAAGGATACAGTGAGAAGGGGTAAGCGGACATCTTGTTACACCCTGTACACCTCCACGGTAAGGATACAGTGAGAAGGGGGTAAGGGGACATCTTGTTACACCCTGTACACCTCCACAGTAAGGATACAGTGAGAAGGGGTAAGCGGACATCTTGTTACACCCTGTACACCTCCACGGTAAGGATACAGTGAGAAGGGGTAAGCGGACATCTTGTTACACCCTGTACACCTCCACGGTAAGGATACAGTGAGAAGGGGGTAAGGGGACATCTTATTACACCCCGTACACCTCCACAGTAAGGATACAGTGAGAAGGGGGAAAGCAGACATCTTGTTACACCCCGTACACCTCCACGGTAAGGATACAGTGAGAAGGGGGTAAGGGGACATCTTGTTACACCCCGTACACCTCCACAGTAAGGATACAGTGAGAAGGGGTAAGCGGACATCTTGTTACACCCCGTACACCTCCACAGTAAGGATACAGTGAGAAGGGGTAAGCGGACATCTTGTTACACCCCGTACACCTCCACAGTAAGGATACAGTGAGAAGGGGGTAAGGGGACATCTTGTTACACCCCGTACACCTCCACAGTAAGGATACAGTGAGAAGGGGTAAGCGGACATCTTGTTACACCCCGTACACCTCCACAGTAAGGATACAGTGAGAAGGGGTAAGCGGACATCTTGTTACACCCCGTACACCTCCACAGTAAGGATACAGTGAGAAGGGGTAAGCGGACATCTTGTTACACCCCGTACACCTCCACAGTAAGGATACAGTGAGAAGGGGTAAGCGGACATCTTGTTACACCCCGTACACCTCCACAGTAAGGATACAGTGAGAAGGGGTAAGCGGACATCTTGTTACACCCCGTACACCTCCACAGTAAGGATACAGTGAGAAGGGGGTAAGGGGACATCTTGTTACACCCCGTACACCTCCACAGTAAGGATACAGTGAGAAGGGGTAAGCGGACATCTTGTTACACCCCGTACACCTCCACAGTAAGGATACAGTGAGAAGGGGTAAGCGGACATCTTGTTACACCCCGTACACCTCCACAGTAAGGATACAGTGAGAAGGGGGTAAGGGGACATCTTGTTACACCCCGTACACCTCCACAGTAAGGATACAGTGAGAAGGGGTAAGCGGACATCTTGTTACACCCCGTACACCTCCACGGTAAGGATACAGTGAGAAGGGGTAAGCGGACATCTTGTGTTAGGGGGTTAGCTCGGTAGCGGGTGTGTGTGACCCCCTGGATGGGTTCACAACACAAAGTCAGACACAGCAGACAGCGGTGTAGGTGCAAAAAAACAAAAGATCCGGTTTATTTAGGCTACATGCAGTGATACATATAACAGCCAAACAAAATAAAACAAGAAAATAAATCCTGGTCAGTTTGACCTCTAACTACACACGTAGACTCCCTGTCTAACAACTGGGTACAGCCTTGTGCTGCCCCAGTCTCTGTCTCTATTGTAGGGGTTTGCCACACAGGCGTTAACTCACCGCACAGAACAGATCTCAGACTCCCCAGTCTATACACACAAAACTGGTTCCAGGATGGAGCATCTCCCTAAGCATGCTGGGGTTTTTTGTAGAGGCCTTAATGAGCCCACTTACTACAGCTGGGCTCATTAACTCTTCCCCTCTAATTGTAAAAGTCTGCATAAAGCTTGAATCTAGGACACACATATTTCCCATCCTGAATACAACCAGGTGATTTTACCTGCGTGCTGCCACATACCCCCCCCCTCTTGTTTCAACCTTGGGGTTGTAACACAAGCAGCCAGACACGCATGTATCCGAGACAAAGCATCCACATTCCCCATTTTAACACCAGGGCGATGCTTAACTGTAAAGTTAAATTCCTGTAGGACCAGGAACCACCTATTTACCCTTCTATTGGTCTCCTTGTTCTGAGCCATCCACTTTAAAGGAGCGTGATCAGTCACCAGGTCAAAGTGCCTACCTAGCAGATAGTACCAAAGGGAATCTAGAGCCCACTTCACTGCTAAACATTCCTTCTCAATCGTGGAGTAATTTACCTCATGGGACTTCAACTTCCTGCTGAGGTAAATGACTGGGTGCTCTTCCCCGTTCCAGACCTGGGATAACACTGCTCCTAACCCAACGTCTGATGCATCAGTTTGTACCACAAAGTCCTTAGAGAAGTCTGGTGAGTACAACACTGGCTGGCTACATAAGGCTGTTTTTAAGGACTGAAATGCTTCTTCAGCCTCTGGGGACCATTTAACCATGACCGACTCTTTCCCTTTTGTCAGGTTGGTGAGGGGCACAGCCTGAGAAGTAAAATGGGGAATGAATCGTCGATAATAGCCAGCGATTCCCAGAAAGGCTCGTACCTGTTTCTTGCTGTTGGGACGTGGCCAACTCTGTATGGCCTCGACTTTATTGACTTGGGGTTTTATCACCCCCCTCCCAATAGTGTACCCAAGATATTTGGCCTCCTCCTGTCCAATGGTACACTTCTTTGGATTGGCCGTAAACCCAGCTTCCCGGATAGAGTCTAGGACTGCTTGTACTTTTGGCAAATGTGAGACCCAGTCTGTGCTATGGATAATCACATCATCCAGGTAAGCTGCAGCATATTTCTGATGGGGCCTCAGAATCTTATCCATTTTCCACTGGAATGTTGCCGGTGCATTCTGTAACCCAAACGGCATTCTCTTATATTGGAATGCCCCATCTGGGGTTACAAACGCAGTTTTCTCCTTGGCCGACTCGGCCAGGGGAATTTGCCAATACCCTTTGGTGAGATCAAGAGTTGTCATATATCGGGCTGTTCCCAGCCGGTCAATCAACTCATCTATACGTGGCATGGGGTAGGTGTCAAATTTTGTAACTTTATTCAATTGTCGAAACAAAACCGCCAGCTCCCATCAGGTTTGGGCACTAGTACGATAGGACTGGACCAGTCACTCTGGGACTCCTCTATCACACCCAATTCCAGCATCCTTTGAACCTCCCCATGTATTGCCTCCCGTCGGGCCTCTGGTATTCTATAAGGTTTTAGTTTTACCCTTTCTCCTGGCGGGGTGATAATGTCATGCTCTACGCCAGATGTTTGTCCTGGCAGCTAAGAGAAAATCTCTTTGTTACAAAGTACAAACTCTTTAACCTCCTGTTGTTGGGGTTTTCGATAAGGTGACTGCTATTCCATCCTCAGGAACTAAGCAATCAGGCTGGGCTTGTGACCAAGTCTCTGCGACTAGGGATTCCCTATCCCTCCAGGCTTTCAGCAGATTGACGTGATAGATCTGCTCCGGCTTTCGCCTTCCTGGCTGTCTAACCCTGTAGTTCACCTCACTAATTTTTTCAATTACTTCATATGGACCTTGCCATTTGGCCAGAAATTTGCTTTCAACCGTAGGGACTAGCACCAAGACCCTATCCCCCGGGGAAAAAGTACGGGTCTTGGCCCCACGGTTGTACACTCTCTGCTGTGCTAACTGCGCTTGGGTCAAATGTTCCTTTACAATTGGCATTACCTGTGCGATTCTATCCTGCATCAGGGCGACATGCTCAATCACACTCCTGTGAGGAGAACTCTCATTTTCCCAAGTTTCCTTGGCGATATCCAGCAGCCCTCTTGGGTGTCTCCCATAGAGCAACTCGAAGGGTGAGAAACCCGTAGAGGATTGGGGTACCTCCCTAATGGCAAACATCAGATAGGGTATTAGACAGTCCCAATTCTTTCCATCTCTATCCACCACCTTCTTTAACCACTTGCTTACTGGGCACTTAAACCCCCCTCAGTCCCAGACCAATTTTCAGCTTTCAGCGCTGATGCACTTTGAATGACAATTGCGCGGTCATACAACACTGTACCCAAATGAAATTTCTATCATTTTTTTCCCACAAATAGAGCTTTCTTTTGGTGGTATTTAGTTACAGCTCGGAGTTTTATTTTTTGCTAAACAAACAAAAAAAGATGCAAAAAAAAAAATCATGTTTTAATAGTTTGTTATAAAATTTTGCAAACGGGTCATTTTTCTCCTTCATTGAAGTGCGCTGATGAGGCGGCACTGATAGGCTGCATTGGTGGGCACTGATGGGCTGCATTGGTGGGCACTGATAGGCTGCATTGGTGGGCACTGATAGGCTGCACTTGTGGGCACTGATAGGCATAGTTAAGGCGGCACTAATAGGCACAGATAAGGCGGCACCGATGGGCACAGATAAGGCGGCACTGATGGGCAAAGATGGGCACAGATAAGATGACACGGATGGGTGGCACGGATAAGTGGCACGGATGGGCACTGATAGGTACCACAGATAGATGGGACTGATGGGCACTGATAGGTGGCACTGATAGGTGGCTCTGATAGGTGGCACTGCTGGGCACTGATGGGCGGCACTGCTGGGCACTGATGGGCGGCACTGCTGGGCACTGATGGGCGGCACTGGGGTGCAGCACCTTTGAGGCAGATTGGGTGGCACTGTGGGTGGCACTGTGGGGTGGCACTGTGGGGTGGCACTGTGGGTGGCACTGTGGGGTGGCACTGTGGGCATTATGGGCACAGACGGGGGGCACTTACTTTTACTTTGTTATATTTCAGGATGGCACTGCGGGAGGCAGGTGGGCACTGGCAGGTGGCATGTGGTGCCTTTCATTGCTGGCCGTGATCGGGACTGATGTCCCGATCACGGCCGCCGGTGATCGGCTTTTTTTTTTTCTCCTCGCGCTGTCAGCGCGAGGAGGAATAATAGCCGATTACCGGCTCCGTTCTATCACATGATCAGCTGTCATTGGCTGACAGCTGATCACGTGATAAGGGGTCGGGATCGACCCCTTACACGGATCGGTGATCAGGCGAGTCTCACGGACTCGCCGATCACAGAGCGCGCCGCGCGCGCCCCTCAGGGGGCGCGCAGGCCGCTCGTAACCAGGACGACGTCAATAGACGTAGTCCTGGAAATCTAGGTCCGCGCTAATGCCGTCATTCGGCAATAGCGCGGTACCCAAGTGGTTAACATTTGTTTTAGGGTTTTGTTGAATCTTTCAACCAACCCATCTGTTTGGGGGTGATACACAGATGTACGCAATTGTGTCACTTTGTACAACTTGCATAGTTCTTTCATTACCCGGGACATAAAGGGTGTACCTTGGTCCGTAAGCAGTTCCTTACAAATACCCACGCGGCTAAAAACAAGAGATAGCTCTTTGGCTATGGTTTTGGCCGAGGTATTTCGGAGAGGAATTGCTTCCGGATAACGGGTGGCATAGTCCAATATAACCAAAATGTACTGATGCCCCCTAGCGGACTTCATTATCGGACCTACCAAATCCATTGCTATCCTCTCAAAGGGGACCTCAGTGATAGGAAGAGGTACCAGCGGGTTACGGAAATGTGGCATAGGTGCCGACTTCTGACACACAGGGCAGGAGGAACAATAATTTTCTATTTCCTTCATGACCCCAGGCCAATAGAATCTCTGCAGTACCCTCTCTCTGGTTTTCTCATTCCCCAGATGACCTCCCAGAATGTGCCCATGGGCCAATTCTAACACCAACTTCCTGTAAGGTTTGGGCACTACAAGTTGCTCAATGGTTTCTTCTGCCCTTTGAGCCACTCGATATAGCAGGTCCCTTTCCATAGTGAAGTAAGGATAAGGGCAAGTCTTATCTGGGTTCACTAACTCGCCATCTATTTTCACCACATTTTCCCGTGCCTTTATTAGGGTGGGGTCTTTTAACTGTTCTGTGGCAAAATTTTCCCTGTGAACCTCAAGATCCGAAAACTCCACAGACGGCATGTTTTTATCTGAGGATGTTGATTCCTCCCCAGTTTCTCGAGTTTCCCCCGCCAATACCGACAAGGGAAATTCAGGAGAGTCCTCACCACCCCCAGAGGAATTCTGGTCATCTTCCTGGTCTATAGGGGCACCAGTGGGGGGCTCAGGACAATCCCAGAGTTCCCAGAATTTTGGAAAATCCCTTCCCACAATAGCATCATGTGTTAAGTGAGACACTAACCCCACCTGATGAGAGAGGTTACCTTTGGGGGTCTCAAAAAACACTGAAGTTACAGGATACTCTCGGGGGTCCCCATGCACACAAATAACAGCCACCTTGTTCTTCCCAGAGACCTCTGTAGTAACTAATTCAGCTTTTATCAATGTTACCAGGCTACCTGAATGCAGCAACACATCAACATGTCTACCATTAATACACATTTTACATAAATGTTTCTCAGGTCCCCGAATGGCAGTGCATGCAACTGTCGCAAACATCGACTGACGTCTCTCCCTTATCAAGTCACATTGCATAGGCTCATCCACAACGGGGCAATTGGCTGCAATATGTCCCTCTTGCCGGCAGCGGTAGCAAATAATCTTTTTCGCTGTCTCTTGCAGCATGGGCTTCCTGGGCTGCTCCCGCCAGACCTTAGGTAGAACTCCCACCCTCTCACGCTCTCCACCCTCACCCCTTGGAGTCATCTTACCCGCCACTGGGGATGATCTGGTCTTAGGATGGAAAGTCCGTGAGTCCCTGGAAGAGGTGGTCAGGTTCTCTGTAGCCAAGTACCTCTCAACCAGATCCACAAGTTTATCGGCATTTTCTGGGTCTCCATAGCTTACCCATCTTTGGATGGCAGTAGGAAGAGCTCTCAGGAAACGATCCATAACAACACGTTCCACAATGTTTGGTGCGGTCAAAGTCTCTGGCTGCAGCCACTATCTGCTCAGGTGAATGAGATCATACATTTGAGACCTGGGGGGTTTTCCAACCTGAAAAGTCCAATTATGCACACGCTGAGCCCGGACGGCCAGGGTGACACCCAGCCGTGCCAATATTTCTGCTTTTAGCACCACATAGTCTTTTGCTTGGTCAGGCTCTAGGTCATAATAAGCTTTCTGCGATTCCCCAGTTAACAGAGGGGCCACCAGTCCAGCCCATTGCTCCTTAGGCCACTTTTCCCTTTCAGCAGTCCTTTCAAATGTGGTCAAAAACACCTCCGGATCATCCTCTCCCGCCATTTTTGTCAGTAAACGGCTCACACCAAAGGATGCGGTATTATTGTAACCACTTGCCTCATTGGTCTGCGGACGTTGCTGTATTAATGTCTCTATTTGCTGTCGAAAACTCTGCTCTTGCTTCTGCAACAGGTCTATGAAGCGGGGTTCAGATCGCTGCTGGGCTTGTTGCTGAGCTTCCAGACTCTGCAGGTGAGCTTTCTGCTGGGCTGCAAGGCTCTTTTGTAAAGCCGCATTTGTTTGCTGCTGATTTGCATTTGCTAGAGCCAGCTGTCTCAGTATCTCCTCCATGCTGGCCTTAAAAAAAAAAATGCCAAAATTCTCCACCAACTGTGAGGGGGTTAGCTCGGCAGCGGGTGTGTGTGACCCCCTGGATGGGTTCACAACACAAAGTCAGGCACAGCAGACAGCGTTGTAGGTGCAAAAAAACAAAAGATGCGGTTTATTTATGCTACATGCAGTGAAACATATAACAGCCAAACAAAAATAAAACATGAAAATAAATCCTGGTCAGCTTGACCTCTAATTACACACATGGATTCCCTGTCTAACAACTGAGTGCAGCCTTGTGCAGCACCAGTCCCTGTCTCTGTCTCTGTTGTAGAGGTTTGCCACACAGGCGTTACCTCACCGCACAGAACAGGTGTCACACTCCCCAGTCTTTACAAACACAAAACTGGTTCCAGGATGGAGCATCTCCCTAAGCATGCTGGGGTTTTTGTAGAGGTCTTAATGAGCCCACTTACTTCAGCTGGGCTCATTAACTCTTCCCCTCTAGTTGTACAAGTCTGCATAAAGCCTGAATCTAGGACACACATATTTCCCATCCTGGATACAACCAGGTGACTTTACCTGCGTGCTGCCACACTAGATACACCACATCTATGGGCCTTCCTTTATCTAGATACACCACGTCTACGGGCCTTCCTTTATCTAGATACACCACGTCTACGGGCCTTCCTTTATCTAGATACACCACGTCTACGGGCCTTCCTTTATCTAGATACACCACGTCTACGGGCCTTCCTTTATCTAGATACACCACGTCTACGGGCCTTCCTTTATCTAGATACACCACATCTACGGGCCTTCCTTTATCTAGATACACCACGTCTACGGGCCTTCCTTTATCTAGATACACCACGTCTACGGGCCTTCCTTTATCTAGATACACCACGTCTACGGGCCTTCCTTTATCTAGATACACCACGTCTACGGGCCTTCCTTTATCTAGATACACCACGTCTACGGGCCTTCCTTTATCTAGATACACCACGTCTACGGGCCTTCCTTTATCTAGATACACCACGTCTACGGGCCTTCCTTTATCTAGATACACCACGTCTACGGGCCTTCCTTTATCTAGATACACCACGTCTACGGGCCTTCCTTTATCTAGATACACCACGTCTACGGGCCTTCCTTTATCTAGATACACCACGTCTACGAGCCTTCCTTTATCCAGATACACCACGTCTACGGGCATTCCTTTATCTAGATACACCACGTCTACGGGCCTTCCTTTATCTAGATACACCACGTCTACGGGCCTTCCTTTATCTAGATACACCACGTCTACGGGCCTTCCTTTATCTAGATACACCACGTCTACGGGCCTTCCTTTATCTAGATACACCACGTCTACGGGCCTTCCTTTATCTAGATACACCACGTCTACGGGCCTTCCTTTATCTAGATACACCACGTCTACGGGCCTTCCTTTATCTAGATACACCACGTCTACGGACCTTCCTTTATCTAGATACACCACGTCTACGGGCCTTCCTTTATCTAGATACACCACGTCTACGGGCCTTCCTTTATCTAGATACACCACGTCTACGAGCCTTCCTTTATCTAGATACACCACGTCTACGGGCCTTCCTTTATCTAGATACACCACGTCTACGAGCCTTCCTTTATCTAGATACACCACGTCTACGGGCCTTCCTTTATCTAGATACACCACGTCTAAGGGCCTTCCTTTATCTAGATACACCACGTCTACGGACCTTCCTTTATCTAGATACACCACGTCTACGGACCTTCCTTTATCAGTCATTCTGTCCTCTGATAACCATGGAGGGGCTTCCTGTGACGTGTCATGGAGGATAAACACTGCAGTTTTGGTGACTGAAGCCCCCCGATTCCCTTGTGAAGGGTACAGGTCAGCACAGAAGATATAGTCACATGACAGGAGGAGGCGTTGTAGGATAGTGGGAGGAGTCACAAGATGGTGGGATGGGCCCAATAACATTGAATAGGGGTATTATTGGACAGGTCAGTAAAACTCTGAAGGTCATGTCGGCATCCGGGGCGCATTTCGAGTGAACCAAACCGCATATCACCGCAGCGCCGTCTGGCTCGGTGCCATAAAAAAGTAAAAATCAGGGACGCCTTTCTCTGTTTCTCGCAGGTAATGATGACCAATAAAATGAATGGGCGGAGCTACCCGATATCACAGATCTGAGCTCCTCCTTCTCCACTGCACATCACAGTCCTCAAACCCTCCCCCACCCCCCACCACACTACTAACCGCCTCCCACCTGCCATATAGACCAATGACAGCGGAGCGGAGCCATGTCATATGACCACGCCCAGTTTAGGCTCTTCACCCATGTGATTGGCTGTGTCCAATCACAGCTGATCCCATGTAAACAAGGAAATAAAATATATAAAAAAGGGGCGGTCTTTTTTAGTTTTTTTATTATTTTAGAAAAGATAAAACCCCGCCCAACGGTGATTAATTATCACCAAGAGAAAGTTCTATTTGTGTGAATAAAATGTGTAGAGTTTTGTATGACCGTGTAATTGTCACTCAAAGTGCGACCGCCATGAAAGCTGCAAATTGTGCTGGGCAGGAAGGCGGGGGTGGGGGGGTCTGGATGGAGGGTGGGAGCTGCAAGATAGTGATTGGCTGCTTGGATGAAGGGCGGTCCTAGCAACCAATCACTTGCTTGATAACCTTGGGCAGCTCCCGCCCTCCATCCACAACAGTCCTCCCTCCCGCTGTCAGCTCTGTGAGGAATACTGAGTGACGATTGGTGGAAGAAAAGGCTCCTAAATGCTGTGACAGCTGAGACTCCTCCCACAGTCTGCCATCTAGTAATGCCTGATAGAGGAGTCACACCACGGGGGGAGGAGTCACACCACGGGGGGAGAAGTCACACCGCAGCGGGAGGAGCCACACCGTGGGGGGAGGAGCCACACCACGGGGGAGGAGTCACACCACGGGGGGAGGAGTCACACCGCGGCGGGAGGAGCCACACCGCGGCTGGGTGGAGTCACCCCGCGGCTGGGGAGAGTCACCCCGCGGCTGGGGAGAGTCACCCCGCGGCTGGGGAGGGGTCACCCCGCGGGGGGGTCACACTACGGGGGGAGGAGCCATACTACGGGGGGAGGAGCCACACCACGGCTGGGGGGAGTCACACCACGGGGAGTCACACCACGGGGAGGAGGAGTCACGGGAGGGTGGGGAGAATCACACCACGGGGAGGAGGAGGAGTCACGGGAGGGTGGGGGGAGTCAGTGGATGGTGGGAGGAGTCACGGGATGTGGGAGGAGTCCCTCGATGGTGGGAGGAGCCACACGATGGTGGGAGGAGTCCGTTGATAGTGGGGGAGTCACGGGATGGTGGGAGGAGTCATGGGATGGTAGGAGAAGCCACGCAATGGTGGGAGGGGTAACGGGATATTGGGAGGAGTCAGTGAATGGTGGGAGGGCCACAAGATGGGAGGAGTCCATTGATGGTGGGAGGGGTCACGGGTTGGTGGGAGGAGACGGTGGGAGGGGTCACAGGTTGGTGGGAGAAGACAGGAGATGGTGGGAGGAGTCACGGTATGGTGGGAGGAGTCACGGTATGGTGGGAGGAGCCACAGCAGCCTAGAGGCGATTCAGTTCGCATTGTGCGCTATATAAGTATTTCATTCATTCATTCATTCAGGATTGTGTGAGGAGCCACGCGATGGGAGGAGGAGACAGGGGATGGTGGGATGACCAGGGGATGGTGGGAGGAGTCACGGGATGGTGGGAGGAGTCAGTGGATGGTGGGAGGAGCCACAGGTTTGTGTGAGGAGCCACGCGATGTTGGGAGGAGCCACGCGATGTTGGGAGGAGTCAGGGGATGGTTGGAGGAGTCACGTGATAGGAGGGGTCAGTGGATGGTGAGAGGAGTCACGGGATGGTGGGAGGAGCCACGTGATGGGAGGATTCAGTGGATGGTGAGAGGAGTCACGGGATGGTGGGAGGAGTCGTGGGTGGAGTCACACACTGGAAGATGTCACAGGATGTGGGAGGAGCCACACAGTGGTGGGAGGAGTCAGTTGGTGGTGGGAGGAGTCAGTGGATGGTGAGAGGAGTCACTGGATGGTGGGAGGAGCCATGTGATGGGAGGATTCAGTGGATGGTGGAAGGAGTCGTGGGAGAAGTCACGGGATGTGGGAGGAGTCAGTTGGTGGTGGGAGGAGTCAGTTGATGGTGGGAGGAGTCACAGGGTGGTGGGAGGAGTCACACGATGATGACAGCAGTCAGTGGATGGTGGGAGGAGCCACGGGGTGGTGGGAGGAGTCACGCAGTGGGAGGAGTCAGTTGATGGTGGGAGGAGTCACTGGGTGGTGGGAGGAGCCACATGATGGTGGGAGGAGTCAGTGGATGGTGGGAGGAGCCACGCGATGAGAGGAGTCAGTGGATGGTGGGAGGAGTCACATGATGGTGGGAGGCGTTACGGGATAGTGTGAGGAGCTATGCGATGGAGGGAGGAGTCACTGGATGGTGGGAGGAGACAGGAGATGGTGGGAGGAGTCACACAATGGTGGGTGGAGTCACACGATGGGAGGAGTCAGTGGGTGGTGGGAGGAGTCACTGGATGGTGGGAGGAGTCACACAGTGGGAGGAGTCAGTGGATGTTGGGAGGAGCCACGCCATGGAGGGCACCTGATGTAAGGGGCACTGTTATGGGGCACCTGATGTAAGGGGCACTCTGTTGGGGGCACCTGATGTAAGGGGCACTCTTATGGCGGCACCTGATGTAAGGTGGTTCTATTACTTACAATGTGGATGTGATTGGCTGACGTTTGTGTTCTTTCTTTGTCTTCCATCTTGTTTCGGGTACAGATAGTTGTTGGTGGAAGGACGGAATAAAAGGGTCCAGCCAGTGAAGGGGGAAGAGCTCAGAGTAATGGAGAAGAGGAGTGTCCTGCAAGGCAGAATCCGGGGCTCAGAGAAGACCGCTCACCATCAACATCTCCAAGGCCAACACACCACTGGAAGCTCTGAGGATCAGCACTAAACAGCTGCCCCGCTAGGAGGTAAAGCCTAACCTACTAACAATGTCTTTGCTACAAGTCACCCCCCAGTATCTGCTGATACCCCACATAGTTACAGGTCACCCTCCATTCTACCCATACTCTAGGCCACCCTCTGGCCCAGTCTGTAAATACTACAGATCACCAGTTATCAGGACCATCAATAGGGGGTACAGGCAGCACTTCCCATTGGGTCAGCAGGTGGTGGAACAGAAGCTGTCTGTGGATAGGTGGGGGCTGTCAGGTCAGCTTTCCAGTGCCCCATCATTTCTAATGGCAGCCCAGTCTTCGTCCGGAGGGTTCAATATTGAGTTTGCCCTTTGCAGCTATAACAGGTTCACCTCTTCTGGAAAGGCCGTCCACAAGGTTTAGGAGGGTGTCTATGGAAATGTTTGACCATTCTTCCAGAAGAACTTTTGTGAGTTCAGGCACTGATGTTGGACGAGAAGGCCTACCTCGCAGTCTCCGATCTAATTCATCCTAAAGGTGTTCTATGGGGTTGAGGTAAGGACTCTGTGCAGGCCAGTCAAGTACCTCCACTCCAAACTCGCTCATCCATGTCTTTATGGACCTTGCTTTGTGCACTGGTGAGCAATCATGTTGGAACAGGAAGAGGCCGTCCCCAAACTGTTCCCACAAAGTTGGGAGCATGAAATTGTCCAAAATGTCTTGGTATGCTGACGCCTTAAGAGTTCCCTTCACTGGAACTAAGGGGCCAAGTCCAACCTCTGAAAAGCAACCCCCCCACCATAATCCCCTCTCCGACACCATAATCCCCCCTCTGACACCATAATCTCCCCTCCCCCAACTCCATAATCTCCCCTCTGACACCATAATCTCCCCTCCCCCCACTCCATAATCTCCCCTCCCCCACTCCATAATCCCCCCTCTGACATCATAATCTCCCCTCCCCCAACTCCATAATCTCCCCTCTGACACCATAATCTCCCCTCCCCCACTCCATAATCTCCCCTCCCCCCACTCCATAATCTCCCCTCCCCCCACTCCATAATCTCCCCTCCCCCAACTCCATAATCTCCCCTCCGACACCATAATCCCCCCTCCCCCCTCCGACACCATAATCCCCCCACTCCATAATCCCCCCTCCACCAATTGGTTTGGACCAGCGCACAAAGACATTAATGGCTGTGTGTTGAGTTATTTGGAGGGGACAGGAAATGTACACTGTTATACAAGCTGTACACTCACTACTTTACATTTTAGAAGAAGAAGAAATGTCACTGAGGGGTGTACTTACTTTTGTCACATACTGTATATTTACCTAGAAAAATGGTGAGGTGTTCTATACTTATTTTACCCGCTGCTACCCACCTCAATACCAGGCACTTACACCCCCTTCCTGTACACACCAATTTTCAGCTTTCAGCGCTCTCACAGTTTGAATGACAATTACTCAGTCATACAACACTACCCATATGAAACTTGCGTCCTTTTTTCCACACAAATAGACCTTTCTTTTGGTGGTATTTAATCACTAGTGGGGTTTTTATTTTTGTGCTATAAATTAAAAAAAATTGTTTCTGTCATAAAATTTTTCTAATTAGTAATTATGGGGGGTGTGGAGTGTATGGAGGTGGGAGGTATGTACATGAGGGGTGCGGAGTGTACGGAGGTGGGAGGTATGTACATGAGAGGTGCGGAGTGTATGGAGGTGGGAGGTATGTACATGAGGGGTGTGGAGTGTATGGAGGTCGGAGGTATGTACATGAGGGGTGTGGAGTGTATGGAGGTAGGAGGTATGTACATGAGAGGGGTGTGGAGTGTATGGAGGTGGGAGGTATGTACATGAGGGGTGTGCAGTGTATGGAGGTGGGAGATATGTACATGAGGGGTGTGGAGTGTATGGAGGTGGGAGGTATGTACATGAGATGGGTGCGGAGTGTATGGAGGTAGGAGGTATGTACATGAGGGGTGCGGAGTGTACGGAGGTGGGAGGTATGTATATGAGGGGTGTGGAGTGTATGGAGGTGGGAGGTATGTACATGAGAGGTGCGGAGTGTATGGAGGTGGGAGGTATGTACATGAGGGGTGTGGAGTGTATGGAGGTGGGAGGTATGTACATGAGAGGGGTGTGGAGTGTATGGAGATGGGAGGTATGTACATGAGAGGGGTGTGGAGTGTATGGAGGTGGGAGGTATGTACATGAGGGGTGTGGAGTGTATGGAGGTGGGAGGTATGTACATGAGGGGTGTGGAGTGTATGGAGGTGGGAGGTATGTACATGAGGGGTGTGGAGTGGACTGGTATGTCCCTGCACAAAATGACATTTCTAAAGGAATAAAAGTCATTTAAAACTGCTTGCGGCTTTAATGTAATGTCTGGTCCCGGCAATATGGATGAAAATCATTGAGAACAAAGGCATGGGTACCCCGCCCCCAAGCCCATTACCAGCCCCTTTGGGTCTTGTATGGACATTAAGGAGAACCGCACACCCAAATTATAAAAAGGAAAGGCCTGAGGCCCCCAGGCCCTATATACTCAGAACAGCAGTATACAGGCGGTCCAAACAAGACAGGGACTGTGTAGGTTTGTTATTAAGTAGAATCTGTTTGTAATTTTTAAAGTGTAGCTCCAGCCAAAAAATCTATTTTTAAGCTTTTTGGAAAACATAGGGAAGGGTTATCACCCCTGTATAATTTGTTTTGCTGTCTGTGCGCACCTGTTCAGAAGATTTCACCTCACTTTCTGTCCCAATGACAATTGGATTGTTAAAATTTGGGTTTTTTGTGAAACAAGGAACTCTTACAGGAGAGAATTTCCCTTCCTAGGGGTAGATTTCCTCTCACTTCCTGTTGTCTCCTTCTGTTTGAAAGTAGGAGTTGTTTGTAAGTTGGATGTTTGAAAGTAGGGGCCTGCTCTATATACTCAAAATATAAACGCAAAAATGTGGGCCTTAGGTGTTGGTGTTGCCACAACACTGTAATCCCTCACAGTTACTCTGGGTGGGCGCAGGAACGGGCCCTGCTGTGAAATATTAGATCAAGAATTGTAATTACATGCCCCGCTCTAATTTGGCACCAACGGACCATAATGTTCGATCTTCCTCTTGAAATCGAAGCTCATCCCTAGTGGTGAAGTATGGGGCAAGATTCCTCACCCTGCTGCCATTCCTCATTATATTTCTTAGAAAAAAGAAGAAAAAAAAACACATACAAAGACAATTAAGGTACGACCAATCTTTATTGGAGATAAATCTATAGATGGAAATGATTGTCGGGCTTCGGAGAACAGTGACGGTTGACCTAGGACTCCTCAAAGGCAGGGCCTTTTTACACTAAGCCTAAACCTTAAGATGATTCAGAGGAAGGCGAAAACCCCCCGGCCAGATGGGCTCCAAGGGGGGGAAAATTCCTTCCTGACCCCCTAAGGCGATCGGATTGTCCCTGAATCATCAGTCTAGGGTGCCCAGTTCATCTCATATAGAGAAAAAAACCATACATAGAACCATACAGAACATATGTATTGCAGGTATGTATGCAATAAAACACACCTACCTGCTTGTTCACAACTTTGGGGCTCATTCAGAATATATGCATTGAGCATCCGCACAGATCAGCGCCCCCACACTGATCAGTGCCTCCGCCCGCCGCACCGATTCCTTATGTTTTCTGTGCCCAGCCCCCTACAGGAGGACTGGTGGTACCCCCTTATTGGTGGCCCTGGTGGTGGTATGTAGACATGCTGTGTATGATGGTATGCATGGTGCTATATACACAGGTATGTATGCAATAAAACACACTTGCATGCTTGTTTACAATCATATTTGGGGATCATTCAGAATATATGCATTGAGCATCCGCACAGATCAGTGCCTCCCCCACTGATCAGTGCATCCGCCCGCCGCAACGATTCCTCATGTTTTCTGTGCCCAGCCCCTACAGGAGAACCAGTGGTTCCCCCTTATTGGTGGCCCTGATGGTGGTATGTTTGGTTCTAGGTGGGCATGCTGAGTATGGTGGTATGTATGGCCCTATGTATACATTCTATGTATGGTTCTATGTATGGTGTAGGGAGATCATTGCCAGTGTGCCACAATTATCTCACTCAGTACTGCTTGTGTTACCGTCTCACAGCAGGCAACTCTCTTTTGAGGTCAAATACCCTCGGTTGGTGGTGACGAGGCTCTTCCTTCAAATGGTGATGAGGAGGCCCTCTATTAATGTCATTGCCCCTCGGATTGTGGTGACGAGGCTCTTCCTTCAAATGGTGATGAGGAGGCCCTCTATTAATGTCATTGCCCCTCGGTTGGTGGTGACGAGGCTCTTCCTTCAAATGGGGCTGACGTGGCCCTCTGTTAATGTCATTGCCCCTCGGATGGTGGTGACGAGGCTCTTCCTTCAAATGGTGATGAGGAGGCCCTCTGTTAATGTCATTGCCCCTCGGATGGTGGTGACGAGGCTCTTCCTTCAAATGGGGCTGACGAGGCCCTCTGTTAATGTCATTGCCCCTTGGATGGTGCTGACGTGGCTCTTCCTTCAAATGGGGCTGACGTGGCCCTCTGTTAATGTCATTGCCCCTCGGTTGGTGCTGACTAGGCTCTTCCTTCAAATGGGGCTGACGAGGCCCTCTGTTAATGTCATTGCCCCTTGGATGGTGCTGACGAGGCTCTTCCTTCAAATAGGGCTGACGAGGCCCTCTGTTAATGTCATTGCCCCTCGGTTGGTGGTGACGAGGCTCTTCCTTCAAATGGGGCTGACGAGGCCCTCTGTTAATGTCATTGCCCCTTGGATGGTGCTGACGAGGCTCTTCCTTCAAATGGTGATGAGGAGGCCCTCTGTTAATGTCATTGCCCCTTGGATGGTGCTGACGAGGCTCTTCCTTCAAATGGTGATGAGGAGGCCCTCTGTTAACGTCATTGCCCCTCGGTTGGTGGTGACGAGGCTCTTCCTTCAAATGGGGCTGACGAGGCCCTCTGTTAATGTCATTGCCCCTTGGATGGTGCTGACGAGGCTCTTCCTTCAAATGGGGCTGACGAGGCCCTCTGTTAATGTCATTGCCCCTTGGATGGTGCTGACGAGGCCCTCTGTTAATGTCATTGCCCCTTGGATGGTGCTGACGAGGCCCTCTGTTAATGTCATTGCCCCTTGGATGGTGCTGACGAGGCTCTGTGTTCATGTTATTGCCCCTCGGATTGTGGCGACGAGGCTCTGGGTTGATACTGGTTTTCCAGTGGTGAGTATTAGGCCACTGGCTGCAATTCACATTCTTGCTCAGGTAGGAGAAGCCCTCAAATCTCTTCTGCTGGCATGGAACTATCTGCCTCCCATTGTCTTCATTTTTAATGAATACATCCCCTGGAATTCCTTCCCCCAGGTCTTCCTCATGCATCTGGAAAGAGAAAAAAGTATTTTGTCAATGTTTCTGATCGATAGGGAAATCCCTAGAAATCCCCCCATTGTGCTGGGACTCCTCCCGTATACTTACATGTCGATTTGGAAATGGTGGGGGTGAGTTCCCTTTCTCTAGCTCCTTCCAGTCCACCTCTCTGAAGTAGGGGTGTTCTCTGATATCTCTTACTAGACTCATCCGCAGCTCTTGGTCTTTACATAGGAACTGTAAAAAGGAACAAAATATAATAAGATACACTGGAATAACATGAACAATCTATGAACAATGTAATATTTGATTCTGATTCTCTCTATTATTTTGCCTTCTGACCTGCTACTACATCCTGATTGGATTGGATGGTAGCATGGGGCCTTATTTGTGTCATATTAGTTCAGAATAGTTATTAAAGGAAAGAAACATCAGATATTTTGCAATTAAATGTGAATTAGGAATGTATTAAAAAGGAGATTTCTATGAAATCTGCACCTGCCATGATTTTTCTTATGACTCTGGCAGTCCCAGGGGAGTTCTATATGTTGTCTGTGCACGGAATGTCCCCAGAAATTGAATTCAATGTGTGTGCGATTGGCCCCATCACTATCCAATGGAACCACCCGGACCGTAAATTAAAAAGGGCTGCTTCTTTCCTTATGACAGGGGAAGGCAGATCCTTCCATTAAGCAGTCAGCTTGCTGAAAGTACAACTATGACCTCCATCGATATGTGATGGTAAGAAGGTGGAACCATGTTTAATAAAATCCTAATAAGATATAATGTATGCAACAGGGATAGAACATTGTCACTTAAAAGGTGTAAAATTTCTATGTATACTTACCATCTCTATGACGTCACGGAGATTCGGGTCTATGCTATCTGGATAATGTGGTTCCCTTGTGGTCACGATCTTCACTTCTTCCTCTGCGGACTCCCTGCCGGTCAGAAATGGATGTCTGCCGAAAGTCATCTCATACACGATTATTCCCAGGGAGAAATAATCAGCCGCTCCGAAGTATGGAATGTTTTGAAGGGCCTGTAGAAACATAAAGAGAAAAAGAAGGATGAGCTGATTGTTGGGTAGAGGACGGAGACGACTCAATGCTGATATATGTGATCTATGAATCCTCCCAGGACTCCTAAAATTGTGCTCAAAAGACCTCAAACCAAGGCGGAGCTTGTGAATATTGGAGCTGGGGCTTTAGGTCTCACAGAGACACAAAAGGAAATTGGTTGAAATCTTCCAAATTGAGGTAAATTTCACCAGAACAGGTGTGCCCGTTGAAGGTTTCTCCTCCCCTCGTGTTCTGGGGAAATATCTAAAACTCACTTTCTTTCTCAATGACAATGGTCACCAATACAAACCAATGGGGACAAATACCTCTGGAATATTGTTCCAGCCTGGAAACCCACTGAAACCAACCAGGTCACCAGTAAAGAAATTCTTAATTTAGTGAAAAATGATCTCCCTTTAGCTTATCTCTATATCCCACTATAACAAATATTACAATTAGGTCTAATATCAGGTGGAAAGCAAGTATCTTACCTCTGGCGACAAGTACCCTGGTGTTCCCGATTGCCCTTGAATCCTGCTGGACTCCGTGACGCCCATATGTGCCAAGCCGAAATCGGCTATTTTGATGTGTCCAACGTTATCCAAAAGAATATTTGCAGGCTTGAGGTCTCTGTGGATGATCTCCCTAGAATGCAGAAACTGCAGACTACAGATCATTTCTGCTATGAAGTATCTGATGGGGGAAAGAGATAGAGGAATTAGCATCACAAATCATCACAGAGTAATGAAATCTAAAGATGAAATGACTTCCCCCTGTAATACATAGGGGTATGGATGGACGAGGCTCAGGTGAAGGGGCTGACTACATCACTGGCTGTGGTCAGTCACCCCCGACTCCAGAGTGACCCGTTCATTGATCTTACCTTATGGTGCCCCCAGGAAATGGAGCTACTGCCATGGCACGATGGAGATCCCCTCTGGTCACGCATTCCAGGACAAAGGCGAGATGATTCTGTGTGAACACAAGAGATAAAGTTTACATTATAGACATGCAGGATTTCATTTTGTGGAGGAATAGACAGACACACTTAATTTAGTAAAACCTGACAGAGGAACTAAGTAGGCCGCCATTACTGGACTGTTCTTATTGCAATGCTACTTCTGTCTGGTCTGGTAAAGAAATTGGAAGGTGAAAAGACTTACCTTTGTCTGGAACGTTCCAAACAGATGTGTAATAAATGGACACTCCCTGGCTACTTTCAGCACATCACGTTCTAAGAAAACCATATCACTATCGTCTTCATAATAAATAAATTCTGTCTTTTCCACAAGTTTAACCGCCAGCTTCTGGTCAATGGCGGGATGAGAGGCCAAGATCACCTTCCCAAAGGCCCCCTGTCCAAGGACTCCATAACAGGTCATGTGTTCAAAGGAGAGTACACTTGACTGGTCCTTGGTGACCACGCTGGATGGTACTTGTGAGGCGATCTCATGGTGTGTGCTGCGGATGGATGGATTGTCTAGGTCGCACTCTGGTGGAGTAGCCACGTCTTGGTCGCACTCTGGTGGAGGGGCCACGTCTTGGTCGCACTCTGGTGGAGGGGCCACGTCTTGGTCGCACTCTGGTGGAGGGGCCACGTCTTGGTCGCACTCCGGTGGAGGGGCCACGTCTTGGTCGCACTCCGGTGGAGGGGCCACGTCTTGTTCGCACTCCGGTGGAGGGGCCACGTCTTGTTCGCACTCCGGTGGAGTGGCCACGCCTTGGTCGCACTCCGGTGGAGTGGCCACGCCTTGGTCGCACTCCGGTGGAGTGGCCACGCCTTGGTCGCACTCCGGTGGAGTGGCCACGCCTTGGTCGCACTCCGGTGGAGTGGCCACGCCTTGGTCGCACTCCGGTGGAGTGGCCACGCCTTGGTCGCACTCCGGTGGAGTGGACACGTCCTGGTCGCACTCCGGTGGAGTGGACACGTCCTGGTCGCACTCCGGTGGAGTGGACACGTCCTGGTCGCACTCCGGTGGAGTGGACAGGTCCTGGTCGCACTCCGGTGGAGTGGACAGGTCCTGGTCGCACTCCGGTGGAGTGGACAGGTCCTGGTCGCACTCCGGTGGAGTGGACAGGTCCTGGTCGCACTCCGGTGGAGTGGACACGTCCTGGTCGCACTCCGGTGGAGTGGACACGTCCTGGTCGCACTCCGGTGGAGTGGCCAGGTCCTGGTCGCACTCCGGTGGAGTGGCCAGGTCCTGGTCGCACTCCGGTGGAGTGGACAGGTCCTGGTCGCACTCCGGTGGAGTGGACACGTCCTGGTCGCACTCCGGTGGAGTGGACACGTCCTGGTCGCACTCCGGTGGAGTGGCCACGTCCTGGTCGCACTCCGGTGGAGTGGACACGTCCTGGTCGCACTCCGGTGGAGTGGACAGGTCCTGGTCGCACTCCGGTGGAGTGGACAGGTCCTGGTCGCACTCCGGTGGAGTGGACACGTCCTGGTCGCACTCCGGTGGAGTGGACACGTCCTGGTCGCACTCCGGTGGAGTGGACACGTCCTGGTCGCACTCCGGTGGAGTGGACACGTCCTGGTCGCACTCCGGTGGAGTGGCCAGGTCCTGGTCGCACTCCGGTGGAGTGGCCAGGTCCTGGTCGCACTCCGGTGGAGTGGCCAGGTCCTGGTCGCACTCCGGTGGAGTGGCCAGGTCCTGTTCGCACTCCGGTGGAGTGGACACGTCCTGGTCGCACTCCGGTGGAGTGGACACGTCCTGGTCGCACTCCGGTGGAGTGGACACGTCCTGGTCGCACTCCGGTGGAGTGGACACGTCCTGGTCGCACTCCGGTGGAGTGGCCAGGTCCTGGTCGCACTCCGGTGGAGTGGACACGTCCTGGTCGCACTCCGGTGGAGTGGACACGTCCTGGTCGCACTCCGGTGGAGTGGACACGTCCTGGTCGCACTCCGGTGGAGTGGACACGTCCTGGTCGCACTCCGGTGGAGTGGGCACGTCCTGGTCGCACTCCGGTGGAGTGGACACGTCCTGGTCGCACTCCGGTGGAGTGGCCAGGTCCTGGTCGCACTCCGGTGGAGTGGCCAGGTCCTGGTCGCACTCCGGTGGAGTGGACACGTCCTGGTCGCACTCCGGTGGAGTGGACACGTCCTGGTCGCACTCCGGTGGAGTGGACACGTCCTGGTCGCACTCCGGTGGAGTGGACACGTCCTGGTCGCACTCCGGTGGAGTGGCCAGGTCCTGGTCGCACTCCGGTGGAGTGGACACGTCCTGGTCGCACTCCGGTGGAGTGGACACGTCCGGGTTGCACTGTGGTGTGCAGTCAATACCGCGTACACCTACAATAAAAAAAGAGAGGAATTAGATTTAGCACCTTCACCTACATTTCATATATTTTTCTTTGTAAAACATCAAATTATGGAGAGAAGAGATGAAAACGCTGGTGCCAGAGACCATGAATAAACTCTACAGGACAGGGACACAAGGAGGACTAATGTTGTACTTTGTATAAAAATGCTGGTTGCCTGCCACTCATCCCGACCCACTGGCTGGCAATAATGGCATGAAAAATCAGAGGGGCTGGTTGTACCCAGCCCGTAATCAGCCTGCCCATACATGGTTAGAATCTTGGCTGGTCCTTGCTTAGCCGGGTGAGATTGGAAGTGTCTATAGCCGGCTTTAGGAGCGCAGACATTTCTAATGACAGCACTTGGGGTAAAGGCATAGTGCATATTAAAATGCTGATGGATAATGAATTAGTGCAGTTTTGTTTGTGTTGGTTTTGTCCGTCTGTCTGGCCTTGTTTACAAGGGTGATGAGGCCCATATAACATGAACGGGACGTTTCTACAACATCTGTATCTTCCAGGTGCTGCATGCAGGCAGTCCATTGACAATGAGTAGAACGCACAGCTGCACGCACGCAGCCACTTCTCCTAATATGACATGCACTGTCTGCATTCAGGGCCATTCGCCCACACCCAGGACCGCTGGGTCCTGGGTGTAGGCGAATGGCTGGGTGGGCTTGGTGGGCATTGATAGGTGACACTGGTGGGCATTGATAGGTGGCACTGGTGGGCATTGATAGGTGGCACTTTTGGGCATTGATAGGTGGCACTGGTGGGCATTGATAGGTGTGATAGGTGGCACTGGTGGGCATTGATAGGTGGCACTGGTGGGCACTGTTACTCTATAAATGAGGCATAATCGCCTCTTCCTTTTCAGGGTCGATGTCCCTTTAAGATGAGCCGGTGATCGGCTTTGTTCTTCTCCTGTCAGCAGAGGAGAAAAAAAAACGATCACTGAGCTTTTGTTTACATCATGTGATGAGCCGTCATTGGCTGATAACTGATCACATGATAAGGGGTCGGGATTGGCCCCGTACTCGGATCGGTGGTCATCCGAGTCTCAGTGACTCTGTGATCACGGCGCCCTCCGCAGGGAGCGTGCACAGGGGGATGTCATATGACGGCCTCCCGGGAACTCACATCCGCGCTGTGCCCGTCATTTGCCCATAGCGCGGATGTCAGGGGGTTAAACAGGTGGGGTGGCATTATCCGCACTGCCCATGGGGGGGCGGCATTGTCCGCACTGCCCATGGGGGAGCGGCATTGTCCGCACTGCCCATGGGGGGTGGCATTGTCCGCACTGCCCATGGGTGGGGCGGCATTATCCACACTGCCCTTTGGGGGATGGCATTGTCCGCACTGCCCATGGGGGGCGTCATTATCCGCACTGCCCATGGGGGTGGCATTGTCCGTAACTGCCCATGGGGGGCGGCCAGAGGCGGCTCTCTAATTAGGCAAATTAGGCGATCGCCTTAGGCCTCGCAACTCATCCCCTCGATCGCCTAATTTGCCTGACCGGTGCGTGTGAGTGGCAGCGAATATCTCCCGTCAGTGTCCCCAAACTAGCGGGACGAGTGAGCGGGATGAGCGAGGCTCAGCAAGCAACTACTGAACACAGTGACAACGCTGCTAGTGCTATGTGACCAGCGCCGCGCTCTCTGCCTCAGGCTCTGCACTCTCCAGCGCCCCCTCTCTGTGTCCTCGAGGCTCCAGCGCTGCCTGAGGACAGATTATAGAGGCGGAGCTGGCGGCCTCTGCTGAACCCAAGAGGGATGGATGAAAGCACGGACATGCAGGAGTTCCTTTTGTCGGGTGTGGAGGGAGGTGAGCTGACAAGTTTATGGGGGCACTTGTGACTTGTATGCAGGGACTAGAGATGGATGAGGGAGGGGGCAGTGAGAGCCGTGTCTGCAGCACAGGGGGCAGTCATGGTGCTGTGCTCTTCAGTTGCTCTATGCATGCCACTGCAAAGTGGTCTCTGCAGTGCTGGAGCAATAAATTAGGGCTCAGTCACACCATATACCAGTTTTATACCATTTGCACCCCTCCCATGTCATACTACCCCCATACTAACCCCCCCATACACTCTGCACCCCTCTCATATACATACTACCCCCCATACACTCTGCTCCCCTCTCATATACATACTACCCCCCCATACACTCTGCACCCCTCTCATATACATACTACCCCCCCATACACTCTGCACTCCTCTCATGTCCATACTACCCCCCCATACACTCTGCACCCCTCTCATATACATACTACCCCCCCATACACTCTGCTCCCCTCTCATATACATACTACCCCCATACACTCTGCACCCCTCCCATATACATACTACCCCCCATACACTCTGCACCCCTCTCATATACATACTGCCCCCCATACACTCTACACCCCTCTCATATACATACTACCCCCCCATACACTCTGCACCCCTCTCATATACATACTACCCTCCCATACACTCTGCACTCCTCTCATGTACATACTACCCCCCCATACACTCTGCACCCCTCTCATATACATACTACCCCCCCATACAATCTGCACCCCTCTCATATACATACTGCCCCCCATACACTCTGCACCCCTCTCATATACATACTACCCCCCATACACTCTGCACCCCTCTCATATACATACTACCCCCCCCATACACTCTGCACCCCTCTCATATACATACTACCCCCATACACTCTGCACCCCTCTCACATACATACTACCCCCCCCATACACTCTGCACCCCTCTCATATACATACTGCCCCCCATACACTCTGCACCCCTCTCATATACATACTACCCCCCATACACTCTGCACCCCTCTCATATACATACTACCCCCCCATACACTCTGCACCCCTCTCATATACATACTACCCCCCATACACTCTGCACCCCTCTCATATACATACCACCCCCCACATAGACTCCGCACTCCTCTCATGTACATACTACCCTCTGTCATACCCTCCATTTTCCTCTACTACACATGTTTACCACCATTGTACCGTGCCATCATAATAGCATCATGGACAAAGTAATGCCCTGGGGCCCCTACTAGGAAGATGGTGACCTGTGGCATACACAGAGCACCGCAGAAAACAGTGAGTGAGGCTAAATTATGCTACATATTGGGCATGACTTTTTGGTCTGATTAGAAATTTTTGTCTAATTTTATTTATTTTTCTTACAATTTTTTTAAAACCCCAAATGTTGTTTTTTGGTGAGTTTTTTGGTTTCTTTGGTGAGATATCAGGGGTCTAAACAGACCCCTGAAGTCTCACTTTTGACACAGAGAAAGGGACTGAGGACAGATATTCCCCAGTCCTTTTCTCTGTAGCCTCAGCTTCACTGCAAATGAATGAACAGGAGACAAAGTCTCCTATTAATTCATAAACCGAAGCAGAGAAAACACAGCTTACTATGCTTCAGTTATGATTGAACACAGTGAGTGATCAGTACCGATCACCCATTGTGTTCATTTAGAAAAGTAAGGGCTGGTAAATGACATATTTACCAGCCCCTTTATCTGAAGATCCCCCAGTCAGCGGGAGAGAAGAGGAGGGAAGCCAGCAGCACTGTGGGGGAGGGGGGGTTATTGCTTTAATTATTTTTCTCATGTCTGAGTTTTGCCTAAGGCCTCACAAAGCCTAGAGCCATCTCTGGGGGCGGCATTATCCGCACTGCCCATGGGGGGGCGGCATTATCCGCACTGCCCATGGGGGGGGCATTATCCGCACTGCCCATGGGGAGGTGGCATTGGGGGCACTGAACCAATTGGCACCTTTGTTTTGTTTTTTGTGGGTTTACATCCACTTTAAATATTGCTTATAAATGTGTGTTTATTAGGATTGTACAATAAGTACATGGGTTGTGTGTATGTCAGGGGTTGACAAATTTGCTTTGAATTTAGGAGCCAGTTTTTGTTTTTTTAGAGTGGTATGGATTGTCAGCTCCCGGGGTAAGGCCACTCATTTTCACCCCCTATCCCTAACTCACAATGGAGCACCCAGTCAATAACTCCATTGAAACGCTGTTACATCAGGGTTATGGGCTGACCAGAAAGAGAGTAAGGCTGGCAACATATGGAACTGGTTGCCACTGGCAGGTACGTGGAACTGCCAGATGGCACCGGCAGGTGACACTGGTTTGGAACTGGCAGGTGGCACTATTGGCACTGGCACTGATTGGCAGGTGGCACTGGTTTGGAAGTGGCAGGTGGCCCTGGTTGGTGATGGCAGGTGGCCCTGGTTGGCGGTGGCACTAGTTGTCACTGGCAGATGGCACTGATTGGTGGTGGCACTGGTTTGTGTTGGCAGGTGGCACTGGTTGGCGGTGGCACTAGTTGGCACTGATTGGCAGTGGCACTGGCAGATGCCACTGGTTGGCGCTGGCAGGTGGCACTGGCAGGTTTTACTCGGAGCACTCTGTTACTGAAATGTAACAGAGGAGCTGTCAGAATTGAGCTTAAAGCGGAGCTCCACCCTAAAGTGGACCTTCCGCTCATTGGAACCCTCCCCCCCTCCGGCGCCACAATTGGCACCTTTCAGGGGGGAGGGGGGTGCAGGTACCTGTACAGTACAGGTATCTGCATCACTTCCGGCGTAGATTCTGCAGAATCCACGCCCCTTTCCGCAGAATCTACGCCCCTTTCCGAAGGTCCCCCGCTGTCTGCTGGGAAACACGCGGATCCCAGAGACAGCGGGGACCATCCTTATTGCGCAGAGCGACTCGCGCATGCGCAGTAGGGAACCGGGAAATGAAGCCGAAAGGCTCCACTTCCTGATTCCCATACCCAAGATGGCGGCGGCAGCACCCGAGAGACGATCGAGAGATCGGCTTCGGGTGCCGATATCGCGGGCGCGCTGGGCGGGTAAGTGTCATTATTTTAAAAGTCAGCAGCTGCAGTATTTGTAGCTGCTGACTTTAAAAAAAAAAAAAAATGGCGGACTCCCGCTTTAATGTCGGAATGGGCGGGACCTGGCCGGGGTGTGAAACTGACAAGTAACAGAGAGGCGGTGTAGTGTCATATTTTGCTCCCCATCATAGAATGTTCCGGAAGTGACGCTGCGGCCAGAAATTTAGCACTGCGCATGCGCCATGCGTTCCAAACACTTGCGCCATGCGTTCCAAATGATTTGCGACAATGCAGACCAGTGAAACCGTCAGATAATGTCAGAGAAGTGAGGGGAGGTAATCCCCTCCCTGAGCCACAGTTACCCGCTCTCTCTCCGCCGCTCTCCGCTCTGTCTAAAGTTAATGTCACGATTACCTCCCCTCACTCCCGTGACATTATCTGACGGTTTCACTGAACTACATTGTCGGAAATCCTCTGGAACGCATGGTGCAAGCATTTGGAACGCATCGCGCATGCGCAGTGCAAAATTTCCGGCCGCAACGTCCCTTCCGGAGCGTTCTATGATGGGGAGCAAAATATGACGCAACAGCGGATATGTCAGATTTGAGCTTGAGTCGAGGTGGGCGGGCCCCGCTCGGGGTGGGAGGGTCCCGGCCGGGTGGGCGGGACTCAGAAGCTATCAAACACCGGCCAACGATTGGGCTGCTTAAGAAAAGAGGCGCGGCCACATACACGTAGCGGCCCGCCCAGATTCCATTGGCTGGTGTTTGATAGCTGCCGGGTCCCGCCCACCCCGGCCGGGTCCCGCCCACCCCGGCCGGTTCCCTCCCACACCGACATAAAGCTGAAATCTCTCCTTTGCTTGTCAGTGTCACACACAGTGCGCAGCCGCAGAGTGTGGAGGAGGGGGGAGGGGGGCAGTCATTGTTAATAGTGATAGTGAGTGGGCTGGTGGCAGCTTAGGCGCCAGGTTGTGATTTCTGGTGGCATTGGTGACCTGGCGCCTGGGGTTTGTGGAGCCCTGGTGTATGTCTTGTGTTGATTGTAACTAAAAAATGTCATAAAAAAGGACTTGATTTAAAAAATATGAAAAAAAACATATGTACCTATGGGAATGTGACCCCAAAACATTTTTTGAAAAAAAAAAACAAATTATGAAAAAAAAATATTTTTTTGAAAAAAAAAATTTTTTTTTGAAAAAAAAAAATTTTTTTTGAAAAAAAAAAAAATATGAAGAAAATAATATACTTTGAAAAAAAAAAGTGAAAAAAAAATTTTTTTGGAAAAAAAAAAAAAAATTTATAAAAAAAAAAAAAATCTTTGAATAAAAACACTTACCAATCTCAGTGTCTGTATCCCGGTGATGTCTATTGGCTTTACAGCCGGAACCGAAACATCGAACGACGGCTCTGAAACAGCCGCGCACAAACGCTCGGGTCCTCTTCAGCTTGGAGGGCTTTTTGGTTGGGGTATCTGCAGGCTGGTCACTGACACCTCCTACCATGGCCCTTCCTTTGCTGGGTTTCTCTTTGATGTTTTTCAGAGAAACAATCTGATTACATTTAAATCGGTTCATTATTAAGAATAAAGAAACTCGCTTTAAATGTATGACAACAAATATTGCAATGAAATTGAATTGACCGAAATCAAATCCAATAATATCACAAGGTATCTCTCAGGAGAGATAAAAGCCAACCTCACTTGTCAGTGGACAGTCAACTTCTGATGAATTCTGCCCCAGCGTCTGAATATATAGGGGGACTCAGCCAATGAAATCACAGCGACTTTGGCTCAGCCAATCACAGTGACTTTGGCTCAGCCAATCACAGTGACTTTGGCTCAGCCAATCACAGTGACTTTGGCTCAGCCAATGAAATCACAGTGCAGTCATGTGACTTTTTTTTTTTTTTTTTGAAAAATTAACTGACGATTTTTCTTAAAGGAGCCAGTATACGGATGTAATAGGGATATACGGCTCCTGGAAGAACATGTTATTGTGAATGAGTTTTAACCCTTACAGTCCCATGGCTGAAATAAAGATCTCTATTCTTATGATAACATTGTGAATGGAGCCTTAGAAATCCTCTCCGCACATCAAATCTTTTGATTTCTTTTATTTTATCGTTATTACACACCAATTATTTCTCCATGAGGGGGGGAGGGGTGATGAGCCTCACGCTGCTCCCCGGGGCCGCCCGCCGTGTGAAGATCCGTACCGCGCTCTACCAACCAATCACAATTGATAACGGAAGTGACGTTCAGTCGCAGCCATCTTACTATACCCCACACTCCTCTATAGTAAGCATACACTGAGAAGGCGGACATCTTGTTACACCCACCGGAGTTTGATGCATAAATAGAGTATTTAAAAATCGGAATGTTTGGATGTTACATTTTAAAAGCCGCGGCAAACCTGCCCACCTCACACGTTTGCTAATGTGACAGAAAACTCTGAGTTCAGTCCGTGGGATTTCACCATATAACCTCCGATTTTGTGTTTTATAAAAAGTGTAAAATGCAAAACTCCAGCGGGTGTAACAAGATGTCCGCCTCCCCCCCCTTCTCGGTCTATCCTCACAGTGGAGGAGTGCGGGGTGTAGCAAGATGGCGGCGACGGATCGTCACTTCCGTTACTAATTCTGAGGGGTCGCGGAATCTGACGGAACACCGGAGCCAGCGCTGCAGCGGTCAGTCCGCCCGATATTTTGTATGACCCTTTGTCTCTCAGCTCCTCCCCTATCACACAGGCTCCACCCTCCTCGCACTCATCTCCGTGGTAACCGTACACTGCAGGGGGAGGAGATAAGAGACACAGCCCCACCCCTCATTCCTCCTCTCTGTTTACTAATATGGAGGCGTCCAATCAGCGGCGGGACAAGTGACCAGCAAGGAAGGTGGGGCCGGTAGCGGAAGGGGCGGGGCAGGGATTGAAACGCACAGTGTCTGGTAGTCATGATCATCTCTCGCCAGGTGAGACCCCGAAGTATCGAGGGGGAGGGGGAGTGTCCACTATAGAGGGTCCCCCTCCCCCAACACACACAGAGGACCAATCATAGGCTGAGCTCTACTACCATCCCCCATCATCCCAGGAGGGACCCCAACTCTACTCAGCTATACAGAGGGGGAGGGGCAGTGTGAGAGGGAGGGGTGTCAGGTGAGGGGGAGGGGTGTAAGGTGAGGTGATGAGGAGTATTGATGGGAGGTTCTCTGTCGCTCTTCATGTGTCGGTGCTCTTCGATGAGGTGGGGGTGTATTTCTCGGAGGGGGAGGGGTGTAATGAGGAGTATTGATGGGAGGTTCTCTGTCGCTCTTCAGGTGTCGGTGCTCTTCGATGAGGTGGGGTGAATTTCTCGGAGGAGGAGGGGTGTAGTCTGGAGGAGTATTGATGGGATGTTAGGGAATGGGATGTTGGTAGGGGGCACACTTTAGTGGCACTGGTAGGTGACACTGATGAGGCACGGGTAGGGGGCACACTTTAGTGGCACTGGTAGGTGACACTGATGAGGCACGGGTAGGGGGCACAGACTAGCGGCACTGGTAGGTGACACTGATGAGGCACGGGTAGGGGGCACACTTTAGTGGCACTGGTAGGTGACACTGATGAGGCACGGGTAGGGGGCACAGACTAGCGGCACTGATGGGCACATATTGGGACCGATGTCCCTGTAACAGAAGCTGGTTACTGGCTGCTTTATTTTCTCCTTCCGCTGATTGTGAGAATAAAAAAGCAGATAATCGGCTTCTGTTTACTTCCGTGATCAGCTGTTGGCTGAGAGCTGATCATGTGATAAAGTGCCGCAGCGATTGGCTCTTTACCCTGTTCTGTGATCAGCTGAGTGGGAAGAACTCGATGATTGGAGAGCGCGCCGCAGGGGGCACGTGAGCGGCACCATCACGGGAGGACATCTGTGGTCTCCCTCCCACCACCGGAAGGCCGCGCTGTAACAGTCTTTCTATAGCGCCGGTGGAAAGTAGTTAACGGCTTGCCGACCAGCCGCCGCGGTTGTACTGCGGAAACGCGGCTCTGCGAATCGCCGTCATGTTACGTTGCTTCCATATTCAGCCACTAGGGGCGCGCGTGCTCGTCCATGAAACCGATGCCATCACCCGGAGAACAGCGATCTGTGTGTTTCTTATCTGAGGGGAGAAGAGACAGATCATCTGTTCACACAGAGTATGAAGAGCCATCTGTCATCTCCCCTACACAGTCCCCTCCCCCCCTTCAGTTAGAACATGTAGTAGAGGACGCATTAACCCCTTGATCGCCCCCTAGTGTTAACCCCTTCCCTGCCAGTGACATGTTTACAGTAATTGATGCATATTTATAGCATTGATCGCTGTATAAATGCCAATAGTCCCAAAAAATGTGTCAAAATTGTCCGACGTGTCCGCCATGTTGCCGTCCCGGTAAAAGTTGCAAGTCGCCGGCATTACTAGTAAAAATAATAAAATAATAAATATGCCATAACTATCCCTATTTTGTAGACACTTTACCTTTTGCGTAAACCAATCAATATACACTTATTGATTTTTTTTTTTTTTCTACAAAAATATGTAGAATACATGTCGGCCTAAACTGGGGAAAAAATATTTTTTATATATCTTTGGGGGATATTTATTATAGCAAAAAGTAAAAAAAACATTGCTTTGTTTTATTTTTTGTTTTCAAAATTGTCGCTTTTTTTGTTTATAACGCAAAAAAGAAAAAATGAAGAGGCGATTAAATACCTCCAAAAGAAAGCTCTATTTGTGGTGGGGGGGGGGGGCATTTATTTATTTATTTATTTTTGGATGCTACGTCACCCAACTGCATAATGGTCAGTTAAAGCGACGCAGTGCTGAATTACAAAAAGTTCTCTGGTCAGGAGGGGGGGTAAAATCTTTCCGGGCTGAAGCGGTTAAAGTGGTTGTAAAAAGAAAAACCACCTCCTGGGTGCAGCAGCCCCCTCCTTATACTTACCTGAGCCAGTAATGTGCAGGAGGTCAGTGGCTCTCCCGGGTCTCTTCTCATTCATTGGCTCTGTATACTGTCAATCTGAGATAATGAGAGGGGGGGGGGCTGAGCTGCACTCTGTGACTGGGCACACCGAGCAATAACTTGGGATGGAGCCCTGCTCAGGTGCCCCCCAGAGCAAGCAGCTGGGAAGGTCTGTAATTATGAACTGGTAATAACGGGAAGAACTACTCATGAAATAGATCTTTCAGATGGTGAGTTGGGCGGGGGGCGGTAAAAACAGGCATCTGATGTAGTTTTGCAGTCTGGATGTTTGGGACTGAGCAGTATAGAGGTATATAGTGTAAGCTTTGTGCTGTCAGTGTGATCTCCCGCCCCGGGATTGGAGAGGTCTGTGCTGCTCACATAACATTGTCTCGCCTCTTCTGGCTGATTTCTGAGGTGCTGCGGCCCGATTCCTCCCATGATCACAATTAGGGTTGTCACCTTTTCTTCACCTCAAACCCAAACACTTGATCGGTGCACACCAATTTTTATTATAGTATAAACTATAGATATATTTTGGTATTAAATAATATTTCTAATCATATGAAGTTAATAACAAGAGTCCCCCTTTACGTCAGAGTCCACGGAGTCCCCCCTTTATATCTGAACTCACAGAGTTCCCTTTCACTCTAAGGGGGGACTCTGCAGACTCTGATGTAAGGGAGAATTCTGGGGACTCTAACATAAGGGATGCTCTGGGAACCCTGATTTAAGGGGGGACACTGAGAACACTGATGTATGGAGAGAACCCTGATTTACCTTAGTGTACTCTCTCAGAGGCAGGAGAGAGAAGGGGTAGACTTCAGACACGGAGGGATGGTGAGCTCACTCACCCTTTGGAAGTCAGCACCTCTCATCCAAATGTATCTGAGGCTGCTGGGCTTCAAATTTTCGGCCCCCACTTTCCTTTTTCTGAGGCACAGCACCAGGCATTGGAATGTGGGCAGACAAAGAGGAGTAGGGGGTGGGGGGAAGAGGTGCAGATTGAGCCCTCTCTCCTCTCCTGTCTGTGTGTGTTTTGTTGGGGAAGAGGGAATTGTTAGTGCTGGCTTTGGGCTGTGTGAAAGAGAGTGTTACAGACACTCTCAGCTTAGACAACTGCAGCCAGCAACCCAGCTGGGAGGCCATAGTACAGTTTAAATAATGTGTCTGGGTCTCAGACAGTCTGAAACCCGGACACATGATTCCAAACCCGAACTGTCCGGGTGAATCCTGGACAGGTGGCAACCCTAATCACAATAGTCTCTCTAGGGCTGAAACAACTAATCCATTATGAAATGAATCGATTACTATTTTCATAATCGATGAATCGGCCGGTAACCTAATGGGTTAAAAAAACCTAAAATGAGCCCTTTATAATACAAAGATAGCAAATAATCGCTACTATAAATATTCCTGTCACTGTTCTAAAGTAAAAAATGAACCCCTTTCAGTAGTGATTATCGGCTTTTTCTACTATAAAGGGCTCATTTTAGTTTTTTAGTTTGTAACCCCATTATGTTACTAAACGCGTTAGACCCGGTTCACATCTATGCGTTTTTGGTGCTTTTTGCAGAAATGCACTGCAGTTCATTTCCATGGTTTCCTATGGGACACGTTCACATCTGAAAGGGGCGGGGACTTTTAAACGCAAAATAATGCTTTATTGGTTCAATATACTTCAATGGAGAAGCTGCAGAAAAGCGTGTCATGTGTTTTTGCAGCAATTTGTGTGCCCAAAAAAAATGTAAAAATACAAATTGCAGAAAAATCACGTGCGCAAAAATCAAAACGCACAGCAAAAGGCACTGCAGAAACAGATCAAAAGCAAACTGCATAGGTGTGTACCGAGCCTTGTGCTGACCACACCGATCAATTTTCAGATGAGAATATTCAGACTAAAAATCTTTCTACATTCGCTGAATGAAAGAATTTTGTTTGAAATTTTCACTTGTTTTTAAAATGAAGGTAATATCTGAATGAAAACCACATCCACTGTCTGAAAGTTCCTTCCACTAAGACCTTTTCTGTTATTTCTACATTTTCCCCTCACTGTGGTTGAAAATGAACGTCAATTTGATCCACTTTTTTTTTTTTAAGGTTATTAAGCGATTAATCGGCCAACTAATGGATGGTGAAAATAATGGTTATAAACAGAAGAAAAAACAGCGCCAATCTAAGTGCAGTATTGTTGAATCAAAGACATTTAATTTGTGAAGTTATGCACTCACACTCTACCAGAAGGTTTCAGGCACATCATGTATCTAGAGGGCATCGCAGGGCTCTCGAGGAGAAGCGGTAACTCGTTCGGCTGTATCTCTCGTCCGGTGGCGCCGGTGGTTCCCAGCGTCGCACGGCTTGGTGTAACAGCGTCAGGGAGGTCCGTTCGTCCGTTCGTTGTTATGTTGAGGGGCGCACTGCGATGACGTTTCGTTGTGGTTTACGTTGCACGCGTTCGGAGCATGCGTGCTCCTTCATCAGGCATCTGGGTTACTATGTTTGGAGTGGTTTAAATAGGGAAAGGGGGCAGTTCTAATTAGTCGTTTAGGTTCCACCTTATGGGGCGGAGCTGTTCCGACCAAAGCATGGTGTTGATTGCTCATGTGTTGCAGGCTGGTTGTATGTGATTATTGTGTGTGTGTCCATCAATGTATGTGGATACAAGTTGGATAGTGTGGACAAGATGTGGGAAAAAGTGATAAGAGTTGGAACTTTTTTATTTATTTAATTGTTTTAAAAATTGTTTTAAAAAATTATGAAAATACTTGTTAGAAGTATAAAATAGAAGTGGATTTTGCAAGAATTAAAAGAAGGTTGTTAAAAATTGAAAAAATACATAGAAAATACATATAAAGAATATATATATATATATATATATATATATAAAAAAGAAATTTTTTATATATAAAAAATATATAAAGAATCAATAAAAATAGAAGTAAAAATAAGGATAAAATTACAATAGGAATAAAAATAACAATAAAAAAAACAATAAAAATAAAAATAAAGATAAAAATAAAAATAAAAATAAAAATAGAACTAGGAATAAAAATAAAATTAAAATGAAAAAGGGGCAAAAAATTGTTAATTAAATTGCTGAAGGTATATTTCTATGGTGGGTATTATGACATAACATGGTGAGAGACATGTATATTGATAGGATTTGATATTGTGAGAATTTGGTACTGTAAAATACAATAAAATGGTGTTAAAATGAGACGTGGATGTTAGAGCAGAACATACACATACATATATATATATATATATACATACACATACACACACATACATATATATATATATATACATATACATATATATATACATACACATACATACATACATACGCATGCACACGCACTCGTACGTGTGTGAACCCACTTATAGTGGGATCAGAAAAAGGCGTGTGGATACTGATTTGTGGAGGTGAGGGCGGGGGGGGAAGGGGAGGGGGGGGGGGGTGCGGGGGCGGCTAAGCAATTTTAAGTCTCATTAAAAAATCTCATGGAAAAAGTGTGATGGGTAAAAATTAGACAACTGAGTTGATTTCTATGTCCTCGTTGAGGCCTCCAGGCGTGAGGGTGTCTAACGTATATATCCAAAAAGTTTCCCTCTCGCAGAGACGTTTGAAACGTTCTGCGAGGGGGAAGGATCCAGGTATCTGTTCAAGGGCCCATACTTGCATGCCCTCTGTGGACCCTTGATGGTGTTCTTTAAAGTGTCGTGGGATAGTGAGATTGGAGTCCCCTTCTACTGATCGGCGATGTTCGCCAAACCTTTTTCTTAGGGTACGAATGGTACGCCCTATATAAAGTAGATTGCAAGGGCAGCGGATTGCATATATTACAAACTCAGAGGAGCAGTTGTAGAACTCTTTTAGTTGGTATGTGTTGCCCTTTGTCGTAAAAGATTTTTGGCGGTGTTGGACAAATTTACAGGTGAGACATTTTTGTTTCTTGCATTGGTACATGCCCTTCAGGGTGAGGAATGTCCTGAGTGGCTTTGGTTTGTTATCGGTTTTTAATTTGCTCGGGGCGATAAAACTTTTTATGTTGCGTGCTCTACGATATGTTATCTTGGGGGTATCTGTTATGGAGGTTTTTAACAGAGGGTCTTCTAGAAGGATACTCCAATGGTTTTTGAAGATTTTTTCCATTTTTTTGTGTTGGGAGTGATATTGAGTAATGAATCTGGTGCTGTGAGTTTGGGAATGGACAGTGGGTTTGTTCGGTGTGGTTTCATGTGGTTGGGGTGTGACCGGGTGTGTTACTGGCTGGGTGTCCAGGAATTTGGTGAAGGCTTCATCTACTAGGGTGGGGGGATAGCCTTTGTCTTCAAATTTTCTTTTAAACAGAGTGCCCTGCTCGATATAATCTGAGTTGTGAGTACAATTTCGTTTTAAACGATTAAATTGACTCTTTGGGATATTGGTGATCCACCTTGGGTGGTGGCAACTTTGGAAGTGTAAATATGAATTTCCTGCAGTGGGTTTTATGTGGTTTCTTGCGAAGATGGTTTTATTGATATGACAGAGTTCAAGATCTAAAAAGGGTAAGGTATCTGGACTGGATTCAAAAGTGAAAGATAGGCCTAGATCATTAGCGTTACAGTGTGAGACGAAGTGGTCTATGGGTGGTCCGGTGTTGTCCCATATGATGATAATATCATCTATATAGCGACCTATGTATATAATATGCTCTGTATATGGATTGTTGTTCCAAATGTAAAGAGTTTCCCAGAAGCCCATTGTCAGGTTTGCATAGCTAGGTGCAAAATTGGCACCCATAGCTGTCCCTTGGGTTTGTAAGTAGAATTTTTTATTGAAGGAGAAGTAGTTGTGGGTGAGGCAGAACTTTGTGGAATCTAAGATAAACTCTGCTTGTGCAGTTTTTAGGGATGGGTCTAGGGCTAAGAAGTGTTTTACTGCCTGAAGGCCAACAGCATGGGGAATTGAAGTATAGAGGGAATTGACATCTAAGGACACCCATTGGTAGGTGGGCTCCCAGGAGTAGGTTTTTAGGATCTCTAATAGGTGTGTACCATCTCGTATGTAAGTTTGGAGATTCTGTGCCAGTGGTTGCAGGAAATGGTCAATGTAGATAGAAAAGGGGCTAGTTATACTTTCCATTGCGGCAACAATTGGTCTCCCCGGGGGATTCTCTGAATTTTTATGTATTTTGGGAAGGTGATAGAAATAGGGAGTGTTATAATATGTTTTGGATAGAAAGGAAGCTTCTGCTTTTGTAATAATATTATCTCCAAGGGCTCGTTTTATGAGTGCTTCAGCTTCTATAGAGAAGAGGGGGAGCGGGTCACTTTTTAAGGGCTTGTATGTGTTGTTATCGGAGAGTAGTCTGTTGGCCTCATTTAGATAGTCTTCCGAATTCTGGATTACTATGCCACCTCCTTTGTCTGCTGTTTTGATGACAATAGAGTTATTTTTTGCTAGACTTTGGAGAGCCCGGGCTTCTTGTGGGGTGAGGTTGTTCCTGTGGTGATGCAGGGGGGAGGGGGGTGGCCTTAATTTACAAAGTCGTTTGATATCTGCATACACAACCTGGTAGAAACTTTGTATGTAAGGGCCTTTTGCCTGGCTGGGGTTGAAGATGGATTTTGGCCTAAGAGAAGTGTGTTTTATTGGGGGGGAATCTGGTTGATAATAAATGCAAGAAGTGTCTGAGAGACTAATGGTGGTGACGGCGGGGTCTTCATTCATATTGTATAATTCTTCCAAAATGGCTAGGCAGGGATCATCTTGGTATATATTTTTTGTACATAAAGGAGAGGTATTGTACATACTGGGTATTGTGGTATTGTTGGGATTTTCCTTATTGGATTTGATATTGAAAAAGCGTTTCACTGTGAGATTACGTATAAATTTGTTTAGATCCACAAATAAAGTGAAAGGGTTGGGCTGGCTGGTGGGTGCGAAGTTGAGTCCTTTATTAAGTAGAGAGATTTCATCTGGGACCAGGGTATGTGAAGAAAGGTTGTAGATTTTTATAGTTTGGCAAACTTTTCTTTGGGTTTTGTTTCTTCTCCCCCCTCTTCTGCCTCTTCTAGTTTTCTTTTTTGTGCAGGTTGAGGGGTTAGGACTAAAAAAGACTGGTCGTCTGTCTGTGTGGGAAACTCGAGAGGGCAATTTTGGACTATTTGTGAATAGGTTTTATATTGACCCATTGCAATGTTAGTATCATGTGTGCTTTGGAGAGACTGTTTTACAGGAACATCCGGAGTGGTTGTATTGGAGGTAGCCTGATTACTCTTTTTTGTGTGTCCTGGAGGGGTATTATCACCTCTATTGGTATTATTTTTATTACTATTTTTGTGTTGGTTGGGGGTGTTTGTTGGTTTGTTATTAATTGCACTGTCAATAGGAGTAGTGGTATATTTTCTATTTTGTAGGGTTTCTATATTTCTTTTTGGTTTTCTATACCGTTTAGGTTTTGGTTGTGAGGTGTGGGGGCTGTTCTCCCTTATGGGTTCTGGATTGTAGGACGATATGTGTTGTGTTGGTTGGTTGGTGTGTTTTGAGTATGGATGTTGGGAGGGATATTGGGAGGGAAGTATAGGAGGGTGGTGGGTTTTGAAGGGCCGAAAGGACGGTGGAAATTGGATCTGCATTAGAGGCACTGGAGCAGAGTTATTGGTTTTCCATTGGAAGACCCTTTTGTTGTTGTAGTCATCCACATCTCGTCTCATTTTTTGGAGTTTTGCCTTAATTAGTTTATCTTCATCTAATTTTGTTTTTTTCTTTAGTAGATCTAGCCATGTGCTGGGAAGGTTTGGTGTCTCCTTAGTGAGGTTTAGTATCTGATTTTTTAGTTTTTCTGAAAGAGACGTGCTTTTGAGGTCACGCTGTTTCAAAATGATGTTTATCCATTTTTGGGAACAAAATTCAGAGATATGTTCCCATTCGGTTTGGAGATCGGGTGAGAGGAAGGCACATCTAGTTTTTATTCTGAGGCCCCTCGGGGTAATTTTGGAGGAAAGGTAGTTTTCAAGAAAAAACTTGTCCCATTTTTGGTGATTAAGTGTTATGATTGAATCCTCAATTTTTCTAAATAGTGTGCATAATTTCATATATACATTCTCTCCTATTTTGAAATGTACCTTGAAAAAGTCTTTTGGGAATTGCGAAAATAATTCATCTAAAAAAACGTATTTGGAATGCTCTACTGATTGAAGCATGTCCATTGTAGAAAAAAAAAAAAAAAAAAAAAAAAAAAAAAAAAAAAAAAAAAAAGGGAAAACTGGAAAAATTGGAAAGAATAATAATGAGAAGTATAAAAAATATATATAAAAAAATATATATAAAAAAATATATATACAAAATAATAATAATAGTGGATAAAAGATAAAAGAGATATATAAAAAAATATAAAAGATATATGTATATATATATAAAATAAAAACAACAAATTGATTGATTGTTAGGGGAGGGGGATGTGGATGTGTGTATGTGGTATTGTTATAGGAGTATCTGGGCAGGTCGATGCGCTTGTGTAACTCTTCTGATGTGAGTGGTATGTGTATACACACGTGGGCGCATGTGTGTATGTTTTTTTGTCCATAAAGCAGAGCTGCAGGCACAAACTTCTAGTGAAAGTACAGAGTAAGAAAAAATTGTTTTTTTGTGCGTTGCGCTGCTGGATTATATATGTCCTGGATGGGGGGAGTGAGGAAGGAAAAAAGAGGGGGTTTTTTATGGGGGAGGGGAAAAAGGTTTGGGGGAAAAAAAACGCTGAAGTTGATAAATTGGTGTGGCGGATTTAGGGATGTCAAGTCTGCTTATCACAGAGTTTTGCAATCCTTGCTCTGTATGTCAGTAAATGCAGCAGAAGTAATGGATAGCTGGCAGGATCACAAATTATAGTCCACAGTTACTGGTTGTGGAAAATAGTCATAGAAAGGGGATGATTTCTTTAGCACAGGCAGGTAGGCAGCATGTTCAAGGATAGAAGGTACCTTGTAAAAGACATATAAACAGAAGAAAAAACAGCGCCAATCTAAGTGCAGTATTGTTGAATCAAAGACATTTAATTTGTGAAGTTATGCACTCACACTCTACCAGAAGGTTTCAGGCACATCATGTATCTAGAGGGCATCGCAGGGCTCTCGAGGAGAAGCGGTAACTCGTTCGGCTGTATCTCTCGTCCGGTGGCGCCGGTGGTTCCCAGCGTCGCACGGCTTGGTGTAACAGCGTCAGGGAGGTCCGTTCGTCCGTTCGTTGTTATGTTGAGGGGCGCACTGCGATGACGTTTCGTTGTGGTTTACGTTGCACGCGTTCGGAGCATGCGTGCTCCTTCATCAGGCATCTGGGTTACTATGTTTGGAGTGGTTTAAATAGGGAAAGGGGGCAGTTCTAATTAGTCGTTTAGGTTCCACCTTATGGGGCGGAGCTGTTCCGACCAAAGCATGGTGTTGATTGCTCATGTGTTGCAGGCTGGTTGTATGTGATTATTGTGTGTGTGTCCATCAATGTATGTGGATACAAGTTGGATAGTGTGGACAAGATGTGGGAAAAAGTGATAAGAGTTGGAACTTTTTTATTTATTTAATTGTTTTAAAAATTGTTTTAAAAAATTATGAAAATACTTGTTAGAAGTATAAAATAGAAGTGGATTTTGCAAGAATTAAAAGAAGGTTGTTAAAAATTGAAAAAATACATAGAAAATACATATAAAGAATATATATATATATATATATATATATATAAAAAAGAAATTTTTTATATATAAAAAATATATAAAGAATCAATAAAAATAGAAGTAAAAATAAGGATAAAATTACAATAGGAATAAAAATAACAATAAAAAAAACAATAAAAATAAAAATAAAGATAAAAATAAAAATAAAAATAAAAATAGAACTAGGAATAAAAATAAAATTAAAATGAAAAAGGGGCAAAAAATTGTTAATTAAATTGCTGAAGGTATATTTCTATGGTGGGTATTATGACATAACATGGTGAGAGACATGTATATTGATAGGATTTGATATTGTGAGAATTTGGTACTGTAAAATACAATAAAATGGTGTTAAAATGAGACGTGGATGTTAGAGCAGAACATACACATACATATATATATATATATATATATACATACACATACACACACATACATATATATATATATATATACATATACATATATATATACATACACATACATACATACATACGCATGCACACGCACTCGTACGTGTGTGAACCCACTTATAGTGGGATCAGAAAAAGGCGTGTGGATACTGATTTGTGGAGGTGAGGGCGGGGGGGGAAGGGGAGGGGGGGGGGGGTGCGGGGGCGGCTAAGCAATTTTAAGTCTCATTAAAAAATCTCATGGAAAAAGTGTGATGGGTAAAAATTAGACAACTGAGTTGATTTCTATGTCCTCGTTGAGGCCTCCAGGCGTGAGGGTGTCTAACGTATATATCCAAAAAGTTTCCCTCTCGCAGAGACGTTTGAAACGTTCTGCGAGGGGGAAGGATCCAGGTATCTGTTCAAGGGCCCATACTTGCATGCCCTCTGTGGACCCTTGATGGTGTTCTTTAAAGTGTCGTGGGATAGTGAGATTGGAGTCCCCTTCTACTGATCGGCGATGTTCGCCAAACCTTTTTCTTAGGGTACGAATGGTACGCCCTATATAAAGTAGATTGCAAGGGCAGCGGATTGCATATATTACAAACTCAGAGGAGCAGTTGTAGAACTCTTTTAGTTGGTATGTGTTGCCCTTTGTCGTAAAAGATTTTTGGCGGTGTTGGACAAATTTACAGGTGAGACATTTTTGTTTCTTGCATTGGTACATGCCCTTCAGGGTGAGGAATGTCCTGAGTGGCTTTGGTTTGTTATCGGTTTTTAATTTGCTCGGGGCGATAAAACTTTTTATGTTGCGTGCTCTACGATATGTTATCTTGGGGGTATCTGTTATGGAGGTTTTTAACAGAGGGTCTTCTAGAAGGATACTCCAATGGTTTTTGAAGATTTTTTCCATTTTTTTGTGTTGGGAGTGATATTGAGTAATGAATCTGGTGCTGTGAGTTTGGGAATGGACAGTGGGTTTGTTCGGTGTGGTTTCATGTGGTTGGGGTGTGACCGGGTGTGTTACTGGCTGGGTGTCCAGGAATTTGGTGAAGGCTTCATCTACTAGGGTGGGGGGATAGCCTTTGTCTTCAAATTTTCTTTTAAACAGAGTGCCCTGCTCGATATAATCTGAGTTGTGAGTACAATTTCGTTTTAAACGATTAAATTGACTCTTTGGGATATTGGTGATCCACCTTGGGTGGTGGCAACTTTGGAAGTGTAAATATGAATTTCCTGCAGTGGGTTTTATGTGGTTTCTTGCGAAGATGGTTTTATTGATATGACAGAGTTCAAGATCTAAAAAGGGTAAGGTATCTGGACTGGATTCAAAAGTGAAAGATAGGCCTAGATCATTAGCGTTACAGTGTGAGACGAAGTGGTCTATGGGTGGTCCGGTGTTGTCCCATATGATGATAATATCATCTATATAGCGACCTATGTATATAATATGCTCTGTATATGGATTGTTGTTCCAAATGTAAAGAGTTTCCCAGAAGCCCATTGTCAGGTTTGCATAGCTAGGTGCAAAATTGGCACCCATAGCTGTCCCTTGGGTTTGTAAGTAGAATTTTTTATTGAAGGAGAAGTAGTTGTGGGTGAGGCAGAACTTTGTGGAATCTAAGATAAACTCTGCTTGTGCAGTTTTTAGGGATGGGTCTAGGGCTAAGAAGTGTTTTACTGCCTGAAGGCCAACAGCATGGGGAATTGAAGTATAGAGGGAATTGACATCTAAGGACACCCATTGGTAGGTGGGCTCCCAGGAGTAGGTTTTTAGGATCTCTAATAGGTGTGTACCATCTCGTATGTAAGTTTGGAGATTCTGTGCCAGTGGTTGCAGGAAATGGTCAATGTAGATAGAAAAGGGGCTAGTTATACTTTCCATTGCGGCAACAATTGGTCTCCCCGGGGGATTCTCTGAATTTTTATGTATTTTGGGAAGGTGATAGAAATAGGGAGTGTTATAATATGTTTTGGATAGAAAGGAAGCTTCTGCTTTTGTAATAATATTATCTCCAAGGGCTCGTTTTATGAGTGCTTCAGCTTCTATAGAGAAGAGGGGGAGCGGGTCACTTTTTAAGGGCTTGTATGTGTTGTTATCGGAGATCACGTGCGCAAAAATCAAAACGCACAGCAAAAGGCACTGCAGAAACAGATCAAAAGCAAACTGCATAGGTGTGTACCGAGCCTTGTGCTGACCACACCGATCAATTTTCAGATGAGAATATTCAGACTAAAAATCTTTCTACATTCGCTGAATGAAAGAATTTTGTTTGAAATTTTCACTTGTTTTTAAAATGAAGGTAATATCTGAATGAAAACCACATCCACTGTCTGAAAATTCCTTCCACTAAGACCTTTTCTGTTATTTCTACATTTTCCCCTCACTGTGGTTGAAAATGAACGTCAATTTGATCCACTTTTTTTTTTTTAAGGTTATTAAGCGATTAATCGGCCAACTAATGGATGGTGAAAATAATGGTTAGTTGCAGCCCTAATTCTCTCCCAGTGTTGCTGGGAGAAACCTTGAAACACAACGTACATCCTCCAAGCTAATGAAGCCAATCCTCTTTTATTCACAGATGTGTCCATCACCAACGTTCGCCATCCCAGCTTCACCATTCATGCAGAAGTTTGCTTATGGAACCCGTGTCAGCGTTTACCTGATGAAAAGGTCAGCTCAGCATTCATCATCTTGTTTTGTCGGAGAATAAAGGTGGGGGGAGGGGGAGAATGTTCCAAAATAGATGACAAAGTAGGACGTGTTACTAGTCAGCAAATCTAGGACAGGTAAGTCCTGCATATTGGTGACTACATATCGGAAGTGAAGGCCGGGTTCACACTTGTGGGAATTGGATGAGGGTTTCCCCGCATCCATTTCACATGACGGGAGAGTGTGACCGGCTGTCATTGGAGCCGCTTCACACATCTCCGGGGCGGCTACAGAGCGCACTGCAGAAGGGTCCGGTGTGTCTTTGGCTGTTTTCAGGTCTGAATTGAGGCAAAATTCTGCCCCCCCCCCCCCATAAAAAACGGAGAACAGGGGCGCTCCACAAACCGTGTGAACCCAGCCTTAAATCGGAGCTCCGCCCAAAAGGGATGTACTGCTTTTACCACCCCCCATTACCTAGTTTCAACAGGTTCCTGCACCCACTTCTGCTTTTGCAGAAGTTCTCACCCCTCCCCCCTGCGATTTTCTGGGAAACGTCACAGGTCCCAGAAGATTGCATGACCTGTGGAGAGGCAGCCGCCTTTTCCAGGCTTTACTGTCTCAGGGCCGCTCTGTGCAGTTAAGTAGTATAACATGTTCTTCTAAAGTCTGTGGTTTTTTGTTTATTGAAAAACATAATTTTAAGGTTCAAAGCAAGTTTCTCGGCCCCCTAGTATTTCTGGCTGTGGCCAATGTAAGTAAGGGCTAATCATTTATGTAGAATTTACAGAAGCAGCTGGGACTGGTGTCTAGCTATGGGGAGGAGTGGAGGATCAGCCCTGCTTTAACCACTTAAGGACCGCCTCGCGCCAATATATACAGCGGCAGAATGGCACGGCTGGACACAATCACGTACCGGTACGTGATTCTTTAAGTGCCCAGCCGTGGGTCGGGAGCGCGCGGCTGGCTCCCGACCCGGTCCTGTGATCTGTGGCCGCGGGACCAGCGGACCCGATCGCCGCTGGTGTCCCGCGATCGGGTCACAGAGCTGAAGAAGGAGGAGAGGTCTGTGTAAACAAGCCTCTCCCCGTGCTTCCCTGAGGGGCTGTCACCGATCGTCTCTTGTTCTGGGCGCGTCTCCGATCTCAGTAAAGAAACATCGGCTCTTTACCCATGTGATCAGCTGTGTCCAATCATATGTAAACAAGGAAATGGCAGTTATCTGCTTGACTCTCTCACTGAAAGAGTGGGAGGAGAGAGCCGATCAGCAGCATTTCCTCACAGGGGAGACCTGTACATATCATCGGTGCCGCCCCATCTGTACCCCATTGGTGCCGCCTCATCTGTGCCCCATCGGTGCCACCTCATCTGTGCCCCATCGGTGTCGCCTCATCTGTGCCCCATCGGTGTCGCCTCATCTGTGCCCCATCTGTACCCCATCGGTGCCGCCTCATCTGTACCCCATCGGTGCCGCCTCATCTGTGCCCCATCTGTACCCCATCGGTGCTGCCTCATCTGTACCCCATCGGTGCCGCCTCATCTGTGCCCCATCTGTACCCCATCGGTGCCGCCTCATCTGTACCCCATCGGTGCAGGAGAAAAATGACTTATTTACAACATTTTCTAACAGAAACAGACTTTTTTTTGTTTGTTTGTTTTACAATATTTGGTCTTGAGTATTGAGGTGGTTAATGGCCCCTTTTCATATCCACCAAATCCTCTACAATTCTGCGGCAGTGCTTAGTATTATTCTTAAAATCAATTCCTGTGTCCCCATGGAGCTCCTTGGATTTCAGGCCCCTAAATGTGTCACATCTTCTTCTCTCTAATGGACAACGAAGCTCTTGATTCGAATGTCAAATGCTAGTTTGTACTGGTCCGAGGAGCTGGCATTTTACAGCTGTGTGATGGGAGGAAGATGATTTTCTTTTTCTTTAAACTCCCATCAAGTAGGGCTATGTGGTAGACTTTAAATTCTGATTCTGATTGTGCCGTCTGTAATCAATAACTGTTCATCTCCATTCTCTGTCCAGAGGAATCCTTCATGGATGACTTTGATGAGGGCGCTTATTACGAAGCTTTGGGCACGAGACCGGCACTTAACATGGACAAGCTGGATGAGTCCTACCAGAAGGTGATTGAATTGTTCTTCGTGTGCACCAGCGAGAACCCCAAGGAACGGCCTTCTGCACCTCCAATTGTGGAGGCCTTGGAAGCGCAGGGGGTCAAGTAGTCATTTAGAATTCTGTTTAAAGGTTTCTGTTGGAATGGTTTTAATGTTTTTAACTATGAGAAGGCAGCTTTGTGTTGCTGTAATGTTTTCTAGAATGGTAGATTAGAGCAATGGTGAGCTCTGCTCTTCATCAGAGGTACTAATGCTGCCATATGAGGCTAGAAGTAAACTCAGCAGTTATGTCCCACGTAGCAGGTCCCTGACATCATGTATGTCATTCCAATGTGAAAGTATTGCTGGCCTTGCTGTATATAGCACTGAGGCACACAAACCTACCTCTAGCCAATGATGGTGCCACCTTTTGGAGTCTTCCTGAAGACACTTCTGCTGCCCCCATCCATCATGGTCACATCCTATAAGGCACATGCCCAGCCCAGCTTTTATTTTAGAATAACTGTGGCAACCAGGTATTACAAGGGTGTTTGGGTGCTGGAGGTAGGGTTTGATTTGTACAAAACCTAAACGTGATACAAGGTGCACTTTCATATGGGGGGAAAGTGTAAATGGAGAGTTTACTTCCCACTTTACCTCCAGCAACCCCTTTGCAGTTCTCTACACATAACTGCAGCAAACAGCCCTCAAGTACCTATTGACTTATGTAAGCTGCCCTAAGGTCCTACCAGGCTGCTGTATGCCAGATACTTCTAGTTCTGAGCCATGGTTGGGATTTCTTTGTAAATCTGAGACATTGATTGGCTGCTCAGACCAAGGAAGATACTTTTTGGGCCTTTGCATAGCATAGAACCTGTTCCTCCTGCCCTACTAGAAGTATTAAAGAAAAAAGCTGGAGGGAGTTTGCTTGTAGGCACGGCCTGCTGTCCTCTCCAAGATGGCTGCCTGGAGCTCATAGCAGAAGATGATTAGTCTTTAGTAGGTTCCTGCTGGTGTTTTGTCAGATTAGGCGAACCGTCAAAGTGTAACGCAAGTGACGTTTCGTCGCCGCCATCTTGCTACACCCCGCACTTGTCCCTAGTGAGGATACGGTGAGAAGGGGGAAAAGCAGACATCTTGTTACACCCCGTACTCCTCCACGGTAAGGATACAGTGAGAAGGGGTAAGGGGACATCTTGTTACACCCCGTACACCTCCACAGTAAGGATACAGTGAGAAGGGGGTAAGCGGACATCTTGTTACACCCCGTACACCTCCACAGTAAGGATACAGTGAGAAGGGGGTAAGGGGACATCTTGTTACACCCCGTACTCCTCCACGGTCAGGATACAGTGAGAACGGGTAAGGGGACATCTTGTTACACCCCGTACACCTCCACAGTAAGGATACAGTGAGAAGGGGGTAAGGGGACATCTTGTTACACCCTGTACACCTCCACGGTAAGGATACTGTGAGAAGGGGGTAAGGGGACATCTTGTTACACCCCGTACTCCTCCACAGTAAGGATAAAGTGAGAAGGGGGTAAGGGGACATCTTGTTACACCCCGTACACCTCCACAGTAAGGATACTGTGAGAAGGGGGTAAGGGGACATCTTGTTACACCCCGTACTCCTCCACAGTAAGGATACAGTGAGAAGGGGGTAAGGGGACATCTTGTTACACCCCGTACACCTCCACAGTAAGGATACAGTGAGAAGGGGGTAAGGGGACATCTTGTTACACCCCGTACACCTCCACAGTAAGGATACAGTGAGAAGGGGGTAAGGGGACATCTTGTTACACCCTGTACACCTCCACAGTAAGGATACAGTGAGAAGGGGGTAAGGGGACATCTTGTTACACCCCGTACTCCTCCACGGTCAGGATACAGTGAGAACGGGTAAGGGGACATCTTGTTACACCCCGTACACCTCCACAGTAAGGATACAGTGAGAAGGGGGTAAGGGGACATCTTGTTACACCCTGTACACCTCCACGGTAAGGATACTGTGAGAAGGGGGTAAGGGGACATCTTGTTACACCCCGTACTCCTCCACAGTAAGGATAAAGTGAGAAGGGGGTAAGGGGACATCTTGTTACACCCCGTACACCTCCACAGTAAGGATACTGTGAGAAGGGGGTAAGCGGACATCTTGTTACACCCTGTACACCTCCACAGTAAGGATACTGTGAGAAGGGGGTAAGCGGACATCTTGTTACACCCCGTACACCTCCACAGTAAGGATACAGTGAGAAGGGGGTAAGGGGACATTTTGTTACACCCCGTACACCTCCACAGTAAGGATACAGTGAGAAGGGGGTAAGGGGACATCTTGTTACACCCTGTACACCTCCACGGTAAGGATACAGTGAGAAGGGGGTAAGGGGACATCTTGTTACACCCCGTACTCCTCCACAGTAAGGATACAGTGAGAAGGGGGTAAGGGGACATCTTGTTACACCCTGTACACCTCCACAGTAAGGATACAGTGAGAAGGGGGTAAGGGGACATCTTGTTACACGCCGTACACCTCCACAGTAAGGATACAGTGAGAAGGGGGTAAGGGGACATCTTGTTACACCCCGTACACCTCCACAGTAAGGATACAGTGAGAAGGGGGTAAGCGGACATCTTGTTACACCCCGTACACCTCCACAGTAAGGATACAGTGAGAAGCTGTAAGCGGACATCTTGCTACACCCCGTACACCTCCACGGTAGGATACAGTGAGAAGGGGTAAGGGGACATCTTGTTACACCCCGTTCACCTCCACAGTAAGGGTACAGTGAGAAGGGGGTAAGGGGACATCTTGTTACACCCTGTACACCTCCACAGTAAGGATACTGTGAGAAGGGGGTAAGGGGACATCTTGTTACACCCTGTACACCTCCACGGTAAGGATACAGTGAGAAGGGGGTAAGGGGACATCTTGTTACACCCCGTACACCTCCACGGTAAGGATACAGTGAGAAGGGGGTAAGGGGACATCTTGTTACACCCTGTACACCTCCACAGTAAGGATACTGTGAGAAGGGGGTAAGCGGACATCTTGTTACACCCTGTACACCTCCACAGTAAGGATACAGTGAGAAGGGGGTAAGGGGACATCTTGTTACACCCCGTACACCTCCACAGTAAGGATACAGTGAGAAGGGGGTAAGGGGACATCTTGTTACACCCTGTACACCTCCACGGTAAGGATACTGTGAGAAGGGGGTAAGGGGACATCTTGTTACACCCCGTACTCCTCCACAGTAAGGATACAGTGAGAAGGGGGTAAGGGGACATCTTGTTACACCCCGTACACCTCCACAGTAAGGATACAGTGAGAAGGGGTAAGCGGACATCTTGTTACACCCCGTACACCTCCACAGTAAGGATACAGTGAGAAGGGGGTAAGGGGACATCTTGTTACACCCCGTACACCTCCACAGTAAGGATACAGTGAGAAGGGGGTAAGCGGACATCTTGTTACACCCCGTACACCTCCACAGTAAGGATACAGTGAGAAGCTGTAAGCGGACATCTTGCTACACCCCGTACACCTCCACGGTAGGATACAGTGAGAAGGGGTAAGGGGACATCTTGTTACACCCCGTTCACCTCCACAGTAAGGATACAGTGAGAAGGGGGTAAGGGGACATCTTGTTACACCCTGTACACCTCCACGGTAAGGATACAGTGAGAAGGGGGTAAGGGGACATCTTGTTACACCCCGTACACCTCCACGGTAAGGATACAGTGAGAAGGGGGTAAGGGGACATCTTGTTACACCCCGTACACCTCCACGGTAAGGATACAGTGAGAAGGGGGTAAGGGGACATCTTGTTACACCCTGTACACCTCCACGGTAAGGATACTGTGAGAAAGGGTAAGCGGACATCTTGTTACACCCTGTACACCTCCACAGTAAGGATACAGTGAGAAGGGGGTAAGCGGACATCTTGTTACACTCCGTACACCTCCACAGTAAGGATACTGTGAGAAGGGGGTAAGGGGACATCTTGTTACACCCCGTACACCTCCACAGTAAGGATACAGTGAGAAGGGGGTAAGCGGACATCTTGTTACACCCCGTACACCTCCACGGTAAGGATACAGTGAGAAGGGGGTAAGCGGACATCTTGTTACACCCCGTACACCTCCACAGTAAGGATACAGTGAGAAGGGGTAAGCGGACATCTTGTTACACCCCGTACACCTCCACAGTAAGGATACAGTGAGAAGGGGTAAGCGGACATCTTGTTACACCCCGTACACCTCCACAGTAAGGATACTGTGAGAAGGGGGTAATGGGACATCTTGTTACACCCCGTACACCTCCACAGTAAGGATACAGTGAGAAGGGGGTAAGGGGACATCTTGTTACACCCCGTACACCTCCACAGTAAGGATACAGTGAGAAGGGGTAAGGGGACATCTTGTTACACCCCGTACACCTCCACAGTAGGGATACAGTGAGAAGGGGGTAAGGGGACATCTTGTTACACCCTGTACACCTCCACAGTGAGGATACTGTGAGAAGGGGGTTAGCGGACATCTTGTTACACCCTGTACACCTCCACAGTAAGGATACAGTGAGAAGCTGTAAGCGGACATCTTGCTACACCCCGTACACCTCCACGGTAGGATACAGTGAGAAGGGGTAAGGGGACATCTTGTTACACCCCGTTCACCTCCACAGTAAGGATACAGTGAGAAGGGGGTAAGGGGACATCTTGTTACACCCTGTACACCTCCACGGTAAGGATACAGTGAGAAGGGGGTAAGGGGACATCTTGTTATACCCCGTACACCTCCACGGTAAGGATACAGTGAGAAGGGGGTAAGGGGACATCTTGTTACATCCCGTACACCTCCACGGTAAGGATACAGTGAGAAGGGGGTAAGGGGACATCTTGTTACACCCTGTACACCTCCACGGTAAGGATACTGTGAGAAAGGGTAAGCGGACATCTTGTTACACCCTGTACACCTCCACAGTAAGGATACAGTGAGAAGGGGGTAAGCGGACATCTTGTTACACTCCGTACACCTCCACAGTAAGGATACTGTGAGAAGGGGGTAAGGGGACATCTTGTTACACCCCGTACACCTCCACAGTAAGGATACAGTGAGAAGGGGGTAAGCGGACATCTTGTTACACCCCGTACACCTCCACGGTAAGGATACAGTGAGAAGGGGGTAAGCGGACATCTTGTTACACCCCGTACACCTCCACGGTAAGGATACTGTGAGAAAGGGTAAGCGGACATCTTGTTACACCCCGTACACCTCCACAGTAAGGATACAGTGAGAAGGGGTAAGGGGACATCTAGTTACACCCCGTACACCTCCACAGTAAGGATACTGTGAGAAGGGGGTAAGGGGACATCTTGTTACACCCCGTACACCTCCACAGTAAGGATACTGTGAGAAGGGGGTAAGGGGACATCTTGTTACACCCCGTACACCTCCACAGTAAGGATACAGTGAGAAGGGGGTAAGCGGACATCTTGTTACACCCCGTACACCTCCACGGTAAGGATACAGTGAGAAGGGGGTAAGCGGACATCTTGTTACACCCCGTACACCTCCACGGTAAGGATACTGTGAGAAAGGGTAAGCGGACATCTTGTTACACCCCGTACACCTCCACAGTAAGGATACAGTGAGAAGGGGTAAGGGGACATCTTGTTACACCCCGTACACCTCCACAGTAGGGATACAGTGAGAAGGGGGTAAGGGGACATCTTGTTACACCCTGTACACCTCCACAGTGAGGATACTGTGAGAAGGGGGTTAGCGGACATCTTGTTACACCCTGTACACCTCCACAGTAAGGATACAGTGAGAAGGGGGTAAGGGGACATCTTGTTACACCCCGTACACCTCCACAGTAAGGATACAGTGAGAAGGGGGTAAGGGGACATCTTGTTACACCCTGTACACCTCCACAGTAGGGATACAGTGGGAAGGGGGTAAGGGGACATCTTGTTACACCCCGTACACCTCCACAGTGAGGATACTGTGAGAAGGGGGTAAGCGGACATCTTGTTACACCCCGTACACCTCCACGGTAAGGATACAGTGAGAAGGGGTAAGCGGACACCTTGTTACACCCCGTACACCTCCACAGTAAGGATACAGTGAGAAGGGGGTAAGCGGACATCTTGTTACACCCCGTACACCTCCACGGTAAGGATACAGTGAGAAGGGGTAAGCGGACATCTTGTTACACCCTGTACACCTCCACGGTAAGGATACAGTGAGAAGGGGGTAAGCGGACATCTTGTTACACCCCGTACACCTCCACAGTAAGGATACAGTGAGAAGGGGTAAGCGGACATCTTGTTACACCCCGTACACCTCCACAGTAAGGATACTGTGAGAAGGGGGTAATGGGACATCTTGTTACACCCCGTACACCTCCACAGTGAGGATGCTGTGAGAAGGGGGTAAGCGGACATCTTGTTACACCCTGTACACCTCCACAGTAAGGATACAGTGAGAAGGGGTAAGCGGACATCTTGTTACACCCCGTACACCTCCACGGTAAGGATACAGTGAGAAGGGGTAAGCGGACATCTTGTTACACCCTGTACACCTCCACGGTAAGGATACAGTGAGAAGGGGGTAAGGGGACATCTTGTTACACCCTGTACACCTCCACAGTAAGGATACAGTGAGAAGGGGTAAGCGGACATCTTGTTACACCCTGTACACCTCCACGGTAAGGATACAGTGAGAAGGGGTAAGCGGACATCTTGTTACACCCTGTACACCTCCACGGTAAGGATACAGTGAGAAGGGGGTAAGGGGACATCTTATTACACCCCGTACACCTCCACAGTAAGGATACAGTGAGAAGGGGTAAAGCAGACATCTTGTTACACCCCGTACACCTCCACGGTAAGGATACAGTGAGAAGGGGGTAAGGGGACATCTTGTTACACCCCGTACACCTCCACAGTAAGGATACAGTGAGAAGGGGTAAGCGGACATCTTGTTACACCCCGTACACCTCCACAGTAAGGATACAGTGAGAAGGGGTAAGCGGACATCTTGTTACACCCCGTACACCTCCACAGTAAGGATACAGTGAGAAGGGGGTAAGGGGACATCTTGTTACACCCCGTACACCTCCACAGTAAGGATACAGTGAGAAGGGGTAAGCGGACATCTTGTTACACCCCGTACACCTCCACAGTAAGGATACAGTGAGAAGGGGTAAGCGGACATCTTGTTACACCCCGTACACCTCCACAGTAAGGATACAGTGAGAAGGGGTAAGCGGACATCTTGTTACACCCCGTACACCTCCACAGTAAGGATACAGTGAGAAGGGGTAAGCGGACATCTTGTTACACCCCGTACACCTCCACAGTAAGGATACAGTGAGAAGGGGGTAAGGGGACATCTTGTTACACCCCGTACACCTCCACAGTAAGGATACAGTGAGAAGGGGTAAGCGGACATCTTGTTACACCCCGTACACCTCCACGGTAAGGATACAGTGAGAAGGGGTAAGCGGACATCTTGTGTTAGGGGGTTAGCTCGGTAGCGGGTGTGTGTGACCCCCTGGATGGGTTCACAACACAAAGTCAGACACAGCAGACAGCGGTGTAGGTGCAAAAAAACAAAAGATCCGGTTTATTTAGGCTACATGCAGTGATACATATAACAGCCAAACAAAATAAAACAAGAAAATAAATCCTGGTCAGTTTGACCTCTAACTACACACGTAGACTCCCTGTCTAACAACTGGGTGCAGCCTTGTGCTGCCCCAGTCTCTGTCTCTATTGTAGGGGTTTGCCACACAGGCGTTAACTCACCGCACAGAACAGATCTCAGACTCCCCAGTCTATACACACAAAACTGGTTCCAGGATGGAGCATCTCCCTAAGCATGCTGGGGTTTTTTGTAGAGGCCTTAATGAGCCCACTTACTACAGCTGGGCTCATTAACTCTTCCCCTCTAATTGTAAAAGTCTGCATAAAGCTTGAATCTAGGACACACATATTTCCCATCCTGAATACAACCAGGTGATTTTACCTGCGTGCTGCCACATACCCCCCCCCCTCTTGTTTCAACCTTGGGGTTGTAACACAAGCAGCCAGACACGCATGTATCCGAGACAAAGCATCCACATTCCCCATTTTAACACCAGGGCGATGCTTAACTGTAAAGTTAAATTCCTGTAGGACCAGGAACCACCTATTTACCCTTCTATTGGTCTCCTTGTTCTGAGCCATCCACTTTAAAGGAGCGTGATCAGTCACCAGGTCAAAGTGCCTACCTAGCAGATAGTACCGAAGGGAATCTAGAGCCCACTTCACTGCTAAACATTCCTTCTCAATCGTGGAGTAATTTACCTCATGGGACTTCAACTTCCTGCTGAGGTAAATGACTGGGTGCTCTTCCCCGTTCCAGACCTGGGATAACACTGCTCCTAACCCAACGTCTGATGCATCAGTTTGTACCACAAAGTCCTTAGAGAAGTCTGGTGAGTACAACACTGGCTGGCTACATAAGGCTGTTTTTAAGGACTGAAATGCTTCTTCAGCCTCTGGGGACCATTTAACCATGACCGACTCTTTCCCTTTTGTCAGGTTGGTGAGGGGCACAGCCTGAGAAGTAAAATGGGGAATGAATCGTCGATAATAGCCAGCGATTCCCAGAAAGGCTCGTACCTGTTTCTTGCTGTTGGGACGTGGCCAACTCTGTATGGCCTCGACTTTATTGACTTGGGGTTTTATCACCCCCCTCCCAATAGTGTACCCAAGATATTTGGCCTCCTCCTGTCCAATGGTACACTTCTTTGGATTGGCCGTAAACCCAGCTTCCCGGATAGAGTCTAGGACTGCTTGTACTTTTGGCAAATGTGAGACCCAGTCTGTGCTATGGATAATCACATCATCCAGGTAAGCTGCAGCATATTTCTGATGGGGCCTCAGAATCTTATCCATTTTCCGCTGGAATGTTGCCGGTGCATTCTGTAACCCAAACGGCATTCTCTTATATTGGAATGCCCCATCTGGGGTTACAAACGCAGTTTTCTCCTTGGCCGACTCGGCCAGGGGAATTTGCCAATACCCTTTGGTGAGATCAAGAGTTGTCATATATCGGGCTGTTCCCAGCCGGTCAATCAACTCATCTATACGTGGCATGGGGTAGGTGTCAAATTTTGTAACTTTATTCAATTGTCGAAACAAAACCGCCAGCTCCCATCAGGTTTGGGCACTAGTACGATAGGACTGGACCAGTCACTCTGGGACTCCTCTATCACACCCAATTCCAGCATCCTTTGAACCTCCCCATGTATTGCCTCCCGTCGGGCCTCTGGTATTCTATAAGGTTTTAGTTTTACCCTTTCTCCTGGCGGGGTGATAATGTCATGCTCTACGCCAGATGTTTGTCCTGGCAGCTAAGAGAAAATCTCTTTGTTACAAAGTACAAACTCTTTAACCTCCTGTTGTTGGGGTTTTCGATAAGGTGACTGCTATTCCATCCTCAGGAACTAAGCAATCAGGCTGGGCTTGTGACCAAGTCTCTGCGACTAGGGATTCCCTATCCCTCCAGGCTTTCAGCAGATTGACGTGATAGATCTGCTCCGGCTTTCGCCTTCCTGGCTGTCTAACCCTGTAGTTCACCTCACTAATTTTTTCAATTACTTCATATGGACCTTGCCATTTGGCCAGAAATTTGCTTTCAACCGTAGGGACTAGCACCAAGACCCTATCCCCCGGGGAAAAAGTACGGGTCTTGGCCCCACGGTTGTACACTCTCTGCTGTGCTAACTGCGCTTGGGTCAAATGTTCCTTTACAATTGGCATTACCTGTGCGATTCTATCCTGCATCAGGGCGACATGCTCAATCACACTCCTGTGAGGAGAACTCTCATTTTCCCAAGTTTCCTTGGCGATATCCAGCAGCCCTCTTGGGTGTCTCCCATAGAGCAACTCGAAGGGTGAGAAACCCGTAGAGGATTGGGGTACCTCCCTAATGGCAAACATCAGATAGGGTATTAGACAGTCCCAATTCTTTCCATCTCTATCCACCACCTTCTTTAACCACTTGCTTACTGGGCACTTAAACCCCCCTCAGTCCCAGACCAATTTTCAGCTTTCAGCGCTGATGCACTTTGAATGACAATTGCGCGGTCATACAACACTGTACCCAAATGAAATTTCTATCATTTTTTTCCCACAAATAGAGCTTTCTTTTGGTGGTATTTAGTTACAGCTCGGAGTTTTATTTTTTGCTAAACAAACAAAAAAAGATGCAAAAAAAAAAAAAAAAAAATCATGTTTTAATAGTTTGTTATAAAATTTTGCAAACGGGTCATTTTTCTCCTTCATTGAAGTGCGCTGATGAGGCGGCACTGATAGGCTGCATTGGTGGGCACTGATGGGCTGCATTGGTGGGCACTGATAGGCTGCATTGGTGGGCACTGATAGGCTGCACTTGTGGGCACTGATAGGCATAGTTAAGGCGGCACTAATAGGCACAGATAAGGCGGCACCGATGGGCACAGATAAGGCGGCACTGATGGGCAAAGATGGGCACAGATAAGATGACACGGATGGGTGGCACGGATAAGTGGCACGGATGGGCACTGATAGGTACCACAGATAGATGGGACTGATGGGCACTGATAGGTGGCACTGATAGGTGGCTCTGATAGGTGGCACTGCTGGGCACTGATGGGCGGCACTGCTGGGCACTGATGGGCGGCACTGCTGGGCACTGATGGGCGGCACTGGGGTGCAGCACCTTTGAGGCAGATTGGGTGGCACTGTGGGTGGCACTGTGGGTGGCACTGTGGGGTGGCACTGTGGGGTGGCACTGTGGGTGGCACTGTGGGGTGGCACTGTGGGCATTATGGGCACAGACGGGGGGCACTTACTTTTACTTTGTTATATTTCAGGATGGCACTGCGGGAGGCAGGTGGGCACTGGCAGGTGGCATGTGGTGCCTTTCATTGCTGGCCGTGATCGGGACTGATGTCCCGATCACGGCCGCCGGTGATCGGCTTTTTTTTTTTCTCCTCGCGCTGTCAGCGCGAGGAGGAATAATAGCTGATTACCGGCTCCGTTCTATCACATGATCAGCTGTCATTGGCTGACAGCTGATCACGTGATAAGGGGTCGGGATCGACCCCTTACACGGATCGGTGATCAGGCGAGTCTCACGGACTCGCCGATCACAGAGCGCGCCGCGCGCGCCCCTCAGGGGGCGCGCAGGCCGCTCGTAACCAGGACGACGTCAATAGACGTAGTCCTGGAAATCTAGGTCCGCGCTAATGCCGTCATTCGGCAATAGCGCGGTACCCAAGTGGTTAACATTTGTTTTAGGGTTTTGTTGAATCTTTCAACCAACCCATCTGTTTGGGGGTGATACACAGATGTACGCAATTGTGTCACTTTGTACAACTTGCATAGTTCTTTCATTACCCGGGACATAAAGGGTGTACCTTGGTCCGTAAGCAGTTCCTTACAAATACCCACGCGGCTAAAAACAAGAGATAGCTCTTTGGCTATGGTTTTGGCCGAGGTATTTCGGAGAGGAATTGCTTCCGGATAACGGGTGGCATAGTCCAATATAACCAAAATGTACTGATGCCCCCTAGCGGACTTCATTATCGGACCTACCAAATCCATTGCTATCCTCTCAAAGGGGACCTCAGTGATAGGAAGAGGTACCAGCGGGTTACGGAAATGTGGCATAGGTGCCGACTTCTGACACACAGGGCAGGAGGAACAATAATTTTCTATTTCCTTCATGACCCCAGGCCAATAGAATCTCTGCAGTACCCTCTCTCTGGTTTTCTCATTCCCCAGATGACCTCCCAGAATGTGCCCATGGGCCAATTCTAACACCAACTTCCTGTAAGGTTTGGGCACTACAAGTTGCTCAATGGTTTCTTCTGCCCTTTGAGCCACTCGATACAGCAGGTCCCTTTCCATAGTGAAGTAAGGATAAGGGCAAGTCTTATCTGGGTTCACTAACTCGCCATCTATTTTCACCACATTTTCCCGTGCCTTTATTAGGGTGGGGTCTTTTAACTGTTCTGTGGCAAAATTTTCCCTGTGAACCTCAAGATCCGAAAACTCCACAGACGGCATGTTTTCATCTGAGGATGTTGATTCCTCCCCAGTTTCTCGAGTTTCCCCCGCCAATACCGACAAGGGAAATTCAGGAGAGTCCTCACCACCCCCAGAGGAATTCTGGTCATCTTCCTGGTCTATAGGGGCACCAGTGGGGGGCTCAGGACAATCCCAGAGTTCCCAGAATTTTGGAAAATCCCTTCCTACAATAGCATCATGTGTTAAGTGAGACACTAACCCCACCTGATGAGAGAGGTTACCTTTGGGGGTCTCAAAAAACACTGAAGTTACAGGATACTCTCGGGGGTCCCCATGCACACAAATAACAGCCACCTTGTTCTTCCCAGAGACCTCTGTAGTAACTAATTCAGCTTTTATCAATGTTACCAGGCTACCTGAATGCAGCAACACATCAACATGTCTACCATTAATACACATTTTACATAAATGTTTCTCAGGTCCCCGAATGGCAGTGCATGCAACTGTCGCAAACATCGACTGACGTCTCTCCCTTATCAAGTCACATTGCATAGGCTCATCCACAACGGGGCAATTGGCTGCAATATGTCCCTCTTGCCGGCAGCGGTAGCAAATAATCTTTTTCACTGTCTCTTGCAGCATGGGCTTCCTGGGCTGCTCCCGCCAGACCTTAGGTAGAACTCCCACCCTCTCACGCTCTCCACCCTCACCCCTTGGAGTCATCTTACCCGCCACTGGGGATGATCTGGTCTTAGGATGGAAAGTCCGTGAGTCCCTGGAAGAGGTGGTCAGGTTCTCTGTAGCCAAGTACCTCTCAACCAGATCCACAAGTTTATCGGCATTTTCTGGGTCTCCATGGCTTACCCATCTTTGGATGGCAGTAGGAAGAGCTCTCAGGAAACGATCCATAACAACACGTTCCACAATGTTTGGTGCGGTCAAAGTCTCTGGCTGCAGCCACTATCTGCTCAGGTGAATGAGATCATACATTTGAGACCTGGGGGGTTTTCCAACCTGAAAAGTCCAATTATGCACACGCTGAGCCCGGACGGCCAGGGTGACACCCAGCCGTGCCAATATTTCTGCTTTTAGCACCATATAGTCTTTTGCTTGGTCAGGCTCTAGGTCATAATAAGCTTTCTGCGATTCCCCAGTTAACAGAGGGGCCACCAGTCCAGCCCATTGCTCCTTAGGCCACTTTTCCCTTTCAGCAGTCCTTTCAAATGTGGTCAAAAACACCTCCGGATCATCCTCTCCCGTCATTTTTGTCAGTAAACGGCTCACACCAAAGGATGCGGTATTATTGTAACCACTTGCCTCATTGGTCTGCGGACGTTGCTGTATTAATGTCTCTATTTGCTGTCGAAAACTCTGCTCTTGCTTCTGCAACAGGTCTATGAAGCGGGGTTCAGATCGCTGCTGGGCTTGTTGCTGAGCTTCCAGACTCTGCAGGTGAGCTTTCTGCTGGGCTGCAAGGCTCTTTTGTAAAGCCGCATTTGTTTGCTGCTGATTTGCATTTGCTAGATACTGTCTCAGTATCTCCTCCATGCTGGCCTTAAAAAAAAAAATGCCAAAATTCTCCACCAACTGTGAGGGGGTTAGCTCGGCAGCGGGTGTGTGTGACCCCCTGGATGGGTTCACAACACAAAGTCAGGCACAGCAGACAGCGTTGTAGGTGCAAAAAAACAAAAGATGCGGTTTATTTATGCTACATGCAGTGAAACATATAACAGCCAAACAAAAATAAAACATGAAAATAAATCCTGGTCAGCTTGACCTCTAATTACACACATGGATTCCCTGTCTAACAACTGAGTGCAGCCTTGTGCAGCACCAGTCCCTGTCTCTGTCTCTGTTGTAGAGGTTTGCCACACAGGCGTTACCTCACCGCACAGAACAGGTGTCACACTCCCCAGTCTTTACAAACACAAAACTGGTTCCAGGATGGAGCATCTCCCTAAGCATGCTGGGGTTTTTGTAGAGGTCTTAATGAGCCCACTTACTTCAGCTGGGCTCATTAACTCTTCCCCTCTAGTTGTACAAGTCTGCATAAAGCCTGAATCTAGGACACACATATTTCCCATCCTGGATACAACCAGGTGACTTTACCTGCGTGCTGCCACACTAGATACACCACATCTATGGGCCTTCCTTTATCTAGATACACCACGTCTACGGGCCTTCCTTTATCTAGATACACCACGTCTACGGGCCTTCCTTTATCTAGATACACCACGTCTACGGGCCTTCCTTTATCTAGATACACCACGTCTACGGGCCTTCCTTTATCTAGATACACCACGTCTACGGGCCTTCCTTTATCTAGATACACCACATCTACGGGCCTTCCTTTATCTAGATACACCACGTCTACGGGCCTTCCTTTATCTAGATACACCACGTCTACGGGCCTTCCTTTATCTAGATACACCACGTCTACGGGCCTTCCTTTATCTAGATACACCACGTCTACGGGCCTTCCTTTATCTAGATACACCACGTCTACGGGCCTTCCTTTATCTAGATACACCACGTCTACGGGCCTTCCTTTATCTAGATACACCACGTCTACGGGCCTTCCTTTATCTAGATACACCACGTCTACGGGCCTTCCTTTATCTAGATACACCACGTCTACGGGCCTTCCTTTATCTAGATACACCACGTCTACGGGCCTTCCTTTATCCAGATACACCACGTCTACGAGGCTTCCTTTATCCAGATACACCACGTCTACGGGCCTTCCTTTATCCAGATACACCACATCTACGGGCCTTCCTTTATCTAGATACACCACGTCTACGGGCCTTCCTTTATCTAGATACACCACGTCTACGAGCCTTCCTTTATCCAGATACACCACGTCTACGGGCATTCCTTTATCTAGATACACCACGTCTACGGGCCTTCCTTTATCTAGATACACCACGTCTACGGGCCTTCCTTTATCTAGATACACCACGTCTACGGGCCTTCCTTTATCTAGATACACCACGTCTACGGGCCTTCCTTTATCTAGATACACCACGTCTACGGGCCTTCCTTTATCTAGATACACCACGTCTACGGGCCTTCCTTTATCTAGATACACCACGTCTACGGGCCTTCCTTTATCTAGATACACCACGTCTACGGACCTTCCTTTATCTAGATACACCACGTCTACGGGCCTTCCTTTATCTAGATACACCACGTCTACGGGCCTTCCTTTATCTAGATACACCACGTCTACGAGCCTTCCTTTATCTAGATACACCACGTCTACGGGCCTTCCTTTATCTAGATACACCACGTCTACGAGCCTTCCTTTATCTAGATACACCACGTCTACGGGCCTTCCTTTATCTAGATACACCACGTCTAAGGGCCTTCCTTTATCTAGATACACCACGTCTACGGACCTTCCTTTATCTAGATACACCACGTCTACGGACCTTCCTTTATCAGTCATTCTGTCCTCTGATAACCATGGAGGGGCTTCCTGTGACGTGTCATGGAGGATAAACACTGCAGTTTTGGTGACTGAAGCCCCCCGATTCCCTTGTGAAGGGTACAGGTCAGCACAGAAGATATAGTCACATGACAGGAGGAGGCGTTGTAGGATAGTGGGAGGAGTCACAAGATGGTGGGATGGGCCCAATAACATTGAATAGGGGTATTATTGGACAGGTCAGTAAAACTCTGAAGGTCATGTCGGCATCCGGGGCGCATTTCGAGTGAACCAAACCGCATATCACCGCAGCGCCGTCTGGCTCGGCGCCATAAAAAAGTAAAAATCAGGGACGCCTTTCTCTGTTTCTCGCAGGTAATGATGACCAATAAAATGAATGGGCGGAGCTACCCGATATCACAGATCTGAGCTCCTCCTTCTCCACTGCACATCACAGTCCTCAAACCCTCCCCCACCCCCCACCACACTACTAACCGCCTCCCACCTGCCATATAGACCAATGACAGCGGAGCGGAGCCATGTCATATGACCACGCCCAGTTTAGGCTCTTCACCCATGTGATTGGCTGTGTCCAATCACAGCTGATCCCATGTAAACAAGGAAATAAAATATATAAAAAAGGGGCGGTCTTTTTTAGTTTTTTTATTATTTTAGAAAAGATAAAACCCCGCCCAACGGTGATTAATTATCACCAAGAGAAAGTTCTATTTGTGTGAATAAAATGTGTAGAGTTTTGTATGACCGTGTAATTGTCACTCAAAGTGCGACCGCCATGAAAGCTGCAAATTGTGCTGGGCAGGAAGGCGGGGGTGGGGGGGTCTGGATGGAGGGTGGGAGCTGCAAGATAGTGATTGGCTGCTTGGATGAAGGGCGGTCCTAGCAACCAATCACTTGCTTGATAACCTTGGGCAGCTCCCGCCCTCCATCCACAACAGTCCTCCCTCCCGCTGTCAGCTCTGTGAGGAATACTGAGTGACGATTGGTGGAAGAAAAGGCTCCTAAATGCTGTGACAGCTGAGACTCCTCCCACAGTCTGCCATCTAGTAATGCCTGATAGAGGAGTCACACCACGGGGGGAGGAGTCACACCACGGGGGGAGAAGTCACACCGCAGCGGGAGGAGCCACACCGTGGGGGGAGGAGCCACACCACGGGGGAGGAGTCACACCACGGGGGGAGGAGTCACACCGCGGCGGGAGGAGCCACACCGCGGCTGGGTGGAGTCACCCCGCGGCTGGGGAGAGTCACCCCGCGGCTGGGGAGAGTCACCCCGCGGCTGGGGAGGGGTCACCCCGCGGGGGGGGTCACACTACGGGGGGAGGAGCCATACTACGGGGGGAGGAGCCACACCACGGCTGGGGGGAGTCACACCACGGGGAGTCACACCACGGGGAGGAGGAGTCACGGGAGGGTGGGGAGAATCACACCACGGGGAGGAGGAGTCACGGGAGGGTGGGGGGAGTCAGTGGATGGTGGGAGGAGTCACGGGATGTGGGAGGAGTCCCTCGATGGTGGGAGGAGCCACACGATGGTGGGAGGAGTCCGTTGATAGTGGGGGAGTCACGGGATGGTGGGAGGAGTCATGGGATGGTAGGAGAAGCCACGCAATGGTGGGAGGGGTAACGGGATATTGGGAGGAGTCAGTGAATGGTGGGAGGGCCACAAGATGGGAGGAGTCCATTGATGGTGGGAGGGGTCACGGGTTGGTGGGAGGAGACGGTGGGAGGGGTCACAGGTTGGTGGGAGAAGACAGGAGATGGTGGGAGGAGTCACGGTATGGTGGGAGGAGTCACGGTATGGTGGGAGGAGCCACAGCAGCCTAGAGGCGATTCAGTTCGCATTGTGCGCTATATAAGTATTTCATTTATTCATTCATTCAGGATTGTGTGAGGAGCCACGCGATGGGAGGAGGAGACAGGGGATGGTGGGATGACCAGGGGATGGTGGGAGGAGTCACGGGATGGTGGGAGGAGTCAGTGGATGGTGGGAGGAGCCACAGGTTTGTGTGAGGAGCCACGCGATGTTGGGAGGAGCCACGCGATGTTGGGAGGAGTCAGGGGATGGTTGGAGGAGTCACGTGATAGGAGGGGTCAGTGGATGGTGAGAGGAGTCACGGGATGGTGGGAGGAGCCACGTGATGGGAGGATTCAGTGGATGGTGAGAGGAGTCACGGGATGGTGGGAGGAGTCGTGGGTGGAGTCACACACTGGAAGATGTCACAGGATGTGGGAGGAGCCACACAGTGGTGGGAGGAGTCAGTTGGTGGTGGGAGGAGTCAGTGGATGGTGAGAGGAGTCACTGGATGGTGGGAGGAGCCATGTGATGGGAGGATTCAGTGGATGGTGGAAGGAGTCGTGGGAGAAGTCACGGGATGTGGGAGGAGTCAGTTGGTGGTGGGAGGAGTCAGTTGATGGTGGGAGGAGTCACAGGGTGGTGGGAGGAGTCACACGATGATGACAGCAGTCAGTGGATGGTGGGAGGAGCCACGGGGTGGTGGGAGGAGTCACGCAGTGGGAGGAGTCAGTTGATGGTGGGAGGAGTCACTGGGTGGTGGGAGGAGCCACATGATGGTGGGAGGAGTCAGTGGATGGTGGGAGGAGCCACGCGATGAGAGGAGTCAGTGGATGGTGGGAGGAGTCACATGATGGTGGGAGGCGTTACGGGATAGTGTGAGGAGCTATGCGATGGAGGGAGGAGTCACTGGATGGTGGGAGGAGACAGGAGATGGTGGGAGGAGTCACACAATGGTGGGTGGAGTCACACGATGGGAGGAGTCAGTGGGTGGTGGGAGGAGTCACTGGATGGTGGGAGGAGTCACACAGTGGGAGGAGTCAGTGGATGTTGGGAGGAGCCACGCCATGGAGGGCACCTGATGTAAGGGGCACTGTTATGGGGCACCTGATGTAAGGGGCACTCTGTTGGGGGCACCTGATGTAAGGGGCACTCTTATGGCGGCACCTGATGTAAGGTGGTTCTATTACTTACAATGTGGATGTGATTGGCTGACGTTTGTGTTCTTTCTTTGTCTTCCATCTTGTTTCGGGTACAGATAGTTGTTGGTGGAAGGACGGAATAAAAGGGTCCAGCCAGTGAAGGGGGAAGAGCTCAGAGTAATGGAGAAGAGGAGTGTCCTGCAAGGCAGAATCCGGGGCTCAGAGAAGACCGCTCACCATCAACATCTCCAAGGCCAACACACCACTGGAAGCTCTGAGGATCAGCACTAAACAGCTGCCCCGCTAGGAGGTAAAGCCTAACCTACTAACAATGTCTTTGCTACAAGTCACCCCCCAGTATCTGCTGATACCCCACATAGTTACAGGTCACCCTCCATTCTACCCATACTCTAGGCCACCCTCTGGCCCAGTCTGTAAATACTACAGATCACCAGTTATCAGGACCATCAATGGGGGGTACAGGCAGCACTTCCCATTGGGTCAGCAGGTGGTGGAACAGAAGCTGTCTGTGGATAGGTGGGGGCTGTCAGGTCAGCTTTCCAGTGCCCCATCATTTCTAATGGCAGCCCAGTCTTCGTCCGGAGGGTTCAATATTGAGTTTGCCCTTTGCAGCTATAACAGGTTCACCTCTTCTGGAAAGGCCGTCCACAAGGTTTAGGAGGGTGTCTATGGAAATGTTTGACCATTCTTCCAGAAGAACTTTTGTGAGTTCAGGCACTGATGTTGGACGAGAAGTCCTACCTCGCAGTCTCCGATCTAATTCATCCTAAAGGTGTTCTATGGGGTTGAGGTAAGGACTCTGTGCAGGCCAGTCAAGTACCTCCACTCCAAACTCGCTCATCCATGTCTTTATGGACCTTGCTTTGTGCACTGGTGAGCAATCATGTTGGAACAGGAAGAGGCCGTCCCCAAACTGTTCCCACAAAGTTGGGAGCATGAAATTGTCCAAAATGTCTTGGTATGCTGACGCCTTAAGAGTTCCCTTCACTGGAACTAAGGGGCCAAGTCCAACCTCTGAAAAGCAACCCCCCCACCATAATCCCCTCTCCGACACCATAATCCCCCCTCTGACACCATAATCTCCCCTCCCCCCACTCCATAATCTCCCCTCCCCCCACTCCATAATCTCCCCTCCCCCAACTCCATAATCTCCCCTCTGACACCATAATCTCCCCTCCCCCCACTCCATAATCTCTCCTCCCCCCACTCCATAATCCCCCCTCTGACATCATAATCTCCCCTCCCCCCACTCCATAATCTCCCCTCCCCAACTCCATAATCTCCCCTCTGACACCATAATCTCCCCTCCCCCACTCCATAATCTCCCCTCCCCCCACTCCATAATCTCCCCTCCCCCAACTCCATAATCTCCCCTCCGACACCATAATCCCCCCTCCCCCCTCCGACACCATAATCCCCCCACTCCATAATTCCCCCTCCCCCCACTCCATAATCCCCCCTCCACCAATTGGTTTGGACCAGCGCACAAAGACATTAATGGCTGTGTGTTGAGTTATTTGGAGGGGACAGGAAATGTACACTGTTATACAAGCTGTACACTCACTACTTTACATTTTAGAAGAAGAAGAAATGTCACTGAGGGGTGTACTTACTTTTGTCACATACTGTATATTTACCTAGAAAAATGGTGAGGTGTTCTATACTTATTTTACCCGCTGCTACCCACCTCAATACCAGGCACTTACACCCCCTTCCTGTACACACCAATTTTCAGCTTTCAGCGCTCTCACAGTTTGAATGACAATTACTCATACAACACTCTACCCATATGAAACTTGCGTCCTTTTTTCCACACAAATAGACCTTTCTTTTGGTGGTATTTAATCACTAGTGAGGTTTTTATTTTTGTGCTATAAATTAAAAAAATTTGTTTCTGTCATAAAAATTTTCTAATTAGTAATTATGGGGGGTGTGGGGTGTATGGAGGTGGAAGGTATGTACATGAGAGGGGTGTGGAGTGTATGGAGGTGGGAGGTATGTACATGAGGGGTGCGGAGTGTACGGAGGTGGGAGGTATGTACATGAGAGGTGCGGAGTGTATGGAGGTGGGAGGTATGTACATGAGGGGTGTGGAGTGTATGGAGGTCGGAGGTATGTACATGAGGGGTGTGGAGTGTATGGAGGTAGGAGGTATGTACATGAGAGGGGTGTGGAGTGTATGGAGGTGGGAGGTATGTACATGAGGGGTGTGCAGTGTATGGAGGTGGGAGATATGTACATGAGGGGTGTGGAGTGTATGGAGGTGGGAGGTATGTACATGAGATGGGTGCGGAGTGTATGGAGGTAGGAGGTATGTACATGAGGGGTGCGGAGTGTACGGAGGTGGGAGGTATGTACATGAGAGGTGCGGAGTGTATGGAGGTGGGAGGTATGTACACGAGGGGTGTGGAGTGTATGGAGGTGGAAGGTATGTACATGAGAGGGGTGTGGAGTGTATGGAGATGGGAGGTATGTACATGAGAGGGGTGTGGAGTGTATGGAGGTGGAAGGTATGTACATGAGGGGTGTGGAGTGTATGGGGGTGGGAGGTATGTACATGAGGGGTGCGGAGTGTATGGAGGTGGGAGGTATGTACATGAGGGGTGTGGAGTGTATGGGGGTGGGAGGTATGTACATGAGGGGTGCGGAGTGTATGGAGGTGGGAGGTATGTACATGAGGGGTGTGGAGTGTATGGAGGTGGGAGGTATGTATATGAGGGGTGTGGAGTGTATGGAGGTGGGAGGTATGTACATGAGGGGTGTGGAGTGTATGGAGGTGGGAGGTATGTACATGAGGGGTGTGGAGTGTATGGAGGTGGGAGGTATGTATATGAGGGGTGTGGAGTGTATGGAGGTGGGAGGTATGTACATGAGAGGGGTGTGGAGTGTATGGAGGTGGGAGGTATGTACATGAGAGGGGTGTGGAGTGTATGGAGGTGGGAGGTATGTACATGAGGGGTGTGGAGTGTATGGAGGTGGGAGGTATGTACATGAGGGGTGTGGAGTGTATGGAGGTGGGAGGTATGTACATGAGGGGTGTGGAGTGGACTGGTATGTCCCTGCACAAAATGACATTTCTAAAGGAATAAAAGTCATTTAAAACTGCTTGCGGCTTTAATGTAATGTCTGGTCCCGGCAATATGGATGAAAATCATTGAGAACAAAGGCATGGGTACCCCGCCCCCAAGCCCATTACCAGCCCCTTTGGGTCTTGTATGGACATTAAGGAGAACCGCACACCCAAATTATAAAAAGGAAAGGCCTGAGGCCCCCAGGCCCTATATACTCAGAACAGCAGTATACAGGCGGTCCAAACAAGACAGGGACTGTGTAGGTTTGTTATTAAGTAGAATCTGTTTGTAATTTTTAACTGGTACATTTTTAAAGTGTAGCTCCAGCCAAAAAATCTATTTTTAAGCTTTTTGGAAAACATAGGGAAGGGTTATCACCCCTGTATAATTTGTTTTGCTGTCTGTGCGCACCTGTTCAGAAGATTTCACCTCACTTTCTGTCCCAATGACAATTGGATTGTTAAAATTTGGGTTTTTTTGTGAAACAAGGAACTCTTACAGGAGAGAATTTCCCTTCCTAGGGGTAGATTTCCTCTCACTTCCTGTTGTCTCCTTCTGTTTGAAAGTAGGAGTTGTTTGTAAGTTGGATGTTTGAAAGTAGGGGCCTGCCCTATATACTCAAAATATAAACGCAAAAATGTGGGCCTTAGGTGTTGGTGTTGCCACAACACTGTAATCCCTCACAGTTACTCTGGGTGGGCGCAGGAACGGGCCCTGCTGTGAAATATTAGATCAAGAATTGTAATTACATGCCCCTGAACAGGGGCAGAAAAATTGGGCCTTAGGCACTGGTGCCACAACACTGCAACCCCTTACAGTTACTCTAGTTGGGGCACAGGAATGAGCCCTGCTGCAAAGTATTGCATCAAAAATTGGCCTGTGACCAATTATGGCTCTCTTCGCTGACGCCGCTGTGAGTGGCCAAAGCATGCGGGTCATCGTGCATGCTTGGCCAATCATCAGCCAGCAATGCACTGCTATGACGCAGTGCATTATGGGCCGTGACACGCCGCTCTAATTTGGCACCAACGGACCATAATGTTCGATCTTCCTCTTGAAATCGAAGCTCATCCCTAGTGGTGAAGTATGGGGCAAGATTCCTCACCCTGCTGCCATTCCTCATTATATTTCTTAGAAAAAAGAAGAAAAAAAACACATACAAAGACAATTAAGGTGCGACCAATCTTTATTGGAGATAAATCTATAGATGGAAATGATTGTCGGGCTTCGGAGAACAGTGACGGTTGACCTAGGACTCCTCAAAGGCAGGGCCTTTTTACACTAAGCCTAAACCTTAAGATGATTCAGAGGAAGGCGAAAACCCCCCCGGCCAGATGGGCTCCAAGGGGGGGAAAAATTCCTTCCTGACCCCCTAAGGCGATCGGATTGTCCCTGAATCATCAGTCTAGGGTGCCCAGTTCATCTCATATAGAGAAAAAAACCATACATAGAACCATACAGAACATATGTATTGCAGGTATGTATGCAATAAAACACACCTACCTGCTTGTTCACAATCATCTTTGGGGCTCATTCAGAATATATGCATTGAGCATCCGCACAGATCAGCGCCCCCACACTGATCAGTGCCTCCGCCCGCCGCACCGATTCCTTATGTTTTCTGTGCCCAGCCCCCTACAGGAGGACTGGTGGTACCCCCTTATTGGTGGCCCTGGTGGTGGTATGTAGACATGCTGTGTATGATGGTATGCATGGTGCTATATACGCAGGTATGTATGCAATAAAACACACTTGCATGCTTGTTTACAATCATCTTTGGGGATCATTCAGAATATATGCATTGAGCATCCGCACAGATCAGTGCCTCCCCCACTGATCAGTGCATCCGCCCGCCGCACCGATTCCTCATGTTTTCTGTGCCCAGCCCCTACAGGAGAACCAGTGGTACCCCCTTATTGGTGGCCCCGATGGTGGTATGTTTGGTACTAGGTAGGCATGCTGAGTATGGTGGTATGTATGGCCCTATGTATACATTCTATGTATGGTTCTATGTATGGTGTAGGGAGATCATTGCCAGTGTGCCACAATTATCTCACTCAGTACTGCTTGTGTTACCGTCTCACAGCAGGCAAATCTCTTTTGAGGTCAAATACCCTCGGTTGGTGGTGACGAGGCTCTTCCTTCAAATGGTGATGAGGAGGCCCTCTATTAATGTCATTGCCCCTCGGATGGTGGTGACGAGGCTCTTCCTTCAAATGTTGCTGACGTGGCCCTCTGTTAATGTCATTGCCCCTCGGTTGGTGGTGACGAGGCTCTTCCATCAAATGGGGCTGACAAGGCCCTCTGTTAATGTCATTGCCCCTTGGATGGTGGTGACGAGGCTCTTCCTTCAAATGGGGCTGACGAGGCCCTCTGTTAATGTCATTGCCCCTTGGATGGTGCTGACGAGGCTCTTCCTTCAAATGGGGCTGACGAGGCCCTCTGTTAATGTCATTGCCCCTCGGTTGGTGGTGACGAGGCTCTTCCTTCAAATGGGGCTGACGAGGCCCTCTGTTAATGTCATTGCCCCTCGGTTGGTGGTGACGAGGCTCTTCCTTCAAATGGGGCTGATGAGGCCCTCTGTTAATGTCATTGCCCCTTGGATGGTGCCGACGAGGCTCTTCCTTCAAATGGTGATGAGGAGGCCCTCTGTTAATGTCATTGCCCCTTGGATGGTGCTGACGAGGCTCTTCCTTCAAATGGGGCTGACGAGGCCCTCTGTTAATGTCATTGCCCCTTGGATGGTGCTGACGAGGCTCTTCCTTCAAATGGGGCTGACGAGGCCCTCTGTTAATGTCATTGCACCTTGGATGGTGCTGATGAGGCCCTCTGTTAATGTCATTGCCCCTTGGATGGTGCTGATGAGGCCCTCTGTTAATGTCATTGCCCCTTGGATGGTGCTGACGAGGCCCTCTGTTAATGTCATTGCCCCTTGGATGGTGCTGACGAGGCCCTCTGTTAATGTCATTGCCCCTTGGATGGTGCTGACGAGGCTCTGTGTTAATGTTATTGCCCCTCGGATGGTGGCGACGAGGCTCTGGGTTGATACTGGTTTTCCAGTGGTGAGTATTAGGCCACTGGCTGCAATTCACATTCTCGCTCAGGTAGGAGAAGCCCTCAAATCTCTCCTGCCGGTGTGGAACCTCATCTCTCCCAAAGTCTTCATTTTTAATGAAAGCATCCCCTGGAATTCCTTCCCCCAGGTCTTCCTCATGCATCTGGAAAGAGAAAAAAGTATTTTGTCAATGTTTCTGATCGATAGGGAAATAATCCCTAGAAATCCCCCCATTGTGCTGGGACTCCTCCCGTATACTTACATGTCGATTTGGAAATGGTGGGCGTGAGTTCCCTTTCTCTAGCTCCTTCCAGTCCACCTTGCTGAAGTAGGGGTGTTCTCTGATGTCTCTTACTAGACTCATCCGCAGCTCTTGGTCTTTACATAGGAACTGTAAAAAGGAACAAAATATAATAAGATACACTGGAATAACATGAACAATCTATGAACAATGTAATATTTGATTCTGATTCTCTCTATTATTTTGCCTTCTGACCTGCTACTACATCCTGATTGGATTGGATGGTAGCATGGGGCCTTATTTGTGTCATATTAGTTCAGAATAGTTATTAAAGGAAAGAAACATCAGATATTTTGCAATTAAATGTGAATTAGGAATGTATTAAAAAAGAGATTTCTATGAAATCTGCACCTGCCATGATTTTTCTTATGACTCTGGCAGTCCCAGGGGAGTTCTATATGTTGTCTGTGCACGGAATGTCCCCAGAAATTGAATTCAATGTGTGCGATTGGCCCCATCACTATCCAATGGAACCACCCGGACCGTAAATTAAAAAGGGCTGCTTCTTTCCTTATGACAGGGGAAGGCAGATCCTTCCATTAAGCAGTCAGCTTGCTGAAAGTACAGCTATGACCTCCATCGATATGTGATGGTAAGAAGGTGGAACCATGTTTAATAAAATCCTAATAAGATATAATGTATGCAACAGGGAAAGAACATTGTCACTTAAAAGGTGTAAAATTTCTATGTATACTTACCATCTCTATGACGTCACGGAGATACGGGTTCATGCTATCTGGATAATGCGGTTCCCTTGTGGTCACGATCTTCACTTCTTCCTCTGCGGACTCCCTGCCGGTCAGAAATGGATGTCTGCCGAAAGCCATCTTATACACGATTATTCCCAGAGAGAAATAATCAGCCGCTCCGAAGTATGGAATGTTTTGAAGGGCCTGTAGAAACATAAAGAGAAAAAGAAGGATGAGCTGATTGTTGGGTAGAGGACGGAGACGACTCAATGCTGATATATGGGATCTATGAATCCTCCCAGGACTCCTAAAATTGTGCTCAAAAGACCTCAAACCAAGGCGGAGCTTGTGAATATTGGAGGTGGGGCTTTAGGTCTCACAGAGACACAAAAGGAAATTGGCTGAAATCTTCCAAATTGAGGTAAATTTCACCAGAACAGGTGTGCCCGTTGAAGGTTTCTCCTCCCCTCGTGTTCTGGGGAAAGATCTAAAACTCTAACTTTCTTTCTCAATGACAATGGTCACCAATACAAACCAATGGGGACAAATACCCCTGGAATATTGTTCCAGCCTGGAAACCCACTGAAACCAACCAGGTCACCAGTAAAGAAATTCTTAATTTAGTGAAAAATTACCTCCCTTTAGCTTATCTCTATATCCCATTATAACAAATATTACAATTAGGTCTAATATCAGGTGGAAAGCAAGTATCTTACCTCTGGCGACAAGTACCCTGGTGTTCCCGATTGTCCTTGAATCCTGCTGGACTCCGTGACGCCCATACGTGCCAAGCCGAAATCGGCTATTTTGATGTGTCCAACGTTATCCAAAAGAATATTTGCAGGCTTGAGGTCTCTGTGGATGATCTCCCTAGAATGCAGAAACTGCAGACCACAGATCATTTCTGCTATGAAGTATCTGATGGGGGAAAGAGATAGAGGAATTAGCATCACAAATCATCACAGAGTAATGAAATCTAAAGATGAAATGACTTCCCCCTGTAATACATAGGGGTTTGGATGGACGAGGCTCAGGTGAAGGGGCTGACTACATCACTGGCTGTGGTCAGTCACCCCCGACTCCAGAGTGACCCGTTCATTGATCTTACCTTATGGTGCCCCCAGGAAATGGAGCTACTGCCATGGCACTATGGAGATCCCCTCTGGTCACACATTCCAGGACAAAGGCGAGATGATTCTGTGTGAACACAAGAGATAAAGTTTACATTATAGACATGCAGGATTTCATTTTGTGGAGGAATAGACAGACACACTTAATTTAGGAAAACCGGACAGAGGAACTAAGTAGGCCGCCATTACTGGACTGTTCTTATTGCAATGCTACTTCTGTCTGGTCTGGTAAAGAAATTGGAAGGTGAAAAGACTTACCTTTGTCTGGAACGTTCCAAACAGATGTGTAATAAATGGACACTCCCTGGCTACTTTCAGCACGTCACGTTCTAAGAAAACCATATCACTATCGTCTTCATAATGAATAAATTCTGTCTTTTTCACAAGTTTAACCGCCAGCTTCTGGTCAATGGCGGGATGAGAGGCCAAGATCACCTGCGAACTGGCCCCCTTTCCAAGGACTCCATAACAGGTCATGTGTTCAAAGGAGAGTACACATGACTGGTCCTTGGTGACCACGCTGGATGGTACTTGTGAGGCGATCTCATCATGTGTGCTGCGGATGGATGGATTGTCTAGGTCGCACTCTGGTGGAGTAGCCACGTCTTGGTCGCACTCTGGTGGAGGGGCCACGTCTTGGTCGCACTCTGGTGGAGGGGCCACGTCTTGGTCGCACTCCGGTGGAGGGGCCACGTCTTGGTCGCACTCCGGTGGAGGGGCCACGCCTTGGTCGCACTCCGGTGGAGGGGCCACGCCTTGGTCGCACTCCGGTGGAGTGGCCACGCCTTGGTCGCACTCCGGTGGAGTGGCCACGCCTTGGTCGCACTCCGGTGGAGTGGCCACGCCTTGGTCGCACTCCGGTGGAGTGGCCACGTCCTGGTCGCACTCCGGTGGAGTGGCCACGTCCTGGTCGCACTCCGGTGGAGTGGACAGGTCCTGGTCGCACTCCGGTGGAGTGGACAGGTCCTGGTCGCACTCCGGTGGAGTGGACACGTCCTGGTCGCACTCCGGTGGAGTGGACACGTCCTGGTCGCACTCCGGTGGAGTGGACACGTCCTGGTCGCACTCCGGTGGAGTGGCCAGGTCCTGGTCGCACTCCGGTGGAGTGGACACGTCCTGGTCGCACTCCGGTGGAGTGGACAGGTCCTGGTCGCACTCCGGTGGAGTGGACAGGTCCTGGTCGCACTCCGGTGGAGTGGACAGGTCCTGGTCGCACTCCGGTGGAGTGGACAGGTCCTGGTCGCACTCCGGTGGAGTGGACACGTCCTGGTCGCACTCCGGTGGAGTGGACACGTCCGGGTCGCACTCCGGTGGAGTGGACACGTCCTGGTCGCACTCCGGTGGAGTGGACACGTCCTGGTCGCACTCCGGTGGAGTGGCCAGGTCCTGGTCGCACTCCGGTGGAGTGGACACGTCATGGTCGCACTCCGGTGGAGTGGACACGTCCTGGTCGCACTCCGGTGGAGTGGACACGTCCTGGTCGCACTCCGGTGGAGTGGCCAGGTCCTGGTCGCACTCCGGTGGAGTGGACACGTCCTGGTCGCACTCCGGTGGAGTGGACACGTCCTGGTCGCACTCCGGTGGAGTGGCCAGGTCCTGGTCGCACTCCGGTGGAGTGGACACGTCCTGGTCGCACTCCGGTGGAGTGGCCAGGTCCTGGTCGCACTCCGGTGGAGTGGCCAGGTCCTGGTCGCACTCCGGTGGAGTGGACACGTCCTGGTCGCACTCCAGTGGAGTGGACCCGTCCTGGTCGCACTCCGGTGGAGTGGACACGCCCTGGTCGCACTCCGGTGGAGTGGACACGTCCTGGTCGCACTCCGGTGGAGTGGACCCGTCCGGGTCACACTCCGGTGGAGTGGACACGTCCTGGTTGCACTCCGGTGGAGTGGACACGTCCTGGTCGCACTCCGGTGGAGTGGACACGTCCGGGTCGCACTCCGGTGGAGTGGACACGTCCTGGTCGCACTCCGGTGGAGTGGACACGTCCTGGTCGCACTCCGGTGGAGTGGCCAGGTCCTGGTCGCACTCCGGTGGAGTGGACACGTCCTGGTCGCACTCCGGTGGAGTGGACACGTCCGGGTTGCACTGTGGTGTGCAGTCAATACCGCGTACACCTACAATAAAAAAAGAGAGGAATTAGATTTAGCACCTTCACCTACATTTCATATATTTTTCTTTGTAGAACATCAAATTATGGAGAGAAGAGATGAAAACGCTGGTGCCAGAGACCATGAATAAACTCTACAGGACAGGGACACAAGGAGGACTAATGTTGTACTTTGTATAAAAATGCTGGTTTCCTGCCACTCATCCCGACCCACTGGTTGGCAATAATGGCATGAAAAGTCAGAGGGGCTGGTAGTACCCAGCCCGTAATCAGCCTGCCCATACATGGTTAGAATCTTGGCTGGTCCTTGCTTAGCCGGGTGAGATTGGAAGTGTCTATGGCCGGCTTTAGGAGCGCAGACACTTCTAATGACAGCACTTGGGGTAAAGGCATAGTGCATATTAAAATGCTGATGGATAATGAATTAGTGCGGTTTTATTTGTGTTGGTTTTGTCCGTCTGTCTGGCCTTGTTTACAAGGGTGATGAGGCCCATATAACATGAATGGGACGTTTCTACAACATCTGTATCTTCCAGGTGCTGCATGCAGGCAGTCCATTGACAATGAGTAGAACGCACAGCTGCACGCACGCAGCCACTTCTCCTAATATGACATGCACTGTCTGCATTCAGGGCCATTCGCCCACACCCAGGACCACTGGGTCCTGGGTGTGGGCGCTTGGCTGGGTGGGCTTGGTGGGCATTGATAGGTGGCACTGATGGGCATTGATAGGTGGCACTGGTGGGCACTGTTACTCTATAAATGAGGCATAATCGCCTCTTCCTTTTCAGGGTCGATGTCCCTTTAAGATGAGCCGGTGATCGGCTTTGTTCTTCTCCTGTCAGCAGAGGAGAAAAAAAAACGATCACTGAGCTTTTGTTTACATCATGTAATGAGCCGTCATTGGCTGATAACTGATCACATGATAAGGGGTCGGGATTGGCCCCGTACTCGGATCGGTGGTCTTCCGAGTCTCAGTGACTCTGTGATCACGGCGCCCTCCGCAGGGAGCGTGCACAGGGGGATGTCATATGACGGCCTCCCGGGAATTCACATCCGCGCTGTGCCCGTCATTTGCCCACAGCGCGGATGTCAGGGGGTTAAACAGGTGGTGAGGAGGCAATATAACACCTTCTTGCCTCCTGTCAAATGCCCTCTGAAGAGCGACTTGAATGTGGATTGCTGTTCAGAGGGCACAACATGTTTAAATGAGCCCTAAGGCAGTTCATACAATCCGTTATTCTTTGTCCATTCAGTAGGGAACAGGAGGGACTATTTCATGTTTTCTTTGGGGCACTGCTAAGTAATCTTCTGGTTTTCAACAAGTACAAAATCCCGGGGAGACGGTGCCAATAAGAGATCTATAACCGTCCATCTGCGTGTGTATGGACCTCCCAGTAGTGTGCAGACGTGGATTGTTGGGGATGAAAACAAAAGATTGACATACATGACTACAGAGGTGCAATCACAATGAGGCCATCAAAGAGAAAGCGGGGGAGGGATCTAGGTCCCATGTGGGATGGTCATGGGGGGCGGCATTATCCGCACTGCCCATGGGGGGAGCGGCATTGTCCGCACTGCCCATGGGGGGAGCGGCATTGTCCGCACTGCCCATGGGGGGAGGGGCATTGTCCGCACTGCCCATGGGGGAGCGGCATTGTCCGCACTGCCCATGGGGGAGCGGCATTGTCCGCACTGCCCATGGGGGGTGGCATTGTCTGCACTGCCCATGGGGGGGGCACTGGGGGGCACTGAACCAATTGGCACCTTTGTTTTGTTTTTTGTGGGTTTACAACCACTTTAAATATTGCTTATAAATGTGTGTTTATTAGGATTGTACAATAAGTACATGGGTTGTGTGTATGTCAGGGGTTGACAAATTTGCTTTGAATTTAGGAGCCAGTTTTTGTTTTTTTAGAGTGGTATGGATTGTCAGCTCCCGGGGTAAGGCCACTCATTTTCACCCCCTATCCCTAACTCACAATGGAGCACCCAGTCAATAACTCCATTGAAACGCTGTTACATCAGGGTTATGGGCTGACCAGAAAGAGAGTAAGGCTGGCAACAGATGGAACTGGCTGGCACTGGCAGGTACGTGGAACTGCCAGATGGCATTGGCAGGTGACACTGGTTTGGCACTGGCAGGTGGCACTATTGGCACTGGCAGGTGGCACTATTGGCACTGGCACTGATTGGCAGGTGGCACTGGTTTGGAAGTGGCAGGTGGCCCTGGTTGGTGATGGCAGGTGGCCCTGGTTGGCGGTGGCACTAGTTGTCACTGGCAGATGGCACTGATTGGTGGTGGCACTGGTTGGTGTTGGCAGGTGGCACTGGTTGGCGGTGGCACTAGTTGCCACTGATTGGTGGTGGCACTGTCAGGTGGCACTGATTGGCAGTGGCAGGTGGCACTGATTGGCGGTGGCAGGTGGCACTGGCAGGCACGTGGAACTGCCAGATGGCATTGGCAGGTGATACTGGTTGGCATTGGCAGGTGACACTGGTTTGGAACTGGTAGGTGGCACTGATTGGCGGTGGCACTGGTTGGTGGATGCAGGTGGTATTGATTGGCGGTGGCACTGGTTGGCACTAGCAGGTGACACTGATTGGCGATGGCACTCGTTGGCACTGGCAGATGCCACTGGTTGGCGCTGGCAGGTGGCACTGGCAGGTTTTACACTGAGCTCTCTATTACTGAAATGTAACAGAGGAGCTGTCAGAATTGAGCTTAAAGCGGAGCTCCACCCTAAAGTGCACCTTCCGCTCATTGGAACCCTCCCCCCCTCCGGCGCCACAATTGGCACCTTTCAGGGGGGAGGGGGGTGCAGGTACCTGTACAGTACAGGTATCTGCACCCACTTCCGGCGTAGATTCTGCAGAAGCTACACCCCTTTCCGAAGGTCCCCCGCTGCCTGCTGGGAAACACACGGATCCCAGAGACAGCGGGGACCATCCTTATTGCGCAGCGCGACTCGCGCATGCGCAGTAGGGAACCGGGAAATGAAGCCAAAAGGCTCCACTTCCTGGTTCCCATACCCAAGATGGCAGCAGCAGCACCCGAGAGACGATCGAGAGATCAGCTTCGGGTGCCGACATCGCGGGCGCGCTGGGCGGGTAAGTGTCATTGTTTTAAAAGTCAGCAGCTGCAGTATTTGTAGCTGCTGGCTTTTAAAAAAAAAAATGGCGGACTCCCGCTTTAATGTCGGAATGGGCGGGACTCGGCCGGGGTGTGAAGCTGACAAGTAACAGAGAGGCGGTGTAGTGTCATATTTTGCTCCCTGAACATTGAAGCTCGGGGATAGGGATGAGGACACTGAACATTGAAGCTCGGGGATAGGGATGAGGACACTGAACATTGAAGCAGGGGGATAGGGATGAGGACACTGAACATTGAAGCTCGGGGATAAGGATGAGGACACTGAACATTGAAGCTCGGGGATAGGGATGAGGCCACTGAACATTGAAGCTCGGGGATAAGGATGAGGACACTGAACATTGAAGCTCGGGGATAGGGATGAGGACACTGAACATTGAAGCTCGGGGATAGGGATGAGGCCACTGAACATTGAAGCTCGGGGATAAGGATGAGGACACTGAACATTGAAGCTCGGGGATAGGGATGAGGACACTGAACATTGAAGCTCGGGGATAGGGATGAGGACACTGAACATTGAAGCAGGGGGATAGGGATGAGGACACTGAACATTGAAGCTCGGGGATAAGGATGAGGACACTGAACATTGAAGCTCGGGGATAGGGATGAGGACACTGAACATTGAAGCAGGGGGATAGGGATGAGGACACTGAACATTGAAGCTCGGGGATAAGGATGAGGACACTGAACATTGAAGCTCGGGGATAGGGATGAGGACACTGAACATTGAAGCTCGGGGATAGGGATGAGGACACTGAACATTGAAGCTCGGGGATAGGGATGAGGACACTGAACATTGAAGCTTGGGGATAGGGATCTCTGCTTTGCTTGTCAGTGTCACACACAGTGCGCAGCCGCAGAGTGTGGAGGAGGGGGGAGGGGGTCAGTCATTGTTAATAGTGATAGTGAGTGGGCTGGTGGCAGCTTAGGCGCCAGGTTGTGATTTCTGGTGGCATTGGTGACCTGGCGCCTGGGGTTTGTGGAGCCCTGGTGTATGTCTTGTGTTGATTGTAACTAAAAAATGTCATAAAAAAGGACTTGATTTAAAAAATATTAAAAAAACATTTGTACCTATGGGAATGTGACCCCAAAACATTTTTTTGGAAAAAAAAAATTTCTTTGAAAAAAAAAATTTTTTTTGAAAAAAAAAAAAAATTTTTTTGAAAAAAAAAAAAATTTTTTTGAAAAAAAAAAAAATTTTTTTTGAAAAAAAAAAATATGAAGAAAATAATATACTTTGAAAAAAAAAAGTGAAAAAAAAATTTTTTTTTGAAAAAAAAAAAAAAAAAAATTTATAAAAAAAAAAAAAATCTTTGAATAAAAACACTTACCAATCTCAGTGTCTGTATCCCGGTGATGTCTATTGGCTTTACAGCCGGAACCGAAACATCGAACGACGGCTCTGAAACAGCCGCGCACAAACGCTCGGGTCCTCTTCAGCTTGGAGGGCTTTTTGGTTGGGGTATCTGCAGGCTGGTCACTGACACCTCCTACCATGGCCCTTCCTTTGCTGGGTTTCTCTTTGATGTTTTTCAGAGAAACAATCTGATTACATTTAAATCGGTTCATTATTAAGAATAAAGAAACTCGCTTTAAATGTATGACAACAAATATTGCAATGAAATTGAATTGACCGAAATCAAATCCAATAATATCACAAGGTATCTCTCAGGAGAGATAAAAGCCAACCTCACTTGTCAGTGGACAGTCAACTTCTGATGAATTCTGCCCCAGCGTCTGAATATATAGGGGGACTCAGCCAATGAAATCACAGCGACTTTGGCTCAGCCAATCACAGTGACTTTGGCTCAGCCAATCACAGTGACTTTGGCTCAGCCAATCACAGTGACTTTGGCTCAGCCAATCACAGTGACTTTGGCTCAGCCAATGAAATCACAGTGCAGTCATGTGACTTTTTTTTTTTTTTTTTTGAAAAATTAACTGACGATTTTTCTTAAAGGAGCCAGTATACGGATGTAATAGGGATATACGGCTCCTGGAAGAACATGTTATTGTGAATGAGATTTAACCCTTACAGTCCCATGGCTGAAATAAAGATCTCTATTCTTATGATAACATTGTGAATGGAGCCTTAGAAATCCTCTCCGCACATCAAATCTTTTCATTTCTTTTATTTTATCATTATTACACACCAATTATTTCTCCATGAGGGGGGGAGGGGTGATGAGCCTCACGCTGCTCCCCGGGGCCGCCCGCCGTGTGAAGATCCGTACCGCGCTCTACTAACCAATCACAATTGATAACGGAAGTGACGTTCAGTCGCAGCCATCTTACTATACCCCGCACTCCTCTATAGTAAGCATACACTGAGAAGGCGGACATCTTGTTACACCCACCGGAGTTTGATGCATAAATAGAGTATTTAGAAATCGGAATGTTTGGATGTTACATTTTAAAAGCCGCGGCAAACCTGCCCACCTCACACGTTTGCTAATGTGACAGAAAACTCTGAGTTCAGTCCGTGGGATTTCACCATATAACCTCCGATTTTGTGTTTTATAAAAAGTGTAAAATGCAAAACTCTGGTGGGTGTAACAAGATGTCCGCCTTCCCCCCCCCCCCTTCTCGGTCTATCCTCACAGTGGAGGAGTGCCTGGTGTAGCAAGATGGCGACGACGGATCGTCACTTCCGTTACTAATTCTGAGGGGTCGCGGAATCTGACGGAACACCAGAGCCAGCGCTGCAGCGGTCAGTCCGCCCGATTCTCTTGTATGAAATCTTCACTCTCCACCCTTTGTCTCTCAGCTCCTCCCCTATCAAACAGGCTCCACCCTCCTCGCACTCATCTCCGTGGTAACCGTACACTGCAGGGGGAGGAGATAAGAGACACAGCCCCACCCCTCATTCTTCCTCTCTGTTTACTAATATGGAGGCGTCCAATCAGCGGCGGGACAAGTGACCAGCAAGGAAGGTGGGGCCGGTAGCGGAAGGGGCGGGGCAGGGATTGAAACGCACAGTGTCTGGTAGTCATGATCATCTCTCGCCAGGTTAGACCCCGAAGTATCGAGGGGGAGGGGGATTGTCCACTATAGAGGGTCCCCCTCCCCCAACACACACAGAGGACCAATCATAGGCTGAGCTCTACTACCATCCCCCATCATCCCAGGAGGGACCCCAACTCTACTCAGCTATACAGAGGGGGAGGGGCAGTGTGAGAGGGAGGGGTGTCAGGTGAGGGGGAGGGGTGTAAGGTGAGGTGATGAGGAGTATTGATGGGAGGTTCTCTGTCGCTCTTCAGGTGTCGGTGCTCTTCGATGAGGTGGGGTGTATTTCTCGGAGGAGGAGGGGTGTAGTCTGGAGGAGTATTGATGGGATGTTAGGGGATGGGATGTTGGTAGGGGGCACACTTTAGTGGCACTGGTAGGTGACACTGATGAGGCACGGGTAGGGGGTTACACTTTAGTGGCACTGGTAGGTGACAATGATGAGGCACGGGTAGGGGGCACACTTTAGTGACACTGGTAGGTGACACTGATGAGGCACGGGTAGGGGGCACACTTTAGTGGCACTGGTAGGTGACACTGATGAGGCACGGGTAGGGGGCACACTTTAGTGGCACTGGTAGGTGACACTGATGAGGCACGGGTAGGGGGCACACTTTAGTGGCACTGGTAGGTGACACTGATGAGGCACGGGTAGGGGGCACACTTTAGTGACACTGGTAGGTGACACTGATGAGGCACGGGTAGGGGGCACACTTTAGTGACACTGGTAGGTGACACTGATGAGGCACGGGTAGGGGGCATACTTTAGTGGCACTGGTAGGTGACACTGATGAGGCACGGGTAGGGGGGCACACTTTAGTGGCACTGGTAGGTGACACTGATGAGGCACGGGTAGGGGGCACACTTTAGTGGCACTGGTAGGTGACACTGATGAGGCACGGGTAGGGGGCACAGACTAGCGGCACTGGTAGGTGACACTGATGAGGCACGGGTAGGGGGCACACTTTAGTGGCACTGGTAGGTGACACTGATGAGGCACGGGTAGGGGGCATACTTTAGTGGCACTGGTAGGTGACACTGATGAGGCATGGGTAGGGGGCACACTTTAGTGGCACTGGTAGGTGACACTGATGAGGCACGGGTAGGGGGCACACTTTAGTGGCACTGGTAGGTGACACTGATGAGGCACGGGTAGGGGGCACACTTTAGTGGCACTGGTAGGTGACACTGATGAGGCACGGGTAGGGGGCACAGACTAGCGGCACTGATGGGCACATATTGGGACCGATGTCCCTGTAACAGAAGCTGGTTACTGGCTGCTTTATTTTCTCCTTCCGCTGATTGTGAGAATAAAAAAGCAGATAATCGGCTTCTGTTTACTTCTGTGATCAGCTGTTGGCTGAGAGCTGATCATGTGATAAAGTGCCGCAGCGATTGGCTCTTTACCCTGTTCTGTGATCAGCTGAGTGGGAAGAACTCGATGATTGGAGAGCGCGCCGCAGGGGGCACGTGAGCGGCACCATCACGGGAGGACATCTGTGGTCTCCCTCCCACCACCGGAAGGCCGCGCTGTAACAGTCTTTCTATAGCGCCGGTGGAAAGTAGTTAACGGCTTGCCGACCAGCCGCCGCGGTTGTACTGCGGAAACGCGGCTCTGCGAATCGCCGTCATGTTACGTTGCTTCCATATTCAGCCACTAGGGGCGCGCGTGCTCGTCCATGAAACCGATGCCATCACCCGGAGAACAGCGATCTGTGTGTTTCTTATCTGAGGGGAGAAGAGACAGATCATCTGTTCACACAGAGTATGAAGAGCCATCTGTCATCTCCCCTACACAGTCCCCTCCCCCCCTTCAGTTAGAACATGTAGTAGAGGACGCATTAACCCCTTGATCGCCCCCTAGTGTTAACCCCTTCCCTGCCAGTGACATGTTTACAGTAATTGATGCATATTTATAGCATTGATCGCTGTATAAATGCCAATAGTCCCAAAAAATGTGTCAAAATTGTCCGACGTGTCCGCCATGTTGCCGTCCCGGTAAAAGTTGCAAGTCGCCGGCATTACTAGTAAAAATAATAAAATAATAAATATGCCATAACTATCCCTATTTTGTAGACGCTTTACCTTTTGCGTAAACCAATCAATATACACTTATTGATTTTTTTTTTCTACAAAAATATGTAGAATACATGTCGGCCTAAACTGGGGAAAAAATATTTTTTATATATCTTTGGGGGATATTTATTATAGCAAAAAGTAAAAAAAACATTGCTTTGTTTTATTTTTTGTTTTCAAAATTGTCGCTTTTTTTGTTTATAACGCAAAAAAAAAATGAAGAGGCGATTAAATACCTCCAAAAGACAGCTCTATTTGTGGTGGGGGGGGGGCATTTATTTATTTATTTATTTTTGGATGCTACGTCACCCAACTGCATAATGGTCAGTTAAAGCGACGCAGTGCTGAATTGCAAAAAGTTCTCTGGTCAGGAGGGGGGGTAAAATCTTTCGGGGCTGAAGCGGTTAAAGTGGTTGTAAAAAGAAAAAGCACCTGGGTGCAGCAGCCCCCTCCTTATACTTACCTGAGCCAGTAATGTGCAGGAGGTCAGTGGCTCTCCCGGGTCTCTTCTCATTCATTGGCTCTGTATACTGTCAATCTGAGATAATGAGAGGAGGGGGGGGGCTGAGCTGCACTCTGTGACTGGGCACACCGAGCAATAACTTGGGATGGAGCCCTGCTCAGGTGCCCCCCAGAGCAAGCAGCTGGGAAGGTCTGTAATTATGAACTGGTAATAACGGGAAGAACTACTCATGAAAGAGACCTTTCAGATGGTGAGTTGGGCGGGGGGCGGTAAAAACAGGCATCTGATGTAGTTTTGCAGTCTGGATGTTTGGGACTGAGCAGTATAGAGGTATATAGTGTAAGCTTTGTGCTGTCAGTGTGATCTCCCGCCCCGGGATTGGAGAGGTCTGTGCTGCTCACATAACATTGTCTCGCCTCTTCTGGCTGATTTCTGAGGTGCTGCGGCCCGATTCCTCCCATGATCACAATTAGGGTTGTCACCTTTTCTTCACCTCAAACCCAAACACTTGATCGGTGCACACCAATTTTTATTATAGTATAAACTATAGATATATTTTGGTATTAAATAATATTTCTAATCATATGAAGTTAATAACAAGAGTCCCCCTTTACGTCAGAGTCCACGGAGTCCCCCCTTTATATCTGAACTCACAGAGTTCCCTTTCACTCTAAGGGGGGACTCTGCAGACTCTGATGTAAGGGAGAATTCTGGGGACTCTAACATAAGGGATGCTCTGGGAACCCTGATTTAAGGGGGGACACTGAGAACACTGATGTATGGAGAGAACCCTGATTTACCTTAGTGTACTCTCTCAGAGGCAGGAGAGAGAAGGGGTAGACTTCAGACACGGAGGGATGGTGAGCTCACTCACCCTTTGGAAGTCAGCACCTCTCATCCAAATGTATCTGAGGCTGCTGGGCTTCAAATTTTCGGCCCCCACTTTCCTTTTTCTGAGGCACAGCACCAGGCATTGGAATGTGGGCAGACAAAGAGGAGTAGGGGGTGGGGGGAAGAGGTGCAGATTGAGCCCTCTCTCCTCTCCTGTCTGTGTGTGTTTTGTTGGGGAAGAGGGAATTGTTAGTGCTGGCTTTGGGCTGTGTGAAAGAGAGTGTTACAGACACTCTCAGCTTAGACAACTGCAGCCAGCAACCCAGCTGGGAGGCCATAGTACAGTTTAAATAATGTGTCTGGGTCTCAGACAGTCTGAAACCCGGACACATGATTCCAAACCCGAACTGTCCGGGTGAATCCTGGACAGGTGGCAACCCTAATCACAATAGTCTCTCTAGGGCTGAAACAACTAATCCATTATGAAATGAATCGATTACTATTTTCATAATCGATGAATCGGCCGGTAACCTAATGGGTTAAAAAAACCTAAAATGAGCCCTTTATAATACAAAGATAGCAAATAATCGCTACTATAAATATTCCTGTCACTGTTCTAAAGTAAAAAATGAACCCCTTTCAGTAGTGATTATCGGCTTTTTCTACTATAAAGGGCTCATTTTAGTTTTTTAGTTTTTAACCCCATTATGTTACTAAACGCGTTAGACCCGGTTCACATCTATGCGTTTTTGGTGCTTTTTGCAGAAATGCACTGCAGTTCATTTCCATGGTTTCCTATGGGACACGTTCACATCTGAAAGGGGCGGGGACTTTTAAACGCAAAATAATGCTTTATTGGTTCAATATACTTCAATGGAGAAGCTGCAGAAAAGCGTGTCATGTGTTTTTGCAGCAATTTGTGTGCCCAAAAAAAATGTAAAAATACAAATTGCAGAAAAATCACGTGCGCAAAAATCAAAACGCACAGCAAAAGGCACTGCAGAAACAGATCAAAAGCAAACTGCATAGGTGTGTACCGAGCCTTGTGCTGACCACACCGATCAATTTTCAGATGAGAATATTCAGACTAAAAATCTTTCTACATTCGCTGAATGAAAGAATTTTGTTTGAAATTTTCACTTGTTTTTAAAATGAAGGTAATATCTGAATGAAAACCACATCCACTGTCTGAAAATTCCTTCCACTAAGACCTTTTCTGTTATTTCTACATTTTCCCCTCACTGTGGTTGAAAATGAACGTCAATTTGATCCACTTTTTTTTTTTTAAGGTTATTAAGCGATTAATCGGCCAACTAATGGATGGTGAAAATAATGGTTAGTTGCAGCCCTAATTCTCTCCCAGTGTTGCTGGGAGAAACCTTGAAACACAACGTACATCCTCCAAGCTAATGAAGCCAATCCTCTTTTATTCACAGATGTGTCCATCACCAACGTTCGCCATCCCAGCTTCACCATTCATGCAGAAGTTTGCTTATGGAACCCGTGTCAGCGTTTACCTGATGAAAAGGTCAGCTCAGCATTCATCATCTTGTTTTGTCGGAGAATAAAGGTGGGGGGAGGGGGAGAATGTTCCAAAATAGATGACAAAGTAGGACGTGTTACTAGTCAGCAAATCTAGGACAGGTAAGTCCTGCATATTGGTGACTACATATCGGAAGTGAAGGCCGGGTTCACACTTGTGGGAATTGGATGAGGGTTTCCCCGCATCCATTTCACATGACGGGAGAGTGTGACCGGCTGTCATTGGAGCCGCTTCACACATCTCCGGGGCGGCTACAGAGCGCACTGCAGAAGGGTCCGGTGTGTCTTTGGCTGTTTTCAGGTCTGAATTGAGGCAAAATTCTGCCCCCCCCCCCCATAAAAAACGGAGAACAGGGGCGCTCCACAAACCGTGTCAACCCAGCCTTAAATCGGAGCTCCGCCCAAAAGGGATGTACTGCTTTTACCACCCCCCATTACCTAGTTTCAACAGGTTCCTGCACCCACTTCTGCTTGGGCAGAAGTTCTCACCCCTCCCCCCTGCGATTTTCTGGGAAACGTCACAGGTCCCAGAAGATTGCATGACCTGTGGAGAGGCAGCCGCCTTTTCCAGGCTTTACTGTCTCAGGGCCGCTCTGTGCAGTTAAGTAGTATAACATGTTCTTCTAAAGTCTGTGGTTTTTTGTTTATTGAAAAACATAATTTTAAGGTTCAAAGCAAGTTTCTCGGCCCCCTAGTATTTCTGGCTGTGGCCAATGTAAGTAAGGGCTAATCATTTATGTAGAATTTACAGAAGCAGCTGGGACTGGTGTCTAGCTATGCGGAGGAGTGGAGGATCAGCCCTGCTTTAACCACTTAAGGACCGCCTCGCGCCAATATATACGTCGGCAGAATGGCACGGCTGGACACAATCACGTACCGGTACGTGATTCTTTAAGTGCCCAGCCGTGGGTCGGGAGCGCGCGGCTGGCTCCCGACCCGGTCCTGTGATCTGTGGCCGCGGGACCAGCGGACCCGATCGCCGCTGGTGTCCCGCGATCGGGTCACAGAGCTGAAGAAGGAGGAGAGGTCTGTGTAAACAAGCCTCTCCCCGTGCTTCCCTGAGGGGCTGTCACCGATCGTCTCTTGTTCTGGGCGCGTCTCCGATCTCAGTAAAGAAACATCGGCTCTTTACCCATGTGATCAGCTGTGTCCAATCATATGTAAACAAGGAAATGGCAGTTATCTGCTTGACTCTCTCACTGAAAGAGTGGGAGGAGAGAGCCGATCAGCAGCATTTCCTCACAGGGGAGACCTGTACATATCATCGGTGCCGCCCCATCTGTACCCCATTGGTGCCGCCTCATCTGTGCCCCATCGGTGCCACCTCATCTGTGCCCCATCGGTGTCGCCTCATCTGTGCCCCATCGGTGTCGCCTCATCTGTGCCCCATCTGTACCCCATCGGTGCCGCCTCATCTGTACCCCATCGGTGCCGCCTCATCTGTGCCCCATCTGTACCCCATCGGTGCTGCCTCATCTGTACCCCATCGGTGCCGCCTCATCTGTGCCCCATCTGTACCCCATCGGTGCCGCCTCATCTGTACCCCATCGGTGCAGGAGAAAAATGACTTATTTACAACATTTTCTAACAGAAACAGACTTTTTTTTGTTTGTTTGTTTTACAATATTTGGTCTTGAGTATTGAGGTGGTTAATGGCCCCTTTTCATATCCACCAAATCCTCTACAATTCTGCGGCAGTGCTTAGTATTATTCTTAAAATCAATTCCTGTGTCCCCATGGAGCTCCTTGGATTTCAGGCCCCTAAATGTGTCACATCTTCTTCTGTCTAATGGACAACGAAGCTCTTGATTCGAATGTCAAATGCTAGTTTGTACTGGTCCGAGGAGCTGGCATTTTACAGCTGTGTGATGGGAGGAAGATGATTTTCTTTTTCTTTAAACTCCCATCAAGTAGGGCTATGTGGTAGACTTTAAATTCTGATTCTGATTGTGCCGTCTGTAATCAATAACTGTTCATCTCCATTCTCTGTCCAGAGGAATCCTTCATGGATGACTTTGATGAGGGCGCTTATTACGAAGCTTTGGGCACGAGACCGGCACTTAACATGGACAAGCTGGATGAGTCCTACCAGAAGGTGATTGAATTGTTCTTCGTGTGCACCAGCGAGAACCCCAAGGAACGGCCTTCTGCACCTCCAATTGTGGAGGCCTTGGAAGCGCAGGGGGTCAAGTAGTCATTTAGAATTCTGTTTAAAGGTTTCTGTTGGAATGGTTTTAATGTTTTTAACTATGAGAAGGCAGCTTTGTGTTGCTGTAATGTTTTCTAGAATGGTAGATTAGAGCAATGGTGAGCTCTGCTCTTCATCAGAGGTACTAATGCTGCCATATGAGGCTAGAAGTAAACTCAGCAGTTATGTCCCACGTAGCAGGTCCCTGACATCATGTATGTCATTCCAATGTGAAAGTATTGCTGGCCTTGCTGTATATAGCACTGAGGCACACAAACCTACCTCTAGCCAATGATGGTGCCACCTTTTGGAGTCTTCCTGAAGACACTTCTGCTGCCCCCATCCATCATGGTCACATCCTATAAGGCACATGCCCAGCCCAGCTTTTATTTTAGAATAACTGTGGCAACCAGGTATTACAAGGGTGTTTGGGTGCTGGAGGTAGGGTTTGATTTGTACAAAACCTAAACGTGATACAAGGTGCACTTTCATATGGGGGGAAAGTGTAAATGGAGAGTTTACTTCCCACTTTACCTCCAGCAACCCCTTTGCAGTTCTCTACACATAACTGCAGCAAACAGCCCTCAAGTACCTATTGACTTATGTAAGCTGCCCTAAGGTCCTACCAGGCTGCTGTATGCCAGATACTTCTAGTTCTGAGCCATGGTTGGGATTTCTTTGTAAATCTGAGACATTGATTGGCTGCTCAGACCAAGGAAGATACTTTTTGGGCCTTTGCATAGCATAGAACCTGTTCCTCCTGCCCTAATAGAAGTATTAAAGAAAAAAGCTGGAGGGAGTTTGCTTGTAGGCACGGCCTGCTGTCCTCTCCAAGATGGCTGCCTGGAGCTCATAGCAGAAGATGATTAGTCTTTAGTAGGTTCCTGCTGGTGTTTTGTCAGATTAGGCGAACCGTCAAAGTGTAACGCAAGTGACGTTTCGTCGCCGCCATCTTGCTACACCCCGCACTTGTCCCTAGTGAGGATACGGTGAGAAGGGGGAAAAGCAGACATCTTGTTACACCCCGTACTCCTCCACGGTAAGGATACAGTGAGAAGGGGTAAGGGGACATCTTGTTACACCCCGTACACCTCCACAGTAAGGATACAGTGAGAAGGGGGTAAGCGGACATCTTGTTACACCCCGTACACCTCCACAGTAAGGATACAGTGAGAAGGGGGTAAGGGGACATCTTGTTACACCCCGTACTCCTCCACGGTCAGGATACAGTGAGAACGGGTAAGGGGACATCTTGTTACACCCCGTACACCTCCACAGTAAGGATACAGTGAGAAGGGGGTAAGGGGACATCTTGTTACACCCTGTACACCTCCACGGTAAGGATACTGTGAGAAGGGGGTAAGGGGACATCTTGTTACACCCCGTACTCCTCCACAGTAAGGATAAAGTGAGAAGGGGGTAAGGGGACATCTTGTTACACCCCGTACACCTCCACAGTAAGGATACTGTGAGAAGGGGGTAAGCGGACATCTTGTTACACCCTGTACACCTCCACAGTAAGGATACAGTGAGAAGGGGGTAAGGGGACATCTTGTTACACCCCGTACACCTCCACAGTAAGGATACAGTGAGAAGGGGGTAAGGGGACATCTTGTTACACCCTGTACACCTCCACGGTAAGGATACTGTGAGAAGGGGGTAAGGGGACATCTTGTTACACCCCGTACTCCTCCACAGTAAGGATACAGTGAGAAGGGGGTAAGGGGACATCTTGTTACACCCCGTACACCTCCACAGTAAGGATACAGTGAGAAGGGGTAAGCGGACATCTTGTTACACCCCGTACACCTCCACAGTAAGGATACAGTGAGAAGGGGGTAAGGGGACATCTTGTTACACCCCGTACACCTCCACAGTAAGGATACAGTGAGAAGGGGGTAAGCGGACATCTTGTTACACCCCGTACACCTCCACAGTAAGGATACAGTGAGAAGCTGTAAGCGGACATCTTGCTACACCCCGTACACCTCCACGGTAGGATACAGTGAGAAGGGGTAAGGGGACATCTTGTTACACCCCGTTCACCTCCACAGTAAGGATACAGTGAGAAGGGGGTAAGGGGACATCTTGTTACACCCTGTACACCTCCACGGTAAGGATACAGTGAGAAGGGGGTAAGGGGACATCTTGTTACACCCCGTACACCTCCACGGTAAGGATACAGTGAGAAGGGGGTAAGGGGACATCTTGTTACACCCTGTACACCTCCACAGTAAGGATACTGTGAGAAGGGGGTAAGCGGACATCTTGTTACACCCTGTACACCTCCACAGTAAGGATACAGTGAGAAGGGGGTAAGGGGACATCTTGTTACACCCCGTACACCTCCACAGTAAGGATACAGTGAGAAGGGGGTAAGGGGACATCTTGTTACACCCTGTACACCTCCACGGTAAGGATACTGTGAGAAGGGGGTAAGGGGACATCTTGTTACACCCCGTACTCCTCCACAGTAAGGATACAGTGAGAAGGGGGTAAGGGGACATCTTGTTACACCCCGTACACCTCCACAGTAAGGATACAGTGAGAAGGGGTAAGCGGACATCTTGTTACACCCCGTACACCTCCACAGTAAGGATACAGTGAGAAGGGGGTAAGGGGAAATCTTGTTACACCCCGTACACCTCCACAGTAAGGATACAGTGAGAAGGGGGTAAGCGGACATCTTGTTACACCCCGTACACCTCCACAGTAAGGATACAGTGAGAAGCTGTAAGCGGACATCTTGCTACACCCCGTACACCTCCACGGTAGGATACAGTGAGAAGGGGTAAGGGGACATCTTGTTACACCCCGTTCACCTCCACAGTAAGGATACAGTGAGAAGGGGGTAAGGGGACATCTTGTTACACCCTGTACACCTCCACGGTAAGGATACAGTGAGAAGGGGGTAAGGGGACATCTTGTTACACCCCGTACACCTCCACGGTAAGGATACAGTGAGAAGGGGGTAAGGGGACATCTTGTTACACCCCGTACACCTCCACGGTAAGGATACAGTGAGAAGGGGGTAAGGGGACATCTTGTTACACCCTGTACACCTCCACGGTAAGGATACTGTGAGAAAGGGTAAGCGGACATCTTGTTACACCCTGTACACCTCCACAGTAAGGATACAGTGAGAAGGGGGTAAGCGGACATCTTGTTACACTCCGTACACCTCCACAGTAAGGATACTGTGAGAAGGGGGTAAGGGGACATCTTGTTACACCCCGTACACCTCCACAGTAAGGATACAGTGAGAAGGGGGTAAGCGGACATCTTGTTACACCCCGTACACCTCCACGGTAAGGATACAGTGAGAAGGGGGTAAGCGGACATCTTGTTACACCCCGTACACCTCCACAGTAAGGATACAGTGAGAAGGGGTAAGCGGACATCTTGTTACACCCCGTACACCTCCACAGTAAGGATACAGTGAGAAGGGGTAAGCGGACATCTTGTTACACCCCGTACACCTCCACAGTAAGGATACTGTGAGAAGGGGGTAATGGGACATCTTGTTACACCCCGTACACCTCCACAGTAAGGATACAGTGAGAAGGGGGTAAGGGGACATCTTGTTACACCCCGTACACCTCCACAGTAAGGATACAGTGAGAAGGGGTAAGGGGACATCTTGTTACACCCTGTACACCTCCACGGTAAGGATACAGTGAGAAGGGGTAAGGGGACATCTTGTTACACCCTGTACACCTCCACAGTAAGGATACTGTGAGAAGGGGGTAAGGGGACATCTTGTTACACCCTGTACACCTCCACAGTAGGGATACAGTGAGAAGGGGGTAAGGGGACATCTTGTTACACCCCGTTCACCTCCACAGTAAGGATACAGTGAGAAGGGGGTTAGCGGACATCTTGTTACACCCTGTACACCTCCACAGTAAGGATACAGTGAGAAGCTGTAAGCGGACATCTTGCTACACCCCGTACACCTCCACGGTAGGATACAGTGAGAAGGGGTAAGGGGACATCTTGTTACACCCCGTTCACCTCCACAGTAAGGATACAGTGAGAAGGGGGTAAGGGGACATCTTGTTACACCCTGTACACCTCCACGGTAAGGATACAGTGAGAAGGGGGTAAGGGGACATCTTGTTATACCCCGTACACCTCCACGGTAAGGATACAGTGAGAAGGGGGTAAGGGGACATCTTGTTACACCCCGTACACCTCCACGGTAAGGATACAGTGAGAAGGGGGTAAGGGGACATCTTGTTACACCCTGTACACCTCCACGGTAAGGATACTGTGAGAAAGGGTAAGCGGACATCTTGTTACACCCTGTACACCTCCACAGTAAGGATACAGTGAGAAGGGGGTAAGCGGACATCTTGTTACACTCCGTACACCTCCACAGTAAGGATACAGTGAGAAGGGGGTAAGCGGACATCTTGTTACACCCCGTACACCTCCACAGTAAGGATACTGTGAGAAGGGGGTAAGCGGACATCTTGTTACACCCCGTACACCTCCACGGTAAGGATACAGTGAGAAGGGGGAAAGCAGACATCTTGTTACACCCCGTACACCTCCACGGTAAGGATACTGTGAGAAGGGGGTAAGGGGACATCTTGTTACACCCTGTACACCTCCACAGTAAGGATACAGTGAGAAGGGGGTAAGGGGACATCTTGTTACACCCCGTACACCTCCACAGTAAGGATACAGTGAGAAGGGGGTAAGCGGACATCTTGTTACACCCCGTACACCTCCACGGTAAGGATACTGTGAGAAGGGGGTAAGGGGACATCTTGTTACACCCTGTACACCTCCACGGTAAGGATACAGTGAGAAGGGGGTAAGCGGACATCTTGTTACACCCCGTACACCTCCACGGTAAGGATACTGTGAGAAAGGGTAAGCGGACATCTTGTTACACCCCGTACACCTCCACAGTAAGGATACAGTGAGAAGGGGTAAGGGGACATCTTGTTACACCCCGTACACCTCCACAGTAGGGATACAGTGAGAAGGGGGTAAGGGGACATCTTGTTACACCCTGTACACCTCCACAGTGAGGATACTGTGAGAAGGGGGTTAGCGGACATCTTGTTACACCCTGTACACCTCCACAGTAAGGATACAGTGAGAAGGGGGTAAGGGGACATCTTGTTACACCCCGTACACCTCCACAGTAAGGATACAGTGAGAAGGGGGTAAGGGGACATCTTGTTACACCCTGTACACCTCCACAGTAGGGATACAGTGGGAAGGGGGTAAGGGGACATCTTGTTACACCCCGTACACCTCCACAGTGAGGATACTGTGAGAAGGGGGTAAGCGGACATCTTGTTACACCCCGTACACCTCCACGGTAAGGATACAGTGAGAAGGGGTAAGCGGACACCTTGTTACACCCCGTACACCTCCACAGTAAGGATACAGTGAGAAGGGGGTAAGCGGACATCTTGTTACACCCCGTACACCTCCACGGTAAGGATACAGTGAGAAGGGGTAAGCGGACATCTTGTTACACCCTGTACACCTCCACGGTAAGGATACAGTGAGAAGGGGGTAAGGGGACATCTTGTTACACCCCGTACACCTCCACAGTAAGGATACAGTGAGAAGGGGGTAAGCGGACATCTTGTTACACCCCGTACACCTCCACAGTAAGGATACAGTGAGAAGGGGTAAGCGGACATCTTGTTACACCCCGTACACCTCCACAGTAAGGATACTGTGAGAAGGGGGTAATGGGACATCTTGTTACACCCCGTACACTTCCACAGTGAGGATGCTGTGAGAAGGGGGTAAGCGGACATCTTGTTACACCCTGTACACCTCCACAGTAAGGATACAGTGAGAAGGGGTAAGCGGACATCTTGTTACACCCCGTACACCTCCACGGTAAGGATACAGTGAGAAGGGGTAAGCGGACATCTTGTTACACCCTGTACACCTCCACGGTAAGGATACAGTGAGAAGGGGGTAAGGGGACATCTTGTTACACCCTGTACACCTCCACAGTAAGGATACAGTGAGAAGGGGTAAGCGGACATCTTGTTACACCCTGTACACCTCCACGGTAAGGATACAGTGAGAAGGGGTAAGCGGACATCTTGTTACACCCTGTACACCTCCACGGTAAGGATACAGTGAGAAGGGGGTAAGGGGACATCTTATTACACCCCGTACACCTCCACAGTAAGGATACAGTGAGAAGGGGGAAAGCAGACATCTTGTTACACCCCGTACACCTCCACGGTAAGGATACAGTGAGAAGGGGGTAAGGGGACATCTTGTTACACCCCGTACACCTCCACAGTAAGGATACAGTGAGAAGGGGTAAGCGGACATCTTGTTACACCCCGTACACCTCCACAGTAAGGATACAGTGAGAAGGGGGTAAGGGGACATCTTGTTACACCCCGTACACCTCCACAGTAAGGATACAGTGAGAAGGGGTAAGCGGACATCTTGTTACACCCCGTACACCTCCACAGTAAGGATACAGTGAGAAGGGGTAAGCGGACATCTTGTTACACCCCGTACACCTCCACAGTAAGGATACAGTGAGAAGGGGTAAGCGGACATCTTGTTACACCCCGTACACCTCCACAGTAAGGATACAGTGAGAAGGGGTAAGCGGACATCTTGTTACACCCCGTACACCTCCACAGTAAGGATACAGTGAGAAGGGGTAAGCGGACATCTTGTTACACCCCGTACACCTCCACAGTAAGGATACAGTGAGAAGGGGGTAAGGGGACATCTTGTTACACCCCGTACACCTCCACAGTAAGGATACAGTGAGAAGGGGTAAGCGGACATCTTGTTACACCCCGTACACCTCCACGGTAAGGATACAGTGAGAAGGGGTAAGCGGACATCTTGTGTTAGGGGGTTAGCTCGGTAGCGGGTGTGTGTGACCCCCTGGATGGGTTCACAACACAAAGTCAGACACAGCAGACAGCGGTGTAGGTGCAAAAAAACAAAAGATCCGGTTTATTTAGGCTACATGCAGTGATACATATAACAGCCAAACAAAATAAAACAAGAAAATAAATCCTGGTCAGTTTGACCTCTAACTACACACGTAGACTCCCTGTCTAACAACTGGGTGCAGCCTTGTGCTGCCCCAGTCCCTGTCTCTATTGTAGGGGTTTGCCACACAGGCGTTAACTCACCGCACAGAACAGATCTCAGACTCCCCAGTCTATACACACAAAACTGGTTCCAGGATGGAGCATCTCCCTAAGCATGCTGGGGTTTTTTGTAGAGGCCTTAATGAGCCCACTTACTACAGCTGGGCTCATTAACTCTTTCCCTCTAATTGTAAAAGTCTGCATAAAGCTTGAATCTAGGACACACATATTTCCCATCCTGAATACAACCAGGTGATTTTACCTGCGTGCTGCCACATACCCCCCCCCTCTTGTTTCAACCTTGGGGTTGTAACACAAGCAGCCAGAGACGCATGTATCCGAGACAAAGCATCCACATTCCCCATTTTAACACCAGGGCGATGCTTAACTGTAAAGTTAAATTCCTGTAGGACCAGGAACCACCTATTTACCCTTCTATTGGTCTCCTTGTTCTGAGCCATCCACTTTAAAGGAGCGTGATCAGTCACCAGGTCAAAGTGCCTACCTAGCAGATAGTACCGAAGGGAATCTAGAGCCCACTTCACTGCTAAACATTCCTTCTCAATCGTGGAGTAATTTACCTCATGGGACTTCAACTTCCTGCTGAGGTAAATGACTGGGTGCTCTTCCCCGTTCCAGACCTGGGATAACACTGCTCCTAACCCAACGTCTGATGCATCAGTTTGTACCACAAAGTCCTTAGAGAAGTCTGGTGAGTACAACACTGGCTGGCTACATAAGGCTGTTTCTAAGGACTGAAATGCTTCTTCAGCCTCTGGGGACCATTTAACCATGACCGACTCTTTCCCTTTTGTCAGGTTGGTGAGGGGCACAGCCTGAGAAGTAAAATGGGGAATGAATCGTCGATAATAGCCAGCGATTCCCAGAAAGGCTCGTACCTGTTTCTTGCTGTTGGGACGTGGCCAACTCTGTATGGCCTCGACTTTATTGACTTGGGGTTTTATCACCCCCCTCCCAATAGTGTACCCAAGATATTTGGCCTCCTCCTGTCCAATGGTACACTTCTTTGGATTGGCCGTAAACCCAGCTTCCCGGATAGAGTCTAGGACTGCTTGTACTTTTGGCAAATGTGAGACCCAGTCTGTGCTATGGATAATCACATCATCCAGGTAAGCTGCAGCATATTTCTGATGGGGCCTCAGAATCTTATCCATTTTCCGCTGGAATGTTGCCGGTGCATTCTGTAACCCAAACGGCATTCTCTTATATTGGAATGCCCCATCTGGGGTTACAAACGCAGTTTTCTCCTTGGCCGACTCGGCCAGGGGAATTTGCCAATACCCTTTGGTGAGATCAAGAGTTGTCATATATCGGGCTGTTCCCAGCCGGTCAATCAACTCATCTATACGTGGCATGGGGTAGGTGTCAAATTTTGTAACTTTATTCAATTGTCGAAACAAAACCGCCAGCTCCCATCAGGTTTGGGCACTAGTACGATAGGACTGGACCAGTCACTCTGGGACTCCTCTATCACACCCAATTCCAGCATCCTTTGAACCTCCCCATGTATTGCCTCCCGTCGGGCCTCTGGTATTCTATAAGGTTTTAGTTTTACCCTTTCTCCTGGCGGGGTGATAATGTCATGCTCTACGCCAGATGTTTGTCCTGGCAGCTAAGAGAAAATCTCTTTGTTACAAAGTACAAACTCTTTAACCTCCTGTTGTTGGGGTTTTCGATAAGGTGACTGCTATTCCATCCTCAGGAACTAAGCAATCAGGCTGGGCTTGTGACCAAGTCTCTGCGACTAGGGATTCCCTATCCCTCCAGGCTTTCAGCAGATTGACGTGATAGATCTGCTCCGGCTTTCGCCTTCCTGGCTGTCTAACCCTGTAGTTCACCTCACTAATTTTTTTCAATTACTTCATATGGACCTTGCCATTTGGCCAGAAATTTGCTTTCAACCGTAGGGACTAGCACCAAGACCCTATCCCCCGGGGAAAAAGTACGGGTCTTGGCCCCACGGTTGTACACTCTCTGCTGTGCTAACTGCGCTTGGGTCAAATGTTCCTTTACAATTGGCATTACCTGTGCGATTCTATCCTGCATCAGGGCGACATGCTCAATCACACTCCTGTGAGGAGAACTCTCATTTTCCCAAGTTTCCTTGGCGATATCCAGCAGCCCTCTTGGGTGTCTCCCATAGAGCAACTCGAAGGGTGAGAAACCCGTAGAGGATTGGGGTACCTCCCTAATGGCAAACATCAGATAGGGTATTAGACAGTCCCAATTCTTTCCATCTCTATCCACCACCTTCTTTAACCACTTGCTTACTGGGCACTTAAACCCCCCTCAGTCCCAGACCAATTTTCAGCTTTCAGCGCTGATGCACTTTGAATGACAATTGCGCGGTCATACAACACTGTACCCAAATGAAATTTCTATCATTTTTTTCCCACAAATAGAGCTTTCTTTTGGTGGTATTTAGTTACAGCTCGGAGTTTTATTTTTTGCTAAACAAACAAAAAAAGATGCAAAAAATAAAAAATAAAAAATCATGTTTTAATAGTTTGTTATAAAATTTTGCAAACGGGTCATTTTTCTCCTTCATTGAAGTGCGCTGATGAGGCGGCACTGATAGGCTGCATTGGTGGGCACTGATGGGCTGCATTGGTGGGCACTGATAGGCTGCATTGGTGGGCACTGATAGGCTGCACTTGTGGGCACTGATAGGCATAGTTAAGGCGGCACTAATAGGCACAGATAAGGCGGCACCGATGGGCACAGATAAGGCGGCACTGATGGGCAAAGATGGGCACAGATAAGATGACACGGATGGGTGGCACGGATAAGTGGCACGGATGGGCACTGATAGGTACCACAGATAGATGGGACTGATGGGCACTGATAGGTGGCACTGATAGGTGGCTCTGATAGGTGGCACTGCTGGGCACTGATGGGCGGCACTGCTGGGCACTGATGGGCGGCACTGCTGGGCACTGATGGGCGGCACTGGGGTGCAGCACCTTTGAGGCAGATTGGGTGGCACTGTGGGTGGCACTGTGGGTGGCACTGTGGGTGGCACTGTGGGGTGGCACTGTGGGGTGGCACTGTGGGTGGCACTGTGGGGTGGCACTGTGGGCATTATGGGCACAGACGGGGGGCACTTACTTTTACTTTGTTATATTTCAGGATGGCACTGCGGGAGGCAGGTGGGCACTGGCAGGTGGCATGTGGTGCCTTTCATTGCTGGCCGTGATCGGGACTGATGTCCCGATCACGGCCGCCGGTGATCGGCTTTTTTTTTTTCTCCTCGCGCTGTCAGCGCGAGGAGGAATAATAGCCGATTACCGGCTCCGTTCTATCACATGATCAGCTGTCATTGGCTGACAGCTGATCACGTGATAAGGGGTCGGGATCGACCCCTTACACGGATCGGTGATCAGGCGAGTCTCACGGACTCGCCGATCACAGAGCGCGCCGCGCGCGCCCCTCAGGGGGCGCGCAGGCCGCTCGTAACCAGGACGACGTCAATAGACGTAGTCCTGGAAATCTAGGTCCGCGCTAATGCCGTCATTCGGCAATAGCGCGGTACCCAAGTGGTTAACATTTGTTTTAGGGTTTTGTTGAATCTTTCAACCAACCCATCTGTTTGGGGGTGATACACAGATGTACGCAATTGTGTCACTTTGTACAACTTGCATAGTTCTTTCATTACCCGGGACATAAAGGGTGTACCTTGGTCCGTAAGCAGTTCCTTACAAATACCCACGCGGCTAAAAACAAGAGATAGCTCTTTGGCTATGGTTTTGGCCGAGGTATTTCGGAGAGGAATTGCTTCCGGATAACGGGTGGCATAGTCCAATATAACCAAAATGTACTGATGCCCCCTAGCGGACTTCATTATCGGACCTACCAAATCCATTGCTATCCTCTCAAAGGGGACCTCAGTGATAGGAAGAGGTACCAGCGGGTTACGGAAATGTGGCATAGGTGCCGACTTCTGACACACAGGGCAGGAGGAACAATAATTTTCTATTTCCTTCATGACCCCAGGCCAATAGAATCTCTGCAGTACCCTCTCTCTGGTTTTCTCATTCCCCAGATGACCTCCCAGAATGTGCCCATGGGCCAATTCTAACACCAACTTCCTGTAAGGTTTGGGCACTACAAGTTGCTCAATGGTTTCTTCTGCCCTTTGAGCCACTCGATACAGCAGGTCCCTTTCCATAGTGAAGTAAGGATAAGGGCAAGTCTTATCTGGGTTCACTAACTCGCCATCTATTTTCACCACATTTTCCCGTGCCTTTATTAGGGTGGGGTCTTTTAACTGTTCTGTGGCAAAATTTTCCCTGTGAACCTCAAGATCCGAAAACTCCACAGACGGCATGTTTTCATCTGAGGATGTTGATTCCTCCCCAGTTTCTCGAGTTTCCCCCGCCAATACCGACAAGGGAAATTCAGGAGAGTCCTCACCACCCCCAGAGGAATTCTGGTCATCTTCCTGGTCTATAGGGGCACCAGTGGGGGGCTCAGGACAATCCCAGAGTTCCCAGAATTTTGGAAAATCCCTTCCTACAATAGCATCATGTGTTAAGTGAGACACTAACCCCACCTGATGAGAGAGGTTACCTTTGGGGGTCTCAAAAAACACTGAAGTTACAGGATACTCTCGGGGGTCCCCATGCACACAAATAACAGCCACCTTGTTCTTCCCAGAGACCTCTGTAGTAACTAATTCAGCTTTTATCAATGTTACCAGGCTACCTGAATGCAGCAACACATCAACATGTCTACCATTAATACACATTTTACATAAATGTTTCTCAGGTCCCCGAATGGCAGTGCATGCAACTGTCGCAAACAGCGACTGACGTCTCTCCCTTATCAAGTCACATTGCATAGGCTCATCCACAACGGGGCAATTGGCTGCAATATGTCCCTCTTGCCGGCAGCGGTAGCAAATAATCTTTTTCGCTGTCTCTTGCAGCATGGGCTTCCTGGGCTGCTCCCGCCAGACCTTAGGTAGAACTCCCACCCTCTCACGCTCTCCACCCTCACCCCTTGGAGTCATCTTACCCGCCACTGGGGATGATCTGGTCTTAGGATGGAAAGTCCGTGAGTCCCTGGAAGAGGTGGTCAGGTTCTCTGTAGCCAAGTACCTCTCAACCAGATCCACAAGTTTATCGGCATTTTCTGGGTCTCCATGGCTTACCCATCTTTGGATGGCAGTAGGAAGAGCTCTCAGGAAACGATCCATAACAACACGTTCCACAATGTTTGGTGCGGTCAAAGTCTCTGGCTGCAGCCACTATCTGCTCAGGTGAATGAGATCATACATTTGAGACCTGGGGGGTTTTCCAACCTGAAAAGTCCAATTATGCACACGCTGAGCCCGGACGGCCAGGGTGACACCCAGCCGTGCCAATATTTCTGCTTTTAGCACCACATAGTCTTTTGCTTGGTCAGGCTCTAGGTCATAATAAGCTTTCTGCGATTCCCCAGTTAACAGAGGGGCCACCAGTCCAGCCCATTGCTCCTTAGGCCACTTTTCCCTTTCAGCAGTCCTTTCAAATGTGGTCAAAAACACCTCCGGATCATCCTCTCCCGTCATTTTTGTCAGTAAACGGCTCACACCAAAGGATGCGGTATTATTGTAACCACTTGCCTCATTGGTCTGCGGACGTTGCTGTATTAATGTCTCTATTTGCTGTCGAAAACTCTGCTCTTGCTTCTGCAACAGGTCTATGAAGCGGGGTTCAGATCGCTGCTGGGCTTGTTGCTGAGCTTCCAGACTCTGCAGGTGAGCTTTCTGCTGGGCTGCAAGGCTCTTTTGTAAAGCCGCATTTGTTTGCTGCTGATTTGCATTTGCTAGATACTGTCTCAGTATCTCCTCCATGCTGGCCTTAAAAAAAAAAATGCCAAAATTCTCCACCAACTGTGAGGGGGTTAGCTCGGCAGCGGGTGTGTGTGACCCCCTGGATGGGTTCACAACACAAAGTCAGGCACAGCAGACAGCGTTGTAGGTGCAAAAAAACAAAAGATGCGGTTTATTTATGCTACATGCAGTGAAACATATAACAGCCAAACAAAAATAAAACATGAAAATAAATCCTGGTCAGCTTGACCTCTAATTACACACATGGATTCCCTGTCTAACAACTGAGTGCAGCCTTGTGCAGCACCAGTCCCTGTCTCTGTCTCTGTTGTAGAGGTTTGCCACACAGGCGTTACCTCACCGCACAGAACAGGGGTCACACTCCCCAGTCTTTACAAACACAAAACTGGTTCCAGGATGGAGCATCTCCCTAAGCATGCTGGGGTTTTTGTAGAGGTCTTAATGAGCCCACTTACTTCAGCTGGGCTCATTAACTCTTCCCCTCTAGTTGTACAAGTCTGCATAAAGCCTGAATCTAGGACACACATATTTCCCATCCTGGATACAACCAGGTGACTTTACCTGCGTGCTGCCACACTAGATACACCACATCTATGGGCCTTCCTTTATCTAGATACACCACGTCTACGGGCCTTCCTTTATCTAGATACACCACGTCTACGGGCCTTCCTTTATCTAGATACACCACGTCTACGAGCCTTCCTTTATCTAGATACACCACGTCTACGGGCCTTCCTTTATCTAGATACACCACGTCTACGGGCCTTCCTTTATCTAGATACACCACGTCTACGGGCCTTCCTTTATCTAGATACACCACGTCTACGGGCCTTCCTTTATCTAGATACACCACGTCTACGGGCCTTCCTTTATCTAGATACACCACATCTACGGGCCTTCCTTTATCTAGATACACCACGTCTACGGGCCTTCCTTTATCTAGATACACCACGTCTACGGGCCTTCCTTTATCTAGATACACCACGTCTACGGGCCTTCCTTTATCTAGATACACCACGTCTACGGGCCTTCCTTTATCTAGATACACCACGTCTACGGGCCTTCCTTTATCTAGATACACCACGTCTACGGGCCTTCCTTTATCTAGATACACCACGTCTACGGGCCTTCCTTTATCTAGATACACCACGTCTACGGGCCTTCCTTTATCTAGATACACCACGTCTACGGGCCTTCCTTTATCTAGATACACCACGTCTACGGGCCTTCCTTTATCCAGATACACCACGTCTACGAGGCTTCCTTTATCCAGATACACCACGTCTACGGGCCTTCCTTTATCCAGATACACCACATCTACGGGCCTTCCTTTATCTAGATACACCACGTCTACGGGCCTTCCTTTATCTAGATACACCACGTCTACGAGCCTTCCTTTATCCAGATACACCACGTCTACGGGCATTCCTTTATCTAGATACACCACGTCTACGGGCCTTCCTTTATCTAGATACACCACGTCTACGGGCCTTCCTTTATCTAGATACACCACGTCTACGGGCCTTCCTTTATCTAGATACACCACGTCTACGGGCCTTCCTTTATCTAGATACACCACGTCTACGGGCCTTCCTTTATCTGGATACACCACGTCTACGGGCCTTCCTTTATCTAGATACACCACGTCTACGGGCCTTCCTTTATCTAGATACACCACGTCTACGGGCCTTCCTTTATCTAGATACACCACGTCTACGGGCCTTCCTTTATCTAGATACACCACGTCTACGGGCCTTCCTTTATCTAGATACACCACGTCTACGAGCCTTCCTTTATCTAGATACACCACGTCTACGGGCCTTCCTTTATCTAGATACACCACGTCTACGAGCCTTCCTTTATCTAGATACACCACGTCTACGGGCCTTCCTTTATCTAGATACACCACGTCTAAGGGCCTTCCTTTATCTAGATACACCACGTCTACGGACCTTCCTTTATCTAGATACACCACGTCTACGGACCTTCCTTTATCAGTCATTCTGTCCTCTGATAACCATGGAGGGGCTTCCTGTGACGTGTCATGGAGGATAAACACTGCAGTTTTGGTGACTGAAGCCCCCCGATTCCCTTGTGAAGGGTACAGGTCAGCACAGAAGATATAGTCACATGACAGGAGGAGGCGTTGTAGGATAGTGGGAGGAGTCACAAGATGGTGGGATGGGCCCAATAACATTGAATAGGGGTATTATTGGACAGGTCAGTAAAACTCTGAAGGTCATGTCGGCATCCGGGGCGCATTTCGAGTGAACCAAACCGCATATCACCGCAGCGCCGTCTGGCTCGGCGCCATAAAAAAGTAAAAATCAGGGACGCCTTTCTCTGTTTCTCGCAGGTAATGATGACCAATAAAATGAATGGGCGGAGCTACCCGATATCACAGATCTGAGCTCCTCCTTCTCCACTGCACATCACAGTCCTCAAACCCTCCCCCACCCCCCACCACACTACTAACCGCCTCCCACCTGCCATATAGACCAATGACAGCGGAGCGGAGCCATGTCATATGACCACGCCCAGTTTAGGCTCTTCACCCATGTGATTGGCTGTGTCCAATCACAGCTGATCCCATGTAAACAAGGAAATAAAATATATAAAAAAGGGGCGGTCTTTTTTAGTTTTTTTATTATTTTAGAAAAGATAAAACCCCGCCCAACGGTGATTAATTATCACCAAGAGAAAGTTCTATTTGTGTGAATAAAATGTGTAGAGTTTTGTATGACCGTGTAATTGTCACTCAAAGTGCGACCGCCATGAAAGCTGCAAATTGTGCTGGGCAGGAAGGCGGGGGTGGGGGGGTCTGGATGGAGGGTGGGAGCTGCAAGATAGTGATTGGCTGCTTGGATGAAGGGCGGTCCTAGCAACCAATCACTTGCTTGATAACCTTGGGCAGCTCCCGCCCTCCATCCACAACAGTCCTCCCTCCCGCTGTCAGCTCTGTGAGGAATACTGAGTGACGATTGGTGGAAGAAAAGGCTCCTAAATGCTGTGACAGCTGAGACTCCTCCCACAGTCTGCCATCTAGTAATGCCTGATAGAGGAGTCACACCACGGGGGGAGGAGTCACACCACGGGGGGAGAAGTCACACCGCAGCGGGAGGAGCCACACCGTGGGGGGAGGAGCCACACCACGGGGGAGGAGTCACACCACGGGGGGAGGAGTCACACCGCGGCGGGAGGAGCCACACCGCGGCTGGGTGGAGTCACCCCGCGGCTGGGGAGAGTCACCCCGCGGCTGGGGAGAGTCACCCCGCGGCTGGGGAGGGGTCACCCCGCGGGGGGGGTCACACTACGGGGGGAGGAGCCATACTACGGGGGGAGGAGCCACACCACGGCTGGGGGGAGTCACACCACGGGGAGGAGGAGTCACGGGAGGGTGGGGAGAATCACACCACGGGGAGGAGGAGTCACGGGAGGGTGGGGGGAGTCAGTGGATGGTGGGAGGAGTCACGGGATGTGGGAGGAGTCCCTCGATGGTGGGAGGAGCCACACGATGGTGGGAGGAGTCCGTTGATAGTGGGGGAGTCACGGGATGGTGGGAGGAGTCATGGGATGGTAGGAGAAGCCACGCAATGGTGGGAGGGGTAACGGGATATTGGGAGGAGTCAGTGAATGGTGGGAGGGCCACAAGATGGGAGGAGTCCATTGATGGTGGGAGGGGTCACGGGTTGGTGGGAGGAGACGGTGGGAGGGGTCACAGGTTGGTGGGAGAAGACAGGAGATGGTGGGAGGAGTCACGGTATGGTGGGAGGAGTCACGGTATGGTGGGAGGAGCCACAGCAGCCTAGAGGCGATTCAGTTCGCATTGTGCGCTATATAAGTATTTCATTCATTCATTCATTCAGGATTGTGTGAGGAGCCACGCGATGGGAGGAGGAGACAGGGGATGGTGGGATGACCAGGGGATGGTGGGAGGAGTCACGGGATGGTGGGAGGAGTCAGTGGATGGTGGGAGGAGCCACAGGTTTGTGTGAGGAGCCACGCGATGTTGGGAGGAGCCACGCGATGTTGGGAGGAGTCAGGGGATGGTTGGAGGAGTCACGTGATAGGAGGGGTCAGTGGATGGTGAGAGGAGTCACGGGATGGTGGGAGGAGCCACGTGATGGGAGGATTCAGTGGATGGTGAGAGGAGTCACGGGATGGTGGGAGGAGTCGTGGGTGGAGTCACACACTGGAAGATGTCACAGGATGTGGGAGGAGCCACACAGTGGTGGGAGGAGTCAGTTGGTGGTGGGAGGAGTCAGTGGATGGTGAGAGGAGTCACTGGATGGTGGGAGGAGCCATGTGATGGGAGGATTCAGTGGATGGTGGAAGGAGTCGTGGGAGAAGTCACGGGATGTGGGAGGAGTCAGTTGGTGGTGGGAGGAGTCAGTTGATGGTGGGAGGAGTCACAGGGTGGTGGGAGGAGTCACACGATGATGACAGCAGTCAGTGGATGGTGGGAGGAGCCACGGGGTGGTGGGAGGAGTCACGCAGTGGGAGGAGTCAGTTGATGGTGGGAGGAGTCACTGGGTGGTGGGAGGAGCCACATGATGGTGGGAGGAGTCAGTGGATGGTGGGAGGAGCCACGCGATGAGAGGAGTCAGTGGATGGTGGGAGGAGTCACATGATGGTGGGAGGCGTTACGGGATAGTGTGAGGAGCTATGCGATGGAGGGAGGAGTCACTGGATGGTGGGAGGAGACAGGAGATGGTGGGAGGAGTCACACAATGGTGGGTGGAGTCACACGATGGGAGGAGTCAGTGGGTGGTGGGAGGAGTCACTGGATGGTGGGAGGAGTCACACAGTGGGAGGAGTCAGTGGATGTTGGGAGGAGCCACGCCATGGAGGGCACCTGATGTAAGGGGCACTGTTATGGGGCACCTGATGTAAGGGGCACTCTGTTGGGGGCACCTGATGTAAGGGGCACTCTTATGGCGGCACCTGATGTAAGGTGGTTCTATTACTTACAATGTGGATGTGATTGGCTGACGTTTGTGTTCTTTCTTTGTCTTCCATCTTGTTTCGGGTACAGATAGTTGTTGGTGGAAGGACGGAATAAAAGGGTCCAGCCAGTGAAGGGGGAAGAGCTCAGAGTAATGGAGAAGAGGAGTGTCCTGCAAGGCAGAATCCGGGGCTCAGAGAAGACCGCTCACCATCAACATCTCCAAGGCCAACACACCACTGGAAGCTCTGAGGATCAGCACTAAACAGCTGCCCCGCTAGGAGGTAAAGCCTAACCTACTAACAATGTCTTTGCTACAAGTCACCCCCCAGTATCTGCTGATACCCCACATAGTTACAGGTCACCCTCCATTCTACCCATACTCTAGGCCACCCTCTGGCCCAGTCTGTAAATACTACAGATCACCAGTTATCAGGACCATCAATGGGGGGTACAGGCAGCACTTCCCATTGGGTCAGCAGGTGGTGGAACAGAAGCTGTCTGTGGATAGGTGGGGGCTGTCAGGTCAGCTTTCCAGTGCCCCATCATTTCTAATGGCAGCCCAGTCTTCGTCCGGAGGGTTCAATATTGAGTTTGCCCTTTGCAGCTATAACAGGTTCACCTCTTCTGGAAAGGCCGTCCACAAGGTTTAGGAGGGTGTCTATGGAAATGTTTGACCATTCTTCCAGAAGAACTTTATGTGAGTTCAGGCACTGATGTTGGACGAGAAGGCCTACCTCGCAGTCTCCGATCTAATTCATCCTAAAGGTGTTCTATGGGGTTGAGGTAAGGACTCTGTGCAGGCCAGTCAAGTACCTCCACTCCAAACTCGCTCATCCATGTCTTTATGGACCTTGCTTTGTGCACTGGTGAGCAATCATGTTGGAACAGGAAGAGGCCGTCCCCAAACTGTTCCCACAAAGTTGGGAGCATGAAATTGTCCAAAATGTCTTGGTATGCTGACGCCTTAAGAGTTCCCTTCACTGGAACTAAGGGGCCAAGTCCAACCTCTGAAAAGCAACCCCCCCACCATAATCCCCTCTCCGACACCATAATCCCCCCTCTGACACCATAATCTCCCCTCCCCCCACTCCATAATCTCCCCTCCCCCCACTCCATAATCTCCCCTCCCCCAACTCCATAATCTCCCCTCTGACACCATAATCTCCCCTCCCCCCACTCCATAATCTCTCCTCCCCCCACTCCATAATCCCCCCTCTGACATCATAATCTCCCCTCCCCCCACTCCATAATCTCCCCTCCCCAACTCCATAATCTCCCCTCTGACACCATAATCTCCCCTCCCCCACTCCATAATCTCCCCTCCCCCCACTCCATAATCTCCCCTCCCCCCACTCCATAATCTCCCCTCCGACACCATAATCCCCCCTCCCCCCTCCGACACCATAATTCCCCCCTCCCCCCACTCCATAATCCCCCCTCCACCAATTGGTTTGGACCAGCGCACAAAGACATTAATGGCTGTGTGTTGAGTTATTTGGAGGGGACAGGAAATGTACACTGTTATACAAGCTGTACACTCACTACTTTACATTTTAGAAGAAGAAGAAATGTCACTGAGGGGTGTACTTACTTTTGTCACATACTGTATATTTACCTAGAAAAATGGTGAGGTGTTCTATACTTATTTTACCCGCTGCTACCCACCTCAATACCAGGCACTTACACCCCCTTCCTGTACACACCAATTTTCAGCTTTCAGCGCTCTCACAGTTTGAATGACAATTACTCATACAACACTCTACCCATATGAAACTTGCGTCCTTTTTTCCACACAAATAGACCTTTCTTTTGGTGGTATTTAATCACTAGTGGGGTTTTTATTTTTGTGCTATAAATTAAAAAAATTTGTTTCTGTCATAAAATTTTTCTAATTAGTAATTATGGGGGGTGTGGGGTGTATGGAGGTGGGAGGTATGTACATGAGGGGTGCGGAGTGTACGGAGGTGGGAGGTATGTACATGAGAGGTGCGGAGTGTATGGAGGTGGGAGGTATGTACATGAGGGGTGTGGAGTGTATGGAGGTCGGAGGTATGTACATGAGGGGTGTGGAGTGTATGGAGGTAGGAGGTATGTACATGAGAGGGGTGTGGAGTGTATGGAGGTGGGAGGTATGTACATGAGGGGTGTGCAGTGTATGGAGGTGGGAGATATGTACATGAGGGGTGTGGAGTGTATGGAGGTGGGAGGTATGTACATGAGATGGGTGCGGAGTGTATGGAGGTAGGAGGTATGTACATGAGGGGTGCGGAGTGTACGGAGGTGGGAGGTATGTACATGAGAGGTGCGGAGTGTATGGAGGTGGGAGGTATGTACACGAGGGGTGTGGAGTGTATGGAGGTGGAAGGTATGTACATGAGAGGGGTGTGGAGTGTATGGAGATGGGAGGTATGTACATGAGAGGGGTGTGGAGTGTATGGAGGTGGGAGGTATGTACATGAGGGGTGTGGAGTGTATGGAGGTGGGAGGTATGTATATGAGGGGTGTGGAGTGTATGGAGGTGGGAGGTATGTACATGAGGGGTGTGGAGTGTATGGAGGTGGGAGGTATGTACATGAGGGGTGTGGAGTGTATGGAGGTGGGAGGTATGTATATGAGGGGTGTGGAGTGTATGGAGGTGGGAGGTATGTACATGAGAGGGGTGTGGAGTGTATGGAGGTGGGAGGTATGTACATGAGAGGGGTGTGGAGTGTATGGAGGTGGGAGGTATGTACATGAGGGGTGTGGAGTGTATGGAGGTGGGAGGTATGTACATGAGGGGTGTGGAGTGTATGGAGGTGGGAGGTATGTACATGAGGGGTGTGGAGTGTATGGAGGTGGGAGGTATGTATATGAGGGGTGTGGAGTGTATGGAGGTGGGAGGTATGTACATGAGGGGTGTGGAGTGTATGGAGGTGGGAGGTATGTATATGAGGGGTGTGGAGTGTATGGAGGTGGGAGGTATGTACATGAGAGGGGTGTGGAGTGTATGGAGGTGGGAGGTATGTACATGAGGGGTGTGGAGTGTATGGAGGTGGGAGGTATGTACATGAGGGGTGTGCAGTGGACTGGTATGTCCCTGCACAAAATGACATTTCTAAAGGAATAAAAGTCATTTAAAACTGCTTGCGGCTTTAATGTAATGTCTGGTCCCGGCAATATGGATGAAAATCATTGAGAACAAAGGCATGGGTACCCCGCCCCCAAGCCCATTACCAGCCCCTTTGGGTCTTGTATGGACATTAAGGAGAACCGCACACCCAAATTATAAAAAGGAAAGGCCTGAGGCCCCCAGGCCCTATATACTCAGAACAGCAGTATACAGGCGGTCCAAACAAGACAGGGACTGTGTAGGTTTGTTATTAAGTAGAATCTGTTTGTAATTTTTAACTGGTACATTTTTAAAGTGTAGCTCCAGCCAAAAAATCTATTTTTAAGCTTTTTGGAAAACATAGGGAAGGGTTATCACCCCTGTACAATTTGTTTTGCTGTCTGTGCGCACCTGTTCAGAAGATTTCACCTCACTTTCTGTCCCAATGACAATTGGATTGTTAAAATTTGGGTTTTTTTGTGAAACAAGGAACTCTTACAGGAGAGAATTTCCCTTCCTAGGGGTAGATTTCCTCTCACTTCCTGTTGTCTCCTTCTGTTTGAAAGTAGGAGTTGTTTGTAAGTTGGATGTTTGAAAGTAGGGGCCTGCTCTATATACTCAAAATATAAACGCAAAAATGTGGGCCTTAGGTGTTGGTGTTGCCACAACACTGTAATCCCTCACAGTTACTCTGGGTGGGCGCAGGAACGGGCCCTGCTGTGAAATATTAGATCAAGAATTGTAATTACATGCCCCGCTCTAATTTGGCACCAACGGACCATAATGTTCGATCTTCCTCTTGAAATCGAAGCTCATCCCTAGTGGTGAAGTATGGGGCAAGATTCCTCACCCTGCTGCCATTCCTCATTATATTTCTTAGAAAAAAGAAGAAAAAAAAACACATACAAAGACAATTAAGGTGCGACCAATCTTTATTGGAGATAAATCTATAGATGGAAATGATTGTCGGGCTTCGGAGAACAGTGACGGTTGACCTAGGACTCCTCAAAGGCAGGGCCTTTTTACACTAAGCCTAAACCTTAAGATGATTCAGAGGAAGGCGAAAACCCCCCGGCCAGATGGGCTCCAAGGGGGGGGAAAATTCCTTCCTGACCCCCTAAGGCGATCGGATTGTCCCTGAATCATCAGTCTAGGGTGCCCAGTTCATCTCATATAGAGAAAAAAACCATACATAGAACCATACAGAACATATGTATTGCAGGTATGTATGCAATAAAACACACCTACCTGCTTGTTCACAATCATCTTTGGGGCTCATTCAGAATATATGCATTGAGCATCCGCACAGATCAGCGCCCCCACACTGATCAGTGCCTCCGCCCGCCGCACCGATTCCTTATGTTTTCTGTGCCCAGCCCCCTACAGGAGGACTGGTGGTACCCCCTTATTGGTGGCCCTGGTGGTGGTATGTAGACATGCTGTGTATGATGGTATGCATGGTGCTATATACGCAGGTATGTATGCAATAAAACACACTTGCATGCTTGTTTACAATCATCTTTGGGGATCATTCAGAATATATGCATTGAGCATCCGCACAGATCAGTGCCTCCCCCACTGATCAGTGCATCCGCCCGCCGCACCGATTCCTCATGTTTTCTGTGCCCAGCCCCTACAGGAGAACCAGTGGTACCCCCTTATTGGTGGCCCCGATGGTGGTATGTTTGGTACTAGGTAGGCATGCTGAGTATGGTGGTATGTATGGCCCTATGTATACATTCTATGTATGGTTCTATGTATGGTGTAGGGAGATCATTGCCAGTGTGCCACAATTATCTCACTCAGTACTGCTTGTGTTACCGTCTCACAGCAGGCAAATCTCTTTTGAGGTCAAATACCCTCGGTTGGTGGTGACGAGGCTCTTCCTTCAAATGGTGATGAGGAGGCCCTCTATTAATGTCATTGCCCCTCGGATGGTGGTGACGAGGCTCTTCCTTCAAATGTTGCTGACGTGGCCCTCTGTTAATGTCATTGCCCCTCGGTTGGTGGTGACGAGGCTCTTCCATCAAATGGGGCTGACAAGGCCCTCTGTTAATGTCATTGCCCCTTGGATGGTGGTGACGAGGCTCTTCCTTCAAATGGGGCTGACGAGGCCCTCTGTTAATGTCATTGCCCCTTGGATGGTGCTGACGAGGCTCTTCCTTCAAATGGGGCTGACGAGGCCCTCTGTTAATGTCATTGCCCCTCGGTTGGTGGTGACGAGGCTCTTCCTTCAAATAGGGCTGACGAGGCCCTCTGTTAATGTCATTGCCCCTCGGTTGGTGGTGACGAGGCTCTTCCTTCAAATGGGGCTGATGAGGCCCTCTGTTAATGTCATTGCCCCTTGGATGGTGCCGACGAGGCTCTTCCTTCAAATGGTGATGAGGAGGCCCTCTGTTAATGTCATTGCCCCTTGGATGGTGCTGACGAGGCTCTTCCTTCAAATGGGGCTGACGAGGCCCTCTGTTAATGTCATTGCCCCTTGGATGGTGCTGACGAGGCTCTTCCTTCAAATGGGGCTGACGAGGCCCTCTGTTAATGTCATTGCACCTTGGATGGTGCTGATGAGGCCCTCTGTTAATGTCATTGCCCCTTGGATGGTGCTGACGAGGCCCTCTGTTAATGTCATTGCCCCTTGGATGGTGCTGACGAGGCCCTCTGTTAATGTCATTGCCCCTTGGATGGTGCTGACGAGGCTCTGTGTTAATGTTATTGCCCCTCGGATGGTGGCGACGAGGCTCTGGGTTGATACTGGTTTTCCAGTGGTGAGTATTAGGCCACTGGCTGCAATTCACATTCTCGCTCAGGTAGGAGAAGCCCTCAAATCTCTCCTGCCGGTGTGGAACCTCATCTCTCCCAAAGTCTTCATTTTTAATGAAAGCATCCCCTGGAATTCCTTCCCCCAGGTCTTCCTCATGCATCTGGAAAGAGAAAAAAGTATTTTGTCAATGTTTCTGATCGATAGGGAAATAATCCCTAGAAATCCCCCCATTGTGCTGGGACTCCTCCCGTATACTTACATGTCGATTTGGAAATGGTGGGCGTGAGTTCCCTTTCTCTAGCTCCTTCCAGTCCACCTTGCTGAAGTAGGGGTGTTCTCTGATGTCTCTTACTAGACTCATCCGCAGCTCTTGGTCTTTACATAGGAACTGTAAAAAGGAACAAAATATAATAAGATACACTGGAATAACATGAACAATCTATGAACAATGTAATATTTGATTCTGATTCTCTCTATTATTTTGCCTTCTGACCTGCTACTACATCCTGATTGGATTGGATGGTAGCATGGGGCCTTATTTGTGTCATATTAGTTCAGAATAGTTATTAAAGGAAAGAAACATCAGATATTTTGCAATTAAATGTGAATTAGGAATGTATTAAAAAAGAGATTTCTATGAAATCTGCACCTGCCATGATTTTTCTTATGACTCTGGCAGTCCCAGGGGAGTTCTATATGTTGTCTGTGCACGGAATGTCCCCAGAAATTGAATTCAATGTGTGCGATTGGCCCCATCACTATCCAATGGAACCACCCGGACCGTAAATTAAAAAGGGCTGCTTCTTTCCTTATGACAGGGGAAGGCAGATCCTTCCATTAAGCAGTCAGCTTGCTGAAAGTACAGCTATGACCTCCATCGATATGTGATGGTAAGAAGGTGGAACCATGTTTAATAAAATCCTAATAAGATATAATGTATGCAACAGGGAAAGAACATTGTCACTTAAAAGGTGTAAAATTTCTATGTATACTTACCATCTCTATGACGTCACGGAGATACGGGTTCATGCTATCTGGATAATGCGGTTCCCTTGTGGTCACGATCTTCACTTCTTCCTCTGCGGACTCCCTGCCGGTCAGAAATGGATGTCTGCCGAAAGCCATCTTATACACGATTATTCCCAGAGAGAAATAATCAGCCGCTCCGAAGTATGGAATGTTTTGAAGGGCCTGTAGAAACATAAAGAGAAAAAGAAGGATGAGCTGATTGTTGGGTAGAGGACGGAGACGACTCAATGCTGATATATGGGATCTATGAATCCTCCCAGGACTCCTAAAATTGTGCTCAAAAGACCTCAAACCAAGGCGGAGCTTGTGAATATTGGAGGTGGGGCTTTAGGTCTCACAGAGACACAAAAGGAAATTGGCTGAAATCTTCCAAATTGAGGTAAATTTCACCAGAACAGGAGTGCCCGTTGAAGGTTTCTCCTCCCCTCGTGTTCTGGGGAAAGATCTAAAACTCTAACTTTCTTTCTCAATGACAATGGTCACCAATACAAACCAATGGGGACAAATACCCCTGGAATATTGTTCCAGCCTGGAAACCCACTGAAACCAACCAGGTCACCAGTAAAGAAATTCTTAATTTAGTGAAAAATTACCTCCCTTTAGCTTATCTCTATATCCCATTATAACAAATATTACAATTAGGTCTAATATCAGGTGGAAAGCAAGTATCTTACCTCTGGCGACAAGTACCCTGGTGTTCCCGATTGTCCTTGAATCCTGCTGGACTCCGTGACGCCCATACGTGCCAAGCCGAAATCGGCTATTTTGATGTGTCCAACGTTATCCAAAAGAATATTTGCAGGCTTGAGGTCTCTGTGGATGATCTCCCTAGAATGCAGAAACTGCAGACCACAGATCATTTCTGCTATGAAGTATCTGATGGGGGAAAGAGATAGAGGAATTAGCATCACAAATCATCACAGAGTAATGAAATCTAAAGATGAAATGACTTCCCCCTGTAATACATAGGGGTTTGGATGGACGAGGCTCAGGTGAAGGGGCTGACTACATCACTGGCTGTGGTCAGTCACCCCCGACTCCAGAGTGACCCGTTCATTGATCTTACCTTATGGTGCCCCCAGGAAATGGAGCTACTGCCATGGCACTATGGAGATCCCCTCTGGTCACACATTCCAGGACAAAGGCGAGATGATTCTGTGTGAACACAAGAGATAAAGTTTACATTATAGACATGCAGGATTTCATTTTGTGGAGGAATAGACAGACACACTTAATTTAGGAAAACCGGACAGAGGAACTAAGTAGGCCGCCATTACTGGACTGTTCTTATTGCAATGCTACTTCTGTCTGGTCTGGTAAAGAAATTGGAAGGTGAAAAGACTTACCTTTGTCTGGAACGTTCCAAACAGATGTGTAATAAATGGACACTCCCTGGCTACTTTCAGCACGTCACGTTCTAAGAAAACCATATCACTATCGTCTTCATAATGAATAAATTCTGTCTTTTTCACAAGTTTAACCGCCAGCTTCTGGTCAATGGCGGGATGAGAGGCCAAGATCACCTGCGAACTGGCCCCCTTTCCAAGGACTCCATAACAGGTCATGTGTTCAAAGGAGAGTACACATGACTGGTCCTTGGTGACCACGCTGGATGGTACTTGTGAGGCGATCTCATCATGTGTGCTGCGGATGGATGGATTGTCTAGGTCGCACTCTGGTGGAGTAGCCACGTCTTGGTCGCACTCTGGTGGAGGGGCCACGTCTTGGTCGCACTCTGGTGGAGGGGCCACGTCTTGGTCGCACTCCGGTGGAGGGGCCACGTCTTGGTCGCACTCCGGTGGAGGGGCCACGCCTTGGTCGCACTCCGGTGGAGGGGCCACGCCTTGGTCGCACTCCGGTGGAGTGGCCACGCCTTGGTCGCACTCCGGTGGAGTGGCCACGCCTTGGTCGCACTCCGGTGGAGTGGCCACGCCTTGGTCGCACTCCGGTGGAGTGGCCACGTCCTGGTCGCACTCCGGTGGAGTGGCCACGTCCTGGTCGCACTCCGGTGGAGTGGACAGGTCCTGGTCGCACTCCGGTGGAGTGGACAGGTCCTGGTCGCACTCCGGTGGAGTGGACAGGTCCTGGTCGCACTCCGGTGGAGTGGACACGTCCTGGTCGCACTCCGGTGGAGTGGACACGTCCTGGTCGCACTCCGGTGGAGTGGACACGTCCTGGTCGCACTCCGGTGGAGTGGCCAGGTCCTGGTCGCACTCCGGTGGAGTGGACAGGTCCTGGTCGCACTCCGGTGGAGTGGACAGGTCCTGGTCGCACTCCGGTGGAGTGGACAGGTCCTGGTCGCACTCCGGTGGAGTGGACAGGTCCTGGTCGCACTCCGGTGGAGTGGACAGGTCCTGGTCGCACTCCGGTGGAGTGGACACGTCCGGGTCGCACTCCGGTGGAGTGGACACGTCCTGGTCGCACTCCGGTGGAGTGGACACGTCCTGGTCGCACTCCGGTGGAGTGGCCAGGTCCTGGTCGCACTCCGGTGGAGTGGACACGTCCTGGTCGCACTCCGGTGGAGTGGACACGTCCTGGTCGCACTCCGGTGGAGTGGACACGTCCTGGTCGCACTCCGGTGGAGTGGACACGTCCTGGTCGCACTCCGGTGGAGTGGCCAGGTCCTGGTCGCACTCCGGTGGAGTGGACACGTCCTGGTCGCACTCCGGTGGAGTGGACACGTCCTGGTCGCACTCCGGTGGAGTGGCCAGGTCCTGGTCGCACTCCGGTGGAGTGGACACGTCCTGGTCGCACTCCGGTGGAGTGGACACGTCCTGGTCGCACTCCGGTGGAGTGGCCAGGTCCTGGTCGCACTCCGGTGGAGTGGACCCGTCCTGGTCGCACTCCGGTGGAGTGGACCCGTCCTGGTCGCACTCCGGTGGAGTGGACACGCCCTGGTCGCACTCCGGTGGAGTGGACACGTCCTGGTCGCACTCCGGTGGAGTGGACCCGTCCGGGTCGCACTCCGGTGGAGTGGACACGTCCTGGTCGCACTCCGGTGGAGTGGACACGTCCTGGTCGCACTCCGGTGGAGTGGACACGTCCGGGTCGCACTCCGGTGGAGTGGACACGTCCTGGTCGCACTCCGGTGGAGTGGACACGTCCGGGTCGCACTCCGGTGGAGTGGACACGTCCTGGTCGCACTCCGGTGGAGTGGACACGTCCTGGTCGCACTCCGGTGGAGTGGCCAGGTCCTGGTCGCACTCCGGTGGAGTGGACACGTCCTGGTCGCACTCCGGTGGAGTGGACACGTCCGGGTTGCACTGTGGTGTGCAGTCAATACCGCGTACACCTACAATAAAAAAAGAGAGGAATTAGATTTAGCACCTTCACCTACATTTCATATATTTTTCTTTGTAGAACATCAAATTATGGAGAGAAGAGATGAAAACGCTGGTGCCAGAGACCATGAATAAACTCTACAGGACAGGGACACAAGGAGGACTAATGTTGTACTTTGTATAAAAATGCTGGTTTCCTGCCACTCATCCCGACCCACTGGTTGGCAATAATGGCATGAAAAGTCAGAGGGGCTGGTAGTACCCAGCCCGTAATCAGCCTGCCCATACATGGTTAGAATCTTGGCTGGTCCTTGCTTAGCCGGGTGAGATTGGAAGTGTCTATGGCCGGCTTTAGGAGCGCAGACACTTCTAATGACAGCACTTGGGGTAAAGGCATAGTGCATATTAAAATGCTGATGGATAATGAATTAGTGCGGTTTTATTTGTGTTGGTTTTGTCCGTCTGTCTGGCCTTGTTTACAAGGGTGATGAGGCCCATATAACATGAATGGGACGTTTCTACAACATCTGTATCTTCCAGGTGCTGCATGCAGGCAGTCCATTGACAATGAGTAGAACGCACAGCTGCACGCACGCAGCCACTTCTCCTAATATGACATGCACTGTCTGCATTCAGGGCCATTCGCCCACACCCAGGACCGCTGGGTCCTGGGTGTGGGCACTTGGCTGGGTGGGCTTGGTGGGCATTGATAGGTGGCACTGATGGGCATTGATAGGTGGCACTGGTGGGCACTGTTACTCTATAAATGAGGCATAATCGCCTCTTCCTTTTCAGGGTCGATGTCCCTTTAAGATGAGCCGGTGATCGGCTTTGTTCTTCTCCTGTCAGCAGAGGAGAAAAAAAAACGATCACTGAGCTTTTGTTTACATCATGTAATGAGCCGTCATTGGCTGATAACTGATCACATGATAAGGGGTCGGGATTGGCCCCGTACTCGGATCGGTGGTCTTCCGAGTCTCAGTGACTCTGTGATCACGGCGCCCTCCGCAGGGAGCGTGCACAGGGGGATGTCATATGACGGCCTCCCGGGAATTCACATCCGCGCTGTGCCCGTCATTTGCCCACAGCGCGGATGTCAGGGGGTTAAACAGGTGGTGAGGAGGCAATATAACACCTTCTTGCCTCCTGTCAAATGCCCTCTGAAGAGCGACTTGAATGTGGATTGCTGTTCAGAGGGCACAACATGTTTAAATGAGCCCTAAGGCAGTTCATACAATCCGTCCATTCAGTAGGGAACAGGAGGGACTATTTCATGTTTTCTTTGGGGCACTGCTAAGTAATCTTCTGGTTTTCAACAAGTACAAAATCCCGGGGAGACGGTGCCAATAAGAGATCTATAACCGTCCATCTGCGTGTGTATGGACCTCCCAGTAGTGTGCAGACGTGGATTGTTGGGGATGAAAACAAAAGATTGACATACATGACTACAGAGGTGCAATCACAATGAGGCCATCAAAGAGAAAGCGGGGGAGGGATCTAGGTCCCATGTGGGATGGTCATGGGGGGCGGCATTATCCGCACTGCCCATGGGGGGAGCGGCATTGTCCGCACTGCCCATGGGGGGAGCGGCATTGTCCGCACTGCCCATGGGGGGAGGGGCATTGTCCGCACTGCCCATGGGGGAGCGGCATTGTCCGCACTGCCCATGGGGGAGCGGCATTGTCCGCACTGCCCATGGGGGGTGGCATTGTCTGCACTGCCCATGGGGGGGGCACTGGGGGGCACTGAACCAATTGGCACCTTTGTTTTGTTTTTTGTGGGTTTACAACCACTTTAAATATTGCTTATAAATGTGTGTTTATTAGGATTGTACAATAAGTACATGGGTTGTGTGTATGTCAGGGGTTGACAAATTTGCTTTGAATTTAGGAGCCAGTTTTTGTTTTTTTAGAGTGGTATGGATTGTCAGCTCCCGGGGTAAGGCCACTCATTTTCACCCCCTATCCCTAACTCACAATGGAGCACCCAGTCAATAACTCCATTGAAACGCTGTTACATCAGGGTTATGGGCTGACCAGAAAGAGAGTAAGGCTGGCAACAGATGGAACTGGCTGGCACTGGCAGGTACGTGGAACTGCCAGATGGCATTGGCAGGTGACACTGGTTTGGCACTGGCAGGTGGCACTATTGGCACTGGCAGGTGGCACTATTGGCACTGGCACTGATTGGCAGGTGGCACTGGTTTGGAAGTGGCAGGTGGCCCTGGTTGGTGATGGCAGGTGGCCCTGGTTGGCGGTGGCACTAGTTGTCACTGGCAGATGGCACTGATTGGTGGTGGCACTGGTTGGTGTTGGCAGGTGGCACTGGTTGGCGGTGGCACTAGTTGCCACTGATTGGTGGTGGCACTGTCAGGTGGCACTGATTGGCAGTGGCAGGTGGCACTGATTGGCGGTGGCAGGTGGCACTGACAGGCACGTGGAACTGCCAGATGGCATTGGCAGGTGATACTGGTTGGCATTGGCAGGTGACACTGGTTTGGAACTGGTAGGTGGCACTGATTGGCGGTGGCACTGGTTGGTGGATGCAGGTGGTATTGATTGGCGGTGGCACTGGTTGGCACTAGCAGGTGACACTGATTGGCGATGGCACTCGTTGGCACTGGCAGATGCCACTGGTTGGCGCTGGCAGGTGGCACTGGCAGGTTTTACACTGAGCTCTCTATTACTGAAATGTAACAGAGGAGCTGTCAGAATTGAGCTTAAAGCGGAGCTCCACCCTAAAGTGCACCTTCCGCTCATTGGAACCCTCCCCCCCTCCGGCGCCACAATTGGCACCTTTCAGGGGGGAGGGGGGTGCAGGTACCTGTACAGTACAGGTATCTGCACCCACTTCCGGCGTAGATTCTGCAGAAGCTACACCCCTTTCCGAAGGTCCCCCGCTGCCTGCTGGGAAACACACGGATCCCAGAGACAGCGGGGACCATCCTTATTGCGCAGCGCGACTCGCGCATGCGCAGTAGGGAACCGGGAAATGAAGCCAAAAGGCTCCACTTCCTGGTTCCCATACCCAAGATGGCAGCGGCAGCACCCGAGAGACGATCGAGAGATCAGCTTCGGGTGCCGACATCGCGGGCGCGCTGGGCGGGTAAGTGTCATTGTTTTAAAAGTCAGCAGCTGCAGTATTTGTAGCTGCTGGCTTTTTAAAAAAAAAATGGCGGACTCCCGCTTTAATGTCGGAATGGGCGGGACCCGGCCGGGGTGTGAAGCTGACAAGTAACAGAGAGGCGGTGTAGTGTCATATTTTGCTCCCTGAACATTGAAGCTCGGGGATAGGGATGAGGACACTGAACATTGAAGCTCGGGGATAGGGATGAGGACACTGAACATTGAAGCAGGGGGATAGGGATGAGGACACTGAACATTGAAGCTCGGGGATAAGGATGAGGACACTGAACATTGAAGCTCGGGGATAGGGATGAGGCCACTGAACATTGAAGCTCGGGGATAAGGATGAGGACACTGAACATTGAAGCTCGGGGATAGGGATGAGGACACTGAACATTGAAGCTCGGGGATAGGGATGAGGCCACTGAACATTGAAGCTCGGGGATAAGGATGAGGACACTGAACATTGAAGCTCGGGGATAGGGATGAGGACACTGAACATTGAAGCTCGGGGATAGGGATGAGGACACTGAACATTGAAGCAGGGGGATAAGGATGAGGACACTGAACATTGAAGCTCGGGGATAGGGATGAGGACACTGAACATTGAAGCTCGGGGATAGGGATGAGGCCACTGAACATTGAAGCTCAGGGATAGGGATGAGGACACTGAACATTGAAGCTCGGGGATAGGGATGAGGACACTGAACATTGAAGCTCGGGATAAGGATGAGGACACTGAACATTGAAGCTCGGGGATAGGGATGAGGACACTGAACATTGAAGCTCGGGGATAGGGATGAGGCCACTGAACATTGAAGCTCGGGGATAAGGATGAGGACACTGAACATTGAAGCTCGGGGATAGGGATGAGGACACTGAACATTGAAGCTCGGGGATAGGGATGAGGACACTGAACATTGAAGCAGGGGGATAAGGATGAGGACACTGAACATTGAAGCTCGGGGATAGGGATGAGGACACTGAACATTGAAGCTCGGGGATAGGGATGAGGACACTGAACATTGAAGCTCGGGGATAGGGATGAGGACACTGAACATTGAAGCTTGGGGATAGGGATCTCTGCTTTGCTTGTCAGTGTCACACACAGTGCGCAGCCGCAGAGTGTGGAGGAGGGGGGAGGGGGTCAGTCATTGTTAATAGTGATAGTGAGTGGGCTGGTGGCAGCTTAGGCGCCAGGTTGTGATTTCTGGTGGCATTGGTGACCTGGCGCCTGGGGTTTGTGGAGCCCTGGTGTATGTCTTGTGTTGATTGTAACTAAAAAATGTCATAAAAAAGGACTTGATTTAAAAAATATTAAAAAAACATTTGTACCTATGGGAATGTGACCCCAAAACATTTTTTTGAAAAAAAAAATTTCTTTGAAAAAAAAAATTTTTTTTGAAAAAAAAAAAAAATTTTTTTGAAAAAAAAAAAAATTTTTTTTTGAAAAAAAAAAATATGAAGAAAATAATATACTTTGAAAAAAAAAAGTGAAAAAAAAATTTTTTTTGGAAAAAAAAATAAAAAAAAAATTTATAAAAAAAAAAAAAATCTTTGAATAAAAACACTTACCAATCTCAGTGTCTGTATCCCGGTGATGTCTATTGGCTTTACAGCCGGAACCGAAACATCGAACGACGGCTCTGAAACAGCCGCGCACAAACGCTCGGGTCCTCTTCAGCTTGGAGGGCTTTTTGGTTGGGGTATCTGCAGGCTGGTCACTGACACCTCCTACCATGGCCCTTCCTTTGCTGGGTTTCTCTTTGATGTTTTTCAGAGAAACAATCTGATTACATTTAAATCGGTTCATTATTAAGAATAAAGAAACTCGCTTTAAATGTATGACAACAAATATTGCAATGAAATTGAATTGACCGAAATCAAATCCAATAATATCACAAGGTATCTCTCAGGAGAGATAAAAGCCAACCTCACTTGTCAGTGGACAGTCAACTTCTGATGAATTCTGCCCCAGCGTCTGAATATATAGGGGGACTCAGCCAATGAAATCACAGCGACTTTGGCTCAGCCAATCACAGCGACTTTGGCTCAGCCAATCACAGCGACTTTGGCTCAGCCAATCACAGTGACTTTGGCTCAGCCAATCACAGTGACTTTGGCTCAGCCAATGAAATCACAGTGCAGTCATGTGACTTTTTTTTTTTTTTTTTTGAAAAATTAACTGACGATTTTTCTTAAAGGAGCCAGTATACGGATGTAATAGGGATATACGGCTCCTGGAAGAACATGTTATTGTGAATGAGATTTAACCCTTACAGTCCCATGGCTGAAATAAAGATCTCTATTCTTATGATAACATTGTGAATGGAGCCTTAGAAATCCTCTCCGCACATCAAATCTTTTCATTTCTTTTATTTTATCATTATTACACACCAATTATTTCTCCATGAGGGGGGGAGGGGTGATGAGCCTCACGCTGCTCCCCGGGGCCGCCCGCCGTGTGAAGATCCGTACCGCGCTCTACTAACCAATCACAATTGATAACGGAAGTGACGTTCAGTCGCAGCCATCTTACTATACCCCGCACTCCTCTATAGTAAGCATACACTGAGAAGGCGGACATCTTGTTACACCCACCGGAGTTTGATGCATAAATAGAGTATTTAGAAATCGGAATGTTTGGATGTTACATTTTAAAAGCCGCGGCAAACCTGCCCACCTCACACGTTTGCTAATGTGACAGAAAACTCTGAGTTCAGTCCGTGGGATTTCACCATATAACCTCCGATTTGTGTTTTATAAAAAGTGTAAAATGCAAAACTCTGGTGGGTGTAACAAGATGTCCGCCTTCCCCCCCCCCTTCTCGGTCTATCCTCACAGTGGAGGAGTGCCTGGTGTAGCAAGATGGCGGCGACGGATCGTCACTTCCGTTACTAATTCTGAGGGGTCGCGGAATCTGACGGAACACCGGAGCCAGCGCTGCAGCGGTCAGTCCGCCCGATTCTCTTGTATGAAATCTTCACTCTCCACCCTTTGTCTCTCAGCTCCTCCCCTATCACACAGGCTCCACCCTCCTCGCACTCATCTCCGTGGTAACCGTACACTGCAGGGGGAGGAGATAAGAGACACAGCCCCACCCCTCATTCCTCCTCTCTGTTTACTAATATGGAGGCGTCCAATCAGCGGCGGGACAAGTGACCAGCAAGGAAGGCGGGGCCGGTAGCGGAAGGGGCGGGGCAGGGATTGAAATGCACAGTGTCTGGTAGTCATGATCATCTCTCGCCAGGTGAGACCCCGAAGTATCGAGGGGGAGGGGGAGTGTCCACTATAGAGGGTCCCCCTCCCCCAACACACACAGAGGACCAATCATAGGCTGAGCTCTACTACCATCCCCCATCATCCCACGAGGGACCCCAACTCTACTCAGCTATACAGAGGGGGAGGGGCAGTTTGAGAGGGAGGGGTGTCAGGTGAGGGGGAGGGGTGTAAGGTGAGGTGATGAGGAGTATTGATGGGAGGTTCTCTGTCGCTCTTCATGTGTCGGTGCTCTTCGATGAGGTGGGGGTGTATTTCTCGGAGGGGGAGGGGTGTAATGAGGAGTATTGATGGGAGGTTCTCTGTCGCTCTTCAGGTGTCGGTGCTCTTCGATGAGGTGGGGTGAATTTCTCGGAGGAGGAGGGGTGTAATGAGGAGTATTGATGGGATGTTAGGGGATGGGATGTTGGTAGGGGGCACACTTTAGTGGCACTGGTAGGTGACACTGATGAGGCACGGGTAGGGGGCACACTTTAGTGACACTGGTAGGTGACACTGATGAGGCACGGGTAGGGGGCACACTTTAGTGACACTGGTAGGTGACACTGATGAGGCACGGGTAGGGGGCACACTTTAGTGGCACTGGTAGGTGACACTGATGAGGCACGGGTAGGGGGCACACTTTAGTGGCACTGGTAGGTGACACTGATGAGGCACGGGTAGGGGGCACACTTTAGTGGCACTGGTAGGTGACACTGATGAGGCACGGGTAGGGGGCACACTTTAGTGGCACTGGTAGGTGACACTGATGAGGCACGGGTAGGGGGCACAGACTAGCGGCACTGATGGGCACATATTGGGACCGATGTTCCTGTAACAGAAGCTGGTTACTGGCTGCTTTATTTTCTCCTTCCGCTGATTGTGAGAATAAAAAAGCAGATAATCGGCTTCTGTTTACTTCTGTGATCAGCTGTTGGCTGAGAGCTGATCATGTGATAAAGTGCCGCAGCGATTGGCTCTTTACCCTGTTCTGTGATCAGCTGAGTGGGAAGAACTCGATGATTGGAGAGCGCGCCGCAGGGGGCACGTGAGCGGCACCATCACGGGAGGACATCTGTGGTCTCCCTCCCACCACCGGAAGGCCGCGCTGTAACAGTCTTTCTATAGCGCCGGTGGAAAGTAGTTAACGGCTTGCCGACCAGCCGCCGCGGTTGTACTGCGGAAACGCGGCTCTGCGAATCGCCGTCATGTTACGTTGCTTCCATATTCAGCCACTAGGGGCGCGCGTGCTCGTCCATGGAACCGATGCCATCACCCGGAGAACAGCGATCTGTGTGTTTCTTATCTGAGGGGAGAAGAGACAGATCATCTGTTCACACAGAGTATGAAGAGCCATCTGTCATCTCCCCTACACAGTCCCCTCCCCCCCTTCAGTTAGAACATGTAGTAGAGGACGCATTAACCCCTTGATCGCCCCCTAGTGTTAACCCCTTCCCTGCCAGTGACATGTTTACAGTAATTGATGCATATTTATAGCATTGATCGCTGTATAAATGCCAATAGTCCCAAAAAATGTGTCAAAATTGTCCGACGTGTCCGCCATGTTGCCGTCCCGGTAAAAGTTGCAAGTCGCCGGCATTACTAGTAAAAATAATAAAATAATAAATATGCCATAACTATCCCTATTTTGTAGACGCTTTACCTTTTGCGTAAACCAATCAATATACACTTATTGATTTTTTTTTTCTACAAAAATATGTAGAATACGTGTCGGCCTAAACTGGGGAAAAAATATTTTTTATATATCTTTGGGGGATATTTATTATAGCAAAAAGTAAAAAAAACATTGCTTTGTTTTATTTTTTGTTTTCAAAATTGTCGCTTTTTTTGTTTATAACGCAAAAAAGAAAAAATGAAGAGGCGATTAAATACCTCCAAAAGAAAGCTCTATTTGTGGTGGGGGGGGGGCATTTATTTATTTATTTATTTTTGGATGCTACGTCACCCAACTGCATAATGGTCAGTTAAAGCGACGCAGTGCTGAATTGCAAAAAGTTCTCTGGTCAGGAGGGGGGGTAAAATCTTTCGGGGCTGAAGCGGTTAAAGTGGTTGTAAAAAGAAAAAGCACCTGGGTGCAGCAGCCCCCTCCTTATACTTACCTGAGCCAGTAATGTGCAGGAGGTCAGTGGCTCTCCCGGGTCTCTTCTCATTCATTGGCTCTGTATACTGTCAATCTGAGATAATGAGAGGGGGGGGGGCTGAGCTGCACTCTGTGACTGGGCACACCGAGCAATAACTTGGGATGGAGCCCTGCTCAGGTGCCCCCCAGAGCAAGCAGCTGGGAAGGTCTGTAATTATGAACTGGTAATAACGGGAAGAACTACTCATGAAAGAGACCTTTCAGATGGTGAGTTGGGCGGGGGGCGGTAAAAACAGGCATCTGATGTAGTTTTGCAGTCTGGATGTTTGGGACTGAGCAGTATAGAGGTATATAGTGTAAGCTTTGTGCTGTCAGTGTGATCTCCCGCCCCGGGATTGGAGAGGTCTGTGCTGCTCACATAACATTGTCTCGCCTCTTCTGGCTGATTTCTGAGGTGCTGCGGCCCGATTCCTCCCATGATCACAATTAGGGTTGTCACCTTTTCTTCACCTCAAACCCAAACACTTGATCGGTGCACACCAATTTTTATTATAGTATAAACTATAGATATATTTTGGTATTAAATAATATTTCTAATCATATGAAGTTAATAACAAGAGTCCCCCTTTACGTCAGAGTCCACGGAGTCCCCCTTTTATATCTGAACTCACAGAGTTCCCTTTCACTCTAAGGGGGGACTCTGCAGACTCTGATGTAAGGGAGAATTCTGGGGACTCTAACATAAGGGATGCTCTGGGAACCCTGATTTAAGGGGGGACACTGAGAACACTGATGTATGGAGAGAACCCTGATTTACCTTAGTGTACTCTCTCAGAGGCAGGAGAGAGAAGGGGTAGACTTCAGACACGGAGGGATGGTGAGCTCACTCACCCTTTGGAAGTCAGCACCTCTCATCCAAATGTATCTGAGGCTGCTGGGCTTCAAATTTTCGGCCCCCACTTTCCTTTTTCTGAGGCACAGCACCAGGCATTGGAATGTGGGCAGACAAAGAGGAGTAGGGGGTGGGGGGAAGAGGTGCAGATTGAGCCCTCTCTCCTCTCCTGTCTGTGTGTGTTTTGTTGGGGAAGAGGGAATTGTTAGTGCTGGCTTTGGGCTGTGTGAAAGAGAGTGTTACAGACACTCTCAGCTTAGACAACTGCAGCCAGCAACCCAGCTGGGAGGCCATAGTACAGTTTAAATAATGTGTCTGGGTCTCAGACAGTCTGAAACCCGGACACATGATTCCAAACCCGAACTGTCCGGGTGAATCCTGGACAGGTGGCAACCCTAATCACAATAGTCTCTCTAGGGCTGAAACAACTAATCCATTATGAAATTAATCGATTCCTATTTTCATAATCGATGAATCGGCCGGTAACCTAATGGGTTAAAAAAACCTAAAATGAGCCCTTTATAATACAAAGATAGCAAATAATCGCTACTATAAATATTCCTGTCACTGTTCTAAAGTAAAAAATGAACCCCTTTCAGTAGTGATTATCGGCTTTTTCTACTATAAAGGGCTCATTTTAGTTTTTTAGTTTTTAACCCCATTATGTTACTAAACGCGTTAGACCCGGTTCACATCTATGCGTTTTTGGTGCTTTTTGCAGAAATGCACTGCAGTTCATTTCCATGGTTTCCTATGGGACACGTTCACATCTGAAAGGGGCGGGGACTTTTAAACGCAAAATAATGCTTTATTGGTTCAATATACTTCAATGGAGAAGCTGCAGAAAAGCGTGTCATGTGTTTTTGCAGCAATTTGTGTGCCCAAAAAAAATGTAAAAATACAAATTGCAGAAAAATCACGTGCGCAAAAATCAAAACGCACAGCAAAAGGCACTGCAGAAACAGATCAAAAGCAAACTGCATAGGTGTGTACCGAGCCTTGTGCTGACCACACTGATCAATTTTCAGATGAGAATATTCAGACTAAAAATCTTTCTACATTCGCTGAATGAAAGAATTTTGTGTGAAATTTTCACTTGTTTTTAAAATGAAGGTAATATCTGAATGAAAACCACATCCACTGTCTGAAAATTCCTTCCACTAAGACCTTTTCTGTTATTTCTACATTTTCCCCTCACTGTGGTTGAAAATGAACGTCAATTTGATCCACTTTTTTTTTTTTAAGGTTATTAAGCGATTAATCGGCCAACTAATGGATGGTGAAAATAATGGTTAGTTGCAGCCCTAATTCTCTCCCAGTGTTGCTGGGAGAAACCTTGAAACACAACGTACATCCTCCAAGCTAATGAAGCCAATCCTCTTTTATTCACAGATGTGTCCATCACCAACGTTCGCCATCCCAGCTTCACCATTCATGCAGAAGTTTGCTTATGGAACCCGTGTCAGCGTTTACCTGATGAAAAGGTCAGCTCAGCATTCATCATCTTGTTTTGTCGGAGAATAAAGGTGGGGGGAGGGGGAGAATGTTCCAAAATAGATGACAAAGTAGGACGTGTTACTAGTCAGCAAATCTAGGACAGGTAAGTCCTGCATATTGGTGACTACATATCGGAAGTGAAGGCCGGGTTCACACTTGTGGGAATTGGATGAGGGTTTCCCCGCATCCATTTCACATGACGGGAGAGTGTGACCGGCTGTCATTGGAGCCGCTTCACACATCTCCGGGGCGGCTACAGAGCGCACTGCAGAAGGGTCCGGTGTGTCTTTGGCTGTTTTCAGGTCTGAATTGAGGCAAAATTCTGCCCCCCCCCCCCATAAAAAACGGAGAACAGGGGCGCTCCACAAACCGTGTCAACCCAGCCTTAAATCGGAGCTCCGCCCAAAAGGGATGTACTGCTTTTACCACCCCCCATTACCTAGTTTCAACAGGTTCCTGCACCCACTTCTGCTTGGGCAGAAGTTCTCACCCCTCCCCCCTGCGATTTTCTGGGAAACGTCACAGGTCCCAGAAGATTGCATGACCTGTGGAGAGGCAGCCGCCTTTTCCAGGCTTTACTGTCTCAGGGCCCCTCTGTGCAGTTAAGTAGTATAACATGTTCTTCTAAAGTCTGTGGTTTTTTGTTTATTGAAAAACATAATTTTAAGGTTCAAAGCAAGTTTCTCGGCCCCCTAGTATTTCTGGCTGTGGCCAATGTAAGTAAGGGCTAATCATTTATGTAGAATTTACAGAAGCAGCTGGGACTGGTGTCTAGCTATGGGGAGGAGTGGAGGATCAGCCCTGCTTTAACCACTTAAGGACCGCCTCGCGCCAATATATACGTCGGCAGAATGGCACGGCTGGACACAATCACGTACCGGTACGTGATTCTTTAAGTGCCCAGCCGTGGGTCGGGAGCGCGCCGCTGGCTCCCGACCCGGTCCTGTGATCTGTGGCCGCGGGACCAGCGGACCCGATGGCCGCTGGTGTCCCGCGATCGGGTCACAGAGCTGAAGAAGGAGGAGAGGTCTGTGTAAACAAGCCTCTCCCCGTGCTTCCCTGAGGGGCTGTCACCGATCGTCTCTTGTTCTGGGCGCGTCTCCGATCTCAGTAAAGAAACATCGGCTCTTTACCCATGTGATCAGCTGTGTCCAATCATATGTAAACAAGGAAATGGCAGTTATCTGCTTGACTCTCTCACTGAAAGAGTGGGAGGAGAGAGCCGATCAGCAGCATTTCCTCACAGGGGAGACCTGTACATATCATCGGTGCCGCCCCATCTGTACCCCATTGGTGCCGCCTCATCTGTGCCCCATCGGTGCCACCTCATCTGTGCCCCATCGGTGTCGCCTCATCTGTGCCCCATCTGTACCCCATCGGTGCCGCCTCATCTGTACCCCATCGGTGCCGCCTCATCTGTGCCCCATCTGTGTCGCCTCATCTGTGCCCCATCTGTACCCCATCGGTGCCCCCTCATCTGTACCCCATCGGTGCCACCTCATCTGTGCCCCATCTGTACCCCATCGGTGCTGCCTCATCTGTACCCCATCGGTGCCGCCTCATCTGTGCCCCATCTGTACCCCATCGGTGCCGCCTCATCTGTACCCCATCGGTGCAGGAGTAAAATGACTTATTTACAACATTTTCTAACAGAAACAGACTTTTTTTTGTTTGTTTGCTTTACAATATTTGGTCTTGAGTATTGAGGTGGTTAATGGCCCCTTTTCATATCCACCAAATCCTCTACAATTCTGCGGCAGTGCTTAGTATTATTCTTAAAATCAATTCCTGTGTCCCCATGGAGCTCCTTGGATTTCAGGCCCCTAAATGTGTCACATCTTCTTCTGTCTAATGGACAACGAAGCTCTTGATTCGAATGTCAAATGCTAGTTTGTACTGGTCCGAGGAGCTGGCATTTTACAGCTGTGTGATGGGAGGAAGATGATTTTCTTTTTCTTTAAACTCCCATCAAGTAGGGCTATGTGGTAGACTTTAAATTCTGATTCTGATTGTGCCGTCTGTAATCAATAACTGTTCATCTCCATTCTCTGTCCAGAGGAATCCTTCATGGATGACTTTGATGAGGGCGCTTATTACGAAGCTTTGGGCACGAGACCGGCACTTAACATGGACAAGCTGGATGAGTCCTACCAGAAGGTGATTGAATTGTTCTTCGTGTGCACCAGCGAGAACCCCAAGGAACGGCCTTCTGCACCTCCAATTGTGGAGGCCTTGGAAGCGCAGGGGGTCAAGTAGTCATTTAGAATTCTGTTTAAAGGTTTCTGTTGGAATGGTTTTAATGTTTTTAACTATGAGAAGGCAGCTTTGTGTTGCTGTAATGTTTTCTAGAATGGTAGATTAGAGCAATGGTGAGCTCTGCTCTTCATCAGAGGTACTAATGCTGCCATATGAGGCTAGAAGTAAACTCAGCAGTTATGTCCCACGTAGCAGGTCCCTGACATCATGTATGTCATTCCAATGTGAAAGTATTGCTGGCCTTGCTGTATATAGCACTGAGGCACACAAACCTACCTCTAGCCAATGATGGTGCCACCTTTTGGAGTCTTCCTGAAGACACTTCTGCTGCCCCCATCCATCATGGTCACATCCTATAAGGCACATGCCCAGCCCAGCTTTTATTTTAGAATAACTGTGGCAACCAGGTATTACAAGGGTGTTTGGGTGCTGGAGGTAGGGTTTGATTTGTACAAAACCTAAACGTGATACAAGGTGCACTTTCATATGGGGGGAAAGTGTAAATGGAGAGTTTACTTCCCACTTTACCTCCAGCAACCCCTTTGCAGTTCTCTACACATAACTGCAGCAAACAGCCCTCAAGTACCTATTGACTTATGTAAGCTGCCCTAAGGTCCTACCAGGCTGCTGTATGCCAGATACTTCTAGTTCTGAGCCATGGTTGGGATTTCTTTGTAAATCTGAGACATTGATTGGCTGCTCAGACCAAGGAAGATACTTTTTGGGCCTTTGCATAGCATAGAACCTGTTCCTCCTGCCCTACTAGAAGTATTAAAGAAAAAAGCTGGAGGGAGTTTGCTTGTAGGCACGGCCTGCTGTCCTCTCCAAGATGGCTGCCTGGAGCTCATAGCAGAAGATGATTAGTCTTTAGTAGGTTCCTGCTGGTGTTTTGTCAGATTAGGCGAACCGTCAAAGTGTAACGCAAGTGACGTTTCGTCGCCGCCATCTTGCTACACCCCGCACTTGTCCCTAGTGAGGATACGGTGAGAAGGGGGAAAGCAGACATCTTGTTACACCCCGTACTCCTCCACGGTAAGGATACAGTGAGAAGGGGTAAGGGGACATCTTGTTACACCCCGTACACCTCCACAGTAAGGATACTGTGAGAAGGGGGTAAGCGGACATCTTGTTACACCCCGTACACCTCCACAGTAAGGATACAGTGAGAAGGGGGTAAGGGGACATCTTGTTACACCCCGTACTCCTCCACGGTCAGGATACAGTGAGAACGGGTAAGGGGACATCTTGTTACACCCCGTACACCTCCACAGTAAGGATACAGTGAGAAGGGGGTAAGGGGACATCTTGTTACACCCTGTACACCTCCACAGTAAGGATACAGTGAGAAGGGGGTAAGGGGACATCTTGTTACACCCCGTACACCTCCACAGTAAGGATACAGTGAGAAGGGGGTAAGGGGACATCTTGTTACACCCTGTACACCTCCACGGTAAGGATACTGTGAGAAGGGGGTAAGGGGACATCTTGTTACACCCCGTACTCCTCCACAGTAAGGATACAGTGAGAAGGGGGTAAGGGGACATCTTGTTACACCCCGTACACCTCCACAGTAAGGATACAGTGAGAAGGGGTAAGCGGACATCTTGTTACACCCCGTACACCTCCACAGTAAGGATACAGTGAGAAGGGGGTAAGGGGACATCTTGTTACACCCCGTACACCTCCACAGTAAGGATACAGTGAGAAGGGGGTAAGCGGACATCTTGTTACACCCCGTACACCTCCACAGTAAGGATACAGTGAGAAGCTGTAAGCGGACATCTTGCTACACCCCGTACACCTCCACGGTAGGATACAGTGAGAAGGGGTAAGGGGACATCTTGTTACACCCCGTTCACCTCCACAGTAAGGATACAGTGAGAAGGGGGTAAGGGGACATCTTGTTACACCCTGTACACCTCCACAGTAAGGATACTGTGAGAAGGGGGTAAGGGGACATCTTGTTACACCCCGTACACCTCCACAGTAAGGATACAGTGAGAAGGGGGTAAGGGGACATCTTGTTACACCCCGTACACCTCCACGGTAAGGATACAGTGAGAAGGGGGTAAGGGGACATCTTGTTACACCCCGTACACCTCCACGGTAAGGATACAGTGAGAAGGGGGTAAGGGGACATCTTGTTACACCCTGTACACCTCCACAGTAAGGATACTGTGAGAAGGGGGTAAGCGGACATCTTGTTACACCCTGTACACCTCCACAGTAAGGATACAGTGAGAAGGGGGTAAGGGGACATCTTGTTACACCCCGTACACCTCCACAGTAAGGATACAGTGAGAAGGGGGTAAGGGGACATCTTGTTACACCCTGTACACCTCCACGGTAAGGATACTGTGAGAAGGGGGTAAGGGGACATCTTGTTACACCCCGTACTCCTCCACAGTAAGGATACAGTGAGAAGGGGGTAAGGGGACATCTTGTTACACCCCGTACACCTCCACAGTAAGGATACAGTGAGAAGGGGTAAGCGGACATCTTGTTACACCCCGTACACCTCCACAGTAAGGATACAGTGAGAAGGGGGTAAGGGGACATCTTGTTACACCCCGTACACCTCCACAGTAAGGATACAGTGAGAAGGGGGTAAGCGGACATCTTGTTACACCCCGTACACCTCCACAGTAAGGATACAGTGAGAAGCTGTAAGCGGACATCTTGCTACACCCCGTACACCTCCACGGTAGGATACAGTGAGAAGGGGTAAGGGGACATCTTGTTACACCCCGTTCACCTCCACAGTAAGGATACAGTGAGAAGGGGGTAAGGGGACATCTTGTTACACCCTGTACACCTCCACGGTAAGGATACAGTGAGAAGGGGGTAAGGGGACATCTTGTTACACCCCGTACACCTCCACGGTAAGGATACAGTGAGAAGGGGGTAAGGGGACATCTTGTTACACCCCGTACACCTCCACGGTAAGGATACAGTGAGAAGGGGGTAAGGGGACATCTTGTTACACCCTGTACACCTCCACGGTAAGGATACTGTGAGAAAGGGTAAGCGGACATCTTGTTACACCCTGTACACCTCCACAGTAAGGATACAGTGAGAAGGGGGTAAGCGGACATCTTGTTACACTCCGTACACCTCCACAGTAAGGATACTGTGAGAAGGGGGTAAGGGGACATCTTGTTACACCCCGTACACCTCCACAGTAAGGATACAGTGAGAAGGGGGTAAGCGGACATCTTGTTACACCCCGTACACCTCCACGGTAAGGATACAGTGAGAAGGGGGTAAGCGGACATCTTGTTACACCCCGTACACCTCCACAGTAAGGATACAGTGAGAAGGGGTAAGCGGACATCTTGTTACACCCCGTACACCTCCACAGTAAGGATACAGTGAGAAGGGGTAAGCGGACATCTTGTTACACCCCGTACACCTCCACAGTAAGGATACTGTGAGAAGGGGGTAATGGGACATCTTGTTACACCCCGTACACCTCCACAGTAAGGATACAGTGAGAAGGGGGTAAGGGGACATCTTGTTACACCCCGTACACCTCCACAGTAAGGATACAGTGAGAAGGGGTAAGGGGACATCTTGTTACACCCCGTACACCTCCACAGTAGGGATACAGTGAGAAGGGGGTAAGGGGACATCTTGTTACACCCTGTACACCTCCACAGTGAGGATACTGTGAGAAGGGGGTTAGCGGACATCTTGTTACACCCTGTACACCTCCACAGTAAGGATACAGTGAGAAGCTGTAAGCGGACATCTTGCTACACCCCGTACACCTCCACGGTAGGATACAGTGAGAAGGGGTAAGGGGACATCTTGTTACACCCCGTTCACCTCCACAGTAAGGATACAGTGAGAAGGGGGTAAGGGGACATCTTGTTACACCCTGTACACCTCCACGGTAAGGATACAGTGAGAAGGGGGTAAGGGGACATCTTGTTATACCCCGTACACCTCCACGGTAAGGATACAGTGAGAAGGGGGTAAGGGGACATCTTGTTACACCCCGTACACCTCCACGGTAAGGATACAGTGAGAAAGGGGGTAAGGGGACATCTTGTTACACCCTGTACACCTCCACGGTAAGGATACTGTGAGAAAGGGTAAGCGGACATCTTGTTACACCCTGTACACCTCCACAGTAAGGATACAGTGAGAAGGGGGTAAGCGGACATCTTGTTACACTCCGTACACCTCCACAGTAAGGATACTGTGAGAAGGGGGTAAGGGGACATCTTGTTACACCCCGTACACCTCCACAGTAAGGATACAGTGAGAAGGGGGTAAGCGGACATCTTGTTACACCCCGTACACCTCCACGGTAAGGATACAGTGAGAAGGGGGTAAGCGGACATCTTGTTACACCCCGTACACCTCCACGGTAAGGATACTGTGAGAAAGGGTAAGCGGACATCTTGTTACACCCCGTACACCTCCACAGTAAGGATACAGTGAGAAGGGGTAAGGGGACATCTTGTTACACCCCGTACACCTCCACAGTAGGGATACAGTGAGAAGGGGGTAAGGGGACATCTTGTTACACCCTGTACACCTCCACGGTAAGGATACTGTGAGAAGGGGGTAAGGGGACATCTTATTACACCCCGTACACCTCCACAGTAAGGATACAGTGAGAAGGGGGAAAGCAGACATCTTGTTACACCCCGTACACCTCCACGGTAAGGATACAGTGAGAAGGGGGTAAGGGGACATCTTGTTACACCCCGTACACCTCCACAGTAAGGATACAGTGAGAAGGGGTAAGCGGACATCTTGTTACACCCCGTACACCTCCACAGTAAGGATACAGTGAGAAGGGGTAAGCGGACATCTTGTTACACCCCGTACACCTCCACAGTAAGGATACAGTGAGAAGGGGGTAAGGGGACATCTTGTTACACCCCGTACACCTCCACAGTAAGGATACAGTGAGAAGGGGTAAGCGGACATCTTGTTACACCCCGTACACCTCCACAGTAAGGATACAGTGAGAAGGGGTAAGCGGACATCTTGTTACACCCCGTACACCTCCACAGTAAGGATACAGTGAGAAGGGGTAAGCGGACATCTTGTTACACCCCGTACACCTCCACAGTAAGGATACAGTGAGAAGGGGTAAGCGGACATCTTGTTACACCCCGTACACCTCCACAGTAAGGATACAGTGAGAAGGGGTAAGCGGACATCTTGTTACACCCCGTACACCTCCACAGTAAGGATACAGTGAGAAGGGGGTAAGGGGACATCTTGTTACACCCCGTACACCTCCACAGTAAGGATACAGTGAGAAGGGGGTAAGCGGACATCTTGTTACACCCCGTACACCTCCACGGTAAGGATACAGTGAGAAGGGGTAAGCGGACATCTTGTGTTAGGGGGTTAGCTCGGTAGCGGGTGTGTGTGACCCCCTGGATGGGTTCACAACACAAAGTCAGACACAGCAGACAGCGGTGTAGGTGCAAAAAATCAAAAGATCCGGTTTATTTAGGCTACATGCAGTGATACATATAACAGCCAAACAAAATAAAACAAGAAAATAAATCCTGGTCAGTTTGACCTCTAACTACACACGTAGACTCCCTGTCTAACAACTGGGTGCAGCCTTGTGCTGCCCCAGTCTCTGTCTCTATTGTAGGGGTTTGCCACACAGGCGTTAACTCACCGCACAGAACAGATCTCAGACTCCCCAGTCTATACACACAAAACTGGTTCCAGGATGGAGCATCTCCCTAAGCATGCTGGGGTTTTTTGTAGAGGCCTTAATGAGCCCACTTACTACAGCTGGGCTCATTAACTCTTCCCCTCTAATTGTAAAAGTCTGCATAAAGCTTGAATCTAGGACACACATATTTCCCATCCTGAATACAACCAGGTGATTTTACCTGCGTGCTGCCACATACCCCCCCCCTCTTGTTTCAACCTTGGGGTTGTAACACAAGCAGCCAGACACGCATGTATCCGAGACAAAGCATCCACATTCCCCATTTTAACACCAGGGCGATGCTTAACTGTAAAGTTAAATTCCTGTAGGACCAGGAACCACCTATTTACCCTTCTATTGGTCTCCTTGTTCTGAGCCATCCACTTTAAAGGAGCGTGATCAGTCACCAGGTCAAAGTGCCTACCTAGCAGATAGTACCGAAGGGAATCTAGAGCCCACTTCACTGCTAAACATTCCTTCTCAATCGTGGAGTAATTTACCTCATGGGACTTCAACTTCCTGCTGAGGTAAATGACTGGGTGCTCTTCCCCGTTCCAGACCTGGGATAACACTGCTCCTAACCCAACGTCTGATGCATCAGTTTGTACCACAAAGTCCTTAGAGAAGTCTGGTGAGTACAACACTGGCTGGCTACATAAGGCTGTTTTTAAGGACTGAAATGCTTCTTCAGCCTCTGGGGACCATTTAACCATGACCGACTCTTTCCCTTTTGTCAGGTTGGTGAGGGGCACAGCCTGAGAAGTAAAATGGGGAATGAATCGTCGATAATAGCCAGCGATTCCCAGAAAGGCTCGTACCTGTTTCTTGCTGTTGGGACGTGGCCAACTCTGTATGGCCTCGACTTTATTGACTTGGGGTTTTATCACCCCCCTCCCAATAGTGTACCCAAGATATTTGGCCTCCTCCTGTCCAATGGTACACTTCTTTGGATTGGCCGTAAACCCAGCTTCCCGGATAGAGTCTAGGACTGCTTGTACTTTTGGCAAATGTGAGACCCAGTCTGTGCTATGGATAATCACATCATCCAGGTAAGCTGCAGCATATTTCTGATGGGGCCTCAGAATCTTATCCATTTTCCGCTGGAATGTTGCCGGTGCATTCTGTAACCCAAACGGCATTCTCTTATATTGGAATGCCCCATCTGGGGTTACAAACGCAGTTTTCTCCTTGGCCGACTCGGCCAGGGGAATTTGCCAATACCCTTTGGTGAGATCAAGAGTTGTCATATATCGGGCTGTTCCCAGCCGGTCAATCAACTCATCTATACGTGGCATGGGGTAGGTGTCAAATTTTGTAACTTTATTCAATTGTCGAAACAAAACCGCCAGCTCCCATCAGGTTTGGGCACTAGTACGATAGGACTGGACCAGTCACTCTGGGACTCCTCTATCACACCCAATTCCAGCATCCTTTGAACCTCCCCATGTATTGCCTCCCGTCGGGCCTCTGGTATTCTATAAGGTTTTAGTTTTACCCTTTCTCCTGGCGGGGTGATAATGTCATGCTCTACGCCAGATGTTTGTCCTGGCAGCTAAGAGAAAATCTCTTTGTTACAAAGTACAAACTCTTTAACCTCCTGTTGTTGGGGTTTTCGATAAGGTGACTGCTATTCCATCCTCAGGAACTAAGCAATCAGGCTGGGCTTGTGACCAAGTCTCTGCGACTAGGGATTCCCTATCCCTCCAGGCTTTCAGCAGATTGACGTGATAGATCTGCTCCGGCTTTCGCCTTCCTGGCTGTCTAACCCTGTAGTTCACCTCACTAATTTTTTCAATTACTTCATATGGACCTTGCCATTTGGCCAGAAATTTGCTTTCAACCGTAGGGACTAGCACCAAGACCCTATCCCCCGGGGAAAAAGTACGGGTCTTGGCCCCACGGTTGTACACTCTCTGCTGTGCTAACTGCGCTTGGGTCAAATGTTCCTTTACAATTGGCATTACCTGTGCGATTCTATCCTGCATCAGGGCGACATGCTCAATCACACTCCTGTGAGGAGAACTCTCATTTTCCCAAGTTTCCTTGGCGATATCCAGCAGCCCTCTTGGGTGTCTCCCATAGAGCAACTCGAAGGGTGAGAAACCCGTAGAGGATTGGGGTACCTCCCTAATGGCAAACATCAGATAGGGTATTAGACAGTCCCAATTCTTTCCATCTCTATCCACCACCTTCTTTAACCACTTGCTTACTGGGCACTTAAACCCCCCTCAGTCCCAGACCAATTTTCAGCTTTCAGCGCTGATGCACTTTGAATGACAATTGCGCGGTCATACAACACTGTACCCAAATTAAATTTCTATCATTTTTTTCCCACAAATAGAGCTTTCTTTTGGTGGTATTTAGTTACAGCTCGGAGTTTTATTTTTTGCTAAACAAACAAAAAAAGATGCAAAAAAAAAAAAAAAAAAAATCATGTTTTAATAGTTTGTTATACAATTTTGCAAACGGGTCATTTTTCTCCTTCATTGAAGTGCGCTGATGAGGCGGCACTGATAGGCTGCATTGGTGGGCACTGATGGGCTGCATTGGTGGGCACTGATAGGCTGCATTGGTGGGCACTGATAGGCTGCACTTGTGGGCACTGATAGGCATAGTTAAGGCGGCACTAATAGGCACAGATAAGGCGGCACCGATGGGCACAGATAAGGCGGCACTGATGGGCAAAGATGGGCACAGATAAGATGACACGGATGGGTGGCACGGATAAGTGGCACGGATGGGCACTGATAGGTACCACAGATAGATGGGACTGATGGGCACTGATAGGTGGCACTGATAGGTGGCTCTGATAGGTGGCACTGCTGGGCACTGATGGGCGGCACTGCTGGGCACTGATGGGCGGCACTGCTGGGCACTGATGGGCGGCACTGGGGTGCAGCACCTTTGAGGCAGATTGGGTGGCACTGTGGGTGGCACTGTGGGTGGCACTGTGGGGTGGCACTGTGGGTGGCACTGTGGGGTGGCACTGTGGGCATTATGGGCACAGACGGGGGGCACTTACTTTTACTTTGTTATATTTCAGGATGGCACTGCGGGAGGCAGGTGGGCACTGGCAGGTGGCATGTGGTGCCTTTCATTGCTGGCCGTGATCGGGACTGATGTCCCGATCACGGCCGCCGGTGATCGGCTTTTTTTTTTTCTCCTCGCGCTGTCAGCGCGAGGAGGAATAATAGCCGATTACCGGCTCCGTTCTATCACATGATCAGCTGTCATTGGCTGACAGCTGATCACGTGATAAGGGGTCGGGATCGACCCCTTACACGGATCGGTGATCAGGCGAGTCTCACGGACTCGCCGATCACAGAGCGCGCCGCGCGCGCCCCTCAGGGGGCGCGCAGGCCGCTCGTAACCAGGACGACGTCAATAGACGTAGTCCTGGAAATCTAGGTCCGCGCTAATGCCGTCATTCGGCAATAGCGCGGTACCCAAGTGGTTAACATTTGTTTTAGGGTTTTGTTGAATCTTTCAACCAACCCATCTGTTTGGGGGTGATACACAGATGTACGCAATTGTGTCACTTTGTACAACTTGCATAGTTCTTTCATTACCCGGGACATAAAGGGTGTACCTTGGTCCGTAAGCAGTTCCTTACAAATACCCACGCGGCTAAAAACAAGAGATAGCTCTTTGGCTATGGTTTTGGCCGAGGTATTTCGGAGAGGAATTGCTTCCGGATAACGGGTGGCATAGTCCAATATAACCAAAATGTACTGATGCCCCCTAGCGGACTTCATTATCGGACCTACCAAATCCATTGCTATCCTCTCAAAGGGGACCTCAGTGATAGGAAGAGGTACCAGCGGGTTACGGAAATGTGGCATAGGTGCCGACTTCTGACACACAGGGCAGGAGGAACAATAATTTTCTATTTCCTTCATGACCCCAGGCCAATAGAATCTCTGCAGTACCCTCTCTCTGGTTTTCTCATTCCCCAGATGACCTCCCAGAATGTGCCCATGGGCCAATTCTAACACCAACTTCCTGTAAGGTTTGGGCACTACAAGTTGCTCAATGGTTTCTTCTGCCCTTTGAGCCACTCGATATAGCAGGTCCCTTTCCATAGTGAAGTAAGGATAAGGGCAAGTCTTATCTGGGTTCACTAACTCGCCATCTATTTTCACCACATTTTCCCGTGCCTTTATTAGGGTGGGGTCTTTTAACTGTTCTGTGGCAAAATTTTCCCTGTGAACCTCAAGATCCGAAAACTCCACAGACGGCATGTTTTCATCTGAGGATGTTGATTCCTCCCCAGTTTCTCGAGTTTCCCCCGCCAATACCGACAAGGGAAATTCAGGAGAGTCCTCACCACCCCCAGAGGAATTCTGGTCATCTTCCTGGTCTATAGGGGCACCAGTGGGGGGCTCAGGACAATCCCAGAGTTCCCAGAATTTTGGAAAATCCCTTCCTACAATAGCATCATGTGTTAAGTGAGACACTAACCCCACCTGATGAGAGAGGTTACCTTTGGGGGTCTCAAAAAACACTGAAGTTACAGGATACTCTCGGGGGTCCCCATGCACACAAATAACAGCCACCTTGTTCTTCCCAGAGACCTCTGTAGTAACTAATTCAGCTTTTATCAATGTTACCAGGCTACCTGAATGCAGCAACACATCAACAGGTCTACCATTAATACACATTTTACATAAATGTTTCTCAGGTCCCCGAATGGCAGTGCATGCAACTGTCGCAAACATCGACTGACGTCTCTCCCTTATCAAGTCACATTGCATAGGCTCATCCACAACGGGGCAATTGGCTGCAATATGTCCCTCTTGCCGGCAGCGGTAGCAAATAATCTTTTTCGCTGTCTCTTGCAGCATGGGCTTCCTGGGCTGCTCCCGCCAGACCTTAGGTAGAACTCCCACCCTCTCACGCTCTCCACCCTCACCCCTTGGAGTCATCTTACCCGCCACTGGGGATGATCTGGTCTTAGGATGGAAAGTCCGTGAGTCCCTGGAAGAGGTGGTCAGGTTCTCTGTAGCCAAGTACCTCTCAACCAGATCCACAAGTTTATCGGCATTTTCTGGGTCTCCATGGCTTACCCATCTTTGGATGGCAGTAGGAAGAGCTCTCAGGAAACGATCCATAACAACACGTTCCACAATGTTTGGTGCGGTCAAAGTCTCTGGCTGCAGCCACTATCTGCTCAGGTGAATGAGATCATACATTTGAGACCTGGGGGGTTTTCCAACCTGAAAAGTCCAATTATGCACACGCTGAGCCCGGACGGCCAGGGTGACACCCAGCCGTGCCAATATTTCTGCTTTTAGCACCACATAGTCTTTTGCTTGGTCAGGCTCTAGGTCATAATAAGCTTTCTGCGATTCCCCAGTTAACAGAGGGGCCACCAGTCCAGCCCATTGCTCCTTAGGCCACTTTTCCCTTTCAGCAGTCCTTTCAAATGTGGTCAAAAACACCTCCGGATCATCCTCTCCCGTCATTTTTGTCAGTAAACGGCTCACACCAAAGGATGCGGTATTATTGTAACCACTTGCCTCATTGGTCTGCGGACGTTGCTGTATTAATGTCTCTATTTGCTGTCGAAAACTCTGCTCTTGCTTCTGCAACAGGTCTATGAAGCGGGGTTCAGATCGCTGCTGGGCTTGTTGCTGAGCTTCCAGACTCTGCAGGTGAGCTTTCTGCTGGGCTGCAAGGCTCTTTTGTAAAGCCGCATTTGTTTGCTGCTGATTTGCATTTGCTAGAGCCAGCTGTCTCAGTATCTCCTCCATGCTGGCCTTAAAAAAAAAAATGCCAAAATTCTCCACCAACTGTGAGGGGGTTAGCTCGGCAGCGGGTGTGTGTGACCCCCTGGATGGGTTCACAACACAAAGTCAGGCACAGCAGACAGCGTTGTAGGTGCAAAAAAACAAAAGATGCGGTTTATTTATGCTACATGCAGTGAAACATATAACAGCCAAACAAAAATAAAACATGAAAATAAATCCTGGTCAGCTTGACCTCTAATTACACACATGGATTCCCTGTCTAACAACTGAGTGCAGCCTTGTGCAGCACCAGTCCCTGTCTCTGTCTCTGTTGTAGAGGTTTGCCACACAGGCGTTACCTCACCGCACAGAACAGGTGTCACACTCCCCAGTCTTTACAAACACAAAACTGGTTCCAGGATGGAGCATCTCCCTAAGCATGCTGGGGTTTTTGTAGAGGTCTTAATGAGCCCACTTACTTCAGCTGGGCTCATTAACTCTTCCCCTCTAGTTGTACAAGTCTGCATAAAGCCTGAATCTAGGACACACATATTTCCCATCCTGGATACAACCAGGTGACTTTACCTGCGTGCTGCCACACTAGATACACCACATCTATGGGCCTTCCTTTATCTAGATACACCACGTCTACGGGCCTTCCTTTATCTAGATACACCACGTCTACGGGCCTTCCTTTATCTAGATACACCACGTCTACGGGCCTTCCTTTATCTAGATACACCACGTCTACGGGCCTTCCTTTATCTAGATACACCACGTCTACGGGCCTTCCTTTATCTAGATACACCACGTCTACGGGCCTTCCTTTATCTAGATACACCACGTCTACGGGCCTTCCTTTATCTAGATACACCACGTCTACGGGCCTTCCTTTATCTAGATACACCACGTCTACGGGCCTTCCTTTATCTAGATACACCACGTCTACGGGCCTTCCTTTATCTAGATACACCACGTCTACGGGCCTTCCTTTATCTAGATACACCACGTCTACGGGCCTTCCTTTATCTAGATACACCACGTCTACGGGCCTTCCTTTATCTAGATACACCACGTCTACGGGCCTTCCTTTATCTAGATACACCACGTCTACGGGCCTTCCTTTATCCAGATACACCACGTCTACGAGGCTTCCTTTATCCAGATACACCACGTCTACGGGCCTTCCTTTATCCAGATACACCACATCTACGGGCCTTCCTTTATCTAGATACACCACGTCTACGGGCCTTCCTTTATCTAGATACACCACGTCTACGAGCCTTCCTTTATCCAGATACACCACGTCTACGGGCATTCCTTTATCTAGATACACCACGTCTACGGGCCTTCCTTTATCTAGATACACCACGTCTACGGGCCTTCCTTTATCTAGATACACCACGTCTACGGGCCTTCCTTTATCTAGATACACCACGTCTACGGGCCTTCCTTTATCTAGATACACCACGTCTACGGGCCTTCCTTTATCTAGATACACCACGTCTACGGGCCTTCCTTTATCTAGATACACCACGTCTACGGGCCTTCCTTTATCTAGATACACCACGTCTACGGGCCTTCCTTTATCTAGATACACCACGTCTACGGACCTTCCTTTATCTAGATACACCACGTCTACGGGCCTTCCTTTATCTAGATACACCACGTCTACGGGCCTTCCTTTATCTAGATACACCACGTCTACGAGCCTTCCTTTATCTAGATACACCACGTCTACGGGCCTTCCTTTATCTAGATACACCACGTCTACGAGCCTTCCTTTATCTAGATACACCACGTCTACGGGCCTTCCTTTATCTAGATACACCACGTCTAAGGGCCTTCCTTTATCTAGATACACCACGTCTACGGACCTTCCTTTATCTAGATACACCACGTCTACGGACCTTCCTTTATCAGTCATTCTGTCCTCTGATAACCATGGAGGGGCTTCCTGTGACGTGTCATGGAGGATAAACACTGCAGTTTTGGTGACTGAAGCCCCCCGATTCCCTTGTGAAGGGTACAGGTCAGCACAGAAGATATAGTCACATGACAGGAGGAGGCGTTGTAGGATAGTGGGAGGAGTCACAAGATGGTGGGATGGGCCCAATAACATTGAATAGGGGTATTATTGGACAGGTCAGTAAAACTCTGAAGGTCATGTCGGCATCCGGGGCGCATTTCGAGTGAACCAAACCGCATATCACCGCAGCGCCGTCTGGCTCGGCGCCATAAAAAAGTAAAAATCAGGGACGCCTTTCTCTGTTTCTCGCAGGTAATGATGACCAATAAAATGAATGGGCGGAGCTACCCGATATCACAGATCTGAGCTCCTCCTTCTCCACTGCACATCACAGTCCTCAAACCCTCCCCCACCCCCCACCACACTACTAACCGCCTCCCACCTGCCATATAGACCAATGACAGCAGAGCGGAGCCATGTCATATGACCACGCCCAGTTTAGGCTCTTCACCCATGTGATTGGCTGTGTCCAATCACAGCTGATCCCATGTAAACAAGGAAATAAAATATATAAAAAAGGGGCGGTCTTTTTTAGTTTTTTTATTATTTTAGAAAAGATAAAACCCCGCCCAACGGTGATTAATTATCACCAAGAGAAAGTTCTATTTGTGTGAATAAAATGTGTAGAGTTTTGTATGACCGTGTAATTGTCACTCAAAGTGCGACCGCCATGAAAGCTGCAAATTGTGCTGGGCAGGAAGGCGGGGGTGGGGGGGTCTGGATGGAGGGTGGGAGCTGCAAGATAGTGATTGGCTGCTTGGATGAAGGGCGGTCCTAGCAACCAATCACTTGCTTGATAACCTTGGGCAGCTCCCGCCCTCCATCCACAACAGTCCTCCCTCCCGCTGTCAGCTCTGTGAGGAATACTGAGTGACGATTGGTGGAAGAAAAGGCTCCTAAATGCTGTGACAGCTGAGACTCCTCCCACAGTCTGCCATCTAGTAATGCCTGATAGAGGAGTCACACCACGGGGGGAGGAGTCACACCACGGGGGGAGAAGTCACACCGCAGCGGGAGGAGCCACACCGTGGGGGGAGGAGCCACACCACGGGGGAGGAGTCACACCACGGGGGGAGGAGTCACACCGCGGCGGGAGGAGCCACACCGCGGCTGGGTGGAGTCACCCCGCGGCTGGGGAGAGTCACCCCGCGGCTGGGGAGAGTCACCCCGCGGCTGGGGAGGGGTCACCCCGCGGGGGGGGTCACACTACGGGGGGAGGAGCCATACTACGGGGGGAGGAGCCACACCACGGCTGGGGGGAGTCACACCACGGGGAGTCACACCACGGGGAGGAGGAGTCACGGGAGGGTGGGGAGAATCACACCACGGGGAGGAGGAGGAGTCACGGGAGGGTGGGGGGAGTCAGTGGATGGTGGGAGGAGTCACGGGATGTGGGAGGAGTCCCTCGATGGTGGGAGGGGCCACACGATGGTGGGAGGAGTCCGTTGATAGTGGGGGAGTCACGGGATGGTGGGAGGAGTCATGGGATGGTAGGAGAAGCCACGCAATGGTGGGAGGGGTAACGGGATATTGGGAGGAGTCAGTGAATGGTGGGAGGGCCACAAGATGGGAGGAGTCCATTGATGGTGGGAGGGGTCACGGGTTGGTGGGAGGAGACGGTGGGAGGGGTCACAGGTTGGTGGGAGAAGACAGGAGATGGTGGGAGGAGTCACGGTATGGTGGGAGGAGTCACGGTATGGTGGGAGGAGCCACAGCAGCCTAGAGGCGATTCAGTTCGCATTGTGCGCTATATAAGTATTTCATTCATTCATTCATTCAGGATTGTGTGAGGAGCCACGCGATGGGAGGAGGAGACAGGGGATGGTGGGATGACCAGGGGATGGTGGGAGGAGTCACGGGATGGTGGGAGGAGTCAGTGGATGGTGGGAGGAGCCACAGGTTTGTGTGAGGAGCCACGCGGTGTTGGGAGGAGCCACGCGATGTTGGGAGGAGTCAGGGGATGGTTGGAGGAGTCACGTGATAGGAGGGGTCAGTGGATGGTGAGAGGAGTCACGGGATGGTGGGAGGAGCCACGTGATGGGAGGATTCAGTGGATGGTGAGAGGAGTCACGGGATGGTGGGAGGAGTCGTGGGTGGAGTCACACACTGGAAGATGTCACAGGATGTGGGAGGAGCCACACAGTGGTGGGAGGAGTCAGTTGGTGGTGGGAGGAGTCAGTGGATGGTGAGAGGAGTCACTGGATGGTGGGAGGAGCCATGTGATGGGAGGATTCAGTGGATGGTGGAAGGAGTCGTTGGAGAAGTCACGGGATGTGGGAGGAGTCAGTTGGTGGTGGGAGGAGTCAGTTGATGGTGGGAGGAGTCACAGGGTGGTGGGAGGAGTCACACGATGATGACAGCAGTCAGTGGATGGTGGGAGGAGCCACGGGGTGGTGGGAGGAGTCACGCAGTGGGAGGAGTCAGTTGATGGTGGGAGGAGTCACTGGGTGGTGGGAGGAGCCACATGATGGTGGGAGGAGTCAGTGGATGGTGGGAGGAGCCACGCGATGAGAGGAGTCAGTGGATGGTGGGAGGAGTCACATGATGGTGGGAGGCGTTACGGGATAGTGTGAGGAGCTATGCGATGGAGGGAGGAGTCACTGGATGGTGGGAGGAGACAGGAGATGGTGGGAGGAGTCACACAATGGTGGGTGGAGTCACACGATGGGAGGAGTCAGTGGGTGGTGGGAGGAGTCACTGGATGGTGGGAGGAGTCACACAGTGGGAGGAGTCAGTGGATGTTGGGAGGAGCCACGCCATGGAGGGCACCTGATGTAAGGGGCACTGTTATGGGGCACCTGATGTAAGGGGCACTCTGTTGGGGGCACCTGATGTAAGGGGCACTCTTATGGCGGCACCTGATGTAAGGTGGTTCTATTACTTACAATGTGGATGTGATTGGCTGACGTTTGTGTTCTTTCTTTGTCTTCCATCTTGTTTCGGGTACAGATAGTTGTTGGTGGAAGGACGGAATAAAAGGGTCCAGCCAGTGAAGGGGGAAGAGCTCAGAGTAATGGAGAAGAGGAGTGTCCTGCAAGGCAGAATCCGGGGCTCAGAGAAGACCGCTCACCATCAACATCTCCAAGGCCAACACACCACTGGAAGCTCTGAGGATCAGCACTAAACAGCTGCCCCGCTAGGAGGTAAAGCCTAACCTACTAACAATGTCTTTGCTACAAGTCACCCCCCAGTATCTGCTGATACCCCACATAGTTACAGGTCACCCTCCATTCTACCCATACTCTAGGCCACCCTCTGGCCCAGTCTGTAAATACTACAGATCACCAGTTATCAGGACCATCAATAGGGGGTACAGGCAGCACTTCCCATTGGGTCAGCAGGTGGTGGAACAGAAGCTGTCTGTGGATAGGTGGGGGCTGTCAGGTCAGCTTTCCAGTGCCCCATCATTTCTAATGGCAGCCCAGTCTTCGTCCGGAGGGTTCAATATTGAGTTTGCCCTTTGCAGCTATAACAGGTTCACCTCTTCTGGAAAGGCCGTCCACAAGGTTTAGGAGGGTGTCTATGGAAATGTTTGACCATTCTTCCAGAAGAACTTTTGTGAGTTCAGGCACTGATGTTGGACGAGAAGGCCTACCTCGCAGTCTCCGATCTAATTCATCCTAAAGGTGTTCTATGGGGTTGAGGTAAGGACTCTGTGCAGGCCAGTCAAGTACCTCCACTCCAAACTCGCTCATCCATGTCTTTATGGACCTTGCTTTGTGCACTGGTGAGCAATCATGTTGGAACAGGAAGAGGCCGTCCCCAAACTGTTCCCACAAAGTTGGGAGCATGAAATTGTCCAAAATGTCTTGGTATGCTGACGCCTTAAGAGTTCCCTTCACTGGAACTAAGGGGCCAAGTCCAACCTCTGAAAAGCAACCCCCCCACCATAATCCCCTCTCCGACACCATAATCCCCCCTCTGACACCATAATCTCCCCTCCCCCCACTCCATAATCTCCCCTCCCCCCACTCCATAATCTCCCCTCCCCCAACTCCATAATCTCCCCTCTGACACCATAATCTCCCCTCCCCCCACTCCATAATCTCTCCTCCCCCCACTCCATAATCCCCCCTCTGACATCATAATCTCCCCTCCCCCCACTCCATAATCTCCCCTCCCCAACTCCATAATCTCCCCTCTGACACCATAATCTCCCCTCCCCCACTCCATAATCTCCCCTCCCCCCACTCCATAATCTCCCCTCCCCCAACTCCATAATCTCCCCTCCGACACCATAATCCCCCCTCCCCCCTCCGACACCATAATCCCCCCACTCCATAATCCCCCCTCCACCAATTGGTTTGGACCAGCGCACAAAGACATTAATGGCTGTGTGTTGAGTTATTTGGAGGGGACAGGAAATGTACACTGTTATACAAGCTGTACACTCACTACTTTACATTTTAGAAGAAGAAGAAATGTGACTGAGGGGTGTACTTACTTTTGTCACATACTGTATATTTACCTAGAAAAATGGTGAGGTGTTCTATACTTATTTTACCCGCTGCTACCCACCTCAATACCAGGCACTTACACCCCCTTCCTGTACACACCAATTTTCAGCTTTCAGCGCTCTCACAGTTTGAATGACAATTACTCATACAACACTCTACCCATATGAAACTTGCGTCCTTTTTTCCACACAAATAGACCTTTCTTTTGGTGGTATTTAATCACTAGTGGGGTTTTTATTTTTGTGCTATAAATTAAAAAAATTTGTTTCTGTCATAAAATTTTTCTAATTAGTAATTATGGGGGGTGTGGGGTGTATGGAGGTGGGAGGTATGTACATGAGGGGTGCGGAGTGTACGGAGGTGGGAGGTATGTACATGAGAGGTGCGGAGTGTATGGAGGTGGGAGGTATGTACATGAGGGGTGTGGAGTGTATGGAGGTCGGAGGTATGTACATGAGGGGTGTGGAGTGTATGGAGGTAGGAGGTATGTACATGAGAGGGGTGTGGAGTGTATGGAGGTGGGAGGTATGTACATGAGAGGGGTGTGGAGTGTATGGAGGTGGGAGGTATGTACATGAGAGGGGTGTGGGGTGTATGGAGGTGGAAGGTATGTACATGAGAGGGGTGTGGAGTGTATGGAGGTGGGAGGTATGTACATGAGGGGTGTGGAGTGTATGGAGGTGGGAGGTATGTACATGAGGGGTGTGGAGTGTATGGAGGTGGGAGGTATGTACATGAGGGGTGCGGAGTGTACGGAGGTGGGAGGTATGTACATGAGGGGTGTGGAGTGTATGGAGGTGGGAGATATGTACATGAGGGGTGTGCAGTGTATGGAGGTGGGAGATATGTACATGAGGGGTGTGGAGTGTATGGAGGTGGGAGGTATGTACATGAGATGGGTGCGGAGTGTATGGAGGTAGGAGGTATGTACATGAGGGGTGCGGAGTGTACGGAGGTGGGAGGTATGTACATGAGAGGTGCGGAGTGTATGGAGGTGGGAGGTATGTACACGAGGGGTGTGGAGTGTATGGAGGTGGAAGGTATGTACATGAGAGGGGTGTGGAGTGTATGGAGATGGGAGGTATGTACATGAGAGGGGTGTGGAGTGTATGGAGGTGGGAGGTATGTACATGAGGGGTGTGGAGTGTATGGAGGTGGGAGGTATGTATATGAGGGGTGTGGAGTGTATGGAGGTGGGAGGTATGTACATGAGGGGTGTGGAGTGTATGGAGGTGGGAGGTATGTATATGAGGGGTGTGGAGTGTATGGAGGTGGGAGGTATGTACATGAGAGGGGTGTGGAGTGTATGGAGGTGGGAGGTATGTACATGAGAGGGGTGTGGAGTGTATGGAGGTGGGAGGTATGTACATGAGGGGTGTGGAGTGTATGGAGGTGGGAGGTATGTACATGAGGGGTGTGGAGTGTATGGAGGTGGGAGGTATGTACATGAGGGGTGTGGAGTGGACTGGTATGTCCCTGCACAAAATGACATTTCTAAAGGAATAAAAGTCATTTAAAACTGCTTGCGGCTTTAATGTAATGTCTGGTCCCGGCAATATGGATGAAAATCATTGAGAACAAAGGCATGGGTACCCCGCCCCCTAGCCCATTACCAGCCCCTTTGGGTCTTGTATGGACATTAAGGAGAACCGCACACCCAAATTATAAAAAGGAAAGGCCTGAGGCCCCCAGGCCCTATATACTCAGAACAGCAGTATACAGGCGGTCCAAACAAGACAGGGACTGTGTAGGTTTGTTATTAAGTAGAATCTGTTTGTAATTTTTAACTGGTACATTTTTAAAGTGTAGCTCCAGCCAAAAAATCTATTTTTAAGCTTTTTGGAAAACATAGGGAAGGGTTATCACCCCTGTATAATTTGTTTTGCTGTCTGTGCGCACCTGTTCAGAAGATTTCACCTCACTTTCTGTCCCAATGACAATTGGATTGTTAAAATTTGGGTTTTTTTGTGAAACAAGGAACTCTTACAGGAGAGAATTTCCCTTCCTAGGGGTAGATTTCCTCTCACTTCCTGTTGTCTCCTTCTGTTTGAAAGTAGGAGTTGTTTGTAAGTTGGATGTTTGAAAGTAGGGGCCTGCTCTATATACTCAAAATATAAACGCAAAAATGTGGGCCTTAGGTGTTGGTGTTGCCACAACACTGTAATCCCTCACAGTTACTCTGGGTGGGCGCAGGAACGGGCCCTGCTGTGAAATATTAGATCAAGAATTGTAATTACATGCCCCTGAACAGGGGCAGAAAAATTGGGCCTTAGGCACTGGTGCCACAACACTGCAACCCCTTACAGTTACTCTAGTTGGGGCACAGGAATGAGCCCTGCTGCAAAGTATTGCATCAAAAATTGGCCTGTGACCAATTATGGCTCTCTTCGCTGACGCCGCTGTGAGTGGCCAAAGCATGCGGGTCATCGTGCATGCTTGGCCAATCATCAGCCAGCAATGCACTGCTATGACGCAGTGCATTATGGGCCGTGACACGCCGCTCTAATTTGGCACCAACGGACCATAATGTTCGATCTTCCTCTTGAAATCGAAGCTCATCCCTAGTGGTGAAGTATGGGGCAAGATTCCTCACCCTGCTGCCATTCCTCATTATATTTCTTAGAAAAAAGAAGAAAAAAAACACATACAAAGACAATTAAGGTGCGACCAATCTTTATTGGAGATAAATCTATAGATGGAAATGATTGTCGGGCTTCGGAGAACAGTGACGGTTGAACTAGGACTCCTCAAAGGCAGGGCCTTTTTACACTAAGCCTAAACCTTAAGATGATTCAGAGGAAGGCGAAAACCCCCCCGGCCAGATGGGCTCCAAGGGGGGGAAAAATTCCTTCCTGACCCCCTAAGGCGATCGGATTGTCCCTGAATCATCAGTCTAGGGTGCCCAGTTCATCTCATATAGAGAAAAAAACCATACATAGAACCATACAGAACATATGTATTGCAGGTATGTATGCAATAAAACACACCTACCTGCTTGTTCACAATCATCTTTGGGGCTCATTCAGAATATATGCATTGAGCATCCGCACAGATCAGCGCCCCCACACTGATCAGTGCCTCCGCCCGCCGCACCGATTCCTTATGTTTTCTGTGCCCAGCCCCCTACAGGAGGACTGGTGGTACCCCCTTATTGGTGGCCCTGGTGGTGGTATGTAGACATGCTGTGTATGATGGTATGCATGGTGCTATATACGCAGGTATGTATGCAATAAAACACACTTGCATGCTTGTTTACAATCATCTTTGGGGATCATTCAGAATATATGCATTGAGCATCCGCACAGATCAGTGCCTCCCCCACTGATCAGTGCATCCGCCCGCCGCACCGATTCCTCATGTTTTCTGTGCCCAGCCCCTACAGGAGAACCAGTGGTACCCCCTTATTGGTGGCCCCGATGGTGGTATGTTTGGTACTAGGTAGGCATGCTGAGTATGGTGGTATGTATGGCCCTATGTATACATTCTATGTATGGTTCTATGTATGGTGTAGGGAGATCATTGCCAGTGTGCCACAATTATCTCACTCAGTACTGCTTGTGTTACCGTCTCACAGCAGGCAAATCTCTTTTGAGGTCAAATACCCTCGGTTGGTGGTGACGAGGCTCTTCCTTCAAATGGTGATGAGGAGGCCCTCTATTAATGTCATTGCCCCTCGGATGGTGGTGACGAGGCTCTTCCTTCAAATGTTGCTGACGTGGCCCTCTGTTAATGTCATTGCCCCTCGGTTGGTGGTGACGAGGCTCTTCCATCAAATGGGGCTGACAAGGCCCTCTGTTAATGTCATTGCCCCTTGGATGGTGGTGACGAGGCTCTTCCTTCAAATGGGGCTGACGAGGCCCTCTGTTAATGTCATTGCCCCTTGGATGGTGCTGACGAGGCTCTTCCTTCAAATGGGGCTGACGAGGCCCTCTGTTAATGTCATTGCCCCTCGGTTGGTGGTGACGAGGCTCTTCCTTCAAATGGGGCTGACGAGGCCCTCTGTTAATGTCATTGCCCCTCGGTTGGTGGTGACGAGGCTCTTCCTTCAAATGGGGCTGATGAGGCCCTCTGTTAATGTCATTGCCCCTTGGATGGTGCCGACGAGGCTCTTCCTTCAAATGGTGATGAGGAGGCCCTCTGTTAATGTCATTGCCCCTTGGATGGTGCTGACGAGGCTCTTCCTTCAAATGGGGCTGACGAGGCCCTCTGTTAATGTCATTGCCCCTTGGATGGTGCTGACGAGGCTCTTCCTTCAAATGGGGCTGACGAGGCCCTCTGTTAATGTCATTGCACCTTGGATGGTGCTGATGAGGCCCTCTGTTAATGTCATTGCCCCTTGGATGGTGCTGACGAGGCCCTCTGTTAATGTCATTGCCCCTTGGATGGTGCTGACGAGGCCCTCTGTTAATGTCATTGCCCCTTGGATGGTGCTGACGAGGCTCTGTGTTAATGTTATTGCCCCTCGGATGGTGGCGACGAGGCTCTGGGTTGATACTGGTTTTCCAGTGGTGAGTATTAGGCCACTGGCTGCAATTCACATTCTCGCTCAGGTAGGAGAAGCCCTCAAATCTCTCCTGCCGGTGTGGAACCTCATCTCTCCCAAAGTCTTCATTTTTAATGAAAGCATCCCCTGGAATTCCTTCCCCCAGGTCTTCCTCATGCATCTGGAAAGAGAAAAAAGTATTTTGTCAATGTTTCTGATCGATAGGGAAATAATCCCTAGAAATCCCCCCATTGTGCTGGGACTCCTCCCGTATACTTACATGTCGATTTGGAAATGGTGGGCGTGAGTTCCCTTTCTCTAGCTCCTTCCAGTCCACCTTGCTGAAGTAGGGGTGTTCTCTGATGTCTCTTACTAGACTCATCCGCAGCTCTTGGTCTTTACATAGGAACTGTAAAAAGGAACAAAATATAATAAGATACACTGGAATAACATGAACAATCTATGAACAATGTAATATTTGATTCTGATTCTCTCTATTATTTTGCCTTCTGACCTGCTACTACATCCTGATTGGATTGGATGGTAGCATGGGGCCTTATTTGTGTCATATTAGTTCAGAATAGTTATTAAAGGAAAGAAACATCAGATATTTTGCAATTAAATGTGAATTAGGAATGTATTAAAAAAGAGATTTCTATGAAATCTGCACCTGCCATGATTTTTCTTATGACTCTGGCAGTCCCAGGGGAGTTCTATATGTTGTCTGTGCACGGAATGTCCCCAGAAATTGAATTCAATGTGTGCGATTGGCCCCATCACTATCCAATGGAACCACCCGGACCGTAAATTAAAAAGGGCTGCTTCTTTCCTTATGACAGGGGAAGGCAGATCCTTCCATTAAGCAGTCAGCTTGCTGAAAGTACAGCTATGACCTCCATCGATATGTGATGGTAAGAAGGTGGAACCATGTTTAATAAAATCCTAATAAGATATAATGTATGCAACAGGGATAGAACATTGTCACTTAAAAGGTGTAAAATTTCTATGTATACTTACCATCTCTATGACGTCACGGAGATACGGGTTCATGCTATCTGGATAATGCGGTTCCCTTGTGGTCACGATCTTCACTTCTTCCTCTGCGGACTCCCTGCCGGTCAGAAATGGATGTCTGCCGAAAGCCATCTTATACACGATTATTCCCAGAGAGAAATAATCAGCCGCTCCGAAGTATGGAATGTTTTGAAGGGCCTGTAGAAACATAAAGAGAAAAAGAAGGATGAGCTGATTGTTGGGTAGAGGACGGAGACGACTCAATGCTGATATATGGGATCTATGAATCCTCCCAGGACTCCTAAAATTGTGCTCAAAAGACCTCAAACCAAGGCGGAGCTTGTGAATATTGGAGGTGGGGCTTTAGGTCTCACAGAGACACAAAAGGAAATTGGCTGAAATCTTCCAAATTGAGGTAAATTTCACCAGAACAGGTGTGCCCGTTGAAGGTTTCTCCTCCCCTCGTGTTCTGGGGAAAGATCTAAAACTCTAACTTTCTTTCTCAATGACAATGGTCACCAATACAAACCAATGGGGACAAATACCCCTGGAATATTGTTCCAGCCTGGAAACCCACTGAAACCAACCAGGTCACCAGTAAAGAAATTCTTAATTTAGTGAAAAATTACCTCCCTTTAGCTTATCTCTATATCCCATTATAACAAATATTACAATTAGGTCTAATATCAGGTGGAAAGCAAGTATCTTACCTCTGGCGACAAGTACCCTGGTGTTCCCGATTGTCCTTGAATCCTGCTGGACTCCGTGACGCCCATACGTGCCAAGCCGAAATCGGCTATTTTGATGTGTCCAACGTTATCCAAAAGAATATTTGCAGGCTTGAGGTCTCTGTGGATGATCTCCCTAGAATGCAGAAACTGCAGACCACAGATCATTTCTGCTATGAAGTATCTGATGGGGGAAAGAGATAGAGGAATTAGCATCACAAATCATCACAGAGTAATGAAATCTAAAGATGAAATGACTTCCCCCTGTAATACATAGGGGTTTGGATGGACGAGGCTCAGGTGAAGGGGCTGACTACATCACTGGCTGTGGTCAGTCACCCCCGACTCCAGAGTGACCCGTTCATTGATCTTACCTTATGGTGCCCCCAGGAAATGGAGCTACTGCCATGGCACGATGGAGATCCCCTCTGGTCACACATTCCAGGACAAAGGCGAGATGATTCTGTGTGAACACAAGAGATAAAGTTTACATTATAGACATGCAGGATTTCATTTTGTGGAGGAATAGACAGACACACTTAATTTAGGAAAACCGGACAGAGGAACTAAGTAGGCCGCCATTACTGGACTGTTCTTATTGCAATGCTACTTCTGTCTGGTCTGGTAAAGAAATTGGAAGGTGAAAAGACTTACCTTTGTCTGGAACGTTCCAAACAGATGTGTAATAAATGGACACTCCCTGGCTACTTTCAGCACGTCACGTTCTAAGAAAACCATATCACTATCGTCTTCATAATGAATAAATTCTGTCTTTTCCACAAGTTTAACCGCCAGCTTCTGGTCAATGGCGGGATGAGAGGCCAAGATCACCTGCGAACTGGCCCCCTTTCCAAGGACTCCATAACAGGTCATGTGTTCAAAGGAGAGTACACATGACTGGTCCTTGGTGACCACGCTGGATGGTACTTGTGAGGCGATCTCATGGTGTGTGCTGCGGATGGATGGATTGTCTAGGTCGCACTCTGGGGGAGTAGCCACGTCTTGGTCGCACTCTGGTGGAGGGGCCACGTCTTGGTCGCACTCTGGTGGAGGGGCCACGTCTTGGTCGCACTCCGGTGGAGGGGCCACGTCTTGGTCGCACTCCGGTGGAGGGGCCACGTCTTGGTCACACTCCGGTGGAGTGGCCACGCCTTGGTCGCACTCCGGTGGAGTGGCCACGCCTTGGTCGCACTCCGGTGGAGTGGCCACGCCTTGGTCGCACAGCGGTGGAGTGGCCATGCCTTGGTCGCACTCCGGTAGAGTGGACACGTCCTGGTCGCACTCCGGTGGAGTGGACACGTCCTGGTCGCATTCCGGTGGAGTGGACAGGTCCTGGTCGCACTCCGGTGGAGTGGCCACGCCCTGGTCGCACTCCGGTGGAGTGGCCACGCCTTGGTCGCACTCCGGTGGAGTGGCCACGTCCTGGTCGCACTCCGGTGGAGTGGCCACGTCCTGGTCGCACTCCGGTGGAGTGGACACGTCCTGGTCGCACTCCGGTGGAGTGGACACGCCCTGGTCGCACTCCGGTGGAGTGGACACGTCCTGGTCGCACTCCGGGGGAGTGGCCAGGTCCTGGTCGCACTCCGGTGGAGTGGCCAGGTCCTGGTCGCACTCCGGTGGAGTGGCCAGGTCCTGGTCGCACTCCGGTGGAGTGGCCAGGTCCTGGTCGCACTCCGGTGGAGTGGACACGTCCTGGTCGCACTCCGGTGGAGTGGCCAGGTCCTGGTCGCACTCCGGTGGAGTGGACACGTCCTGGTCGCACTCCGTTGAAGTGGACACGTCCTGGTCGCACTCCGGTGGAGTGGACACGTGCTGGTCGCACTCCGGTGGAGTGGCCAGGTCCTGGTCGCACTCCGGTGGAGTGGACACGTCCTGGTCGCACTCCGGTGGAGTGGACACGTCCTGGTCGCACTCCGGTGGAGTGGCCAGGTCCTGGTCGCACTCCGGTGGAGTGGCCAGGTCCTGGTCGCACTCCGGTGGAGTGGACACGTCCTGGTCGCACTCCGGTGGAGTGGACATGTCCTGGTCGCACTCCGGTGGAGTGGCCAGGTCCTGGTCGCACTCCGGTGGAGTGGACACGTCCTGGTCGCACTCCGGTGGAGTGGACACGTCCTGGTCGCACTCCGGTGGAGTGGACACATGCTGGTCGCACTCCGGTGGAGTGGCCAGGTCCTGGTCGCACTCCGGTGGAGTGGACACGTCCTGGTCGCACTCCGGTGGAGTGGACACGTCCTGGTCGCACTCCGGTGGAGTGGCCAGGTCCTGGTCGCACTCCGGTGGAGTGGACAGGTCCTGGTCGCACTCCGGTGGAGTGGACACGTCCTGGTCGCACTCCGGTGGAGTGGACACGTCCTGGTCGCACTCCGGTGGTGTGGCCAGGTCCTGGTCGCACTCCGGTGGAGTGGACACGTCCTGGTCGCACTCCGGTGGAGTGGCCAGGTCCTGGTCGCACTCCGGTGGAGTGGCCAGGTCCTGGTCGCACTCCGGTGGAGTGGACACGTCCTGGTCGCACTCCGGTGGAGTGGACACGTCCTGGTCGCACTCCGGTGGAGTGGACACGTCCGGGTCGCACTGTGGTGTGCAGTCAATACCGCGTACACCTACAATAAAAAAAGAGAGGAATTAGATTTAGCACCTTCACCTACATTTCATATATTTTTCTTTGTAGAACATCAAATTATGGAGAGAAGAGATGAAAACGCTGGTGCCAGAGACCATGAATAAACTCTACAGGACAGGGACACAAGGAGGACTAATGTTGTACTTTGTATAAAAATGCTGGTTGCCTGCCACTCATCCCGACCCACTGGCTGGCAATAATGGCATGAAAAATCAGAGGGGCTGGTTGTACCCAGCCCGTAATCCGCCTGCCCATACATGGTTAGAATCTTGGCTGGTCCTTGCTTAGCCGGGTGAGATTGGAAGTGTCTATGGCCGGCTTTAGGAGCGCAGACACTTCTAATGACAGCACTTGGGGTAAAGGCATAGTGCATATTAAAATGCTGATGGATAATGAATTAGTGCGGTTTTATTTGTGTTGGTTTTGTCCGTCTGTCTGGCCTTGTTTACAAGGGTGATGAGGCCCATATAACATGAACGGGACGTTTCTACAACATCTGTATCTTCCAGGTGCTGCATGTAGGCAGTCCATTGACAATGAGTAGAACGCACAGCTGCACGCACGCAGCCACTATACCACTACGGGAGGTTTATGCTTTGCGCCTGGGTGTTAGCGGTACTGGCACTAACCTAGCGCTGCCTGGAGCGACGCAGACCCTGACCCTAAAACCTAATTGATATCACCCGCCGGGTGATCAGGGGGTTAAACCTTTATTGGGTAATAAATGGTGGGTGCCCTGATGCTATAAAAAACAAACTAACCAGAGTCACCCGTAACACTTATACGGTGATCAGTGGTGAAAGGGTTAACTAGGGGCAATCAGGGGGTTCAAATTTTTATTAGGTAGTATATGGGGGTCCCTGGCGCTATATAAAAACCTGACGGGGAACCTAAATAACTAACTGGCTAACCAGCGTCACCAGCGACACTTATACTGTGATCGCTGGTGAAAGGGTTAACTAGGGGCAATTGGGTAGTATATGGGGGTACCTAGCACTATAAAAACCTGGCGGTGAACCTAAAAAAATAACTAGCTACCTAGCGACACTAATGCAGCGATCAGAAAAATGATCGCTTAGTGACACTGGCAAAAGGGGGTGAAAGGGTTAACTAGCAGCAATCAGGGGGTTAAAACCATTATTGGGTAGTATATCGGGGTACCTAGCGCTATAAAAACCTGGCGGTGAACCTAAAAAAATAACTAGCTACCTAGCGACACTAGCGACACTGATGCAGCGATCAGAAAAATGATCGCTTAGTGACACTGGCAAAAGGGGGTGAAAGGGTTAACTAGCGCCAATCAGGGGGTTAAAACCATTATTGGGTAGTATATCGGGGTACCTAGCGCTATAAAAACCTGGCGGTGAACCTAAAAAAATAACTAGCTACCTAGCGACACTAATGCAGCGATCAGAAAAACGATCGCTTAGTGACACTGGCAAAAGGGGGTGAAAGGGTTAACTAGCGGCAATCGGGGGTTAAAACCATTATTGGGTAGTATATCGGGGTACCTAGCGATATAAAAACCTGGCGGTGAACCTAAAAAAATAACTAGCTACCTAGCGACACTAGCGAAACATGCAGCGATCAGAAAAACGATCGCTTAGTGACACTGGCAAAAGGGGGTGAAAGGGTTAACTCTAGGGGCAATCAGGGGGTTAAATCTTTATTGGGGGGTGGTGGGGGCTACCCTGGACCTAACACTAACTGTCCTGACAGTTTTTACTGTCACAACTGACACTGAATGCAGTGATCAGTAAATAAATGATCAATGCAATCAGTGACACTGTGACTGGGGGGGAGGGGGGGCGGGGGTTTGTGTGCCTGTGTGTACCTACATGTCAGTGTAGTGTTGGTGCACACTTACTTTTTGTCTTCTCCTCGTAGTCCGGTCAAAAAGACCGCCCGAGGAGAATGACATCACTTTCTCCTTCCTGTGTAAACAATACACAGTGGGAGGAAGCTTCCCATTGGCCAGGAGCGATCCAGAGGGGGTGGCCGAAAACCAACGGCCATCCCCTCATCACGGATCGCTCCTGGAGCGAACCGGACCGTGGTATCCAGCGGGAGGGGGTCCGATCGGACCCCCCACCCGCTGGAAGGCAGGCACGTACATGTACGTGCTTGTGCCTGCCTGTGCCATTGTAATGACGTACATTGGCAATACGACGGTCCTTAAGTGGTTAATTCATAAACCGAAGCAGAGAAAACACAGCTTACTATGCTTCAGTTATGAATGAACACAGTGAGTGATCAGTACCGATCACTCATTGTGTTCATTTAGAAAAGTAAGGGCTGGTAAATGACATATTTACCAGCCCCTTTATCTGAAGATCCTCCAGTCAGCGGGAGAGAAGAGGAGGGAAGCCAGCAGCGCTGTGGGGGGGGGGGTTATTGCTTTAATTGTTTTTCTCATGTCTCATGTCTGAGTTTTGCCTAAGGCCTCACAAAGCCTAGAGCCGCCTCTGGGGGCGGCATTATCTGCACTGCCCTTGGGGGGGGGGGCGGCATTATCCGCACTGCCCATGGGGGGGGCGGCATTATCCGCACTGCCCATGGGGGGGGCGGCATTATCCGCACTGCCCATGGGGGGGGCATTATCCGCACTGCCCATGGGGGGGCGGCATTATCCGCACTGCCCATGGGGGGGGGGCGGCATTATCAGCACTGCCCATGGGGGGGGCGGCATTATCCGCACTGCCCATGGGGGGGGGGCGGCATTATCCGCACTGCCCATGGGGGGGGGCGGCATTATCCGCACTGCCCATGGGGGGGCGGCATTATCCGCACTGCCCATGGGGGGGGCGGCATTACCTGCACTGCCCATGGGGGGGGCGGCATTACCTGCACTGCCCATGGGGGGGGCGGCATTATCCGCACTGCCCATGGGGGGGGCGGCATTATCCGCACTGCCCATGGGGGGGCGGCATTATCCGCACTGCCCATGGGGGGGGCATTATCCGCACTGCCCATGGGGAGGTGGCATTGGGGGGCACTGAACCAATTGGCACCTTTGTTTTGTTTTTTGTGGGTTTACAACCACTTTAAATATTGCTTATAAATGTGTGTTTATTAGGATTGTACAATAAGTACATGGGTTGTGTGTATGTCAGGGGTTGACAAATTTGCTTTGAATTTAGGAGCCAGTTTTTGTTTTTCTAGAGTGGTATGGATTGTCAGCTCCCGGGGTAAGGCCACTCATTTTCACCCCCTATCCCTAACTCACAATGGAGCACCCAGTCAATAACTCCATTGAAACGCTGGTACATCAGGGTTATGGGCTGACCAGAAAGAGAGTAAGGCTGGCAACAGATGGAACTGGCTGGCACTGGCAGGTGGCACTGGTTGGCATTGGCAGGTGACACTGGTTTGGAACTGGCAGGTGACACTGGTTTGGAACTGGCAGGTGACACTGGTTTGGAACTGGCAGGTGACACTGGTTTGAAACTGGCAGGTGACACCGGTTTGGAACTGGCAGGTGGCACTATTGGCACTGATTGGCAGGTGGCACTGGTTTGGAAGTGGCAGGTGGCCCTGGTTGGCGGTGGCACTAGTTGTCACTGGCAGATGGCACTGATTGGTGGTGGCACTGGTTGGTGTTGGCAGGTGGCACAGATTGGCGGTGGCGCTGGCAGGTGGCACTGGCAGGTTTCACTCGGAGCACTCTGTTACTGAAATGTAACAGAGGAGCTGTCAGAATTGAGCTTAAAGCAGAGCTCCACCCTAAAGTGTACCTTCCGCTCATTGGAACCCTCCCCCCCTCCGGCGCCACAATTGGCACCTTTCAGGGGGGAGGGGGGTGCAGGTACCTGTACAGTACAGGTATCTGCACCCACTTCCAGCGTAGATTCTGCAGAATCCACGCCCCTTTCCGAAGGTCCCCCACTGCCTGCTGGGAAACACACGGATCCCAGAGACAGCGGGGACCATTCTTATTGCGCAGCGCGACTCGCGCATGCGCAGTAGGGAACCGGGAAATGAAGCCGAAAGGCTCCACTTCCTGATTCCCATACCCAAGATGGCGGCGGCAGCACCCGAGAGACGATCGAGAGATCGGCTTCGGGTGCCGACATCGCGGGCGCGCTGGGCGGGTAAGTGTCATTATTTTAAAAGTCAGCAGCTGCAGTATTTGTAGCTGCTGACTTTTAAAAAGAAAAAATGGCGGACTCCCGCTTTAATATCGGAATGGGCGGGACCCGGCCGGGGTGTGAAGCTGACCAGTAACAGAGAGGCGGTGTAGTGTCATATTTTGCTCCCCATCATACAATGTTCCGGAAGTGACGCTGCGGCCAGAAATTTAGCACTGCGCATGCGCCATGCGTTCCAAACACTTGCGCCATGCGTTCCAAATGATTTGCGACAATGCAGACCAGTGAAACCGTCAGATAATGTCAGAGAAGTGAGGGGAGGTAATCCCCTCCCTGAGCCACAGTTACCCGCTCTCTCTCCGCCGCTCTCCGCTCTGTCTAAAGTTAATGTCACGATTACCTCCCCTCACTCCCGTGACATTATCTGACGCTTTCACTGAACTACATTGTCGGAAATCCTCTGGAACGCATGGTGCAAGCATTTGGAACGCATCGCGCATGCGCAGTGCAAAATTTCCGGCCGCAACGTCCCTTCCGGAGCGTTCTATGATGGGGAGCAAAATATGACACTACAGCGGATATGTCAGATTTGAGCTTGAGTCGAGGTGGGCGGGCCCCGCTCGGGGGGGGAGGGTCCCGGCCGGGTGGGCGGGACTCAGCAGCTATCAAACACCGGCCAACGATTGGGCTGCTTAAGAAAAGAGGCGCGGCCACATACACGTAGCGGCCCGCCCAGATTCCATTGGCTGGTGTTTGATAGCTGCTGGGTCCCGCCCACCCTGGCCGGGTCCCGCCCACCCCGGCCGGTTCCCTCCCACACAGACATAAAGCTGAAATCTCTCCTTTGCTTGTCAGTGTCACACACAGTGCGCAGCCGCAGAGTGTGGAGGAGGGGGGAGGGGGGGCAGTCATTGTTAATAGTGATAGTGAGTGGGCTGGTGGCAGCTTAGGCGCCAGGTTGTGATTTCTGGTGGCATTGGTGACCTGGCGCCTGGGGTTTGTGGAGCCCTGGTGTATGTCTTGTGTTGATTGTAACTAAAAAATGTCATAAAAAAGGACTTGATTTAAAAAATATGAAAAAAAACATATGTACCTATGGGAATGTGACCCCAAAAATTTTTTTGGGAAAAAAAAAAAAAAAATTATGAAAAAAAAAAATTTTTTGAAAAAAAAAATGTTTTTTGAAAAAAAAAAAAATATGAAGAAAATAATATATTTTGAAAAAAAAAAGTGAAAAAAAAATTTTTTTGGAAAAAAAAAAAAAATAATTTATAAAAAAAAAAAATCTTTGAATAAAAACACTTACCAATCTCAGTGTCTGTATCCCGGTGATGTTTATTGGCTTTACAGCCGGAACCGAAACATCGAACGACGGCTCTGAAACAGCCGCGCACAAACGCTCGGGTCCTCTTCAGCTTGGAGGGCTTTTTGGTTGGGGTATCTGCAGGCTGGTCACTGACACCTCCTACCATGGCCCTTCCTTTGCTGGGTTTCTCTTTGATGTTTTTCAGAGAAACAATCTGATTACATTTAAATCGGTTCATTATTAAGAATAAAGAAACTCGCTTTAAATGTATGACAACAAATATTGCAATGAAATTGAATTGACCGAAATCAAATCCAATAATATCACAAGGTATCTCTCAGGAGAGATAAAAGCCAACCTCACTTGTCAGTGGACAGTCAACTTCTGATGAATTCTGCCCCAGCGTCTGAATATATAGGGGGACTCAGCCAATGAAATCACAGCGACTTTGGCTCAGCCAATCACAGCGACTTTGGCTCAGCCAATCACAGCGACTTTGGCTCAGCCAATCACAGTGACTTTGGCTCAGCCAATCACAGTGACTTTGGCTCAGCCAATGAAATCACAGTGCAGTCATGTGACTTTTTTTTTTTGAAAAATTAACTGACGATTTTTCTTAAAGGAGCCAGTATACGGATGTAATAGGGATATACGGCTCCTGGAAGAACATGTTATTGTGAATGAGATTTAACCCTTACAGTCCCATGGCTGAAATAAAGATCTCTATTATGATAACATTGTGAATGGAGCCTTAGAAATCCTCTCCGCACATCAAATCTTTTCATTTCTTTTATTTTATCATTATTACACACCAATTATTTCTCCATGAGGGGGGGAGGGGTGATGAGCCTCACGCTGCTCCCCGGGGCCGCCCGCCGTGTGACGATCCGTACCGCGCTCTACCAACCAATCACAATTGATAACGGAAGTGACGTTCAGTCGCAGCCATCTTACTATACCCCGCACTCCTCTATAGTAAGCATACACTGAGAAGGCGGACATCTTGTTACACCCACCGGAGTTTGATGCATAAATAGAGTATTTAGAAATCGGAATGTTTGGATGTTACATTTTAAAAGCCGCGGCAAACCTGCCCACCTCACACGTTTACTAATGTGACAGAAAACTCTGAGTTCAGTCCGTGGGATTTCACCATATAACCTCCGATTTTGTGTTTTATAAAAAGTGTAAAATGCAAAACTCTGGTGGGTGTAACAAGATGTCCGCCTCCCCCCCCCCCTTCTCGGTCTATCCTCACAGTGGAGGAGTGCGGGGTGTAGCAAGATGGCGGCGACGGATCGTCACTTCCGTTACTAATTCTAAGGGGTCGCGGAATCTGACGGAACACCGGAGCCAGCGCTGCAGCGGTCAGTCCGCCCGATTCTCTTGTATGAAATCTTCACTCTCCACCCTTTGTCTCTCAGCTCCTCCCCTATCACACAGGCTCCACCCTCCTCGCACTCATCTCCGTGGTAACCGTACACTGCAGGGGGAGGAGATAAGAGACACAGCCCCACCCCTCATTCCTCCTCTCTGTTTACTAATATGGAGGCGTCCAATCAGCGGCGGGACAAGTGACCAGCAAGGAAGGTGGGGCCGGTAGCGGAAGGGGCGGGGCAGGGATTGAAACGCACAGTGTCTGGTAGTCATGATCATCTCTCGCCAGGTGAGACCCCGAAGTATCGAGGGGGAGGGGGAGTGTCCACTATAGAGGGTCCCCCTCCCCCAACACACACAGAGGACCAATCATAGGCTGAGCTCTACGTGTCGGTGCTCTTCGATGAGGTGGGGGTGTATTTCTCGGAGGGGGAGGGGTGTAATGAGGAGTATTGATGGGAGGTTCTCTGTCGCTCTTCAGGTGTCGGTGCTCTTCGATGAGGTGGGGTGAATTTCTCGGAGGAGGAGGGGTGTAGTCTGGAGGAGTATTGATGGGATGTTAGGGGATGGGATGTTGTTAGGGGGCACACTTTAGTGGCACTGGTAGGTGACACTGATGAGGCATGGGTAGGGGGCACACTTTAGTGGCACTGGTAGGTGACACTGATGAGGCACGGGTAGGGGGCACACTTTAGTGGCACTGGTAGGTGACACTGATGAGGCACGGGTAGGGGGCACACTTTAGTGACACTGGTAGGTGACACTGATGAGGCACGGGTAGGGGGCACACTTTAGTGGCACTGGTAGGTGACACTGATGAGGCACGGGTAGGGGGCACACTTTAGTGACACTGGTAGGTGACACTGATGAGGCACGGGTAGGGGGCACACTTTAGTGGCACTGGTAGGTGACACTGATGAGGCACGGGTAGGGGGCACACTTTAGTGGCACTGGTAGGTGACACTGATGAGGCACGGGTAGGGGGGCACACTTTAGTGGCACTGGTAGGTGACACTGATGAGGCACGGGTAGGGGGCACACTTTAGTGGCACTGGTAGGTGACACTGATGAGGCACGGGTAGGGGGCACACTTTAGTGGCACTGGTAGGTGACACTGATGAGGCACGGGTAGGGGGCACACTTTAGTGGCACTGGTAGGTGACACTGATGAGGCACGGGTAGGGGGCACACTTTAGTGGCACTGGTAGGTGACACTGATGAGGCACGGGTAGGGGGCACACTTTAGTGACACTGGTAGGTGACACTGATGAGGCACGGGTAGGGGGCACACTTTAGTGACACTGGTAGGTGACACTGATGAGGCACGGGTAGGGGGCATACTTTAGTGGCACTGGTAGGTGACACTGATGAGGCACGGGTAGGGGGGCACACTTTAGTGGCACTGGTAGGTGACACTGATGAGGCACGGGTAGGGGGCACACTTTAGTGGCACTGGTAGGTGACACTGATGAGGCACGGGTAGGGGGCACAGACTAGCGGCACTGGTAGGTGACACTGATGAGGCACGGGTAGGGGGCACACTTTAGTGGCACTGGTAGGTGACACTGATGAGGCACGGGTAGGGGGCACACTTTAGTGGCACTGGTAGGTGACACTGATGAGGCACGGGTAGGGGGCACACTTTAGCGGCACTGGTAGGTGACACTGATGAGGCACGGGTAGGGAGCACACTTTAGTGACACTGGTAGGTGACAATGATGAGGCACCGGTAGGGGGCACAGACTAGCGGCACTGATGGGCACATATTGGGACCGATGTCCCTGTAACAGAAGCTGGTTACTGGCTGCTTTATTTTCTCCTTCCGCTGATTGTGAGAATAAAAAAGCAGATAATCGGCTTCTGTTTACTTCCGTGATCAGCTGTTGGCTGAGAGCTGATCATGTGATAAAGTGCCGCAGCGATTGGCTCTTTACCCTGTTCTGTGATCAGCTGAGTGGGAAGAACTCGATGATTGGAGAGCGCGCCGCAGGGGGCACGTGAGCGGCACCATCACGGGAGGACATCTGTGGTCTCCCTCCCACCACCGGAAGGCCGCGCTGTAACAGTCTTTCTATAGCGCCGGTGGAAAGTAGTTAACGGCTTGCCGACCAGCCGCCGCGGTTGTACTGCGGAAACGCGGCTCTGCGAATCGCCGTCATGTTACGTTGCTTCCATATTCAGCCACTAGGGGCGCGCGTGCTCGTCCATGAAACCGATGCCATCACCCGGAGAACAGCGATCTGTGTGTTTCTTATCTGAGGGGAGAAGAGACAGATCATCTGTTCACACAGAGTATGAAGAGCCATCTGTCATCTCCCCTACACAGTCCCCTCCCCCCCTTCAGTTAGAACATGTAGTAGAGGACGCATTAACCCCTTGATCGCCCCCTAGTGTTAACCCCTTCCCTGCCAGTGACATGTTTACAGTAATTGATGCATATTTATAGCATTGATCGCTGTATAAATGCCAATAGTCCCAAAAAATGTGTCAAAATTGTCCGACGTGTCCGCCATGTTGCCGTCCCGGTAAAAGTTGCAAGTCGCCGGCATTACTAGTAAAAATAATAAAATAATAAATATGCCATAACTATCCCTATTTTGTAGACACTTTACCTTTTGCGTAAACCAATCAATATACACTTATTGATTTTTTTTTTCTACAAAAATATGTAGAATACGTGTCGGCCTAAACTGGGGAAAAAATATTTTTTATATATCTTTGGGGGATATTTATTATAGCAAAAAGTAAAAAAAACATTGCTTTGTTTTATTTTTTGTTTTCAAAATTGTCGCTTTTTTTGTTTATAACGCAAAAAAGAAAAAATGAAGAGGCGATTAAATACCTCCAAAAGAAAGCTCTATTTGTGGTGGGGGGGGGGGCATTTATTTATTTATTTATTTTTGGATGCTACGTCACCCAACTGCATAATGGTCAGTTAAAGCGACGCAGTGCTGAATTGCAAAAAGTTCTCTGGTCAGGAGGGGGGGTAAAATCTTTCGGGGCTGAAGCGGTTAAAGTGGTTGTAAAAAGAAAAAGCACCTGGGTGCAGCAGCCCCCTCCTTATACTTACCTGAGCCAGTAATGTGCAGGAGGTCAGTGGCTCTCCCGGGTCTCTTCTCATTCATTGGCTCTGTATACTGTCAATCTGAGATAATGAGAGGGGGGGGGCTGAGCTGCACTCTGTGACTGGGCACACCGAGCAATAACTTGGGATGGAGCCCTGCTCAGGTGCCCCCCAGAGCAAGCAGCTGGGAAGGTCTGTAATTATGAACTGGTAATAACGGGAAGAACTACTCATGAAAGAGACCTTTCAGATGGTGAGTTGGGCGGGGGGCGGTAAAAACAGGCATCTGATGTAGTTTTGCAGTCTGGATGTTTGGGACTGAGCAGTATAGAGGTATATAGTGTAAGCTTTGTGCTGTCAGTGTGATCTCCCGCCCCGGGATTGGAGAGGTCTGTGCTGCTCACATAACATTGTCTCGCCTCTTCTGGCTGATTTCTGAGGTGCTGCGGCCCGATTCCTCCCATGATCACAATTAGGGTTGTCACCTTTTCTTCACGTCAAACCCAAACACTTGATCGGTGCACACCAATTTTTATTATAGTATAAACTATAGATATATTTTGGTATTAAATAATATTTCTAATCATATGAAGTTAATAACAAGAGTCCCCCTTTACGTCAGAGTCCACGGAGTCCCCCTTTTATATCTGAACTCACAGAGTTCCCTTTCACTCTAAGGGGGGACTCTGCAGACTCTGATGTAAGGGAGAATTCTGGGGACTCTAACATAAGGGATGCTCTGGGAACCCTGATTTAAGGGGGGACACTGAGAACACTGATGTATGGAGAGAACCCTGATTTACCTTAGTGTACTCTCTCAGAGGCAGGAGAGAGAAGGGGTAGACTTCAGACACGGAGGGATGGTGAGCTCACTCACCCTTTGGAAGTCAGCACCTCTCATCCAAATGTATCTGAGGCTGCTGGGCTTCAAATTTTCGGCCCCCACTTTCCTTTTTCTGAGGCACAGCACCAGGCATTGGAATGTGGGCAGACAAAGAGGAGTAGGGGGTGGGGGGAAGAGGTGCAGATTGAGCCCTCTCTCCTCTCCTGTCTGTGTGTGTTTTGTTGGGGAAGAGGGAATTGTTAGTGCTGGCTTTGGGCTGTGTGAAAGAGAGTGTTACAGACACTCTCAGCTTAGACAACTGCAGCCAGCAACCCAGCTGGGAGGCCATAGTACAGTTTAAATAATGTGTCTGGGTCTCAGACAGTCTGAAACCCGGACACATGATTCCAAACCCGAACTGTCCGGGTGAATCCTGGACAGGTGGCAACCCTAATCACAATAGTCTCTCTAGGGCTGAAACAACTAATCCATTATGAAATGAATCGATTCCTATTTTCATAATCGATGAATCGGCCGGTAACCTAATGGGTTAAAAAAACCTAAAATGAGCCCTTTATAATACAAAGATAGCAAATAATCGCTACTATAAATATTCCTGTCACTGTTCTAAAGTAAAAAATGAGCCCCTTTCAGTAGTGATTATCGGCTTTTTCTACTATAAAGGGCTCATTTTAGTTTTTTAGTTTTTAACCCCATTATGTTACTAAACGCGTTAGACCCGGTTCACATCTATGCGTTTTTGGTGCTTTTTGCAGAAATGCACTGCAGTTCATTTCCATGGTTTCCTATGGGACACGTTCACATCTGAAAGGGGCGGGGACTTTTAAACGCAAAATAATGCTTTATTGGTTCAATATACTTCAATGGAGAAGCTGCAGAAAAGCGTGTCATGTGTTTTTGCAGCAATTTGTGTGCCCAAAAAAAATGTAAAAATACAAATTGCAGAAAAATCACGTGCGCAAAAATCAAAACGCACAGCAAAAGGCACTGCAGAAACAGATCAAAAGCAAACTGCATAGGTGTGTACCGAGCCTTGTGCTGACCACACCGATCAATTTTCAGATGAGAATATTCAGACTAAAAATCTTTCTACATTCGCTGAATGAAAGAATTTTGTTTGAAATTTTCACTTGTTTTTAAAATGAAGGTAATATCTGAATGAAAACCACATCCACTGTCTGAAAATTCCTTCCACTAAGACCTTTTCTGTTATTTCTACATTTTCCCCTCACTGTGGTTGAAAATGAACGTCAATTTGATCCACATTTTTTTTTTAAGGTTATTAAGCGATTAATCGGCCAACTAATGGATGGTGAAAATAATGGTTAGTTGCAGCCCTAATTCTCTCCCAGTGTTGCTGGGAGAAACCTTGAAACACAACGTACATCCTCCAAGCTAATGAAGCCAATCCTCTTTTATTCACAGATGTGTCCATCACCAACGTTCGCCATCCCAGCTTCACCATTCATGCAGAAGTTTGCTTATGGAACCCGTGTCAGCGTTTACCTGATGAAAAGGTCAGCTCAGCATTCATCATCTTGTTTTGTCGGAGAATAAAGGTGGGGGGAGGGGGAGAATGTTCCAAAATAGATGACAAAGTAGGACGTGTTACTAGTCAGCAAATCTAGGACAGGTAAGTCCTGCATATTGGTGACTACATATCGGAAGTGAAGGCCGGGTTCACACTTGTGGGAATTGGATGAGGGTTTCCCCGCATCCATTTCACATGACGGGAGAGTGTGACCGGCTGTCATTGGAGCCGCTTCACACATCTCCGGGGCGGCTACAGAGCGCACTGCAGAAGGGTCCGGTGTGTCTTTGGCTGTTTTCAGGTCTGAATTGAGGCAAAATTCTGCCCCCCCCCCCCATAAAAAACGGAGAACAGGGGCGCTCCACAAACCGTGTGAACCCAGCCTTAAATCGGAGCTCCGCCCAAAAGGGATGTACTGCTTTTACCACCCCCCATTCTGCTTGGGCAGAAGTTCTCACCCCTCCCCCCTGCGATTTTCTGGGAAACGTCACAGGTCCCAGAAGATTGCATGACCTGTGGAGAGGCAGCCGCCTTTTCCAGGCTTTACTGTCTCAGGGCCGCTCTGTGCAGTTAAGTAGTATAACATGTTCTTCTAAAGTCTGTGGTTTTTTGTTTATTGAAAAACATAATTTTAAGGTTCAAAGCAAGTTTCTCGGCCCCCTAGTATTTCTGGCTGTGGCCAATGTAAGTAAGGGCTAATCATTTATGTAGAATTTACAGAAGCAGCTGGGACTGGTGTCTAGCTATGGGGAGGAGTGGAGGATCAGCCCTGCTTTAACCACTTAAGGACCGCCTCGCGCCAATATATACGTCGGCAGAATGGCACGGCTGGACACAATCACGTACCGGTACGTGATTCTTTAAGTGCCCAGCCGTGGGTCGGGAGCGCGCGGCTGGCTCCCGACCCGGTCCTGTGATCTGTGGCCGCGGGACCAGCGGACCCGATCGCCGCTGGTGTCCCGCGATCGGGTCACAGAGCTGAAGGAGGAGGAGAGGTCTGTGTAAACAAGCCTCTCCCCGTGCTTCCCTGAGGGGCTGTCACCGATCGTCTCTTGTTCTGGGCGCGTCTCCGATCTCAGTAAAGAAACATCGGCTCTTTACCCATGTGATCAGCTGTGTCCAATCATATGTAAACAAGGAAATGGCAGTTATCTGCTTGACTCTCTCACTGAAAGAGTGGGAGGAGAGAGCCGATCAGCAGCATTTCCTCACAGGGGAGACCTGTACATATCATCGGTGCCGCCTCATCTGTACCCCATCGGTGCCCCCTCATCTGTGCCCCATCGGTGTCGCCTCATCTGTGCCCCATCGGTGCCGCCTCATCTGTGCCCCATCTGTACCCCATCGGTGCCGCCTCATCTGTACCCCATCGGTGCCGCCTCATCTGTACCCCATCGGTGCCGCCTCATCTGTGCCCCATCTGTACCCCATCGGTGCCGCCTCATCTGTACCCCATCGGTGCAGGAGAAAAATGACTTATTTACAACATTTTCTAACAGAAACAGACTTTTTTTTGTTTGTTTGTTTTACAATATTTGGTCTTGAGTATTGAGGTGGTTAATGGCCCCTTTTCATATCCACCAAATCCTCTACAATTCTGCGGCAGTGCTTAGTATTATTCTTAAAATCAATCCCTGTGTCCCCATGGAGCTCCTTGGATTTCAGGCCCCTAAATGTGTCACATCTTCTTCTGTCTAATGGACAACGAAGCTCTTGATTCGAATGTCAAATGCTAGTTTGTACTGGTCCGAGGAGCTGGCATTTTACAGCTGTGTGATGGGAGGAAGATGATTTTCTTTTTCTTTAAACTCCCATCAAGTAGGGCTATGTGGTAGACTTTAAATTCTGATTCTGATTGTGCCGTCTGTAATCAATAACTGTTCATCTCCATTCTCTGTCCAGAGGAATCCTTCATGGATGACTTTGATGAGGGCGCTTATTACGAAGCTTTGGGCACGAGACCGGCACTTAACATGGACAAGCTGGATGAGTCCTACCAGAAGGTGATTGAATTGTTCTTCGTGTGCACCAGCGAGAACCCCAAGGAACGGCCTTCTGCACCTCCAATTGTGGAGGCCTTGGAAGCGCAGGGGGTCAAGTAGTCATTTAGAATTCTGTTTAAAGGTTTCTGTTGGAATGGTTTTAATGTTTTTAACTATGAGAAGGCAGCTTTGTGTTGCTGTAATGTTTTCTAGAATGGTAGATTAGAGCAATGGTGAGCTCTGCTCTTCATCAGAGGTACTAATGCTGCCATATGAGGCTAGAAGTAAACTCAGCAGTTATGTCCCACGTAGCAGGTCCCTGACATCATGTATGTCATTCCAATGTGAAAGTATTGCTGGCCTTGCTGTATATAGCACTGAGGCACACAAACCTACCTCTAGCCAATGATGGTGCCACCTTTTGGAGTCTTCCTGAAGACACTTCTGCTGCCCCCATCCATCATGGTCACATCCTATAAGGCACATGCCCAGCCCAGCTTTTATTTTAGAATAACTGTGGCAACCAGGTATTACAAGGGTGTTTGGGTGCTGGAGGTAGGGTTTGATTTGTACAAAACCTAAACGTGATACAAGGTGCACTTTCATATGGGGGGAAAGTGTAAATGGAGAGTTTACTTCCCACTTTACCTCCAGCAACCCCTTTGCAGTTCTCTACACATAACTGCAGCAAACAGCCCTCAAGTACCTATTGACTTATGTAAGCTGCCCTAAGGTCCTACCAGGCTGCTGTATGCCAGATACTTCTAGTTCTGAGCCATGGTTGGGATTTCTTTGTAAATCTGAGACATTGATTGGCTGCTCAGACCAAGGAAGATACTTTTTGGGCCTTTGCATAGCATAGAACCTGTTCCTCCTGCCCTAATAGAAGTATTAAAGAAAAAAGCTGGAGGGAGTTTGCTTGTAGGCACGGCCTGCTGTCCTCTCCAAGATGGCTGCCTGGAGCTCATAGCAGAAGATGATTAGTCTTTAGTAGGTTCCTGCTGGTGTTTTGTCAGATTAGGCGAACCGTCAAAGTGTAACGCAAGTGACGTTTCGTCGCCGCCATCTTGCTACACCCCGCACTTGTCCCTAGTGAGGATACGGTGAGAAGGGGGAAAAGCAGACATCTTGTTACACCCCGTACTCCTCCACGGTAAGGATACAGTGAGAAGGGGTAAGGGGACATCTTGTTACACCCCGTACACCTCCACAGTAAGGATACAGTGAGAAGGGGGTAAGCGGACATCTTGTTACACCCCGTACACCTCCACAGTAAGGATACAGTGAGAAGGGGGTAAGGGGACATCTTGTTACACCCCGTACTCCTCCACGGTCAGGATACAGTGAGAACGGGTAAGGGGACATCTTGTTACACCCCGTACACCTCCACAGTAAGGATACAGTGAGAAGGGGGTAAGGGGACATCTTGTTACACCCTGTACACCTCCACGGTAAGGATACTGTGAGAAGGGGGTAAGGGGACATCTTGTTACACCCCGTACTCCTCCACAGTAAGGATAAAGTGAGAAGGGGGTAAGGGGACATCTTGTTACACCCCGTACACCTCCACAGTAAGGATACTGTGAGAAGGGGGTAAGGGGACATCTTGTTACACCCCGTACTCCTCCACAGTAAGGATACAGTGAGAAGGGGGTAAGGGGACATCTTGTTACACCCCGTACACCTCCACAGTAAGGATACAGTGAGAAGGGGGTAAGGGGACATCTTGTTACACCCCGTACACCTCCACAGTAAGGATACAGTGAGAAGGGGGTAAGGGGACATCTTGTTACACCCTGTACACCTCCACAGTAAGGATACAGTGAGAAGGGGGTAAGGGGACATCTTGTTACACCCCGTACACCTCCACAGTAAGGATACAGTGAGAAGGGGGTAAGGGGACATCTTGTTACACCCTGTACACCTCCACGGTAAGGATACTGTGAGAAGGGGGTAAGGGGACATCTTGTTACACCCCGTACTCCTCCACAGTAAGGATACAGTGAGAAGGGGGTAAGGGGACATCTTGTTACACCCCGTACACCTCCACAGTAAGGATACAGTGAGAAGGGGTAAGCGGACATCTTGTTACACCCCGTACACCTCCACAGTAAGGATACAGTGAGAAGGGGGTAAGGGGACATCTTGTTACACCCCGTACACCTCCACAGTAAGGATACAGTGAGAAGGGGGTAAGCGGACATCTTGTTACACCCCGTACACCTCCACAGTAAGGATACAGTGAGAAGCTGTAAGCGGACATCTTGCTACACCCCGTACACCTCCACGGTAGGATACAGTGAGAAGGGGTAAGGGGACATCTTGTTACACCCCGTTCACCTCCACAGTAAGGATACAGTGAGAAGGGGGTAAGGGGACATCTTGTTACACCCTGTACACCTCCACGGTAAGGATACAGTGAGAAGGGGGTAAGGGGACATCTTGTTACACCCCGTACACCTCCACGGTAAGGATACAGTGAGAAGGGGGTAAGGGGACATCTTGTTACACCCTGTACACCTCCACAGTAAGGATACTGTGAGAAGGGGGTAAGCGGACATCTTGTTACACCCTGTACACCTCCACAGTAAGGATACAGTGAGAAGGGGGTAAGGGGACATCTTGTTACACCCCGTACACCTCCACAGTAAGGATACAGTGAGAAGGGGGTAAGGGGACATCTTGTTACACCCTGTACACCTCCACGGTAAGGATACTGTGAGAAGGGGGTAAGGGGACATCTTGTTACACCCCGTACTCCTCCACAGTAAGGATACAGTGAGAAGGGGGTAAGGGGACATCTTGTTACACCCCGTACACCTCCACAGTAAGGATACAGTGAGAAGGGGTAAGCGGACATCTTGTTACACCCCGTACACCTCCACAGTAAGGATACAGTGAGAAGGGGGTAAGGGGAAATCTTGTTACACCCCGTACACCTCCACAGTAAGGATACAGTGAGAAGGGGGTAAGCGGACATCTTGTTACACCCCGTACACCTCCACAGTAAGGATACAGTGAGAAGCTGTAAGCGGACATCTTGCTACACCCCGTACACCTCCACGGTAGGATACAGTGAGAAGGGGTAAGGGGACATCTTGTTACACCCCGTTCACCTCCACAGTAAGGATACAGTGAGAAGGGGGTAAGGGGACATCTTGTTACACCCTGTACACCTCCACGGTAAGGATACAGTGAGAAGGGGGTAAGGGGACATCTTGTTACACCCCGTACACCTCCACGGTAAGGATACAGTGAGAAGGGGGTAAGGGGACATCTTGTTACACCCCGTACACCTCCACGGTAAGGATACAGTGAGAAGGGGGTAAGGGGACATCTTGTTACACCCTGTACACCTCCACGGTAAGGATACTGTGAGAAAGGGTAAGCGGACATCTTGTTACACCCTGTACACCTCCACAGTAAGGATACAGTGAGAAGGGGGTAAGCGGACATCTTGTTACACTCCGTACACCTCCACAGTAAGGATACTGTGAGAAGGGGGTAAGGGGACATCTTGTTACACCCCGTACACCTCCACAGTAAGGATACAGTGAGAAGGGGGTAAGCGGACATCTTGTTACACCCCGTACACCTCCACGGTAAGGATACAGTGAGAAGGGGGTAAGCGGACATCTTGTTACACCCCGTACACCTCCACAGTAAGGATACAGTGAGAAGGGGTAAGCGGACATCTTGTTACACCCCGTACACCTCCACAGTAAGGATACAGTGAGAAGGGGTAAGCGGACATCTTGTTACACCCCGTACACCTCCACAGTAAGGATACTGTGAGAAGGGGGTAATGGGACATCTTGTTACACCCCGTACACCTCCACAGTAAGGATACAGTGAGAAGGGGGTAAGGGGACATCTTGTTACACCCCGTACACCTCCACAGTAAGGATACAGTGAGAAGGGGTAAGGGGACATCTTGTTACACCCTGTACACCTCCACGGTAAGGATACAGTGAGAAGGGGTAAGGGGACATCTTGTTACACCCTGTACACCTCCACAGTAAGGATACTGTGAGAAGGGGGTAAGGGGACATCTTGTTACACCCTGTACACCTCCACAGTAGGGATACAGTGAGAAGGGGGTAAGGGGACATCTTGTTACACCCCGTTCACCTCCACAGTAAGGATACAGTGAGAAGGGGGTTAGCGGACATCTTGTTACACCCTGTACACCTCCACAGTAAGGATACAGTGAGAAGCTGTAAGCGGACATCTTGCTACACCCCGTACACCTCCACGGTAGGATACAGTGAGAAGGGGTAAGGGGACATCTTGTTACACCCCGTTCACCTCCACAGTAAGGATACAGTGAGAAGGGGGTAAGGGGACATCTTGTTACACCCTGTACACCTCCACGGTAAGGATACAGTGAGAAGGGGGTAAGGGGACATCTTGTTATACCCCGTACACCTCCACGGTAAGGATACAGTGAGAAGGGGGTAAGGGGACATCTTGTTACACCCCGTACACCTCCACGGTAAGGATACAGTGAGAAGGGGGTAAGGGGACATCTTGTTACACCCTGTACACCTCCACGGTAAGGATACTGTGAGAAAGGGTAAGCGGACATCTTGTTACACCCTGTACACCTCCACAGTAAGGATACAGTGAGAAGGGGGTAAGCGGACATCTTGTTACACTCCGTACACCTCCACAGTAAGGATACAGTGAGAAGGGGGTAAGCGGACATCTTGTTACACCCCGTACACCTCCACAGTAAGGATACTGTGAGAAGGGGGTAAGCGGACATCTTGTTACACCCCGTACACCTCCACGGTAAGGATACAGTGAGAAGGGGGAAAGCAGACATCTTGTTACACCCCGTACACCTCCACGGTAAGGATACTGTGAGAAGGGGGTAAGGGGACATCTTGTTACACCCTGTACACCTCCACAGTAAGGATACAGTGAGAAGGGGGTAAGGGGACATCTTGTTACACCCCGTACACCTCCACAGTAAGGATACAGTGAGAAGGGGGTAAGCGGACATCTTGTTACACCCCGTACACCTCCACGGTAAGGATACAGTGAGAAGGGGGTAAGCGGACATCTTGTTACACCCCGTACACCTCCACGGTAAGGATACTGTGAGAAAGGGTAAGCGGACATCTTGTTACACCCCGTACACCTCCACAGTAAGGATACAGTGAGAAGGGGTAAGGGGACATCTTGTTACACCCCGTACACCTCCACAGTAGGGATACAGTGAGAAGGGGGTAAGGGGACATCTTGTTACACCCTGTACACCTCCACAGTGAGGATACTGTGAGAAGGGGGTTAGCGGACATCTTGTTACACCCTGTACACCTCCACAGTAAGGATACAGTGAGAAGGGGGTAAGGGGACATCTTGTTACACCCCGTACACCTCCACAGTAAGGATACAGTGAGAAGGGGGTAAGGGGACATCTTGTTACACCCTGTACACCTCCACAGTAGGGATACAGTGGGAAGGGGGTAAGGGGACATCTTGTTACACCCCGTACACCTCCACAGTGAGGATACTGTGAGAAGGGGGTAAGCGGACATCTTGTTACACCCCGTACACCTCCACGGTAAGGATACAGTGAGAAGGGGTAAGCGGACACCTTGTTACACCCCGTACACCTCCACAGTAAGGATACAGTGAGAAGGGGGTAAGCGGACATCTTGTTACACCCCGTACACCTCCACGGTAAGGATACAGTGAGAAGGGGTAAGCGGACATCTTGTTACACCCTGTACACCTCCACGGTAAGGATACAGTGAGAAGGGGGTAAGGGGACATCTTGTTACACCCCGTACACCTCCACAGTAAGGATACAGTGAGAAGGGGGTAAGCGGACATCTTGTTACACCCCGTACACCTCCACAGTAAGGATACAGTGAGAAGGGGTAAGCGGACATCTTGTTACACCCCGTACACCTCCACAGTAAGGATACTGTGAGAAGGGGGTAATGGGACATCTTGTTACACCCCGTACACCTCCACAGTGAGGATGCTGTGAGAAGGGGGTAAGCGGACATCTTGTTACACCCTGTACACCTCCACAGTAAGGATACAGTGAGAAGGGGTAAGCGGACATCTTGTTACACCCCGTACACCTCCACGGTAAGGATACAGTGAGAAGGGGTAAGCGGACATCTTGTTACACCCTGTACACCTCCACGGTAAGGATACAGTGAGAAGGGGGTAAGGGGACATCTTGTTACACCCTGTACACCTCCACAGTAAGGATACAGTGAGAAGGGGTAAGCGGACATCTTGTTACACCCTGTACACCTCCACGGTAAGGATACAGTGAGAAGGGGTAAGCGGACATCTTGTTACACCCTGTATACCTCCACGGTAAGGATACAGTGAGAAGGGGGTAAGGGGACATCTTATTACACCCCGTACACCTCCACAGTAAGGATACAGTGAGAAGGGGGAAAGCAGACATCTTGTTACACCCCGTACACCTCCACGGTAAGGATACAGTGAGAAGGGGGTAAGGGGACATCTTGTTACACCCCGTACACCTCCACAGTAAGGATACAGTGAGAAGGGGTAAGCGGACATCTTGTTACACCCCGTACACCTCCACAGTAAGGATACAGTGAGAAGGGGGTAAGGGGACATCTTGTTACACCCCGTACACCTCCACAGTAAGGATACAGTGAGAAGGGGTAAGCGGACATCTTGTTACACCCCGTACACCTCCACAGTAAGGATACAGTGAGAAGGGGTAAGCGGACATCTTGTTACACCCCGTACACCTCCACAGTAAGGATACAGTGAGAAGGGGTAAGCGGACATCTTGTTACACCCCGTACACCTCCACAGTAAGGATACAGTGAGAAGGGGTAAGCGGACATCTTGTTACACCCCGTACACCTCCACAGTAAGGATACAGTGAGAAGGGGTAAGCGGACATCTTGTTACACCCCGTACACCTCCACAGTAAGGATACAGTGAGAAGGGGGTAAGGGGACATCTTGTTACACCCCGTACACCTCCACAGTAAGGATACAGTGAGAAGGGGTAAGCGGACATCTTGTTACACCCCGTACACCTCCACGGTAAGGATACAGTGAGAAGGGGTAAGCGGACATCTTGTGTTAGGGGGTTAGCTCGGTAGCGGGTGTGTGTGACCCCCTGGATGGGTTCACAACACAAAGTCAGACACAGCAGACAGCGGTGTAGGTGCAAAAAAACAAAAGATCCGGTTTATTTAGGCTACATGCAGTGATACATATAACAGCCAAACAAAATAAAACAAGAAAATAAATCCTGGTCAGTTTGACCTCTAACTACACACGTAGACTCCCTGTCTAACAACTGGGTGCAGCCTTGTGCTGCCCCAGTCTCTGTCTCTATTGTAGGGGTTTGCCACACAGGCGTTAACTCACCGCACAGAACAGATCTCAGACTCCCCAGTCTATACACACAAAACTGGTTCCAGGATGGAGCATCTCCCTAAGCATGCTGGGGTTTTTTGTAGAGGCCTTAATGAGCCCACTTACTACAGCTGGGCTCATTAACTCTTTCCCTCTAATTGTAAAAGTCTGCATAAAGCTTGAATCTAGGACACACATATTTCCCATCCTGAATACAACCAGGTGATTTTACCTGCGTGCTGCCACATACCCCCCCCCTCTTGTTTCAACCTTGGGGTTGTAACACAAGCAGCCAGAGACGCATGTATCCGAGACAAAGCATCCACATTCCCCATTTTAACACCAGGGCGATGCTTAACTGTAAAGTTAAATTCCTGTAGGACCAGGAACCACCTATTTACCCTTCTATTGGTCTCCTTGTTCTGAGCCATCCACTTTAAAGGAGCGTGATCAGTCACCAGGTCAAAGTGCCTACCTAGCAGATAGTACCGAAGGGAATCTAGAGCCCACTTCACTGCTAAACATTCCTTCTCAATCGTGGAGTAATTTACCTCATGGGACTTCAACTTCCTGCTGAGGTAAATGACTGGGTGCTCTTCCCCGTTCCAGACCTGGGATAACACTGCTCCTAACCCAACGTCTGATGCATCAGTTTGTACCACAAAGTCCTTAGAGAAGTCTGGTGAGTACAACACTGGCTGGCTACATAAGGCTGTTTCTAAGGACTGAAATGCTTCTTCAGCCTCTGGGGACCATTTAACCATGACCGACTCTTTCCCTTTTGTCAGGTTGGTGAGGGGCACAGCCTGAGAAGTAAAATGGGGAATGAATCGTCGATAATAGCCAGCGATTCCCAGAAAGGCTCGTACCTGTTTCTTGCTGTTGGGACGTGGCCAACTCTGTATGGCCTCGACTTTATTGACTTGGGGTTTTATCACCCCCCTCCCAATAGTGTACCCAAGATATTTGGCCTCCTCCTGTCCAATGGTACACTTCTTTGGATTGGCCGTAAACCCAGCTTCCCGGATAGAGTCTAGGACTGCTTGTACTTTTGGCAAATGTGAGACCCAGTCTGTGCTATGGATAATCACATCATCCAGGTAAGCTGCAGCATATTTCTGATGGGGCCTCAGAATCTTATCCATTTTCCGCTGGAATGTTGCCGGTGCATTCTGTAACCCAAACGGCATTCTCTTATATTGGAATGCCCCATCTGGGGTTACAAACGCAGTTTTCTCCTTGGCCGACTCGGCCAGGGGAATTTGCCAATACCCTTTGGTGAGATCAAGAGTTGTCATATATCGGGCTGTTCCCAGCCGGTCAATCAACTCATCTATACGTGGCATGGGGTAGGTGTCAAATTTTGTAACTTTATTCAATTGTCGAAACAAAACCGCCAGCTCCCATCAGGTTTGGGCACTAGTACGATAGGACTGGACCAGTCACTCTGGGACTCCTCTATCACACCCAATTCCAGCATCCTTTGAACCTCCCCATGTATTGCCTCCCGTCGGGCCTCTGGTATTCTATAAGGTTTTAGTTTTACCCTTTCTCCTGGCGGGGTGATAATGTCATGCTCTACGCCAGATGTTTGTCCTGGCAGCTAAGAGAAAATCTCTTTGTTACAAAGTACAAACTCTTTAACCTCCTGTTGTTGGGGTTTTCGATAAGGTGACTGCTATTCCATCCTCAGGAACTAAGCAATCAGGCTGGGCTTGTGACCAAGTCTCTGCGACTAGGGATTCCCTATCCCTCCAGGCTTTCAGCAGATTGACGTGATAGATCTGCTCCGGCTTTCGCCTTCCTGGCTGTCTAACCCTGTAGTTCACCTCACTAATTTTTTTCAATTACTTCATATGGACCTTGCCATTTGGCCAGAAATTTGCTTTCAACCGTAGGGACTAGCACCAAGACCCTATCCCCCGGGGAAAAAGTACGGGTCTTGGCCCCACGGTTGTACACTCTCTGCTGTGCTAACTGCGCTTGGGTCAAATGTTCCTTTACAATTGGCATTACCTGTGCGATTCTATCCTGCATCAGGGCGACATGCTCAATCACACTCCTGTGAGGAGAACTCTCATTTTCCCAAGTTTCCTTGGCGATATCCAGCAGCCCTCTTGGGTGTCTCCCATAGAGCAACTCGAAGGGTGAGAAACCCGTAGAGGATTGGGGTACCTCCCTAATGGCAAACATCAGATAGGGTATTAGACAGTCCCAATTCTTTCCATCTCTATCCACCACCTTCTTTAACCACTTGCTTACTGGGCACTTAAACCCCCCTCAGTCCCAGACCAATTTTCAGCTTTCAGCGCTGATGCACTTTGAATGACAATTGCGCGGTCATACAACACTGTACCCAAATGAAATTTCTATCATTTTTTTCCCACAAATAGAGCTTTCTTTTGGTGGTATTTAGTTACAGCTCGGAGTTTTATTTTTTGCTAAACAAACAAAAAAAGATGCAAAAAATAAAAAATAAAAAATCATGTTTTAATAGTTTGTTATAAAATTTTGCAAACGGGTCATTTTTCTCCTTCATTGAAGTGCGCTGATGAGGCGGCACTGATAGGCTGCATTGGTGGGCACTGATGGGCTGCATTGGTGGGCACTGATAGGCTGCATTGGTGGGCACTGATAGGCTGCACTTGTGGGCACTGATAGGCATAGTTAAGGCGGCACTAATAGGCACAGATAAGGCGGCACCGATGGGCACAGATAAGGCGGCACTGATGGGCAAAGATGGGCACAGATAAGATGACACGGATGGGTGGCACGGATAAGTGGCACGGATGGGCACTGATAGGTACCACAGATAGATGGGACTGATGGGCACTGATAGGTGGCACTGATAGGTGGCTCTGATAGGTGGCACTGCTGGGCACTGATGGGCGGCACTGCTGGGCACTGATGGGCGGCACTGCTGGGCACTGATGGGCGGCACTGGGGTGCAGCACCTTTGAGGCAGATTGGGTGGCACTGTGGGTGGCACTGTGGGTGGCACTGTGGGTGGCACTGTGGGGTGGCACTGTGGGGTGGCACTGTGGGTGGCACTGTGGGGTGGCACTGTGGGCATTATGGGCACAGACGGGGGGCACTTACTTTTACTTTGTTATATTTCAGGATGGCACTGCGGGAGGCAGGTGGGCACTGGCAGGTGGCATGTGGTGCCTTTCATTGCTGGCCGTGATCGGGACTGATGTCCCGATCACGGCCGCCGGTGATCGGCTTTTTTTTTTTCTCCTCGCGCTGTCAGCGCGAGGAGGAATAATAGCCGATTACCGGCTCCGTTCTATCACATGATCAGCTGTCATTGGCTGACAGCTGATCACGTGATAAGGGGTCGGGATCGACCCCTTACACGGATCGGTGATCAGGCGAGTCTCACGGACTCGCCGATCACAGAGCGCGCCGCGCGCGCCCCTCAGGGGGCGCGCAGGCCGCTCGTAACCAGGACGACGTCAATAGACGTAGTCCTGGAAATCTAGGTCCGCGCTAATGCCGTCATTCGGCAATAGCGCGGTACCCAAGTGGTTAACATTTGTTTTAGGGTTTTGTTGAATCTTTCAACCAACCCATCTGTTTGGGGGTGATACACAGATGTACGCAATTGTGTCACTTTGTACAACTTGCATAGTTCTTTCATTACCCGGGACATAAAGGGTGTACCTTGGTCCGTAAGCAGTTCCTTACAAATACCCACGCGGCTAAAAACAAGAGATAGCTCTTTGGCTATGGTTTTGGCCGAGGTATTTCGGAGAGGAATTGCTTCCGGATAACGGGTGGCATAGTCCAATATAACCAAAATGTACTGATGCCCCCTAGCGGACTTCATTATCGGACCTACCAAATCCATTGCTATCCTCTCAAAGGGGACCTCAGTGATAGGAAGAGGTACCAGCGGGTTACGGAAATGTGGCATAGGTGCCGACTTCTGACACACAGGGCAGGAGGAACAATAATTTTCTATTTCCTTCATGACCCCAGGCCAATAGAATCTCTGCAGTACCCTCTCTCTGGTTTTCTCATTCCCCAGATGACCTCCCAGAATGTGCCCATGGGCCAATTCTAACACCAACTTCCTGTAAGGTTTGGGCACTACAAGTTGCTCAATGGTTTCTTCTGCCCTTTGAGCCACTCGATACAGCAGGTCCCTTTCCATAGTGAAGTAAGGATAAGGGCAAGTCTTATCTGGGTTCACTAACTCGCCATCTATTTTCACCACATTTTCCCGTGCCTTTATTAGGGTGGGGTCTTTTAACTGTTCTGTGGCAAAATTTTCCCTGTGAACCTCAAGATCCGAAAACTCCACAGACGGCATGTTTTCATCTGAGGATGTTGATTCCTCCCCAGTTTCTCGAGTTTCCCCCGCCAATACCGACAAGGGAAATTCAGGAGAGTCCTCACCACCCCCAGAGGAATTCTGGTCATCTTCCTGGTCTATAGGGGCACCAGTGGGGGGCTCAGGACAATCCCAGAGTTCCCAGAATTTTGGAAAATCCCTTCCTACAATAGCATCATGTGTTAAGTGAGACACTAACCCCACCTGATGAGAGAGGTTACCTTTGGGGGTCTCAAAAAACACTGAAGTTACAGGATACTCTCGGGGGTCCCCATGCACACAAATAACAGCCACCTTGTTCTTCCCAGAGACCTCTGTAGTAACTAATTCAGCTTTTATCAATGTTACCAGGCTACCTGAATGCAGCAACACATCAACATGTCTACCATTAATACACATTTTACATAAATGTTTCTCAGGTCCCCGAATGGCAGTGCATGCAACTGTCGCAAACAGCGACTGACGTCTCTCCCTTATCAAGTCACATTGCATAGGCTCATCCACAACGGGGCAATTGGCTGCAATATGTCCCTCTTGCCGGCAGCGGTAGCAAATAATCTTTTTCGCTGTCTCTTGCAGCATGGGCTTCCTGGGCTGCTCCCGCCAGACCTTAGGTAGAACTCCCACCCTCTCACGCTCTCCACCCTCACCCCTTGGAGTCATCTTACCCGCCACTGGGGATGATCTGGTCTTAGGATGGAAAGTCCGTGAGTCCCTGGAAGAGGTGGTCAGGTTCTCTGTAGCCAAGTACCTCTCAACCAGATCCACAAGTTTATCGGCATTTTCTGGGTCTCCATGGCTTACCCATCTTTGGATGGCAGTAGGAAGAGCTCTCAGGAAACGATCCATAACAACACGTTCCACAATGTTTGGTGCGGTCAAAGTCTCTGGCTGCAGCCACTATCTGCTCAGGTGAATGAGATCATACATTTGAGACCTGGGGGGTTTTCCAACCTGAAAAGTCCAATTATGCACACGCTGAGCCCGGACGGCCAGGGTGACACCCAGCCGTGCCAATATTTCTGCTTTTAGCACCACATAGTCTTTTGCTTGGTCAGGCTCTAGGTCATAATAAGCTTTCTGCGATTCCCCAGTTAACAGAGGGGCCACCAGTCCAGCCCATTGCTCCTTAGGCCACTTTTCCCTTTCAGCAGTCCTTTCAAATGTGGTCAAAAACACCTCCGGATCATCCTCTCCCGTCATTTTTGTCAGTAAACGGCTCACACCAAAGGATGCGGTATTATTGTAACCACTTGCCTCATTGGTCTGCGGACGTTGCTGTATTAATGTCTCTATTTGCTGTCGAAAACTCTGCTCTTGCTTCTGCAACAGGTCTATGAAGCGGGGTTCAGATCGCTGCTGGGCTTGTTGCTGAGCTTCCAGACTCTGCAGGTGAGCTTTCTGCTGGGCTGCAAGGCTCTTTTGTAAAGCCGCATTTGTTTGCTGCTGATTTGCATTTGCTAGAGCCAGCTGTCTCAGTATCTCCTCCATGCTGGCCTTAAAAAAAAAAATGCCAAAATTCTCCACCAACTGTGAGGGGGTTAGCTCGGCAGCGGGTGTGTGTGACCCCCTGGATGGGTTCACAACACAAAGTCAGGCACAGCAGACAGCGTTGTAGGTGCAAAAAAACAAAAGATGCGGTTTATTTATGCTACATGCAGTGAAACATATAACAGCCAAACAAAAATAAAACATGAAAATAAATCCTGGTCAGCTTGACCTCTAATTACACACATGGATTCCCTGTCTAACAACTGAGTGCAGCCTTGTGCAGCACCAGTCCCTGTCTCTGTCTCTGTTGTAGAGGTTTGCCACACAGGCGTTACCTCACCGCACAGAACAGGTGTCACACTCCCCAGTCTTTACAAACACAAAACTGGTTCCAGGATGGAGCATCTCCCTAAGCATGCTGGGGTTTTTGTAGAGGTCTTAATGAGCCCACTTACTTCAGCTGGGCTCATTAACTCTTCCCCTCTAGTTGTACAAGTCTGCATAAAGCCTGAATCTAGGACACACATATTTCCCATCCTGGATACAACCAGGTGACTTTACCTGCGTGCTGCCACACTAGATACACCACATCTATGGGCCTTCCTTTATCTAGATACACCACGTCTACGGGCCTTCCTTTATCTAGATACACCACGTCTACGGGCCTTCCTTTATCTAGATACACCACGTCTACGGGCCTTCCTTTATCTAGATACACCACGTCTACGGGCCTTCCTTTATCTAGATACACCACGTCTACGGGCCTTCCTTTATCTAGATACACCACGTCTACGGGCCTTCCTTTATCTAGATACACCACGTCTACGGGCCTTCCTTTATCTAGATACACCACGTCTACGGGCCTTCCTTTATCTAGATACACCACGTCTACGGGCCTTCCTTTATCTAGATACACCACGTCTACGGGCCTTCCTTTATCTAGATACACCACGTCTACGGGCCTTCCTTTATCTAGATACACCACGTCTACGGGCCTTCCTTTATCTAGATACACCACGTCTACGGGCCTTCCTTTATCTAGATACACCACGTCTACGGGCCTTCCTTTATCCAGATACACCACGTCTACGAGGCTTCCTTTATCCAGATACACCACGTCTACGGGCCTTCCTTTATCCAGATACACCACATCTACGGGCCTTCCTTTATCTAGATACACCACGTCTACGGGCCTTCCTTTATCTAGATACACCACGTCTACGAGCCTTCCTTTATCCAGATACACCACGTCTACGGGCATTCCTTTATCTAGATACACCACGTCTACGGGCCTTCCTTTATCTAGATACACCACGTCTACGGGCCTTCCTTTATCTAGATACACCACGTCTACGGGCCTTCCTTTATCTAGATACACCACGTCTACGGGCCTTCCTTTATCTAGATACACCACGTCTACGGGCCTTCCTTTATCTAGATACACCACGTCTACGGGCCTTCCTTTATCTGGATACACCACGTCTACGGGCCTTCCTTTATCTAGATACACCACGTCTACGGGCCTTCCTTTATCTAGATACACCACGTCTACGGGCCTTCCTTTATCTAGATACACCACGTCTACGGGCCTTCCTTTATCTAGATACACCACGTCTACGGGCCTTCCTTTATCTAGATACACCACGTCTACGAGCCTTCCTTTATCTAGATACACCACGTCTACGGGCCTTCCTTTATCTAGATACACCACGTCTACGAGCCTTCCTTTATCTAGATACACCACGTCTACGGGCCTTCCTTTATCTAGATACACCACGTCTAAGGGCCTTCCTTTATCTAGATACACCACGTCTACGGACCTTCCTTTATCTAGATACACCACGTCTACGGACCTTCCTTTATCAGTCATTCTGTCCTCTGATAACCATGGAGGGGCTTCCTGTGACGTGTCATGGAGGATAAACACTGCAGTTTTGGTGACTGAAGCCCCCCGATTCCCTTGTGAAGGGTACAGGTCAGCACAGAAGATATAGTCACATGACAGGAGGAGGCGTTGTAGGATAGTGGGAGGAGTCACAAGATGGTGGGATGGGCCCAATAACATTGAATAGGGGTATTATTGGACAGGTCAGTAAAACTCTGAAGGTCATGTCGGCATCCGGGGCGCATTTCGAGTGAACCAAACCGCATATCACCGCAGCGCCGTCTGGCTCGGCGCCATAAAAAAGTAAAAATCAGGGACGCCTTTCTCTGTTTCTCGCAGGTAATGATGACCAATAAAATGAATGGGCGGAGCTACCCGATATCACAGATCTGAGCTCCTCCTTCTCCACTGCACATCACAGTCCTCAAACCCTCCCCCACCCCCCACCACACTACTAACCGCCTCCCACCTGCCATATAGACCAATGACAGCGGAGCGGAGCCATGTCATATGACCACGCCCAGTTTAGGCTCTTCACCCATGTGATTGGCTGTGTCCAATCACAGCTGATCCCATGTAAACAAGGAAATAAAATATATAAAAAAGGGGCGGTCTTTTTTAGTTTTTTTATTATTTTAGAAAAGATAAAACCCCGCCCAACGGTGATTAATTATCACCAAGAGAAAGTTCTATTTGTGTGAATAAAATGTGTAGAGTTTTGTATGACCGTGTAATTGTCACTCAAAGTGCGACCGCCATGAAAGCTGCAAATTGTGCTGGGCAGGAAGGCGGGGGTGGGGGGGTCTGGATGGAGGGTGGGAGCTGCAAGATAGTGATTGGCTGCTTGGATGAAGGGCGGTCCTAGCAACCAATCACTTGCTTGATAACCTTGGGCAGCTCCCGCCCTCCATCCACAACAGTCCTCCCTCCCGCTGTCAGCTCTGTGAGGAATACTGAGTGACGATTGGTGGAAGAAAAGGCTCCTAAATGCTGTGACAGCTGAGACTCCTCCCACAGTCTGCCATCTAGTAATGCCTGATAGAGGAGTCACACCACGGGGGGAGGAGTCACACCACGGGGGGAGAAGTCACACCGCAGCGGGAGGAGCCACACCGTGGGGGGAGGAGCCACACCACGGGGGAGGAGTCACACCACGGGGGGAGGAGTCACACCGCGGCGGGAGGAGCCACACCGCGGCTGGGTGGAGTCACCCCGCGGCTGGGGAGAGTCACCCCGCGGCTGGGGAGAGTCACCCCGCGGCTGGGGAGGGGTCACCCCGCGGGGGGGGTCACACTACGGGGGGAGGAGCCATACTACGGGGGGAGGAGCCACACCACGGCTGGGGGGAGTCACACCACGGGGAGTCACACCACGGGGAGGAGGAGTCACGGGAGGGTGGGGAGAATCACACCACGGGGAGGAGGAGTCACGGGAGGGTGGGGGGAGTCAGTGGATGGTGGGAGGAGTCACGGGATGTGGGAGGAGTCCCTCGATGGTGGGAGGAGCCACACGATGGTGGGAGGAGTCCGTTGATAGTGGGGGAGTCACGGGATGGTGGGAGGAGTCATGGGATGGTAGGAGAAGCCACGCAATGGTGGGAGGGGTAACGGGATATTGGGAGGAGTCAGTGAATGGTGGGAGGGCCACAAGATGGGAGGAGTCCATTGATGGTGGGAGGGGTCACGGGTTGGTGGGAGGAGACGGTGGGAGGGGTCACAGGTTGGTGGGAGAAGACAGGAGATGGTGGGAGGAGTCACGGTATGGTGGGAGGAGTCACGGTATGGTGGGAGGAGCCACAGCAGCCTAGAGGCGATTCAGTTCGCATTGTGCGCTATATAAGTATTTCATTTATTCATTCATTCAGGATTGTGTGAGGAGCCACGCGATGGGAGGAGGAGACAGGGGATGGTGGGATGACCAGGGGATGGTGGGAGGAGTCACGGGATGGTGGGAGGAGTCAGTGGATGGTGGGAGGAGCCACAGGTTTGTGTGAGGAGCCACGCGATGTTGGGAGGAGCCACGCGATGTTGGGAGGAGTCAGGGGATGGTTGGAGGAGTCACGTGATAGGAGGGGTCAGTGGATGGTGAGAGGAGTCACGGGATGGTGGGAGGAGCCACGTGATGGGAGGATTCAGTGGATGGTGAGAGGAGTCACGGGATGGTGGGAGGAGTCGTGGGTGGAGTCACACACTGGAAGATGTCACAGGATGTGGGAGGAGCCACACAGTGGTGGGAGGAGTCAGTTGGTGGTGGGAGGAGTCAGTGGATGGTGAGAGGAGTCACTGGATGGTGGGAGGAGCCATGTGATGGGAGGATTCAGTGGATGGTGGAAGGAGTCGTGGGAGAAGTCACGGGATGTGGGAGGAGTCAGTTGGTGGTGGGAGGAGTCAGTTGATGGTGGGAGGAGTCACAGGGTGGTGGGAGGAGTCACACGATGATGACAGCAGTCAGTGGATGGTGGGAGGAGCCACGGGGTGGTGGGAGGAGTCACGCAGTGGGAGGAGTCAGTTGATGGTGGGAGGAGTCACTGGGTGGTGGGAGGAGCCACATGATGGTGGGAGGAGTCAGTGGATGGTGGGAGGAGCCACGCGATGAGAGGAGTCAGTGGATGGTGGGAGGAGTCACATGATGGTGGGAGGCGTTACGGGATAGTGTGAGGAGCTATGCGATGGAGGGAGGAGTCACTGGATGGTGGGAGGAGACAGGAGATGGTGGGAGGAGTCACACAATGGTGGGTGGAGTCACACGATGGGAGGAGTCAGTGGGTGGTGGGAGGAGTCACTGGATGGTGGGAGGAGTCACACAGTGGGAGGAGTCAGTGGATGTTGGGAGGAGCCACGCCATGGAGGGCACCTGATGTAAGGGGCACTGTTATGGGGCACCTGATGTAAGGGGCACTCTGTTGGGGGCACCTGATGTAAGGGGCACTCTTATGGCGGCACCTGATGTAAGGTGGTTCTATTACTTACAATGTGGATGTGATTGGCTGACGTTTGTGTTCTTTCTTTGTCTTCCATCTTGTTTCGGGTACAGATAGTTGTTGGTGGAAGGACGGAATAAAAGGGTCCAGCCAGTGAAGGGGGAAGAGCTCAGAGTAATGGAGAAGAGGAGTGTCCTGCAAGGCAGAATCCGGGGCTCAGAGAAGACCGCTCACCATCAACATCTCCAAGGCCAACACACCACTGGAAGCTCTGAGGATCAGCACTAAACAGCTGCCCCGCTAGGAGGTAAAGCCTAACCTACTAACAATGTCTTTGCTACAAGTCACCCCCCAGTATCTGCTGATACCCCACATAGTTACAGGTCACCCTCCATTCTACCCATACTCTAGGCCACCCTCTGGCCCAGTCTGTAAATACTACAGATCACCAGTTATCAGGACCATCAATGGGGGGTACAGGCAGCACTTCCCATTGGGTCAGCAGGTGGTGGAACAGAAGCTGTCTGTGGATAGGTGGGGGCTGTCAGGTCAGCTTTCCAGTGCCCCATCATTTCTAATGGCAGCCCAGTCTTCGTCCGGAGGGTTCAATATTGAGTTTGCCCTTTGCAGCTATAACAGGTTCACCTCTTCTGGAAAGGCCGTCCACAAGGTTTAGGAGGGTGTCTATGGAAATGTTTGACCATTCTTCCAGAAGAACTTTATGTGAGTTCAGGCACTGATGTTGGACGAGAAGGCCTACCTCGCAGTCTCCGATCTAATTCATCCTAAAGGTGTTCTATGGGGTTGAGGTAAGGACTCTGTGCAGGCCAGTCAAGTACCTCCACTCCAAACTCGCTCATCCATGTCTTTATGGACCTTGCTTTGTGCACTGGTGAGCAATCATGTTGGAACAGGAAGAGGCCGTCCCCAAACTGTTCCCACAAAGTTGGGAGCATGAAATTGTCCAAAATGTCTTGGTATGCTGACGCCTTAAGAGTTCCCTTCACTGGAACTAAGGGGCCAAGTCCAACCTCTGAAAAGCAACCCCCCCACCATAATCCCCTCTCCGACACCATAATCCCCCCTCTGACACCATAATCTCCCCTCCCCCCACTCCATAATCTCCCCTCCCCCCACTCCATAATCTCCCCTCCCCCAACTCCATAATCTCCCCTCTGACACCATAATCTCCCCTCCCCCCACTCCATAATCTCTCCTCCCCCCACTCCATAATCCCCCCTCTGACATCATAATCTCCCCTCCCCCCACTCCATAATCTCCCCTCCCCAACTCCATAATCTCCCCTCTGACACCATAATCTCCCCTCCCCCACTCCATAATCTCCCCTCCCCCCACTCCATAATCTCCCCTCCCCCCACTCCATAATCTCCCCTCCGACACCATAATCCCCCCTCCCCCCTCCGACACCATAATTCCCCCCTCCCCCCACTCCATAATCCCCCCTCCACCAATTGGTTTGGACCAGCGCACAAAGACATTAATGGCTGTGTGTTGAGTTATTTGGAGGGGACAGGAAATGTACACTGTTATACAAGCTGTACACTCACTACTTTACATTTTAGAAGAAGAAGAAATGTCACTGAGGGGTGTACTTACTTTTGTCACATACTGTATATTTACCTAGAAAAATGGTGAGGTGTTCTATACTTATTTTACCCGCTGCTACCCACCTCAATACCAGGCACTTACACCCCCTTCCTGTACACACCAATTTTCAGCTTTCAGCGCTCTCACAGTTTGAATGACAATTACTCATACAACACTCTACCCATATGAAACTTGCGTCCTTTTTTCCACACAAATAGACCTTTCTTTTGGTGGTATTTAATCACTAGTGGGGTTTTTATTTTTGTGCTATAAATTAAAAAAATTTGTTTCTGTCATAAAATTTTTCTAATTAGTAATTATGGGGGGTGTGGGGTGTATGGAGGTGGGAGGTATGTACATGAGGGGTGCGGAGTGTACGGAGGTGGGAGGTATGTACATGAGAGGTGCGGAGTGTATGGAGGTGGGAGGTATGTACATGAGGGGTGTGGAGTGTATGGAGGTCGGAGGTATGTACATGAGGGGTGTGGAGTGTATGGAGGTAGGAGGTATGTACATGAGAGGGGTGTGGAGTGTATGGAGGTGGGAGGTATGTACATGAGGGGTGTGCAGTGTATGGAGGTGGGAGATATGTACATGAGGGGTGTGGAGTGTATGGAGGTGGGAGGTATGTACATGAGATGGGTGCGGAGTGTATGGAGGTAGGAGGTATGTACATGAGGGGTGCGGAGTGTACGGAGGTGGGAGGTATGTACATGAGAGGTGCGGAGTGTATGGAGGTGGGAGGTATGTACACGAGGGGTGTGGAGTGTATGGAGGTGGAAGGTATGTACATGAGAGGGGTGTGGAGTGTATGGAGATGGGAGGTATGTACATGAGAGGGGTGTGGAGTGTATGGAGGTGGGAGGTATGTACATGAGGGGTGTGGAGTGTATGGAGGTGGGAGGTATGTATATGAGGGGTGTGGAGTGTATGGAGGTGGGAGGTATGTACATGAGGGGTGTGGAGTGTATGGAGGTGGGAGGTATGTACATGAGGGGTGTGGAGTGTATGGAGGTGGGAGGTATGTATATGAGGGGTGTGGAGTGTATGGAGGTGGGAGGTATGTACATGAGAGGGGTGTGGAGTGTATGGAGGTGGGAGGTATGTACATGAGAGGGGTGTGGAGTGTATGGAGGTGGGAGGTATGTACATGAGGGGTGTGGAGTGTATGGAGGTGGGAGGTATGTACATGAGGGGTGTGGAGTGTATGGAGGTGGGAGGTATGTACATGAGGGGTGTGGAGTGTATGGAGGTGGGAGGTATGTATATGAGGGGTGTGGAGTGTATGGAGGTGGGAGGTATGTACATGAGGGGTGTGGAGTGTATGGAGGTGGGAGGTATGTATATGAGGGGTGTGGAGTGTATGGAGGTGGGAGGTATGTACATGAGAGGGGTGTGGAGTGTATGGAGGTGGGAGGTATGTACATGAGGGGTGTGGAGTGTATGGAGGTGGGAGGTATGTACATGAGGGGTGTGGAGTGGACTGGTATGTCCCTGCACAAAATGACATTTCTAAAGGAATAAAAGTCATTTAAAACTGCTTGCGGCTTTAATGTAATGTCTGGTCCCGGCAATATGGATGAAAATCATTGAGAACAAAGGCATGGGTACCCCGCCCCCAAGCCCATTACCAGCCCCTTTGGGTCTTGTATGGACATTAAGGAGAACCGCACACCCAAATTATAAAAAGGAAAGGCCTGAGGCCCCCAGGCCCTATATACTCAGAACAGCAGTATACAGGCGGTCCAAACAAGACAGGGACTGTGTAGGTTTGTTATTAAGTAGAATCTGTTTGTAATTTTTAACTGGTACATTTTTAAAGTGTAGCTCCAGCCAAAAAATCTATTTTTAAGCTTTTTGGAAAACATAGGGAAGGGTTATCACCCCTGTATAATTTGTTTTGCTGTCTGTGCGCACCTGTTCAGAAGATTTCACCTCACTTTCTGTCCCAATGACAATTGGATTGTTAAAATTTGGGTTTTTTTGTGAAACAAGGAACTCTTACAGGAGAGAATTTCCCTTCCTAGGGGTAGATTTCCTCTCACTTCCTGTTGTCTCCTTCTGTTTGAAAGTAGGAGTTGTTTGTAAGTTGGATGTTTGAAAGTAGGGGCCTGCTCTATATACTCAAAATATAAACGCAAAAATGTGGGCCTTAGGTGTTGGTGTTGCCACAACACTGTAATCCCTCACAGTTACTCTGGGTGGGCGCAGGAACGGGCCCTGCTGTGAAATATTAGATCAAGAATTGTAATTACATGCCCCGCTCTAATTTGGCACCAACGGACCATAATGTTCGATCTTCCTCTTGAAATCGAAGCTCATCCCTAGTGGTGAAGTATGGGGCAAGATTCCTCACCCTGCTGCCATTCCTCATTATATTTCTTAGAAAAAAGAAGAAAAAAAAACACATACAAAGACAATTAAGGTGCGACCAATCTTTATTGGAGATAAATCTATAGATGGAAATGATTGTCGGGCTTCGGAGAACAGTGACGGTTGACCTAGGACTCCTCAAAGGCAGGGCCTTTTTACACTAAGCCTAAACCTTAAGATGATTCAGAGGAAGGCGAAAACCCCCCCGGCCAGATGGGCTCCAAGGGGGGGAAAAATTCCTTCCTGACCCCCTAAGGCGATCGGATTGTCCCTGAATCATCAGTCTAGGGTGCCCAGTTCATCTCATATAGAGAAAAAAACCATACATAGAACCATACAGAACATATGTATTGCAGGTATGTATGCAATAAAACACACCTACCTGCTTGTTCACAATCATCTTTGGGGCTCATTCAGAATATATGCATTGAGCATCCGCACAGATCAGCGCCCCCACACTGATCAGTGCCTCCGCCCGCCGCACCGATTCCTTATGTTTTCTGTGCCCAGCCCCCTACAGGAGGACTGGTGGTACCCCCTTATTGGTGGCCCTGGTGGTGGTATGTAGACATGCTGTGTATGATGGTATGCATGGTGCTATATACGCAGGTATGTATGCAATAAAACACACTTGCATGCTTGTTTACAATCATCTTTGGGGATCATTCAGAATATATGCATTGAGCATCCGCACAGATCAGTGCCTCCCCCACTGATCAGTGCATCCGCCCGCCGCACCGATTCCTCATGTTTTCTGTGCCCAGCCCCTACAGGAGAACCAGTGGTACCCCCTTATTGGTGGCCCCGATGGTGGTATGTTTGGTACTAGGTAGGCATGCTGAGTATGGTGGTATGTATGGCCCTATGTATACATTCTATGTATGGTTCTATGTATGGTGTAGGGAGATCATTGCCAGTGTGCCACAATTATCTCACTCAGTACTGCTTGTGTTACCGTCTCACAGCAGGCAAATCTCTTTTGAGGTCAAATACCCTCGGTTGGTGGTGACGAGGCTCTTCCTTCAAATGGTGATGAGGAGGCCCTCTATTAATGTCATTGCCCCTCGGATGGTGGTGACGAGGCTCTTCCTTCAAATGTTGCTGACGTGGCCCTCTGTTAATGTCATTGCCCCTCGGTTGGTGGTGACGAGGCTCTTCCATCAAATGGGGCTGACAAGGCCCTCTGTTAATGTCATTGCCCCTTGGATGGTGGTGACGAGGCTCTTCCTTCAAATGGGGCTGACGAGGCCCTCTGTTAATGTCATTGCCCCTTGGATGGTGCTGACGAGGCTCTTCCTTCAAATGGGGCTGACGAGGCCCTCTGTTAATGTCATTGCCCCTCGGTTGGTGGTGACGAGGCTCTTCCTTCAAATGGGGCTGACGAGGCCCTCTGTTAATGTCATTGCCCCTCGGTTGGTGGTGACGAGGCTCTTCCTTCAAATGGGGCTGATGAGGCCCTCTGTTAATGTCATTGCCCCTTGGATGGTGCCGACGAGGCTCTTCCTTCAAATGGTGATGAGGAGGCCCTCTGTTAATGTCATTGCCCCTTGGATGGTGCTGACGAGGCTCTTCCTTCAAATGGGGCTGACGAGGCCCTCTGTTAATGTCATTGCCCCTTGGATGGTGCTGACGAGGCTCTTCCTTCAAATGGGGCTGACGAGGCCCTCTGTTAATGTCATTGCACCTTGGATGGTGCTGATGAGGCCCTCTGTTAATGTCATTGCCCCTTGGATGGTGCTGATGAGGCCCTCTGTTAATGTCATTGCCCCTTGGATGGTGCTGACGAGGCCCTCTGTTAATGTCATTGCCCCTTGGATGGTGCTGACGAGGCCCTCTGTTAATGTCATTGCCCCTTGGATGGTGCTGACGAGGCTCTGTGTTAATGTTATTGCCCCTCGGATGGTGGCGACGAGGCTCTGGGTTGATACTGGTTTTCCAGTGGTGAGTATTAGGCCACTGGCTGCAATTCACATTCTCGCTCAGGTAGGAGAAGCCCTCAAATCTCTCCTGCCGGTGTGGAACCTCATCTCTCCCAAAGTCTTCATTTTTAATGAAAGCATCCCCTGGAATTCCTTCCCCCAGGTCTTCCTCATGCATCTGGAAAGAGAAAAAAGTATTTTGTCAATGTTTCTGATCGATAGGGAAATAATCCCTAGAAATCCCCCCATTGTGCTGGGACTCCTCCCGTATACTTACATGTCGATTTGGAAATGGTGGGCGTGAGTTCCCTTTCTCTAGCTCCTTCCAGTCCACCTTGCTGAAGTAGGGGTGTTCTCTGATGTCTCTTACTAGACTCATCCGCAGCTCTTGGTCTTTACATAGGAACTGTAAAAAGGAACAAAATATAATAAGATACACTGGAATAACATGAACAATCTATGAACAATGTAATATTTGATTCTGATTCTCTCTATTATTTTGCCTTCTGACCTGCTACTACATCCTGATTGGATTGGATGGTAGCATGGGGCCTTATTTGTGTCATATTAGTTCAGAATAGTTATTAAAGGAAAGAAACATCAGATATTTTGCAATTAAATGTGAATTAGGAATGTATTAAAAAAGAGATTTCTATGAAATCTGCACCTGCCATGATTTTTCTTATGACTCTGGCAGTCCCAGGGGAGTTCTATATGTTGTCTGTGCACGGAATGTCCCCAGAAATTGAATTCAATGTGTGCGATTGGCCCCATCACTATCCAATGGAACCACCCGGACCGTAAATTAAAAAGGGCTGCTTCTTTCCTTATGACAGGGGAAGGCAGATCCTTCCATTAAGCAGTCAGCTTGCTGAAAGTACAGCTATGACCTCCATCGATATGTGATGGTAAGAAGGTGGAACCATGTTTAATAAAATCCTAATAAGATATAATGTATGCAACAGGGAAAGAACATTGTCACTTAAAAGGTGTAAAATTTCTATGTATACTTACCATCTCTATGACGTCACGGAGATACGGGTTCATGCTATCTGGATAATGCGGTTCCCTTGTGGTCACGATCTTCACTTCTTCCTCTGCGGACTCCCTGCCGGTCAGAAATGGATGTCTGCCGAAAGCCATCTTATACACGATTATTCCCAGAGAGAAATAATCAGCCGCTCCGAAGTATGGAATGTTTTGAAGGGCCTGTAGAAACATAAAGAGAAAAAGAAGGATGAGCTGATTGTTGGGTAGAGGACGGAGACGACTCAATGCTGATATATGGGATCTATGAATCCTCCCAGGACTCCTAAAATTGTGCTCAAAAGACCTCAAACCAAGGCGGAGCTTGTGAATATTGGAGGTGGGGCTTTAGGTCTCACAGAGACACAAAAGGAAATTGGCTGAAATCTTCCAAATTGAGGTAAATTTCACCAGAACAGGTGTGCCCGTTGAAGGTTTCTCCTCCCCTCGTGTTCTGGGGAAAGATCTAAAACTCTAACTTTCTTTCTCAATGACAATGGTCACCAATACAAACCAATGGGGACAAATACCCCTGGAATATTGTTCCAGCCTGGAAACCCACTGAAACCAACCAGGTCACCAGTAAAGAAATTCTTAATTTAGTGAAAAATTACCTCCCTTTAGCTTATCTCTATATCCCATTATAACAAATATTACAATTAGGTCTAATATCAGGTGGAAAGCAAGTATCTTACCTCTGGCGACAAGTACCCTGGTGTTCCCGATTGTCCTTGAATCCTGCTGGACTCCGTGACGCCCATACGTGCCAAGCCGAAATCGGCTATTTTGATGTGTCCAACGTTATCCAAAAGAATATTTGCAGGCTTGAGGTCTCTGTGGATGATCTCCCTAGAATGCAGAAACTGCAGACCACAGATCATTTCTGCTATGAAGTATCTGATGGGGGAAAGAGATAGAGGAATTAGCATCACAAATCATCACAGAGTAATGAAATCTAAAGATGAAATGACTTCCCCCTGTAATACATAGGGGTTTGGATGGACGAGGCTCAGGTGAAGGGGCTGACTACATCACTGGCTGTGGTCAGTCACCCCCGACTCCAGAGTGACCCGTTCATTGATCTTACCTTATGGTGCCCCCAGGAAATGGAGCTACTGCCATGGCACTATGGAGATCCCCTCTGGTCACACATTCCAGGACAAAGGCGAGATGATTCTGTGTGAACACAAGAGATAAAGTTTACATTATAGACATGCAGGATTTCATTTTGTGGAGGAATAGACAGACACACTTAATTTAGGAAAACCGGACAGAGGAACTAAGTAGGCCGCCATTACTGGACTGTTCTTATTGCAATGCTACTTCTGTCTGGTCTGGTAAAGAAATTGGAAGGTGAAAAGACTTACCTTTGTCTGGAACGTTCCAAACAGATGTGTAATAAATGGACACTCCCTGGCTACTTTCAGCACGTCACGTTCTAAGAAAACCATATCACTATCGTCTTCATAATGAATAAATTCTGTCTTTTTCACAAGTTTAACCGCCAGCTTCTGGTCAATGGCGGGATGAGAGGCCAAGATCACCTGCGAACTGGCCCCCTTTCCAAGGACTCCATAACAGGTCATGTGTTCAAAGGAGAGTACACATGACTGGTCCTTGGTGACCACGCTGGATGGTACTTGTGAGGCGATCTCATCATGTGTGCTGCGGATGGATGGATTGTCTAGGTCGCACTCTGGTGGAGTAGCCACGTCTTGGTCGCACTCTGGTGGAGGGGCCACGTCTTGGTCGCACTCTGGTGGAGGGGCCACGTCTTGGTCGCACTCCGGTGGAGGGGCCACGTCTTGGTCGCACTCCGGTGGAGGGGCCACGCCTTGGTCGCACTCCGGTGGAGGGGCCACGCCTTGGTCGCACTCCGGTGGAGTGGCCACGCCTTGGTCGCACTCCGGTGGAGTGGCCACGCCTTGGTCGCACTCCGGTGGAGTGGCCACGCCTTGGTCGCACTCCGGTGGAGTGGCCACGTCCTGGTCGCACTCCGGTGGAGTGGCCACGTCCTGGTCGCACTCCGGTGGAGTGGACAGGTCCTGGTCGCACTCCGGTGGAGTGGACAGGTCCTGGTCGCACTCCGGTGGAGTGGACACGTCCTGGTCGCACTCCGGTGGAGTGGACACGTCCTGGTCGCACTCCGGTGGAGTGGACACGTCCTGGTCGCACTCCGGTGGAGTGGCCAGGTCCTGGTCGCACTCCGGTGGAGTGGACACGTCCTGGTCGCACTCCGGTGGAGTGGACAGGTCCTGGTCGCACTCCGGTGGAGTGGACAGGTCCTGGTCGCACTCCGGTGGAGTGGACAGGTCCTGGTCGCACTCCGGTGGAGGGGACACGTCCTGGTCGCACTCCGGTGGAGTGGACACGTCCGGGTCGCACTCCGGTGGAGTGGACACGTCCTGGTCGCACTCCGGTGGAGTGGACACGTCCTGGTCGCACTCCGGTGGAGTGGCCAGGTCCTGGTCGCACTCCGGTGGAGTGGACACGTCCTGGTCGCACTCCGGTGGAGTGGACACGTCCTGGTCGCACTCCGGTGGAGTGGACACGTCCTGGTCGCACTCCGGTGGAGTGGCCAGGTCCTGGTCGCACTCCGGTGGAGTGGACACGTCCTGGTCGCACTCCGGTGGAGTGGACACGTCCTGGTCGCACTCCGGTGGAGTGGCCAGGTCCTGGTCGCACTCCGGTGGAGTGGACACGTCCTGGTCGCACTCCGGTGGAGTGGCCAGGTCCTGGTCGCACTCCGGGGGAGTGGCCAGGTCCTGGTCGCACTCCGGTGGAGTGGACACGTCCTGGTCGCACTCCGGTGGAGTGGACCCGTCCTGGTCGCACTCCGGTGGAGTGGACACGCCCTGGTCGCACTCCGGTGGAGTGGACACGTCCTGGTCGCACTCCGGTGGAGTGGACCCGTCCGGGTCGCACTCCGGTGGAGTGGACACGTCCTGGTCGCACTCCGGTGGAGTGGACACGTCCTGGTCGCACTCCGGTGGAGTGGACACGTCCGGGTCGCACTCCGGTGGAGTGGACACGTCCTGGTCGCACTCCGGTGGAGTGGACACGTCCTGGTCGCACTCCGGTGGAGTGGCCAGGTCCTGGTCGCACTCCGGTGGAGTGGACACGTCCTGGTCGCACTCCGGTGGAGTGGACACGTCCGGGTTGCACTGTGGTGTGCAGTCAATACCACGTACACCTACAATAAAAAAAGAGAGGAATTAGATTTAGCACCTTCACCTACATTTCATATATTTTTCTTTGTAGAACATCAAATTATGGAGAGAAGAGATGAAAACGCTGGTGCCAGAGACCATGAATAAACTCTACAGGACAGGGACACAAGGAGGACTAATGTTGTACTTTGTATAAAAATGCTGGTTTCCTGCCACTCATCCCGACCCACTGGTTGGCAATAATGGCATGAAAAGTCAGAGGGGCTGGTAGTACCCAGCCCGTAATCAGCCTGCCCATACATGGTTAGAATCTTGGCTGGTCCTTGCTTAGCCGGGTGAGATTGGAAGTGTCTATGGCCGGCTTTAGGAGCGCAGACACTTCTAATGACAGCACTTGGGGTAAAGGCATAGTGCATATTAAAATGCTGATGGATAATGAATTAGTGCGGTTTTATTTGTGTTGGTTTTGTCCGTCTGTCTGGCCTTGTTTACAAGGGTGATGAGGCCCATATAACATGAATGGGACGTTTCTACAACATCTGTATCTTCCAGGTGCTGCATGCAGGCAGTCCATTGACAATGAGTAGAACGCACAGCTGCACGCACGCAGCCACTTCTCCTAATATGACATGCACTGTCTGCATTCAGGGCCATTCGCCCACACCCAGGACCGCTGGGTCCTGGGTGTGGGCGCTTGGCTGGGTGGGCTTGGTGGGCATTGATAGGTGGCACTGATGGGCATTGATAGGTGGCACTGGTGGGCACTGTTACTCTATAAATGAGGCATAATCGCCTCTTCCTTTTCAGGGTCGATGTCCCTTTAAGATGAGCCGGTGATCGGCTTTGTTCTTCTCCTGTCAGCAGAGGAGAAAAAAAAACGATCACTGAGCTTTTGTTTACATCATGTAATGAGCCGTCATTGGCTGATAACTGATCACATGATAAGGGGTCGGGATTGGCCCCGTACTCGGATCGGTGGTCTTCCGAGTCTCAGTGACTCTGTGATCACGGCGCCCTCCGCAGGGAGCGTGCACAGGGGGATGTCATATGACGGCCTCCCGGGAATTCACATCCGCGCTGTGCCCGTCATTTGCCCACAGCGCGGATGTCAGGGGGTTAAACAGGTGGTGAGGAGGCAATATAACACCTTCTTGCCTCCTGTCAAATGCCCTCTGAAGAGCGACTTGAATGTGGATTGCTGTTCAGAGGGCACAACATGTTTAAATGAGCCCTAAGGCAGTTCATACAATCCGTTATTCTTTGTCCATTCAGTAGGGAACAGGAGGGACTATTTCATGTTTTCTTTGGGGCACTGCTAAGTAATCTTCTGGTTTTCAACAAGTACAAAATCCCGGGGAGACGGTGCCAATAAGAGATCTATAACCGTCCATCTGCGTGTGTATGGACCTCCCAGTAGTGTGCAGACGTGGATTGTTGGGGATGAAAACAAAAGATTGACATACATGACTACAGAGGTGCAATCACAATGAGGCCATCAAAGAGAAAGCAGGGGAGGGATCTAGGTCCCATGTGGGATGGTCATGGGGGGCGGCATTATCCGCACTGCCCATGGGGGGAGCGGCATTGTCCGCACTGCCCATGGGGGGAGCGGCATTGTCCGCACTGCCCATGGGGGGAGGGGCATTGTCCGCACTGCCCATGGGGGAGCGGCATTGTCCGCACTGCCCATGGGGGAGCGGCATTGTCCGCACTGCCCATGGGGGGTGGCATTGTCTGCACTGCCCATGGGGGGGGCACTGGGGGGCACTGAACCAATTGGCACCTTTGTTTTGTTTTTTGTGGGTTTACAACCACTTTAAATATTGCTTATAAATGTGTGTTTATTAGGATTGTACAATAAGTACATGGGTTGTGTGTATGTCAGGGGTTGACAAATTTGCTTTGAATTTAGGAGCCAGTTTTTGTTTTTTTAGAGTGGTATGGATTGTCAGCTCCCGGGGTAAGGCCACTCATTTTCACCCCCTATCCCTAACTCACAATGGAGCACCCAGTCAATAACTCCATTGAAACGCTGTTACATCAGGGTTATGGGCTGACCAGAAAGAGAGTAAGGCTGGCAACAGATGGAACTGGCTGGCACTGGCAGGTACGTGGAACTGCCAGATGGCATTGGCAGGTGACACTGGTTTGGCACTGGCAGGTGGCACTATTGGCACTGGCAGGTGGCACTATTGGCACTGGCACTGATTGGCAGGTGGCACTGGTTTGGAAGTGGCAGGTGGCCCTGGTTGGTGATGGCAGGTGGCCCTGGTTGGCGGTGGCACTAGTTGTCACTGGCAGATGGCACTGATTGGTGGTGGCACTGGTTGGTGTTGGCAGGTGGCACTGGTTGGCGGTGGCACTAGTTGCCACTGATTGGTGGTGGCACTGTCAGGTGGCACTGATTGGCAGTGGCAGGTGGCACTGATTGGCGGTGGCAGGTGGCACTGGCAGGCACGTGGAACTGCCAGATGGCATTGGCAGGTGATACTGGTTGGCATTGGCAGGTGACACTGGTTTGGAACTGGTAGGTGGCACTGATTGGCGGTGGCACTGGTTGGTGGATGCAGGTGGTATTGATTGGCGGTGGCACTGGTTGGCACTAGCAGGTGACACTGATTGGCGATGGCACTCGTTGGCACTGGCAGATGCCACTGGTTGGCGCTGGCAGGTGGCACTGGCAGGTTTTACACTGAGCTCTCTATTACTGAAATGTAACAGAGGAGCTGTCAGAATTGAGCTTAAAGCGGAGCTCCACCCTAAAGTGCACCTTCCGCTCATTGGAACCCTCCCCCCCTCCGGCGCCACAATTGGCACCTTTCAGGGGGAGGGGGGTGCAGGTACCTGTACAGTACAGGTATCTGCACCCACTTCCGGCGTAGATTCTGCAGAAGCTACACCCCTTTCCGAAGGTCCCCCGCTGCCTGCTGGGAAACACACGGATCCCAGAGACAGCGGGGACCATCCTTATTGCGCAGCGCGACTCGCGCATGCGCAGTAGGGAACCGGGAAATGAAGCCAAAAGGCTCCACTTCCTGGTTCCCATACCCAAGATGGCAGCGGCAGCACCCGAGAGACGATCGAGAGATCAGCTTCGGGTGCCGACATCGCGGGCGCGCTGGGCGGGTAAATGTCATTGTTTTAAAAGTCAGCAGCTGCAGTATTTGTAGCTGCTGGCTTTTAAAAAAAAAAATGGCGGACTCCCGCTTTAATGTCGGAATGGGCGGGACTCGGCCGGGGTGTGAAGCTGACAAGTAACAGAGAGGCGGTGTAGTGTCATATTTTGCTCCCTGAACATTGAAGCTCGGGGATAGGGATGAGGACACTGAACATTGAAGCTCGGGGATAGGGATGAGGACACTGAACATTGAAGCAGGGGGATAGGGATGAGGACACTGAACATTGAAGCTCGGGGATAAGGATGAGGACACTGAACATTGAAGCTCGGGGATAGGGATGAGGCCACTGAACATTGAAGCTCGGGGATAAGGATGAGGACACTGAACATTGAAGCTCGGGGATAGGGATGAGGACACTGAACATTGAAGCTCGGGGATAGGGATGAGGCCACTGAACATTGAAGCTCGGGGATAAGGATGAGGACACTGAACATTGAAGCTCGGGGATAGGGATGAGGACACTGAACATTGAAGCTCGGGGATAGGGATGAGGACACTGAACATTGAAGCTCGGGGATAGGGATGAGGACACTGAACATTGAAGCAGGGGGATAGGGATGAGGACACTGAACATTGAAGCTCGGGGATAAGGATGAGGACACTGAACATTGAAGCTCGGGGATAGGGATGAGGACACTGAACATTGAAGCTCGGGGATAGGGATGAGGACACTGAACATTGAAGCTCGGGGATAGGGATGAGGACACTGAACATTGAAGCTTGGGGATAGGGATCTCTGCTTTGCTTGTCAGTGTCACACACAGTGCGCAGCCGCAGAGTGTGGAGGAGGGGGGAGGGGGTCAGTCATTGTTAATAGTGATAGTGAGTGGGCTGGTGGCAGCTTAGGCGCCAGGTTGTGATTTCTGGTGGCATTGGTGACCTGGCGCCTGGGGTTTGTGGAGCCCTGGTGTATGTCTTGTGTTGATTGTAACTAAAAAATGTCATAAAAAAGGACTTGATTTAAAAAATATTAAAAAAACATTTGTACCTATGGGAATGTGACCCCAAAACATTTTTTTGAAAAAAAAAATTTCTTTGAAAAAAAAAATTTTTTTTGAAAAAAAAAAAAAATTTTTTTGAAAAAAAAAAAAATTTTTTTTGAAAAAAAAAAAAATTTTTTTTGAAAAAAAAAAATATGAAGAAAATAATATACTTTGAAAAAAAAAAGTGAAAAAAAAATTTTTTTTTGAAAAAAAAAAAAAAAAAAAAATTTATAAAAAAAAAAAAAATCTTTGAATAAAAACACTTACCAATCTCAGTGTCTGTATCCCGGTGATGTCTATTGGCTTTACAGCCGGAACCGAAACATCGAACGACGGCTCTGAAACAGCCGCGCACAAACGCTCGGGTCCTCTTCAGCTTGGAGGGCTTTTTGGTTGGGGTATCTGCAGGCTGGTCACTGACACCTCCTACCATGGCCCTTCCTTTGCTGGGTTTCTCTTTGATGTTTTTCAGAGAAACAATCTGATTACATTTAAATCGGTTCATTATTAAGAATAAAGAAACTCGCTTTAAATGTATGACAACAAATATTGCAATGAAATTGAATTGACCGAAATCAAATCCAATAATATCACAAGGTATCTCTCAGGAGAGATAAAAGCCAACCTCACTTGTCAGTGGACAGTCAACTTCTGATGAATTCTGCCCCAGCGTCTGAATATATAGGGGGACTCAGCCAATGAAATCACAGCGACTTTGGCTCAGCCAATCACAGTGACTTTGGCTCAGCCAATCACAGTGACTTTGGCTCAGCCAATCACAGTGACTTTGGCTCAGCCAATCACAGTGACTTTGGCTCAGCCAATGAAATCACAGTGCAGTCATGTGACTTTTTTTTTTTTTTTTTGAAAAATTAACTGACGATTTTTCTTAAAGGAGCCAGTATACGGATGTAATAGGGATATACGGCTCCTGGAAGAACATGTTATTGTGAATGAGATTTAACCCTTACAGTCCCATGGCTGAAATAAAGATCTCTATTCTTATGATAACATTGTGAATGGAGCCTTAGAAATCCTCTCCGCACATCAAATCTTTTCATTTCTTTTATTTTATCATTATTACACACCAATTATTTCTCCATGAGGGGGGGAGGGGTGATGAGCCTCACGCTGCTCCCCGGGGCCGCCCGCCGTGTGAAGATCCGTACCGCGCTCTACTAACCAATCACAATTGATAACGGAAGTGACGTTCAGTCGCAGCCATCTTACTATACCCCGCACTCCTCTATAGTAAGCATACACTGAGAAGGCGGACATCTTGTTACACCCACCGGAGTTTGATGCATAAATAGAGTATTTAGAAATCGGAATGTTTGGATGTTACATTTTAAATGCCGCGGCAAACCTGCCCACCTCACACGTTTGCTAATGTGACAGAAAACTCTGAGTTCAGTCCGTGGGATTTCACCATATAACCTCCGATTTTGTGTTTTATAAAAAGTGTAAAATGCAAAACTCTGGTGGGTGTAACAAGATGTCCGCCTTCCCCCCCCCCCCCCTTTTTGGT